>NC_071120.1:9188333-9917500 GCF_024256425.1 Clarias gariepinus
AGAGCCCACGCAGACACTGAAACCTAGACTTGAGGATCCCTGTGGTCATCCCCTCCTTGGCCCGTGTTCGGCTGTGAGCCAGGTTAAAGCATGTCTGTGGTCCAGGATCAGGTTCAGGGTATGGTGTCATTAAATAGGGCAAATGAATACATGTATAGATATAAATAGTATGAGTACATATTAAATATGTGTCATCAGTTTTACTACAAAGGACAAACCTGGCACTCTGTGGAATTCCTCTTTAATAACATGCAGAGGTTTATGTCCAGGGAACTGTACACACGTCTGTACACAAGTGCCAGACATACAGTTGCCTTTCCCACATGCTCTGCATCGCCCACATTGTATAAAAAATGCCCTAACGCAAAAAAACAAAGTCCTATGATCAAAATGTTTTCTGTTCTAAGCGCAGACCTTCAGTTTGTGACATTTGCAATATGCGGTTTCAAGAGATGTGTTAAGTAAATTAACGATTCCCTTGAAAACCGATAATGTTCTTTCAAATAATCATTAGGAAATGAAAAGACATCAATACGCGGTCTTATAACTCTCTCCCGTATGCTCAATAACCGCGCTATGCTCAATAACCTTCTGAAACAAACTTACCCTGGAACATAACCTGCTACCGAACAGAGAGCTATCTTCAGAGAGTACGTTGCTATGGTTACTACATACCCAGAAAGTTACCTCCGTTTTTGGAACCGAAAGTTGAGGTTATCCACTAACTTACTCCTAAACTTACCCGGGTATGTCACATAACCTGCTTTCTGGAATACCCCCCTGGCCTAATTGTTTTCTAATTATCCCTGCCCTACCCACTGCTGGTTACCTGGATCAGGTGTGTTCACACAATCAGAAGCTGGAAGATATCATTTTAGATAAGATTGGAGTGGGGGAGGGCAAATCAGCAGTGCGTTTGGTAGAGCAAGAAGAGTTTGGAAACATGCAGAGCAGGAGGCTTTAAGTTCCAGGTGGAGTATTTCCTGGACAGTGATTGTAGAGGTGCTGTTGTAACTGCTTAAATTGACTTTAAAGCGAGATGTTTAGTGAAACATCTTTTAAATAAAGTAAAAAATAAGTGAATTTGTTAAAACCCCAAGCAAGTGGTAAATATTGTAGAAGCTATGAAATGCAGTTGATAATAGCATACCAGTATGTTTTAATGATCCAGTAAGTTTTACTGTTCAATGTAGCCTTTTGAGTTTTTTCAAAAAGTAAATTCCTGAAAGAGACTGTGAAATGTTAAGCAAAATGTAAGAAGAGCTCAAGAATAACATGGGCTGGTGTCTGTAAATGAATTTAACGGATGTTTTCAGTAACTACTTTAAAAATATTTTGTAATTTTAGATTTGCTAAACATGTCCTCTGAGTACCAGAGGAAGTGGAGACGACGAAGGGCAAAGGTTGATTCCTTAGTGGAAAATGATAGCAGCTCTGAACAGTTGGATGAGTCTGAACAGTTGGATGAGGCTTCACGTTCAATTGTTGAAACACCATCTCTTCACAAGGACTTGGCTAGTTGGGCTACTGCTACAAACCAGACCCACAAGGCATTAAATGAGCTTCTGGATGTGCTCAGACGTCATGGCCATAGACTTCCCAAAGACGCTAGAACTCTTTTCAAAATAAATGCAGTGGGCAGTATATTTATTATGGTATTGAGCGTTATGTTCTTGAACACTTTTCAAAAGAGACACTGCCAGGGAATGTTGAACTGTGCTTTAATGTGGATGGCGTGCCATTATTTAAATCAAGTAAAATGTGTTTCTGGGCCCTGTTTCTCGAAAGCTTCTTATCGCTAAGTAGTTCTCAAGTTGTACCTTAACCTCTCTCTTAACGTTATGGCGCATTTCCCGAAACGTTCTTATGCTAAGTATCTAATTTAAATTAAAGTTTAATTAAACATGTTTAATTAAACATGTTTAATTTTTTTGCCGGCCCTTGCGGAAGCTTTCGGACCATGCAGAACTTCGCAGAATGTTAAAGGAACGTCGCGGGCAATTGCGGCAGCTCACGGTGCCTAACATTGCATCTCACCAAACCTCGTGATGAATCATGATGAACCGCACTTATGGCCACCGCATGAAACCGCGTAGGTGAGATAGGGGTATTAAACCTCTACTTTATCATCTCATCGTATTCATTCCATAGTGCGCTATACAACTACAACCACTGTCATGTTTCACATTGTTTCTGAATCTGGTGAAAAGTGTTTTGTCAGCTGTTTGTCAATCAACTATGATTGTATATCCGGTTCGTTTCACCGCCACTACAGGTTACATGGAAATATTACTCAAAAATATCACAGTTTGGTGATTTAATTTATATATTTGTCTATTATCGCATGCTATTGATAAGTTAACCCATGTCGAAATAAACGCCATTAAAAGAATTTAGTGCAATCTTTAATTTGCATAGAAAGTGCCGTCTTTCTTAACGCTTTCATGCAAAAGGAGGCAAAAATCGATTCCTGAGCAACCAATGTCGGCTAATTCAGTAACTTCACTGTAGACAGTGTGCGTTATCGAGAAACTGGCCCCTGGCCTATTCTTGGTCAAATTCAGAACTTTCAGCCATTTATTGTGGCACTGTATCATGGGTCCAGCAAACCTGACTCTGTTGAGGATTTTTTACAAGATTTCTTGGAGGAATTGCAACAACTCATTCAAAATGGCATTTCATTCCAGAATTCAGTTCACACAATTACAGTAAAGGCGATCATTTGTGATGCACAAGCCAGGTCATTTCTGAAATGTATTAAAGGTCACAATAGTCTGCATGGATGCGAGCGATGTGTTGCAGTAGCACAAAAGATCGAGGGGAGGATAGTTTACTTGACTAAGGGGCCTGCTGAAAAAAGAAGAGATGATGTTTTCAACCAAGCTGGATACCCTGACCATCAAAAACAAATATCACCTCTTGTTAAAGCTGGTATTTTGTGTGTGAAACAATTCCCTCTTGACTACATGCACCTAGTATGTCTTGGAGCCATGAAAAGGCTGCTGACATACTTGTGGCGTGGTCCAGATATCTGTCGACTAAGTAAGGCTCAGAGAAAACAAGTAGAACTTAACATAGGTCCGTTGAAGGGAGCTTTGCCCGCAGAGTTTTCAAGGCAACCAAGAAGCATGGAAGACTTGGACAGGTGGAAAGCTACTGAGCTACGTCACTTCATGCTCTACACAGGACCATTAATCCTAAAGGATGTGCTTCCTGATGACCAGTACCATCACTTTCTTTGTCTGAGTGTTGGTATGAACATTCTTTTGGATGAAGCAGATGGGAAGAGAGAGTCTTATCTAGGTTACGCACACAGCATTCTGGAGCACTTTGTGGATCACTCAGTGGATTTTTATGGACCCACTTTTCCAACATACAACATTCATTCCGTCAAACACTTGTCAGATGATGCTGTTAACTTTCACTGCTCTTTAAACCATATATCATGTTTTCCATTTGAGAACCACTTACAGGTTATCAAAAAAATGGTGAGAAGCGGGAAACAACCATTGGTCCAAGTCACTAAAAGACTTGCTGAAAGACAATGTACTGAAACAAATGCTGGACGCTACCAAAGTACAACTAAAATAACGTCAAAGATGCCTGACAACTGTGTGCTCCTGATGGATAATGCAGTGGGATTTATTCGAGAGAAAAGAAGTGATGGATAGATGTGATCGGGGAAACTTTGACAGTATCTTTGAAAAGCCATGCAACTCAAAGCTCTTCAACATCATGTTTGTCAACAGTGACTTGACAACAGCAAAGCGAATGCTGACAAACAGAGCAAGTGTCTACAAAAAAGCTTTGTGTCTCCCTTACAAACAGGGTTATGCTACAGTGGTTACCTAATCGGAATGTAGGTTCTACCGTCGCGGCACTCGGCGGTAGCATTTGGCTTTGTGCGTTTGCTGGCTTTTACCACTGAGTGGCGCTATATAACTACAAACTGACGCCTCATGCCTTAGTTCATTCACTGCTGGATTAATGAGACACACTCCTGTAGAACTGCATGTAGTAGCGGATAAAATCAAGTAAAACATTGTAGTTAAACAAATTCATAATCACAGAACTAAAATTAAAGTACAAATGTAGAATTCAAATTAAATTAAATCTTATTAGGATAAAATTTAAACAAAATAAATGTTACCACATTTAAGATAATGTGTTAACAAGTGAGCCTTTAGATTTTATCACATATAATTAGAAAAGACGCGTGTAGGGTTTTGTGTCGTGTTATATCTTGTGTTCTTTAAATTTGTAGTAGATTTATTAACTGAAATAAATATTCATAAAATTATAACATTGTCAGGACGTTCTACTGCGTCAGCTGATGTCGGTCATTCAGCCCCGCTTGTGTTTTTGCATTATTATAAGAATGAAATGCAGTAGACTGTTATGATCTGTAACAGGTTCGACCCATGTTGCACGGGCGGCACCATAAGGTCTTACGGGGAAAAGGTAATTTATTTAGGTAAAATGGGGAAGGAAAGTGTTGAAGGAGGAAAAATGGAAAGAATGGGATAAAGGTTGTGCATGTGCAGTTTCGGGGGCTGTGCCACACTGGTATGCGGGCACACAGCTGACGCTAAGTGTTGGTGCGCGGAGTGGCAGAACTGAGCACGCAGAGGCAGCGCTCCTGCACGCTTACTCGTGACGGCGCTTCTTCCGCTGTCGATGGCCGGCGTGAGTCCTCCCTGATGCAAAAACTAACACAAACGTCTTCGTCGGCCTTTTCCCCTCTATGGCGGGCACGGTACAGGAGCGAAGATGCCGTGGAAGCTCGCGCAGCTCTTTCTTGCGCTGTCCTCAGCGCAAAGATCAAAGGGCGGATTTCTAGTGTCGTTGTTTAAAGTCCCTGGGGGGTGTCACATCGCCTCATTCACTTCTTTCCTATTCTCCATCACATCATGCACTTCCCAGACCTTGGACAAAACTCCGCGCCTTGCTTGTATAATGTGGAGCAAGCCCGAGATCATATTAACGGTAATTATCGCCAGCCGGAACGAATAGGCGGCTCTGTCCCTTTGGCGCCTATTCAGGGAGCCTACGGAGTGAGCGAGTAGCGATAGTAGATTTGGGCGCACACCTATCACAGGTGCACGCCGTGGCAGATCATCATAATTGTCTTTAACTTGTATTTCATTAAGTTTTCCCAGCGGTGGTACACGCAACGGAGGTCATTATTTCCTATTCAACATAACGAATTTACAAAACTTTATGCGTGCGATTAAGTGCTGATTCTACGTAGGGAAGTAAAGAAGAGGATCATGATGCTCAACATTCCGGAGACCAAACCCCATTTAAATTAAATTAACAAATATTGCAAGTAAATAACAATAGCCCATGTTTAAAAAAGCATTTTTATTTAGATTATAAAAAATATTCCTGCATCTGTTTTAGGTGCTCCAGCTGCCACTGTTCTAGAAATCAAATCAAATCATATCTTATTAGGATCAAATTTAAGCACAATAAATGTTAACACAGTGAGCCTTTAGATTTTATCACTTGTAATTAGAAAAGAAGCGTGTAGGGTTTTGTGTCGTCTTATTTCTTGTGTTCTTTAAATTTATAGTAAATTTATTAACTGAAATAAATGACCATAAAATTAAAACAGTGTCTGGACGTTCTACTGCGTCAGCTGATGTTGGTCATTCAGCCCCGCTTGTGTTTTTGCGTTATTATAAAAATGAAATTCAGAAGACTGTTATAATCTGTAACGGGTACGGACACGAGGTGAGGTCTTACGGGGAAAAGGGTAATTTATTTAGGTAAAATGGCGAAGGAAAGGGTTGAAGGAGGGAGAATAAAAAGAATGGGATAAAGGTTGTGCATGTGCAGTTCCAGGGGCTGTGCCACACTGGCATGCAGGCACACAGCTGACGATAAGTGGCAGAACGGAGCACGCGGAGGCAGCGCTCCTGCACGCTTCCTCATGACGGCGCTTCTCCTGCTGTCGATGGCCGGCGCGAGTCTTCCCTGATGCAAAAAATTAACACAAACGTCTTCGTCTGCCTTTTCCTTTACGGCAGGGGGGCTGCAAAGGCGGGCATGGTACGGGAGTGAAGATGCCGCGGGAGCTCGCGCAGCTCTTTCTCGCGCTGTCCTCAGCGCAGAGATTAAAGGGCGGATTTCCAGTGTCCTTGTTTAAAGTCCCTGGGGCACGTCACATCGCCCCACTCGCATGCCATTCTCCTATTCTCCACCACATGACATAGTCCCAGACCTCGGACTAAACTCCCCGCCTTGCTTTTATAATGTGGAGCAAGCCTGAGATCATATTAACATTAATTATCGCCAGCCGGAACAAATAGGCGGCTTCGTCCCTTTGCCGCCTATTCAGGGAGCCTACGGAGTGAGCGAGTAGCGATAGTAGATTTGGGTGCACACCCATCACAGGCGCACGCCGTGGCAGATCATCATAATTTTCTTTAATAGTAAATAATATGACCCCGTTGCGCTGTACCACCACTGGCAAAACCTTATAAAATACAAGTTAAACATTAAACGAATTTACAAAACTTCATGCGTGAGGTTAAGCGCTGATTCTACGTATTAAAGTAAAGAGGAGGATCACGTTTTAGGTGTTCCAGCTGCCACTGTTCTTATGGCTCTGTCAGAGTCAATCATTCAGTAACAGTAAGTTTTTCTGTAAAACAGGTACATCTGTATGAATAAATTGATATGATGAGCTATTGATCAGGGACTTATGTAAACGACTCAGTTTGGATGTAAGTAAAAAAAAAGAAAGTAAATGGCTGCGCTGTTTGCGGGAGGGACGTGCTAATGATTTGGTCTGCTGTGTGTGTGTGTGTGCAATTTAAGCTATTATAAGGAAAATCTCAATTTTTTCCATTTCAAGGATTAAAAAAAGGTAACAATGTCAACTTTAGAATCTAGAATCCAGAAGATTAAAGTTACACAAATTTAAATCACTGAAAGTCTCCAGAAGAGCCTCAGATTCAAGGTTTTTAAAGTGGAGAGAGGTGCATTTCATGTATAGGTGAGAACAGCTGATTCACACCTGGGGAGGGTGAATAATTTGCATTTGAATGTTGTCTGGCATTGTAAAGCACAGTGACACTAAAAGAACAACAACCCAGGATTAATAGGAATAAGAGGCAAAGATTATACTGAATAAATACTATTTGGCACAACAAAATTCCTCAGCCCTCAGGAAAACTTTGTGTACGGTTGAGCGCTAATTAGGCTATAGAAAATAAAAGAGGCGAATTTTTATTTAGACTATAAAAAATTAACCTGCGTCTATTTTAGATGTGCCAAGCTGCCACTTTTTAGTTTTTTTTAATGATCCCGGGCTTGCACCCCGCGCTATAAAATAAATGGGGTTTGTTGGGTTACAGGGAATTTTACTACGCGGTGTGATTGCGACAGCCATCCGCGGACAGCAGCTCCTGCCTCCGTCCGCTCGCGCTGACTCCGCTATGGCCTAACCGGCCTCTTCCACCTCTCGCTTCTTTGGTTCCCGGGGCGCGTTCCATTCACCCCGGTTGCATGCCGCACTTCCACGTTGTTGCGCGCGCACCGCACTCACACCGCTTAGTAAAATCCCCTGTAACCCAACAAACCCCGAGTATTTCATAGCGCGGGGTGCAAGCCCGGGATCATTAGAAAGGATAGCTCACCAGCTCACGTGCCTAATTCCTTGGCCCCACTGCTTCGCATATCTGAAGGGTAGGCCGCCTAACTAGTGAGCGAGGAGCGATATTAATTTGGGAGCATGCCGTGAAGTAGCACTCACAATAACGAAAAAAACTTTATGATTGAACTGATATGAATAAGGTGCTTTTTTTCTAAATAGACACTATCTTTAATAACTGATGGAGGTTTTGCTGTATACACACGCATTCCTGCCAAACAACTCTTAAAACTACACCTGTAACACAATAAACAGTAATATTTCAAACATTTTGCAGGCTGCCATTTGAAGAAACGAAAGAATAATGAATAAACCAGTTGTTGGGTCAAAATAACCCAACCAGGTGTTCATTTGTAAACTAAATCTCATATGAGCCAACATGAGCAACCCAACAATGTGTTTAAAGTACCTGAAATAACCCAGAACTGAAATAACAATAAACAGATACGGAAATACGCTATATAACAGTTTATACTTTGTACAAATCAAATTGTCAGCTAGTGAACCTGATCTAAACAACATTTAACCAATGTTTTTTTTTTTTTACTCATTATTGTACAGTACATACTGTATCAATAGCTCTGGTTCAGATTTTTCATGTTTGTTGTGTAAAGTTCTCGTGGAAATTAACATCACTATTGTATTCACTGTGACGAGTGAAAATGTCACTTTGCGCCACCTGGCGGCCATTTTACGAATGACTTTGAAATGCAACTGATTTATTTTAGCCGCTGTCGTCTTTACACGGCGGTGAGCACAACGGTAACCATTCTGATTGGATAACCACTGTATATTCCCTCAGCTGCACAAACCAGAATAACTACATTTGGTAATGTTTACTTTTGATTTCTTAACTAACCTTTTAATAATTCTTTCACTGGTGCTTCAGTTGGGTTTGAAAAGGCACCTCAAAAAGCAATTAGTGACTATGTAAATCCACCTGGTGGTTTAATAGTGGTCAGAATTTTCTGACTTGGGTATTACTCATACACACACACACACACACACACACACACCCACACACATTTAATAAAATAATTAATATACTTTTGTATAAACAATTACTAACCTGTATAATGCAAATTAATGCCCAGTTGCTTTTTAGCTTTTGAAATATTTAGACAGAATTTTGTGTCCTGAAAGTTAAACTCTCCTGCTGTTTTTTTTTGTTTGTTTTTTTTGTTTTTTTAGGTAATGGACCATCATAGAGAGGTAAAAAGGACCAGAAAGAGGAAAATCTTTGATGACTTTGTTAATGGTACATTATTATTTCATGCTTCAAAGCAGCTTCAGATTATAATTGCCTTATATAGTCATGCAATGTCTGTCATATATGAACCTCAAACTGTTTCACTAATTTATTTCTGTTTTATTTGATGTAGAGTCGGACCTTGACAGTGACGTGACCGATAGTGAGTTGACACAGCTCAGTCAGAGTCTCCTGCCAACCCAAAAAAGTGAGTTGCCTAAATTTATTAATGTGGCCTTATTTTTTAATAATTCCTTTGACTTAACCAGTACGCCCTAAGACTCTGTTTTGTAGGTTTACATTTGGGGGGAGGGATCATTGCACATATGTTAAATTAGGGATTATGAGAAATTGATTAGAATTGCTTTAGAGCCTCACTGTAAAAGTTGCGTAAGAGTTCAGTTTAATAGTTAGTTACTTTTTAAATACTGTTCAGTAATAAAAGCTCAGCATAAATTTTGGATTAATGTACTTTGTTTTTGTACTAAGGAAAAGCAGAACCTGAACGGAATAAAAAAGCTGTTAAAAGGACTGTGTCCTATCCAGATCCTCCTCCCAAATATCAGAAAACCCAGCAAGGTAATGGGCTCAGTTTGAAAATATGCTCATCTTATTGAACAAATTTTAATTTTAATTTTGGAGGAGGGAGAAGAATATCATTAATTACAATTTTATTTTATTCACAGTTGTGGGGCAACACAAATCATATGGAGGCTTTGCACATTCTTCCCAAAGTAAAACAAAAGGTAAAGTGCCATGACTTATGTAGAGATATACTTCAAACTGTCTACAGATTTGTTCATGTTCTAATTTGTCAATTGTCCTTCTTTGTGCTAAAAAAAAAACCTAGGGTTTTAGATGTCTGTACTGACTTAGTCAGCCAGATTGAAAACCAGAAAATCAAAACATAATGTAGCGTTTTTACGCCGGAAAGAATGCTGGAGAGACGAGTGAGCTTATTTGCTGCCCAATGCAATGGTGCGCGCGAGCGCTGGATAGGACCCTTCTTTGCCGTGCAGACCTCGCATCTGTGAACAAAGAGTTCACTATCCGTGTGGCAGCCCAGCCAGTAGAAACGAGCGCGCAACCGCCGCAGCGTTTTAGTGACTCCAAAGTGTCCCGCGCCCGCGTGCCCATGGACCATCCCCAACACACGTGCCCGCAGAGTCCGCGGCACCAGCAGCTGAAAAGATTCGCCAGCGCCGCACGGCCGTTCCCAGTGGCGGTAGAGTAAGCCCCCCCGCAACGCGAGTCGATTAAACTGTGAGTGGAGGGCCTTTTCCTCATGTCCCAGGTGAGCCACCGCGGCATAATCTGGTCTCTGGCCCGCGTTAACCCAACCTAGTACCCGCTGCAGTGCCGGATCCTTCTCCTGCTCGGCAATAACCTGTATTGTATGTATGTTAATGGTCTGTTCCAGCCATGAGCTTGTCCTATCAAAATCTGGTTTTACCATTTTTAAATTTTGTAATAGGTGGCACCAGACCCTCAAGAAGCGCTTAGTAAAATAAAATACATAATAAAGCTAAGTCAATACGCATTCAGTTTGCTGTCAATGTTTGTTAGAACTACAAGTATTTGTTGCTAACGAAGTATCGAATGACAGTAATGATACCAGTGTTTTTGCTGGCTGTCAATTTAGTCTTGCACTTTGTTTTCATGACCTTATTCTCCCCATTAATCAGCAGGCAAACATAACTGCAAAATGGTTTATAATTAAAACTGCCAAGCCTAATGTACTGCATAAACACAAAGTGTCACAATCAGAAATTTAAGCAGTAATGTGTAGAGGTTTGTGAACATATTAATGTACAGTTTTTTTTTTTTTTCCAGGGTTCCAAAGGAAGGTCTTTGCGATGTTATTTGACATACTGTAAAAGAGGAACTTCAGCGGGTAGCTGCTAGTGTGGACCCTGAAAATACATCCTCATCAAGAAAGAGACTGGATTCTGAGAGTGAGCTGACATCATTTGAAGGGTCAATGAAAGATGAAAAGAGGAAGTCGATCTGCGTAAGTTTTAAATGTGACAAAAGGAATGTGCCCTTTTTGAAATATCTTATTACAGATTGTGATGTCACATTTAGGTTCAGCAACTGTCCAGAGTTGGGGGGTCTTCTCTCAGGGACTGTGTCAATAAAGTCATGAACAGGTATGTATTTTACCTTGCATTATTTGTATTGCTGCATAATTCAGAAATAAAATGTATATGTAAATGTATCTTATAGCCAAATTAATAAAAAAAATATTACAGATTTAATCTTTCTCACAACATTATATCTCCTCACATACATGCCTATTTTTTTAGTTTAGAAGGTTTTAGATGTCTGTACTGACTTAGTCAGCCAGATTGAAAACCAGAAAATCAAAACATAATGTAGCGTTTTTACGCCGGAAAGAATGCTGGAGAGACGAGAGAGCTTATTTGCTGCCCAATGCAATGATGCGCGCGAGCGCTGGGTAGGACCCTTCTTTGCCGTGCAGACCTCGCATCTGTGAACAAAGAGTTCACTATCCGTGTGGCAGCCCAGCCAGTAGAAACGAGCGCGCAACCGCCGCAGCGTTTTAGTGACTCCAAAGTGTCCCGCGCCCGCGTGCCCATGGACCATCCCCAACACACGTGCCCGCAGAGTCCGTGGCACCAGCAGCTGAAAAGATTCGCCAGCGCCGCACTGCCGTTCCCAGTGGCGGTAGAGTAAGCCCCCCCGCAACGCGAGTCGATTAAACTGTGAGTGGAGGGCCTTTTCCTCTTGTCCCAGGTGAGCCACCGCGGCATAATCTGGTCTCTGGCCCGCGTTAACCCAACCTAGTACCCGCTGCAGTGCCGGATCCTTCTCCTGCTCGGCAATGAGCTGATCACAGTCCATCTGTGGCACAGGCGGAACGACTACAGGTGATGATGTAGGCGACGCAGTAACTCGGCTGCACGCCGGTTACCGACGGGGGCTCCGGGGGACTGCGCAGGGAGAATGTTCTGATTCACGGGGGTCGGAGAGTGTTCGATGTCGCGACTACCCACGCGCTCTTCAACCCGCTCGCAGTGCCGACAACGCTCTTTGCTACACGGCCGGCGGGATAAAGCATCGGCGTTAGCATGCAGTTTTCCCGCTCGGTGCTGAACGGTAAAATTATAATCCTGCAACCGCTTGAGCCAGCGCGCTAACTGCCCCTCGGGCTCTTTAAAGCTAAGCAGCCACACCAGCGAAGCGTGATCGGTCCGCAGCGAGAAGGATTGCCCATATAAATACGGCCTAAAATGTTTAAGGGCCGCGACGACCGCTAGCAGCTCGCGCCGCGTGAAGCAGTAATTTTTCTCTGGTCCAGACAACGCGCGGCTGAAGTAGGCGATAGCACGCTCTTTACCCTCGGAAACCTGAGACAGTACAGCCCCTAGCCCTACATCGCTTGCGTCTGTGTCGAGGATAAACATATGAGACGCGTCAGGATATCCGAGAACGGGCGACGTGACCAGAGCTTCCCGTAACCGAGTGAAAGCGTGCGCGTGCACCCCGTCCCAGCGAAACAGCTGATTCTTTTTCGTGAGCCCGTGCAGCGGACTAGCGATCGTGGCAAAATCCTTCACGAACCGACGATAGTACGAGGCTAACCCAAGGAAGGTGCGTAGCTGCGGCCAATTCTGTACCGCAGCAATTTTGGCTGGATCGGTGGCAATCCCTTGAGCGCTAATCACGTGTCCCAGAAACACAGTCTCTTGCCGCAACAGCTTTCGGGTTAAGCCGCAAGTTCGCCCGCCGGATAGCCAAAAAATACCTCCCGTAAGTTAGCTAGCGCAACCTCAAACTCCTTGCCTTGCACTATTAAATCGTCCAGGTAGACGACACAACGATTGCGAGGAATGTCGGCCAACACTTTCTCCATCGACCGTTCGAACGTAGCTGGAGCGTTACATAGGCCGAACGGCATGCGCCGGAATTTCCATAGCTCTTGCCCGATCGAGAACGCGGTTTTAGGTCGCGCTTCCGGGGCGAGCTCTACTTGCCAGTACCCGCTACGCAGATCTAACGAGCTAAACCACGCCGAGCCCGCAACGTGTTCCAGCGCATCATCTATTCGCGGCAACGGATAAGAATCTTTGCGCGTTACCTCGTTCAATCGCCGGTAATCGACACAAAACCGCCACGATTCGTCCTTTTTACGCACCAAAACAACCGGTAAAGACCACAGTCCGGACGCTGGCTCTATGACGCCCGAGTCGGCCATCTCACGCAGCTTCTGCTCGGCGATAGCTCGTTTAGCTAAAGGAAGGCGTCTCGGATGTAACCGAACAGGAGCTGCGTTACCCGTATCAATCGTGTGCTGCACCAAATTAGTATGTGTGCACTCGCGCTCATCTACCGCGAAAATGTCCGCGAACTCATGTAAAAGGGACTTCACTGTGTCGGTCTGTGTCTGTGCCCCACACTGCTACGCTGCATAAGCTCGGCCATTATTCTCGCTCGGTCTACTACCGGATGTTTACACGGCGCGTCCACCGGATGTTCCGCCCCCCGGGTGCGCGCTACTAACACGTCCGGCTGCGCTTCGGGAACTAGCAACCTGGCTAACCCGAAGTTACCACGCAACGTTCCGTCAGCGAGATTCAGTAACGCACCCCACCTTTCCAAAATATCCAACCCCAAGATACAATCATCCTCAATGTCTGCCACACAGAATGGATGAGAAACACTGATTGCACCTACTTGTATTCGCACAGTGCGAACGGCCCGTATCTCCAAATAGCTCCCCGACACGGTGCGAATGGTCAAGGCTGGGGCTGGCAGCATACAACCGCGCTCGCCCTGTTCCAATACTCCCCAGTGCAGCAGCGAAACTGTAGAGCCGGTGTCCACGAGCGCCCGTAGCGAAACGTTGTCCAGGCCACAGTTCACGTAGACGCCCGCGCGATTTCCTGTCCTGGAACACATACATGTCCTGACCGGAAGTTAGGCCCGGCAGTTGGGGAAACAGAGACGGCTGTGTGAGGCGGCTTCCCCCCAGCTAGTTGTAACGGCTGCTGGGGTACGCTGTCCTCAGGCCTGAGAACGTTGCAGTCCGGCTGTCCTTGGCCTCGGCGTCGTCCCGGAATCTCGGATGCTGAGTCGAGGCCTAGCCGCGACGGGTAGCCCTGTCCCCGGCTAGGTTCACCTACCGAGCGGCCCCGAGCCATGGGAAAACGCTCGGCTCTATCGCCGCGATGTTCTGCCATGATGGCCTCGGCACGCTCGGCTTCGCGCAGCGCCTCAGACAGGGAAGCCGGTGCCGCTAACCGGATGTGCTCGCGCAGCCGCGCCGGCCGAATTCCCCGCATGAACGCACGGCGAGCTAGCTCTTCCTGCTGGACGGGCCCGAATCTCAGGTAGCCCCGGCGTGCGAGAGATCTCACGTCCATGGCGAACGCCCCCAGTGGCTCGGAAGCGCTCCGCTCGCAGGACGCTAGCTCTTCGCCCGCGGCCTCCTGACGGTCCCCCGCGCCGAACCGGAAGTGGAGCGACTCCCGCAGCTCCAGTCCTTCCTCTCATCCGCCCGGAGATCTTCCAACGACCGGAGCGCCTTGCCCTCAAGTGAGAGAGCCACCCGGACGGCTGTTTCCGCCGGGGACCAGCCCGCAAAGTCGGCGGCTAGCTCCACCTGGGCGATGAACGTGTGGGGCTCGACAGCGCCATTGTAGGACGGCAGGTGCAGCTGCAGGTCGCCTCGCCGGCTGACGGGGCACGGAGCTGTAGCTTGCTCCGGGGTGCGCTCTAACCCGTTACTCTCCATCCCACTTCTGACACCAATGTAGCGTTTTTACGCCGGAAAGAATGCTGGAGAGACGAGTGAGCTTATTTGCTGCTCAATGCAATGGCTGGGAGTACTTTATTAGGCACACAGCAGGTATGGCATGAGCAGCACCTTCACTCAGGAACCTTCATCCAATTCAGCTTCAGCCTGAACCAAAGCACATTTCACACGTCACACTCACACACACACACCCTGGCCGAAGCCACTAACCCAAACACCTTTCCTCGACAGGGTGAACACCTAACAACCCCTCCCGCAAAGCATGATGGTTACTAGTGCAAAACCCCACCCACGCCACAATAATTTCAGTGTAAGCCATTAATGGGCAAGCCATTAATTAATTAGTTGTCTCCAAAAATGTGGATATGGATAAGAACATAGTTCAGGGAACTTGTTACCTGACAAATGACTGGTTGTTAAAGTGTATAATTTAACATTGCATGCAAGTAACATGCTGATAATATTACAACTACATTAATTGTAAAATGTACCTTACATGTACCAAATTTTCCTGATGGTGAAGTAATCCTGAGTAATTTCTTTCACAGAATCATGTGGAATGCCCTAATGGCAAAATTGAATATGAGGGGTGGTGGCCAACTGCAAAAGAAGCCATTTAAAAATACAACCATATTCAATATAATTCAAGGTAATTTTGGCCATATGATGTGAAATTTTGTACTTTTTAAAAAGAAATTTATTTTTACCTTTTATCTATTCAAGGAATATTGTCTAAAAGGCCACAGAAATGTCCTGTTCACTTTCACACAGTTACTATTTACAGTTACTGTTTTACTATATATTTAGCCTTTGTTTAAAAATGTTTTATATTTTTATATTTGTATGTGTATGTATGCGTTCATATATAATGCACACAAATATTATATATATATATATATATATATATACAAAATTAAATGTATTAAACAAATAAGAAAAAAATAAATAAACTATATATATATATATATATATATATATATATATAGTTTATTTATTTTTTTCTTATTTGTTTATGTCATGATTTATGCCCTGTCTGCCTCGTATTCCTTTTTCTTTCTCCACGCTGTCACTTTACCCACGTGCCCATGTTTTCCCCCAGCCTGTCATGCATTCTTTCCCACGTCCCCGTTTCCGCCCCATCCACACACCTGTTTCTCATCTCCTCCTCCTCCTGGGATAAAAAAAAAACAATTGTCATTGTCTCAAAGAAACTTCACAAAAATGAAAAAAAAAATGAAAAAAGATAATTTTTGGAAGTATGTATGTGTGGAAAAAAATGTGTCTAGATAATAATGAGATGAATGAATGAATGAATGAATGAATGAATGAAATGTCTCTAAAGACCAAGCCAAGGGTGACGGCGACAGTGACAAGGAAAAACTCCCAGAGATGGCAATAAGAAGAAACCTTGAGAGGAACCAGACTCAATCAGGGAACCTATCCTCATTTGGATGATAACAGATAGATATTATATAACATCGTGTGCGTTATGCAGCTGAAAGTTCAATGTAACAGAAGTTCAGTAGGTGCAAAGGGCAGATGGGGTCTGGATCACTGAAAGCACAAGAGCAGCATATGTAGCTCCAACCATCATAAAGCAGAATACAGCTGGAGCTGGTTCTCCTCTGGATGCCTCAGGAACCTCACAGGGTTGGCCTTTGCCTACTGAAGCTGGCACAATCTCCAGATGCCGCGGGATGGGTAGAAAAATACAGAACAGATGGAGAGAATTAGCGCAGTTGCCATTCAGGATAGATGTACTGGAGTATGAGGTTATGGAATGAGTTACGTGTATGCCAGATTAAAGAGATTTGTCTTGAGTCTACTTTTAAACTGGGAAACTGTGTCTGAGCCCTGAACACTGTCTGGAAGGCTATTCCAAAGCTTTGGAGCTAAATATGAAAATGCCCTACCCCCTTTTGTAGATTTTGAAATTCTGGGAACTACCAGATGTCCGGAGTTTTGTGATCTTAAGGAACGTGGTAATTGTAGTGTATCAGAAGACTGGTTAGGTATGTGGGAGCTAAGCCATTTAAAGCCTTGTATGTAAGTAATACTATTTTGTAATTAATTCTAAACTGAACAGGTAGCCAGTGCAGGGATGATAATATTTTGGTTATATGATCATATTTTCTGGATCTAGTGAGAACTCTGGCAGCTGCAGTTTGGACTAACTGAAGCTTGTTTATTGAGGATGCAGGACAACCACCTAGTAATGCATTACAATAGTCCAGTCTGAAGATCATGAATGCATGAACTAGCTTTTCTGCATCAGATGCGGATAAGATAGTCCTAAGCTTGGCAATATTTCTAAGATGGAAAAAAGCTGTTTTTGTGCTATTGGAAATATGATTTTCAAAGGACAAGTTACTGTCTAATTTTTACGTGGTTGATGTTAAGAGGGAAGAAAAACATAACACACAAACATACCTTAAAAAAGTAAACTATGAATTAACAGTTTTTTTTTTTTTTTTTACAATTCTTACTCAAACTCTTTTTTTTTTTTTTTACTTTTAGACAGAGCATCTGCCATTATATTTTCTGAACCTTTCTTGTGCTTAATCTTCAGGTGGTAACCTTGGACGACCAAAGACCAGCGCATCAGTCGCTGGTTTTGGTTATACATGCGAGAAAGGAATACTAAAGGATTGTGATCAGTAATTACAATTATACGCAAATTGCTGGAGCTCAAATAGACATAAAAATATTGCAATGCCAAAAGTAGAGCCAAAGTTTTCTTCTCAATGGTAGAGTAGTTCAATTGACTCTTGTTAAACTTACGGGAGAAGTAGCAAATCGGATGGTCAATACTGTACCATGGACATCCTCCTGAATAAGCACTGTGCCCACACTGACAGAACTCGCATTAATCTCCAGTTTGAAGGCCTTTTTATACACTGGTGCTGCTAAAACAGGACCACTACACAGTAAAGCTTTAGCATTCTTAAAAGCATTTTGACATTCCTCAGACCATACAAACTTGTGTGACGACCTTTATTATCATGCAATAACGGCCGGAGCTGCACCATGGACACAACTGAATCTCTGGTCTGTTTCCACCATTATATATGCAGGGCTTGCTGTACATCCCTCCAACATCTGTTTCCTATTAGGGGCCCTCTTTAGCTCACAATGAAGGTGCCCCAATGTAAAGCTCTGGTTTCCTACAGTATGCACGCGCACATAGAGAAGCCTGTGTCCCAGCTTCGCACGCACATCCCCGATTATATACAGATATGGTACCTTCTACCCCTCAAAAGTAAGTAAAATCAAATGAAATTAAAAAAATATTTTCTCCCATAACCCCCCCCCCCCCCCCCCTCTGGGGCTTATAAGTCCCACACTAATTGTTTACTCGAGAGTGCGACTCCATAAGCTAGTCTTCCTTACACTTACTAGTGATTAAATTAAATCAATGGATTTTTATCAATGACCAACCTGTGGATTCGTACTCTAGGGAAGATCAAGCCAAACTTCTCCCCCTTATTTGACTGGGACAGAGTAAAAGACTCGACCTCCATGAGCTTATACTTCCCATAACCCAATAACATTACATGAACATGTAAATTTCTAGGATTACATCAATTGGATAAATCATATAACCTACAATAAAACATACATAACACAATACAATTTTTAAGAATAGATAGAATTTTAAACAGCCTTGTCGTAATATAATAGTCTTCAACCCAGATGCTTTGCACATCGTAGAGAGTCAGTTGGAGCCCACGAGAGAGGTTGCCAGCACATCATTATGGGCTCATGCCATGGAGGATACGCATCAATATATGCACCAATAAAGTCTCTTATTAGAGTTATATATGGATGAGTTAGGGATATCCTTGATGACTGTGTCCAGAAATTCATCCTTGTCTGTTGTTGCTGGGGAATGCTCTTAATTTTAGAAAAACTTTGGTTAAATATAAATCACATTCATGAATTTCATTTGACACAATAAGGTCACCCATTAGCTGCTTCAATTAAATTTCTGCATCTGGAATAAAAGAGAACCTTGTTTAGTGGCATTACACACTCGTGCACTTTTCCTGTGGAGGAAAATTAAATTAGTTGTCGCTGCTGCTGTTTTATCTGTGAAAGCAATATATTGTTAGTTAAACAGAAATGCATTTATACAATATAGAGGACATGAATCGTTGTCACACATACTCCGTACAGTTGTTTGTCCTGTCAATTGTGTCAGGGGAAAACTGGTCGAAGTCAGTCAGTCTTCTTTTGTATCAGAAGTGGGATGCTGCTCTTAAGCAGTTTCTTATACTTAATTTGGAGCAGCAGAGTGTTTGACGCTGCGCAATTTGGTATCCAACTTGTGCCAATAGTTGGTTATTTCCCAATAAAGATTTACTTTCTTTGCACTTTTGTTACTATTTGATGTTAGGTCCTTCTCTCTTTTTTCCATCGTTTTTTCAGTACTCATGTTTTGGGGACTCTCGTGTAATGGTTCAAGTGATACCACGTGGTTTTGCCTTTCACTTGAATTACTGTTGGAGTGGCTGCCACACTTTGTGGGCCTCTCCCTCCTGGGATTGTGCCACTTCCTCCTCAACACTCGCAGATAGATCTGGTCTCCTGGAGTGGTGGGTCATGGAGCGTCTTTTACTTTATCGCCTCCTTGCTCTTTTCCTGCACATAAATTGCTTTACATATGGCAGTTAGTTTCTTCATATAAGATTTTTGCAATTGCTTTTACAAAATGGAACAGGCATGGGTCGACCCGTAAGCATTTCATGCGGGGTTAAGTGTGTATTTCTGTTAGTTTGCATGCTTGTTAACTCATTGGTGCAAAAAGTAACACCTCAACCCAGTTAAGCTTTGTACTACTAAAAATATTATTAATCTTGGCTTTGAGATTGCCATTTATACTTTCTACCTTCTCCTGGTACTGTGGACATACCCAAATCTTTGCTATGTTCCCAACCGTTGTAAACCTGCCTTACATTTTCTAAATGAATACTGATCCATTATCGGAACTGGTCTCTAACGGAATATCAAATCTAGGTATCACTCCCCTTGTGATTTGATAACTGTTCCTGCCCCTTTGTCTGCAGATGGTAGTGATTTTACCCATCTACTAAATCTGTCAGTTATTACGAGTATGTACCTTTTCGCCTCGAACCCTACTTTATCATGTCCACAGAGTTCACCACTAAGTGCTTAAATGGTCGTTCTGGTGCCGGTATATGACCAATAGGTGTCGCTGTTTCCTTCCTGACATTATGCTTAGCACATATCTCACATAAGGCTAGGAAATCATCAACCATAGCATGCAGATATGAAGACCAATACCCTTGTTGCTTGATTTTTCTCACAACCTCTCCTCTTGCACAATGGCCAAGTCCATGAGTATTTAAAACCAAAAATGTTCAACAATGCTGTGAGTGCTATGATCAGACCTTCATGTGAACATCAAATACCCTGTGTGTCCTTCTGCGCTCCCCTCTGGAGCCACATCGAGTGCTCGTATGGACCTGCTTGATGTTGAATCCGAATAATATCCTCCAACTGAGGCTGCGGTTCTATAAGGACTATTGGCACCTGCAGCTGAAACTTTAATGCTCGCTTTGCTTCTAAGTTTGCTAGGTTGTTACCCCATTAGTGACGTAGTCATTTCCCTTTCTATGGGCCTGACATTTAATGATAGCCAATTGTTTTGGTAGCATCATAGCAGACATTAGTTTACTTATTTGTTCAGCATGCTGAATGGGAGTTCCGTCACTCCTTTTAAACCCTCTTTGTTTCCATACTGCTCCAAACAGATGACATGCACCATGCAAATAGGCTGAATCTGTAAAAATATTTGCCACTAGCCCTTTTGATAATTGGCAGGTGGTTGTAAGCACTGTTCAGCTCAGCTATTTGGGTAGAACAAAGTAAGTGATTTCTGCATCAGATATCGGGTTAGACTTGATCAGGCCGTAACATAGTAAATGCCAATGAATTCGCCACAAAATCATGAGACACTCCTTCATAGGCATAAGGAATCAATTTAGCTGGGTTAACTGTGTCACATCGCTTTGTAGTAATGTCGGGATATGTGAGCAGTGAAGAATAACCTAGAATGCAAGCTTAAGTTAGAACAAATTTACCTTGTTTTAATCAATTCTACAACCTATAGGTAACCTAGTAAACGTAGATGATTTTCCATATGCATAAGGTACAGCTGCAAGACCCAGTTGGTAGCACGGTGGGTAACTTTAAGTTATATTATCTAGCTTAGTGCTGTAGTAAGCAAGGGGCTAATTTTTCCTATCACTGCAAGTTTCCTGCATCAATATAGCTGACGCAGACCCATCAGCTTGGGTAGCCACATACAGATAGAACGGTTTGATATAATCAGGTGTACCTAAAGTAGGTGCAGTCTGCATTTCTTTTTGATGGATTCAAATGCTAACAGTGCATCTGTGTTTCATTTTAATGGAGCACTTAGATCTTGCAGTTCTTCTTTTCTCATTATTTCCCTTAGTGGAGCTGTTTTGACTGCATACTCCTCACTCCAGTCAGCATGACACCTGTTACCCCTAGAAAGGTCATCACTGTTTATCTGGTTGTGACAATGGTGCCTTACTTATGCCTTCTAATTAGGTAGGCACTACAGCTATCGTCTCATGTGAAATTAGTCACATTACCCATTCAACTTGAGGTTTGCCGTGTTGTAGTTTAGCTTTGGACACTCTATGACCTCCCTTAGCTAGCTTACAGTGTGCCTTAATGGAATCCCTATGGCATGCTTCTAATGATGATAAACGTATTAAACAATCACCCATTTGCTTCCAAATCTGATTGAATATAAGCAGTGAGTGTTTGAACCTCAGTGGCATTTTTGGTACATATATTGTTTACCAGCACATGTAAATGCAAACCAATATCTACTCTCTCCTGCCACTGAAGAAGGCTTGAACAAAGATCAATTAGAGTGAAATATTTGGTTTTGGGAGGGACATTAGTTAGCAGTGCGTGTGGATTTGGAACTACTATTAACTGCACGAGATGCCATTTATTTGTACCTGGCTTGATCACCGGATAAATAGGAGAATTACAGCAACTGGTTGCCTCTTCTAGCACTGATGCTTTAACAAGGCCTTCAATAGTGTTTTTTAATGCCAGCTTCTGCCCCAGGTTGCAAAGGATATTGTCTTAATCTGGGCAGTTTTACATCTGGTTTAAGTTGTACTTGAATTGGGCTGTCTGATATAATTAGGCCTATAGCTGTGTCATACCAAACCCATAATTCAGGTGGTACCTGACTCTCCATTTCCCTATAAAATTCATCTTCGACAGTCTCAACTACCTCAGATGCTGATGCCAATTGTGTTTGTGACTTGCGGCTAACTACAACTTCCTGAGGGGTACCAATCAAGTTATTACCACACAAGATTTTAATACAGTTTTTATCTGCAGAATGAAAAATCAACGGGTTTATGGTTGACTCCCACTGGACTTCTTTAGCCTTCCTCATTATTGGTCCCAAGTCCTTTGAGCCGCAGTTTTATCCTATAGTACATATAATGTTACCCGAGAAACATATTCAGTGACATTGAACCACCTCTTTACAAAATCACACTCATCTACACTGATAGCTGCACCTTGCCGGCCTATGATGATATACTGAGTAACTAATTCAACCAACTTTTTGCGCTTTTGTTTCTTCCTGCCATGCCTGTCCTAAGTCAGTATCTTTGGTTGGGTCATACATCATTGTACAGTAAAAGTGTGAACAGGGTAATTGTGCTTCAAGAATGTGTGATCAACATACACACCTTCTGGAGAACACCATATTTGCAGTCCTAATTTACCTACTGCCTCTCTGCCTAGTAAATTAACTCGTGTATGACTTGAGACTAATACAGGTATATTCACACTTTTATTGTTAGTTAGTAGGCGGACTGGAGCGGCCATAGGAACTAACTGCTTTTGTCCCAAGAATCCTACTGTCTTGGCAAATTTTCCCAAACATGAGGCAATGAACATAAGCATGACTTATATTTAAGCATGTACAAACTGCTCCTGTATCAACTAACATGGATGTATTTTTCCCGTCTACTTCAATGTGTAACATGAGTTCTTGTTCTGCACTATTTGTCAAAATAGGTGATTGATTCTCCCCTGTTGGTTTCTCTGGGCCCCCTAGCACCCCTGTTTTGGATCCCCCTCTTCAAGGATTTACTGGGCCTTGAACTTGATCTCAGGGAGGATGTTGCCACCCCCCTCCCATCGCATCCCTCGGGGCTGGGGCCATGGATGTTAGGCAGTTTGTTCGGTTGTGTCTAGCCTGTCCACACCCCCAACATACGCCTGTGGGTAATTTAGACTGAGTGTTCCTTTGTCCTCTCTGTTGCTGATTGGCTCTCCACTCCCTCTGCCCTGGCTTTAAGAGAAAACGTTGATGACAGGCGCAGGCATCTGGTTTGAGTTTGGAGGTAGTGCTGCTGATGTCTCACTGTGTCTGCAGCTGGCTGGATCCTTGGTGACTGCTTGGGGCCCTCTCTGTTTCTTTGGTAATCAGAGTAGCTTGGGCCTTTTCCTTGGTTCCCATTGTTAGTTTTTCAAGCTGTAACTGCCTCCAGGTCGTCCCTTTAATGTCTTTGGGTCAATTCTAGGTGGATACTCGGCACGCAAGGCCTGCCACACAACAGGGGGGTAAGCCTCAAAGACAGTTCATCCATGTGTTATGTATTTACAGCCTCACTCGAGTCAGAAGCATGTTTTTTTCTCCCCCCAAAATCTTTGCCAACAGAGGTTTCATATCAATCACCAATAAAAGCTTGCCTGAGGTCTCCTCTTCTACGACCTTAAACCATTTTCCTGCACCCTCGTGAATGTTAGGGAGGAGGTTGACAAGTCCCTCGAGATCTTGAGCTGCACATGGTACATACTGTCCTAGTGCACCTTTAACTAAAATTTAAGGTAAATTGGGAATTGTGGAGCTAGGTTCCTAAGTCTTCCAGGGTTCCTTCCTTGTTTCCAACTGCCCATATTAAATAACAAATCCCTTTCACCATCATCCCCTCTACTTTACAAAGACCTATGCCCAGTCCTTAATGTTGTATCTATCTGACTTCTTACTTGTCCTGGTGTTTTAGTGCTCCTGTCTAACCTCTCGCACTTATCTGCACCCTTTCCTGTTCTTTATCCTCTTCCCCACATAGCTTTTTCACTCTCTGTAAATCTGCCCCTACTTTCTTATAACAATCAAATGGTGTGCTTTCTTCCCTACTTCTTCTCCCCTCCTTTCTTAACTTCACACCTGGCTCTCTGTTGTCTCCATCTAAATTTACATGACAATCCATTTGCATTTCTTCAACATTCAACATACCCTTAAACATCGGGAAATTACCTTCTGTCTGCACATATGAGGGAGGTGTAACTAGAGTTTCCTCTCCATTACTCTCTTTTTCTGTGCCTTACTGTCTGACTTTCTCAACTTTTTCCTCACTTGCTTTTTTTTTTTACCAACTCTATTCATTCTTCCTTAAACAGAGCTAGGACCTCTCTTTCCTGCTGTCTTTTCAACTCCTCTGGACATGTTTTTTCTCTCTTGCTGCCATTTTATAATTATAATTATGGTTCCATCTCCTCACTATGCCACATCTAAGGTCCACTTCTTTGGCCATTTTGTAATCATATCTTTAGTTCGCTTGTGCCATTTATTGGAGATCTTAGTTATGAGATCTGCACACAAAGGATGCTTTAGCACTAATATCTCCACTGGAGAGACTGTCATTGTGCTTTATAGCCTGTCACCACAACTTAGATATTCTTACGTTATCTTATGCCTAAGCCCTTACTTAATGATTAAATTTGCTTACAACAACATACAACATTGTATAATCACAGAAATGTCCGCCTTCCTTACCAAGGCTTAACAGTTATAATCACTTTTTGATATACAATATTTTACTATTTGCCTATTAGCTTGCCAAAAAGCACACTATTCTTATACACAGTGAACACTTCCATCAATAACTAATTAATGCCACAGTATTAATATGGGGTTTAGACACATTCACCACTCCACACTATTTATTTATTTATTTATATATTTATAGGCTTATGCATTCATACTTTGTCCCTCTTTGCCTAGAAAATAGGGCTTATTCTTTGCATACTTGTCCCCTTTGCTAATTAGGGTTCATACACACACATCTCAGGTCCGGCAACAAGCTGCCCCCCCTCTGAGGGTTGTACACACAATTCCCTCGGGAGGTCCAGCCCTGTTCACTGGACACAGAGCTTATGGTATCACTTACCCAGATTCCATCTCTCTCTCTCTCTCTCTCTCTCTCTCTCACACACACACACAGACACACACACACACAGACACACACACTTAGGCGAACATAGAGCTCCAACACACTCGGACAGTAACAGACAGACACAACATCAATTAGACACAAACAATTGCAATTGCATTCAACTTAATGGCACAAAATAGTGCTCCACATAAAAAAGATATAAAATAAAAGCCACAAAAACCTCATACAATACCTTTTTTTGGGTGGCTACACAATGCTAATGATGTACAACCATACATTCCTCATAGAAAATATATCAATAAAAGCCACAAACACCTCATACAATACAAATTTTAAGGTGGCTACAAAATGTTTGCGACACGGAAGGTGTTCCTCATATGAAAGGGTATTTTTTATTAATTGCTGCGTATCTTTACACAAGCGATATTACTCATTAAGCGCAATGCCTTATTAACTTGCTTCCCACTCCTGTTATCCATCAAGGCCCACTTGACAGAGTACAAATTAATATCAAGACTATCTACCTTTTTACATTGCCCTCTTAGCAACTCAAATAGACACTCAAATGCGCTCTCTCATACCGTCTGTTATTGCTGCCATCAATCAATGCCCTCTTGACAACAAAACAGACCAATGCAATGCTTATTTTATCAATTTACTATCAGTACAACAGTTAGTAAGCTGATGCATGCATTCTCTTCTGAAAACAAAGCCCATTTTTAATTACTTGAGTTGGAGAGGCCTTTATCAGGCGTCCTTACCACCATGGGTGATCCCCAGCAAACAACACAATCTAAGTATATGAGCAAAAGTTGCTTACCTTTGTAAGTGGCCACTTGTTTGTGTTGCTGACCAAGGAAGCCCATGCTGATCAGTCACCTTTGCTCCTTTTCCACCCTGCTCGCAGCGCCAAGATGTTGTGGGAAAATACTCAGAGTCAGGCTTTGCTTACAGAAGATTACGACCTTTATTATCATGCAATAACGGCCGGATGCACCATGGACACAACTGAATCTCTGGTCCGTTTCCACCATTATATATGCAGGGCTCGCTGTACATCCCTTCAACATATGTTTCCCATTAGGGGCCCTCTTTAGCTCACAATAAAGGTGCCCCAATGTAAAGCTCTGGTTTTCTATGCACCTCCAAATATGCACCTACAAACCATGCACCCCAAATAAATCCTCTATTTACCTTAAAAGTTTTTTTTTCTGAGTATGGCCTATCGGATGTATGGTGGTTTTTTAATCCCCAAAAAAGAGAATATTCTTATTTTTTCGAGCGTCCATCATTATTACTCTCGGATTGATTATTTCATTTTGGATAATGCCTAAATTCCTAGTGTTCAATCCTGTGCATACCAAAGTATTATTATATCGGACCATGCTCCTCTTCTTCTTGATCTGACTTTTTAGAATTTGCCCTCCCCTAGGAGGAACTGGCGTTTTAATATTTCACTTTTGGCGAATGAGAACTTCGTTTCCTTTGTCGCTGACCAGATTTCTTTTTTCCTAAGCATCAATAAATCGCCGGAGGTCTCAGACTTAGTAGTGTGGGAGACTCTTAAGGCATATATAAGAGGTCAAATTATTTCATATGCCACTACAGAAAGAAAACTTTCCAAAGAAAAACAAATATCCCTGGCTAATGAGATTTTTAAATTGGATGAACAAAATGCTAGGTCTCCGACACCGGATCTGTATAGTAGGCGTCATAAATTGAAGTCTAAGCTCGATTTACTTTCGACCGATGAAATAGAGGGCCTTTTGAGAAGAACCAGGAGTGTTTTTTATGAAAGCGGGGAAAAATCGGGCAAATTATTGGCTAATCAGTTGCGTGGGCTCCAGGCAAAACTAATTATAAGCGGTCTTCGTCTAGATAATGGGGAGATCACAACGGATCAAAGTATTATTAATGAAAAATTTAGAGATTTTTACTCCACTTTGTACACCGCTCACCCCTTCTTGCAGGAGGATACTAAACAATTTCTTGATCAATTAAATGTCCACATACTATCTTCTGATGCTCGTAATCTTTTAGAAAAGGCAATTTTAGAGGAGGAGGTGATAGCTGCCATTGTGTCCTTACAATCTGGGAAATCCCCAGGACCAGACGGTTTTCCGTCAGATTTTTATAAAAAAATTTCTGCACAGCTTGCTCCCTTTCTGACGACTGTTTTTTGCAGAGTCCTTTAAGACCGGTATTCTCCCCCCAACTTTAAATCAAGCATGTATCTCCTTATTGTTTAAATAGGATGAGGACCCTTTGGATTGTGCTTCATATAGGCCTATTTCCCTGCTTAATTGTGACGTAGAAAGTTTAGCTAAGGTGCTTGCCTCAAGACTTGAAGGTGTTCTCCCCACCATCATTTCACCTGATCAAACAGGATTTATAAAGAACCGTCAGTCTTTTTTTTAACATCCGCCGTTTACTTAATGTGGTATATTCTCAGCATC
The DNA here is from genome assembly GCF_024256425.1 of Clarias gariepinus. Lineage (NCBI taxonomy): Eukaryota > Metazoa > Chordata > Actinopteri > Siluriformes > Clariidae > Clarias > Clarias gariepinus. The sequence goes on from NC_071120.1 coordinate 9,215,749, forward strand.
ATTTTGTCCCAGAATGTGTTGTCTCTTTGGATGCTGAGAAGGTGTTTGATAAGGTAGGGTGGGAATACGTTTTTTTAGTTTTAGGAAAATTTGGGTACGGCCAGGCATATCTTTCTTGGATTAAATTACTTTATAGTGCTCCCACCGCTGTAGTTTTGACCAATGGCCTGTCTTCTCAACTGTTTAAACTACATTGTGGAACTCGTCAGGGTTGCCCGTAAAGCCCACTATTATTTGCCCTTGCTATTGAGCCTTTAGCAATTACTTTACGTGAATGTCAACAGATTACTGGTATTTCAAGTGGTGAGGTTGTGCATAAAGTTACTCTATATGCAGATGATTTACTGCTTTTTATTTCTAACCCACAGACTTCTTTACCGGCAGCTCTTTTCTTACTTGAGAATTTTGGTCAGCTCTCTGGCTATAAACTCAATCTGCATAAAAGTGAATGTTTTCCCATTAGTAAAGTAGACATGCAGTTACAGTACTCCAACATACCATTACATAAATTAACTTATCTTGGTATCTGTATTACTCGTCAACATAATCATCGTTTTAAACATTATTTTGGTATTCTTCTTGAATAAATCAAGAAAGATCTTTTCAAATGGTCCCCCTTAAAGATTTCTCTCATTGGGCGCATTAACTCCATTAAGATGATGGTGCTTCCTAAATTTCTCTATCTCTTTCAGTGTTTACCTCTGTTTATTCCTTTATAATTTTTAAAATCTGTCCTCTCTTCTTTTTATTTGGAATGGTGAACACCCTCGTCTGCGTAAAGTATACCTTCAGAGGTCTAGACGAGATGATGGTATATCCCTACCTAATTTTAAGTTTTACTGGGCAGCTAACATACGAAATACACTGTATTGGTGGCATTATCACCTTCTACCTAATAAACCATCCTGGGTGGACATGGAGATGCATGCACATAAGCAAATTTCCCTTCCTGCACTTCTTGCAACCAAATTACAGCTAGTTTCTTATACTTTTGCCGACTGCCCAGTGGTAAAACACTCGCTGAGGATTTGGACTCAATTTAGGAAATCATTTGGTCTTAAAGATCCTTCTGTTCTTAGCCCTGTTGCACATAATCACTTTTTCTTGCCTTCAATGCAAGATAGGTCATTTAGGAGCTGGTCTGACAATTTATTGACCGTTATTTGCTTCCTTTGAACAGTTAGTGTCACAATTTGGTCTTACTAAATCTGATTTCTTTAGAGTATTGCAAGATAGAGACTATGTTAGGTCATTCTTAGCAGATTTTCCAGTGTTGCCTACTGAAAACCCTTTGGATAGCTACCTTTTGTGTAAAACATTAGCAAAGGGCTCAATTTCTACTATTTATAATCTAATGATAAATCAGTCAGTTTCCTCTTTAGACAACATTAAGAGAGCTTGGGAGAAAGACCTTGGTGGACCACTCTCAGATGACACATGGAAGTGTGTTCTTAAGCAGGTCCACTCATCATCTATGTGTGCTCGACATTCTCTCATTCAGTTTAAAGTAGTACATAGAGCGCATATATCCAAAGTGAAGTTAGCCCAAATGTTTCCTGGTACTAGCTCCTTGTGCAACAGATGTCAGTGTGCTGAGGGTACTTTAATTCACATGCTCTGGACATGTCCTAAATGAGAGCATTTCTGGTGATCAATATTTAACACCCTATCTGTGGTTCTTAAGTACAGATTAGAGCCAGAATCCCTTGTAGCACTGTTTGGAGTTGCTCCTGAGGAGTAACGGCTGTCAGCATCGGTGTGAAATTCTGGCCTTCTCCTTTTTGTTAGCACGTAGAGTCATTTTACTTAGGTGGAAGGATCCTCTCCCACCTACACACACTCATTGGGTTAAAGAAATTATGTCTTGTCTCTACCTCGAAAAGATTAGGTATTCATTAAGAGGATCGGGAGAACAGTTCTTTAAAGTGTGGCACCCTTTCTTTAATTATGTTGATGCCTTTAAATAATGCCCTACAGTGGCTTGCAAAAGTATTCAGCCCCCATGAACTTTTCCACATTTTGTCACATTACAGCCACAAACATAAATCAATTTTATTGGAATTCCATGTGAACGACCAATATAAAGTGGTGTACACGTAAAAAGTAGAACGAAAATCATACATGATTCCAAACGTTTTTTTTTTTACAAATAAATAACTGAAAAGTGGGGTGTGCATAATTATTCAGCCCTCTTTGGTCTGAGTGCAGTCAGTTGCCCATAGCGTTGCCTGATGAGTGCTAATGACTAAATAGAGTGCACCTGTGTGTAATCTAATGTCAGTACAAATACAGCTGCTCTGTGACGGCCTCAGAGGTTGTCTAAGAGAATATTGGGAGCAACAACACCATGAAGTCCAAAGAACACACCAGACATGTCAGGGATAAAGTTATTGAGAAATTTAAAGCAGGCTTAGGCTACAAATTTTTTTTCCAAAGCCTTGAACATTCCACGGAGCACTGTTCAAGCAATCATTCAGAAATGGAAGGAGTATGGCACAACTGTAAACCTACCAAGACAAGGCCGTCCACCTAAACTCACAGGCCGAACAAGGAGAGCGCTGATCAAAAATGCAGCCAAGAAGCCCATGGTGACTCTGAACGAGCTGCAGGGATCTACAGCTCAGGTGGGGGAATCTGTCCATAGGACAACTATTAGTCGTGCACTGCACAAAGTTGGCCTTTATGGAAGATTGGCAAGAAGAAAGCCATTGTTATCAGAAAACCATAAGAAGTCCCGTTTGCAGTTTGCCACAAGCCATGTGGGGGACACAGAAAACATGTAAAAGAAGGTGCTCTGGTCAGATGAGACCAAAGTGGAACTTTTTGGCCAAAATGCAAAACGCTAGGTGTGGCGGAAAACTAAAACTGCACATCACTCTAAACACACCATCCCTACTCTCAAATATGGTGGTGACAACATTATGCTCTGGGGGTGCTTCTCTTCAGCAGGGACAAGGAAGCTGGTCAGAGTTGATGGGAAAATGGATGGAGCCAAATTCAGGGCAATCTTGGAAGAAAACCTCTTGGAGTCTGCAAAAGACTTGAGACTGGGGCGGAGGTTCACCTTCCAGCAGGACAACGACCCTAAACATAAAGCCAGGGCAACAATGGAATGGTTTAAAACAAAACATATCCATGTGTTAGAATGGCCCAGTCAAAGTCCAGATCTAAATCCAATCGAGAACCTGTGGCAAGATCTGAAAACTGCTGTTCACAAACGCTGTCCATCTAATCTGACTGAGCTGGAGCTGTTTTGCAAAGAAGAATGGGCAAGGATTTCAGTCTCTTGATGTGCAAAGCTGGTAGAGACATACCCTAAAAGACTGGCAGCAGTAATTGCAGCAAAAGGTGGTTCTACAAAGTATTGACTCAGGGGGCTGAATAATTACTCACACCCCACTTTTCAGTTATTTATTTGTAAAAAATGTTTGGAATCATGTATGATTTTCGTTCCACTTTTCACACGTACACCACTTTGTATTGGTCTTTCACGTGGAATTCCAATAAAATTGATTCATGTTTGTGGCTGTAATGTGACGAAATGTAAAAAAGTTCAAGGGGGCCGAATACTTTTGCAAGCCACGTAGAATTGATTTAAATGCCTTTTTAATTTCTGTAAATTTTTTTCCTTTTTCTAATTTTTTTTTTTTTTTTTTGCTGTTGTAGACGTGTATATACGTATATATCTGTACCCCGTATTTTTTATTATTATTATTTTATTTATTTATTTATTATTCCTTTTTTAATTAATGGACAGCATGAACGCTATCCTAGGGATTTGTCGGTAAGGGTTGGGGGATTGTAAAATGTAATATACCGTAAAAAAAAAATTAATAAAAATATTAAACCCAAAATATAAAGTAAAAATAAAACAAATTAACCTGCACTTTACCTTTAAATGCGAAAAAAAAGATTTTTAAGTATTGAAATAATACTTAAAAACAGTCGATTTATTAATTTACAGATAATGTCTGTAATTTTAGAGATTTGTATGTAGTTTTTTAAAAGAGGAAAACTTTATTTATAAAGTTATTTTCTGTAATTTTTTTTACAGTGAATAAAACTAATTTTAATATTACACAAAGATAACAAGTAAATACAAAATGCAGTGTTTAATTGATGATTTCATTTAATAAGGGAAAAAATCTGTTCAAACCTGCCTGACCCAATGTAAAAAAGTAACTGTCCCTGGTTGTGACATCCTTGGCAGCAACAACTGCAATCAAGCATATGCGATAACTGGCAATGAGTCTTTTATATCGCTGCACTTTAAACCATAATAATTTCACAATACTCAAAAATTATTTTGTAACAGATTACACAAAAATATTTTAGTCATGTTTTTAAATGTTTTAAGTTAACATAAAATAAAAATTACATTTACAGTTGCCTTAAATTATCTCAATGCTATGTTATAATTATTGATATTCCTCAACTTATAATTGGGGAGTAATTCAGTAATAATTTTCAATATTTTTAAACTCATATAATGTGAAAAATACACTTAAAAAAAAGAATAATAACTTAAAATGTGGGAAATGCACTCAAAAAAATTTCTAAAGTGAAATACTGATGTCAGCGCACTACACAATTATATTCAGCTAATAATGTTAGAAAACATAAAGTGACACCACAGTGTACGGTGGCCCAGAAGGGCAAATCATCTTTCCCGTATATGCGTATGATTTTTCCCTTGTAAGTGTGTTTTTATTCCCCTTGAAAATATATGCCTTTTCCCTTATAAATGTGCTTTTTTTTCCCCCTTCGAAAATGTATGCTTTTTCCCTTGTAAGTGTGTGCTTTTTCCCGTGTAAGTGTATGATTTTTCCCGTGTAAGAACTCTCTTTCTCCAGTATTTTGCAAGCTAAAAGCTAAAGCTAATGCGCAAAGGACTATGGGAGTGAGGCCAAAACGCAACACGTAACCTTGCGGATATCAGCTCCAGGACTTAACATGATAGAATATACAGTGAATTATAGCGTGATAACGTCATAATTTTCACTAAATTTTCAACTTGACATTCTTACCAGGTAATGTTTACACTAGAAGCGCCGCGCCAGTGTCACCTACTAAAAGCGCGGTTCAGCGGTCATTTGACCGCCTATTGTTTTGAATGGGAAGCTGCTGCTGACACACAATGATCGCTAGATGGCGCTTTTACCCAAAGCAAATAGTTTAGCTCCAAGATCAACTTGCACTTGGACAATGCGCCATTCATTCCCGCGTTGATAATAAGCGGTATCTTTTTTTCATATTCAACTGAGAAAACCTACTACAGAGTCTCTAAGGGGACAAACGAAGAGGGAAAAAACAAGTCAGAGGGAAAAAACAAGTCATGTTTGAAATTATAACCCAAAGTTTTTTACTTTTTTCTGCCGTTTTTTCTCCTCCTTTGTCCATCTAGGGGCTTCGTACTATAACAAAAAGGAAAGCTCTACTTAATTTTATATCGTATGGAGAAAATGTTATTAGTTTGTTCATTCTATTTGAAGCTTCTGAACGTCTCGGAGCAACGATTTAGTTCTGAACTCGCTTCCGTGAAATTATCGCTAAAACAATATTAAATTTGAATAAATCAGATATACTACATCAAATAATAAACTATGCTATGTCATAACCGAAGCAAACACCACGATTATGTCTCGTTTCGTTCAGTGTTGCTAGGCAACGGACCACGCGCCTAATCGGTTCACTTTGCCGCGGTGTATTATAAACCTGCGGGATGTTTCACTGCTTATGTTCATGTAATAAAAGCGAGGGAAATGTGAAAGTGATGTGTGGCCACTGAATGAGAACTAAATCAAAGATTTCGGTAACTACACTGAGTGTAACATCTGCATAGTGACACTAAAAAGCTGAACACCTTCACTTTCCCGTTTACCTCTGAGAAAAAAAAAGCTGTATGTTGTTTGTTTATATGTAGAATGTTTATAAAAGTACACAAAGTAGGCGCGCGCGCGCACACACACACACCTCCCCTGAGCCCTCGGTCAACATCTAATCACCGTCGATATGCAAATGAGTCAAGACGTAGCCTAACGTGGTGTCGTGTCGGATTTCAGCGGTCAAAGAAAGTGGAAAGAATTTGAAGCAGTTGCAGCGTTTTTTTCAGTTTGCACAGCGATGAGTCCACGTTGTTTCACTGGTTATGACATTGTGACACTAAACAGCTAAACAACTTCACTTTTCTGTTTACCTCTGAGAAAAAAAGCTGTATTTAGTTTGTTTATATTCGGAGTAACACCTTCCAACCACCTCTTATAGTCTATTGTTAGTTTTAATGATTTGGCTGAAACTAATTACCACTACATAAGTACCCCAACACCCCTGATCATGAGTTTCAGCTGAAACTAATTCTATACATGCAACAGAAAATGTAGATGCAGTTTCCAAATGTATAAAGATACATGCTATATATATATATATATAATATATATATATATATATATATATATATATATATATATATAATGTGTGTGTATTCGATGCATGCTCTATATATATGTGTGTATGTGTGTATAATCGAGGCTGGCTCTATTCAGGGGCAATAAGGGCAGCGCCCCATCAACTAAATGTCTGCACATGTTAATATATTCCTAAAATTAATATATTACAAGTTGATAAACTGATCTGCGGTAGCAGAGAAATCCGCTGAAAAAGGGACACTACACAATAAGGTATTAGATGTCCCTCATGTCTCTGTCCCTCTGCTGTGCGTATTCATTCACAGGCTGCAGCGCGCGCGCGCGCTCACACACACACACACACACCTCCCCTGAAGTAGTTGCGGCGTTTTTCAGTTACAACAAGCACAGCGATGAGTATAAGAATAAAATAAGGTAACAGTTTGATCTGTGTAGTTAGTGCCCTTGTATAGAATAAATGAATGAATAACACATTCCAACCACCTTTCAAGAGAGTGCCATAGTTTTGCAAAAATACTTGCAAAACATCAGCATACATTGGAGGGAACTTCTGAGGTGGTCAGTGATTGATGGCACGGTCGTTCGGAGGGGGTTGTGATCACACCTACAGTTCTTTTGTTCTAAGCTGTCGGTCAAATATCTCTCCACTTGAAATAGAAGCACAAAATTGAGGGGCAACATGCAAGGGATTTCAGCATCTCGACGCACAGTAGAAGCTGTTTATAAGGAAGACACTCTTTGTTTTTTTATTTTGTAATCTTTCTCGTGTTTACCTTGTACTGTACAATGTATATTCATTTTATTAATGAATTGCTGTGAATAAACTACATATGCAGTTGATTTACCAGAAAGGACTTTTCAGTTTTTGTGTGCTAAACTAAACTTCAGGGTCAAGTAATAGCGATTTTATTTGAAAAGTATATATATATATATATATATATATATATATATATATATATATATATAGGGAAAGATTAAGAAACACGCTGTAGCGGAATATATATATATATATATATATATATATATATATATATATATAGCATGTATCTTTATACATTTGGAATCTGCATCTACATTTTCTGTTGCATGTATAGAATTAGTTTCAGCTGAAACTCATGATCAATGGTGTTGGGGTACTTATGTAGTGATAATTAGTTTCAGCCAAATCATTAAAACTAACAATAGACTATGAGAGGTGGTTGGAAGGTGTTACTCTGAATATAAACAAACTAAATACAGCTTTTTTTTCTCAGAGGTAAACAGAAAAGTGAAGTTGTTCAGCTGTTTAGTGTCACTATGTCATAACCAGTGAAACAACGTGAACTCATCGCTGTGCTTGTTGTAACTGAAAAAAACGCTGCAACTGCTTCAAAGTCTTTCCACTTTCTTTGACCGCTGAAATCCGACACGACACCACGTTAGGCTACGTCTTGACTCATTTGCATACCGACGGTCATTAGATGTTGACCGAGGGCTCAGGGGAGGTGTGTGTGTGTGTGTGTGTGTCTGTGCGCGCCCGCGCCTACTTCTTGTACATTTATAAACATTCTACATATAAACAAACAACAAACAACATTGAAGTTGTTCAGCTGTTTAGTGTCACTATGCAGATGTTACACTCAGTGTAGTTACCGAAATCTTTGATTTAGTTCTCATTCAGTGGCCACACATCACTTCCACATTTCCCTCGCTTTTATGCATAAGCAGTGAAACATTCCGCAGGTTTATAATACACCACGGCCAAGTGAACCACGTTCCCGCCGATTGAGCGCGTGGTCCGTTGCCTAGCAACACTGAACGAAACGAGGCATAATCGTGGTGTTTGCTTCGGTTATGACATAGCATAGTTTATTAACTGCTGTGGTAGATCTGATTTATTTACATTCAATAATGAGGCTTTATATCCTCAGGAGGGGTCATTACATATGTAATATGTAAAACAATATTGTTTTAGAGATAATTTCACGGAAGCTTCTAACAGAACGAACAAACTAAATAATTTTCTCAAAACCTTATAAAATGAAGTAAAGCGAAATTACCTAAATGTCCTATAGAATATCACTGATTATCAACGCCAGAAGGAATGGCGAATTGTCGATATTTAACGGAAGCATATTATATATATATATATATATATATATATATATATATATATAAACTGCATATATGGAATGAAACCTGAGATAGTTACACATACGCACTGAATGACGCATAGATAGTATGCGCGATTCCTTGCGCCATCTGCTGAGAGAAATGAGAATCGCAGGTTGGAAAAGACAGGAAACGTCATGCCGCCGCGCAGCTGTCAGCGATTTCACGTAAATAAGAGCAAAATAGCTTTATACTGGCTTTTTCTGGTGCGATTTTAAAAATTTAAGCATACAGGGTGATTACGCTCACAGAACTAGGAAAAGTCATGAAAGGAGGGGCCTGGAAATTGATTGAGTGTGAAGTATTATTTTTTTTTTACCCCCTTGCGGTCAAATGGCCGCTGCTCGGCGCTTCTAGTGTTAATATATAAAATTAATCAGATGTTACTGTTTTAGTCACTAATGATAACTTTGTAGCAGTGTTAATACTATTGGAATGTTTGGGGGAAATGCCGAGCCGAGTGTAAATGTCAATGATTAAAAGGAATATCATCTCATTTAGACGATTAAACAGGGATGTAAACCATCAGCTCCATGGCATCTCTGTTATATACATCCACATATGGATTTATAAGCCAGCTAATATTACTATGCTAACCGCTAGCGCTTAGCATGGGGAAACTAGTTTGTTCATAAACATATATTAATTTAATAGTGTATTTGTCGAGCTACACATGTCGTTCCCGAGCTGCCAGTGATCCAGTCTCCCTTTGCCCTCCAGACCTGTCTGACCCATCCTGGTGCCCCGCTTCTGGTTGAAGATCTCGTCACATGGATGACCCGTGTGTCTCTTTGGGAGGGGTCTGGTGTCTGGGGATGATTCTCTCTACCTAGAAGATGGTTCTTGCCTTGACTGGTGTTGGCAACTGTTTACTGTTTGTCCCCAACTCTCTGGAGACTTGACAGTTCGATAGTTCAGGACTGGAACTTCCTACAAGTCTACCTGGGGCTTAAATAACTACCTGGACTCCATATTAACATCAAGTAACATCAGCTATTAAAGCTGAACTGCCTGACACCTAACACACTGGAAGAGTTAGTAGATGGCGGCGCACACTGATGCAGCGGCTTCTCGAGCTCCCGGAACAAAGCCTCTTGATAGCACACCAGATACAACAGACTTCGCTTTTTCAGTTCTGAAAATGCGAGGGAAGTATAGCGTAACTGAACTGTTGTACATCAGAGACAGTTCGATTATTTCTATTCCACCAGGACTAAAATCTGAACTCGGAAGACAGCGCCTCCTGAGAACATCGAAGTGGCGTAGCAGAGCACGGGGGACAGCGGGCAATAGGAAACGTTGTGCTCGCAGACAGAAGAGAGGAAAGCATGCGGGAGCGTCTGTACAGTTAAAGGCTAGCCGGCCTCCGATTCCTACTTTCTTTTTGGCCAACGTCCGCTCCCTGGATAATAAAATGGACCTGCTACGTTTAAGGATTATTGCTCACTCTGAGATGAGGAATTGCGCTGTTCTCTGCCTAATGGAATCCTGGCTAAACCAAAACATCCCGGACTCAGTCTTTCAAATTGATGGCTTTCGGCTTTTCCGTGCGGACCGCGATTACCGGTCAGGGAAAAAAAGAGGAGGTGGACTCTGTGTGTATGTGAATGAAGGTTGGTGTACAAGCAGTAATTTAGTTAAAAGTCACTGCTCCGAGTCGATAGAGTTCATGACAACAAAGTGTCGGCCATTCTATCTGCCGCGGGAGTTTAATGTTGTGTACGTCACCATTGTTTACATTCCGTATGGAAGTAAATTTTATTTGATTTTATTAGATTTTATGTAACTTTACTTTCTTTTAAGGAATAAATGGTAGCCCATATGAAAGTACTCAGAAATGTGCGTGCGAAGCTGCACGTAAAGGCCTGAGATTCTGCTTGCATAAGCAATCTGACATATACGTTGAGGCCCCCTAGACTGGGGAAGCTTGATGAACCCCAGATGTTTAGGATGACATCATTGCATGTAGAATGAATTCTTTTGTCCTGGTTGACTATATAAGTGGGGAGCCGACGGGACAGTGTTGCGATTCTGCAGTCTCCCCCGGCCGTTATTGCATGATAAATAAAGGTTGTATATCTTCTGAAACCAAAACCTGGGTCTTCAATTAATTTCCACAACACCCGCCGGGTGCTAATGCTAGCGTAGCGTTGCAGGAGCTTCATGATACCATCAGCTCGCTGCAGACTAAACACCCGGCATTTTACGTGGTTGCGGGGACTTCAATCACGTAGAACTGACGGACACTCTTCCCAAATTCCACCAGCATGTGGAAATTCCAACACGGGGAGAAAATATTCTGGACTGTGTGTATACAAACATCCGCGGTGCATACAGAGCTCTCCCCCGCCCCCATCTTGGCGCTTCCGATCACATAGCCGTACTGCTGGCGCCAGTCTATCGCCCCCTGCTGAGGAGGACAATACACACAAAGAAAATGATCACTGTATGGCCCAGTGATGCAGACATTGTTCTTTAGGACTGCTTTCAGTGCACTGACTGGCAGATCTTTAAAGAAGCAGCCACTTACACTTCTTCCGTCCTCTGCTTTATATCTAAATGACGCCCCTTAAAGTAACAACAGCCGACATGGAGAGGATTCTAAAAAGAATTAACCCCCGCAAAGCTGCAGGCCCTGATAACATACCAGGAAGGGTACTTAAGGACTGTGCTTACCAGCTGTCAGAAGTGTTAACTCACATATTTAACACCTCTTTGTCAACTGCGACTGTTCCTACCTGCCTGAAGACTGCCACCATTGTTCCAGTGACTTGTCTGAATGATTACCGCCCCATAGCTCTAACCTCGGTAGTTATGAAGTGCTTTGAGAGGCTGGTCATGACTCACATCAAAGCCTCCATCGATGCCACTGTAGACCCCCATCAGTATGCATACAAGACAAATCGCTCTGCAGATGACGCCATCTCATCAGTGATCCACACAGCCCTTACACACCTGGAGAATAAGAATTCCTACGTCCGCCTGCTTTTCCTGGACTTTTCCTCTGCCTTCAACACCATCTCTCCACAGACATTAATTCTAAAGCTTTCCTCTCTTGGCTTAAGCCCTTCAGTAGGGAACTGGGTCCTAGACTTCCTGACCAACAGATCTCAAACTGTCAGGATCCATGACACCATCTCCTCCACCATCACCATCAGCACAGGCTCGCCTCAAGGTTGTGTGCTGAGCCCCCTCCTGTTCACTCTGTTGACATATGACTGCATAGCGAGACACTCCAGCTGTCATATAGTCAAATTCGCAGATGACAAAGCAGTAGTGGGACGCATCACTGACAACGATGAATCCTATTACAGAGAGGAGGTAGAACAACTGGTACAGTGGTGTAGGGGTAATAACCTCTGCATCAATGTAAAAAAGACCAAAGAGATGGTGGTGGACTTCAGGAAGGACAAGCGAACTCCTCTCCCCCTACACATTGATGAAGCAGCTGTGGAAGTGGTCTCCAGCTTTAAGAATCTAGGCGTCCATATAGCTAAGGACTTAAACTGGAGTGTCAACACCTCGGGCCTGATTAAAAAGGCCCACCAGCGCCTCTACTTTCTCAGGAAGCTAAAACGAGATGGGCTTGGAAGCCTGGTTCTGAAGAGTTTCAATCGAGGAGCAGTTGAAAGCATCATCAGCTCCTACATCACTGTGTGGCATGGCAATAGCACCGTAGCTGAGAGGAAAGCCCTGCAGAGAGTAGTTAAGGCTGCACAGAGGACAGTGGGGAGCAGGCTCTCCTCTATCACTGAACTGTACACTGCAAGATGCAGAGGAAGAGCCCTCCGCATTATTAAGGACTCCACCCACCCTGCACATGCTCTATTTCAACCTCTTCCATCGGGCAGAAGGCTGAGGAGCCTTCAGTGCAAGACCACCTGGCTCAAAAACAGCTTTTACCCTGAAGCAATTAGACTGCTGAACTCTAGCCGTGCTCTGTAGGTCCCCTCTCATTAAACACAATCAAACTTTTAGTGTAATATATAACTCTATGGTGCAATACATATATATAACCCTATAAGTCGAATATACAATGTGTGCAATACAGCCTCTGAAAATGTGCAATACACTATGTATAGTTTATGTATAATTTCCTGCATAATATATCTCTGACTGCTCTTATTTATATTCATGTATATACATATTTACACCCTCATATTTATATTACTATGCTATCTCCTTGTGGACACCTTGTGGAAAATACACACAAGGAAAAAAAAAAACACATGTACGGGAAAGATGATTTGCCCTTCTGGCCCACCATAATTACACTGTAAAATGTAACTGATGATCTTACTAATAAAAGTAAGTGATTATAACTTATTTTGAATAAGTTTGTTGACTTTAATAAGTTTACCAAAGTAATGACAACTTTTGTGCACTAAAAGTGATTAAACTAAATAGGTATAATTAAGCTTTACTTAATTACTTGAGTATTTTGAAATAAGTGGTTATGCACAGTCCCACCAATAGGTAGTGTCGATTTGCGGCAGTGCATCTGACGATGGGAGAACCACATGGAGAGGTAAGTTGCTTAATATACAGTAATTGACCATGTAATAATCAGAGTAAGTAAAGTAGAGATACATAGCTTTGTAGAGATACATGGCTTTGAACACCAAGAAAACTAAGGAGATTATAGTCGATTTTAGGAGGCACAACACCAATTTAGCCCCCCTCTATATAAATGGCAAGTGTGTGGAAGTGGTCCATACTTTCCGGTTTCTTGGTATCCTTATTTCTGCTGACCTGTCTTGGACAGACAATATTACAGCAGTTATCAAGAAGGCTCAGCAACGGCTACATTACCTGAGGGTGCTTAGGAAGTACAATCTGGATCCTAAGCTGCTACTGACCTTCTACCGCTCGATTATTGAGAGCCTGATGACATACTGTATCACGGTATGGTATGGCAGCTGTACCATGGCAGACAGGGTGAGGCTACAAAGAATAGTAAAGACAGCACAGAGGATTATCGGCTGCCCTCTCCCCTCCTTGACGGATGTCTACATCACCCGCTGCCTCAGTAAAGCAAAAAATATTATTAAAGATAAATCGCACCCGGGTTTTGATCTGTTTGACTTGATGCCCTCAGGAAGGCGCTACAGGTGTATCACCGCAAGGACAAACAGATTCAAGAACAGTTTTTTTCCAAAAGCAGTAACTATTTTAAATTCACACCTGCATTGATTGGATAGCATTATATAGTTAACCCTATAACGCATTTTTTTTTTCTTTTTTTTTTTTTTGTGATCTATATGTTTGTACTGTAGGAGTTGCTTTAATCTCATTGTACATGTGTATAGTGACAATAAAGGCATTCATCATTCATCATCATCATAGCAAGCTTGAATGTTATATATTTTTTTTATCAAATTGTTGGATTGTGCTGGATTGTGTTCATCGAAATGAGCAGTCTAACATTTGCTAATCACGTTTAATCAAGTTTTTGTTTTGAATGGCCTCATTCTTGATAATTCAGTTAATGTGTAAGTTGTTCATTCCGTTATGATGTAAATTTTTTGGTTAATGAAAGTGTTTTCTAAATGTTAGTAGGTTTTACACCTGCTTCCAAGCACATGTAAATTGTGCTTGAAACATACAATGTTTCTGTATTCTTTTAAGCAAACTGCATTTAGTTAAAATTGTGTGCAAAAATATTTTAACTCTCACATCCTACATTCACAACTACTGAACAAAAAAGGAGAGGTTAATATTGCCTGTGTGACTGCATTTGTATATTCAGTAATTGTTGATAGAACAAACTATCAGATATACGCAAAACCAGATGCTGGTGTAATATATTAAACTGGGGATAATCTATCTCAGCATTTCAGCTGAAAAACGCTGTACCACCAAAGTGCTGTCACAGTTTGCATATAGACAATTTATTGAAAGGGAGATAATGCTGAGTGAATGGCACACATATGCTATTTAATGATTGTGATTTAAAAACAGACACATGTTTGATGGTCAAATCTGTGGTTTCTAAATCATTTGTGAAATCCAGACGAGCGTTTTCGTGAATGTCTGGTTTACGCACAGTTTTCCGTAAATTTATTTGTATATTTTCATGAAACTTTCAAGAATGAGGGCAAATGTGTGCAGTGCCTGACAAAAACATTAGAGATTACTCTGATTCACTGATTTATATTTGAATGCTATTTTAGATGTATGATGATAATAATACATATTCTTTTACTTGCAGATCTTACTAGATGATGAGGCATGCAGTGGAAGTGTAGGTATTGTTTTTTTTTTCCTGTGAAAAGAGATTTCTTCTATTGAAGCATTATTGCAAAAATCATGGAAGCTACTCTCTAACTTGTCCAATTCCATGCCTTCACACAGACTGTTTGTGTTCCTTCAAATCTTTAAATGCATTGAAGGTACATTTGACACAAAATCATTCAATTGTATCTTTTTTTTTTCCAGAGCACTGACATCACTGCAAAGCGCACAGCAGTTCTTCGTGGCCTCCCACTCATTCTTGGAGAAGAAGCCTCTAACTTTTTTACAACAGCACTGGTAAGTACTGTACCTTTACTATAACCCCCACACAAACATCACATATAGGCATTCGAATATGTTTTAGGCAACTCCTTAATTTGGACCAGATACAGTAAGTAAATTCTGCTTTTGTTTCACATTTCTTAATCAAGCCCTTGTACTGTTCATTTTGTCAAATTTCTACAATGTACTTTAACAACAGTTTTTATTAGTTGTACGTAGAACATGGCCCAAGAGATGGTCCTGATTCTTTAGGTGACATATACTTTGATTTCCCATTTATAATGTAACAAGAATTGTAATATTGCTGTTCCTTTTTTTTTTAGGAGGACTGTGAATGTGACACACCCCAGATTTCCATTGGGATACTGACTGTGATACCAGAAGGTTCCCCACAAAACAAGATTTCCCACAAGCACTGCATTTGGAGGCTTCAAACACCACAATCATCTTGGAAGGAATCATTATGATGGATGATCTTGAAAATCTTCCAGATGCCATATGTCTACTTTTTGGGCTGATATATGCACTGAATTTGGAGTACCCTCCACAGCTCAAGAACACCTTTGATTTTATTTAGAGTGTTTTTCTCTTTCTTGGACACAAATCTCTGAAACCAAAACTACAGTCACTTAACAACCTGCTGCTGATGAAAGTTGAGGCTGTTTGAGATTGTTTAAAAGGATAGTTAAATTCCTTTAATCTTTTGGTTGCACAAAAGTTTAATTAAACTTTTCAACAGTTAACTGTCAAACTTTGTTGAAAATGTTTTTAAACATTAAAGAATGTTTAAAAAATGTTCTTAAGTTTTAGAGCAATGGTATTGCTAAAGGTTTTTTTTTTTAATTTTTTTATTGTAAGCACAGTTAAGACTTAAGCTAGTGTTGATTATTTTAAAAGGTCACCTGTTCAGTTTCAGGTCAAAGATTGTCAAGCAGTCAGGATCCTTTTTTTTTAGGCTGCATATAAACTGCACTTTTTTTTTGTTGCTTTTGGAGATTAACATGAGTAACAATGTGTTTTTTGTTTATTAAAAATTGTTAATGCTACATTCAAAAAACTGTTTACAGAGTTGGGTCATCTGACTTTGTTTAGTATGCTGTAGAACCTGAAGAGATTCAATATATAATAAACTGTTAAACTCAAGTTCAGTTGTTGCTTTTTGTCTTAACTTATTGTTTTTAGTTTAGCTTACTTTGGATTTTTAAGGCAATCGGTTTCCTAATATTTTCCTAGTTATGTGAACACTAATAAAAATTAACTCAAATAATGATTTTAAGTCAACGGTACTTAAAGGGATCATCCAGAAACATTTTTCATTAAATGTTAATATGATCTTTAGGGTCCTAATGAAAAGTTTGTAATATATTTAATTAAAAATTCTCAATGGTTGAGTAAAAAAAAAAACACTACTTTTAACTGGTAAAAACTAGCTCTGTTCTCAGCAACCTATTTCAGTGCATGTTCCTTTAAATGCTTATGATCTCTGCTGAGACAACGCAGTGCTTTGTGGGTAATGCAATCCAAACTGAAAAACGCTGGAATATAGAGCCTGAGCCTGTTTTCTTAAGTAGTTTTTGGTTAGATTTAAGTACGGAACCTACACGGAAGTTTGTAATATCGCCTGACAACGCAGAAATTGAAAGAATGGACATGCATCGACTCGATTTGTCTTTCTCCTGACTGCATGGGCATCAATTAACGGGCTGTTATGCTGCCGCGAGCAACAACAACAACAAAAGCGGAAAAGCTTACTGAGAGAGATACGGACGCGATGTGTTTACTGATGTGTTTACATGACTTCTTAATCTTCGACAGACACCATTATAAACCATCTAACGTAACAAAGGTAAGCATAATATAGTTTTCCGACTACGTACACATACACAGTTTGCAACTAGACAATCACCTTAATGCATTGTTTATTATAAACGGGCGATTAGGGATTATATAGAGACGGATGTACACAGAGAAAAAGCCATAACCATGTTTTATGAGAGTGTAAGTTAACTTACACTCCACATTCATCGTGATTATTAAAAAGGCGATCTGCAAAGATTCATAGAAAAAGGAATTACACTTACTGAGCCTGGTGAAGATGAAGCAGGAACACGAAGCATTAGTACAGATCCATTTTTAGAAGCAGCTTCCTAGTAAAACCTGCTTTATATTGACCTGCGTTTATAAAGCAGTCTGGTGAAAAATGATTATCGCAAACATGAACGCATTTAGGTAAATCGGCGGGGACGTTAGCTTTAAAAACTAAATTCAGCCACTGCGTCCTCAGTGGCTCAGATGTCGGTAGTGAGTGACGACTGCTGTGTTCGCTATTACACCCAACAACTGTACACCACACTCGCTTAGGCGCCATTTTGCTCCAGCTGCGAAAAACAATGGCCGACAGCTTCTTCTCACTCGGGGCGGGTCTTTGCTAAAACACCAGTGTCAATCAAATAGTGTTGATTGACCTCTTGTGGTGTAGCGTCACAGTGACAGGCATTTGCGATTGGCCTGATTTCAGAAGGGGCATGTTATTGTAATAAATGAAAAGAAAACCACTGGGCGGCTCTTTATCATCATAGAGTGGTTGTGTACGCACTCTCCTAACACACAGTTCAGTCCAAACAGCTTAAAAAAGTGCATGTAGGCCTGTATGACCCCTTTAAGTATACTTGATTAACAAGTTGTCCCTACAAATGGTGTTAAGTTATGCCAACTAAACATTAATAGTCTACTTCTTTTTAGAAGTAGAAATTTTAAGGCAATCGGTTTCCTCACTTTTTCTAAGTAAAGTCAACTTATTACATTTTACAGTGTAGCCATCTGTAACATTACCCATAACAGGTGTAAGGGCCATATTTCATTCTTGTGATTTGTTGTTGTGTTTATCTTTATTCTATTAGTTACACATTATACATTAAGTTTATTAGTTAAGCATTTTACATTAAGTCTATTAAGTTTATTAGTTAAGCATTTAGTATTATACTTGTAAGTTGTATTGTGACATAATTTCATAAGTTGTTCTGTGACATCATCCCACAGTTGTGTAGCTGCATGTCTATCACGCATGTTAGTTGTTGTTAGGATACGGAAGTTGTGGAGAACACAAGCCTTTGACCATAAGCTAAGAATGTAATCTATAGGATGCAGCAAATAGGTTGTGGTAAACTTAAGGAAACCATAATGAGATACAGCGGATAGGTAGTTGTAACCACAGTGGATTTACTCAAGACAAATGTATAAAATGTGAATCTTTGATGCTGAAAATAAAACAAGAGACAAAAAGAACTTCTGTGTCGTGAGTAACAATGCAACAAGAAATATACGCATCAGAACTTGTGGAATAACATGCCCGTACATGTAAAGTCAAAAGCTTTCTCCGTCATTCAAGCGAAGATAAGCAACTGTTGACTTTGAATTTCACTATGTCAGACAATGAGGACAACACTACCACTACCGAGTCTAAGCGCGTGAGGGAGCTCACCGAAAAAGACTCGGAAGAGCAGCTTAACAAAATGTTAGATGCAAGAAAAGGCAAGTTGAACCAACTGATTGCAATATCCAACGAATTAAATACACTAATGAACAATGTTTGCAATCTAGTTACTGTTGACACCAAGTACAGCATGAACTACAAAGGGCTGTTAGGAGAATTTATCAAAAGCAATACCGATGTGCTACTGTGCTACAGGACAATTGGTTTTAGCCTGAATTGCAGTGCTGCACAGAATTCATGGCAAAAGTGAAGTATTGGATTATGGAAACCAAGAGCCGCTTAAAGACGTCTCAAACTCCCCACGATGGAGTTTCGCCAAAAGACAGCGTGTCCATGGGGGGGGGGGGGGGTCGAGGACAGCTCATAAGCGCAGAAGCATAGCAACTGCAGCATCCAAAAGGTCCTCAACATTTACAGCATCCTCAGCTCGACTAAAGAGGGCAGAAGCTAGCAGAGCAGCCTTGTTGGCTGAAGCAGCAACCTTAGACCAATGGCATGCGCTAGAAATGGAGGAAGCACAATTAAAGGCACGATTAGAGATGGAGGAAGCACAATTAAAGGCACAACTAAAGACACGATTAGAAATGGAGGAGGCACAACTAAAGGTAAAGGTAAAAGGGAAAGGTTGAGAATCGAAACGGCACTTGCCAAGGGTAACGCTGAAATAAATGTGTACCAGGACCGTGAAAAAAGACTACATCCTGCACGAACGAGTGTAGTCATCAAAACGAGTGGTGCATGCGCTCCCGAAACCGGAATATAATGAACACTACGACCACAGCGCGTCCACTGAATATGCCAGACTGCCATCACATCTTGAGGTAAGCCAGTTAAGTATGCCCGTAACTGTCAGACCTGAAATGACAAGTACTCTAAACGAATACTCACTCCATAACACTGAGCCAGTAGAGCTTTAGACAGTGATGCAACGTCAGACAGATATTACAGAAATGCTTATGAAGAGCCAAAGGCAATTTTCCTTGCCTCATCACGATATTTCTCCGTTTGATGGAGACCCGCTTGAGTTCACGTCTTTTATGAGGGCGTTCGAACATGTCATCGAATCCAGAACTGATAGTGACACTGATAGATTATACTGTCTTGAACTGTATACCAGAGGAGAACCTAGAGATCTTGTAAAGAGCTGCCAGCATATGCAAAACCAGTTTGGTTATGCAGAAGCAAAGAAACTGCTACACAACAGGTTTGGAAACAAACTAAAAATTGCAGCAGCATTTATGCATAAGGCACTCAAATGGCTGGAAATAAAATTGTCACACGCCAGCCAGACCAACCCAGCACCTCCGGACCCTAAACTCCACTCCAGGTTTTTTCTTCCTGCAAGCTCACCTGCCACTCACGCACACCTGAACTCAATCAGGTAATCATCTCTAGGCTTTTTAAGCATGCCGAGAGAACCATTCAGTGCCGCAGTATCTCACTCGTGTGCCTCGTGTTTATTTTGTCAAGCAAATTCAGTTTAAACTAGCCTGTTATCGACCCTGCCTGTTTCTCTGATTTCTCCCTCGTCTGCACCCTCCCGGTACTTCTGTTATTGTCGAAATGATTAATGTGTATGACCTCGCATGCTCGCAGGACTTCGGATTTTTACTCACAATTTGGATTCATTCGCTCCCGCTGCTAGAATTCACGGATATCAACCCCAGCCTAATCCAAAGACGATTCTCCTAGCCACCACCTCTCCTTCTTCGCCAAACTGGCTATTCCTCCGATGGGGGCACTTCCACATTAGAGCTCTCTCGTCTTCGTGGACCGCAGAAAGAACATTCGCGCTACGCACCGACCTCTGCTTTCACTGAGGAAAACAAACCGCTGCCTTCCACTCTCCAGCCACTACGCACTAAGCGGATTGACAACGAGAAAACGCTCGCAACAACCCGATTCTCCGCATTCAGCTTCCGGGTTAGTGGAGATTCCCTTGCGTCATAGCCCCGCCTCCTCTTTAATCACTAAGGGCTCCCTCGCTCTCCCAGTCACTAAGCACACCAATTTCATCACTGTTCGTCTGCTTTTGGGTTCACCCCTGTTCAGCCATCTCGTAACACCCCCTGACAAAAATCAGATGGCGGAAAGTCATTAAGCGCTTTCTCCTCGTTTCTGATAACTTGCCGCAACGTTATGGCAAACATTAAATCCATAGACGAGTTAGATATTCTTAAAAACATCAACATTATTATCTTAAAACTGCCCTACAAATTGTGTGACAGATGAAGGGTTCATGCACACAAGTATCAGGAGCACAGTTAGACAAGAGCCAAAATTTCAAAGAAGAAATTTCCATGTTACAAAAGGGTAATGCATCTGTAAAAAGAAACAGTTGTCTCTCCAAGACCCAGTACTACAGGATGGAGTGCTAAGAGTTGGAGGACGTCTCGTTAAGTCTGCAATGCCCGAGCACGTAAAACACCCAGTCATTATACCTAAAGACTTACACATCACAACTTTAATCTTAAGAGACGAAGAGGTTGGACATTGTGGAAGAAATTACACGCTTTCAAAATTGCGGCTGAAATACTGGATTCCGACAGCTAACTCCCTGGTAAGGAAATTTCTTGCTAGTTGTGTGACATGTAGACTGGTGAACAAAAAATGTCAGAACTGCCACGTGATAGAATAACACCAGATCACCCACCGTTCACTAACGTAGGAGTAAACTATTTCGGACCCTTTAAGATTAAACGAGGTAGAAGTAATGTTAAAAGATATGGCGTATTGTTTACTCATTTGACAACAAGAGCTGTGCACCATGAAGTTGCGCAGTCACTGGACACAGACTCCTGTCTGAATGCCATTTGACACTTTTGTGTGCAGGAGAGGTCAGGTGTCAATCATAAAAAGTGACAATGAAACAAACTTTATAGGTGCTGAGATTGAATTGCGTATAGCTATTTAACAGTGGAATCAGTCAAAAATTAAAGGCGTCCTTGTGCAAAAGGGGATACAATGGATATTCAATTCACCTTCTGGGTCTCATTTCGGTGGAATATGGGAAAGGCAGATAAGATCAGTCAGAAAGATCCTGAGGTCCATACTAAAAGAACAAACACTAAACGATGAGAGCTTGCATACATTTCTGTGTGAAGTGGAAGCAATAATGAATGACCGACCCCTTACCACTGCTAGGGATGATCCCACAGACCTGGAGCCCCTGACACCTAACCACCTGCTATTGATGAAAAAACAGCCAAACTTGCCTCCTTGACTTTTCAAAAAAGAGGACATTTATGCACGTCGCAAGGAAGCAAATTCAATACCTTGCTGACTTATTTTGGAAGCGATGGGTGTGTGAATATTTGCCCTTGCTTCAGGAGCATCAAAAATGGTCTCAAGTGAGAAAAAAACCTCTCGATTGGAGATGTAGTTCTAATAATTGATGAGTCCTCTCCAAGAAATTCATGGGTCGTTGGTCGAATCACGAAAGTGTTCCCTGATAAAAAAAGGACTTGTGAGACGTGTGCTGGTCAAAACTAAAACCAGTACACTGGAAAGACCCACCGACAAGTTGTGCCTCATATGTGAAATGGACTGTTAATTATATTATAAGTAGTTATGTTCCTTTCCTTTAGTACGTAAAGATATGAATACCTTAAGTTAAATAGTAAACAAAAAGGTTTAAAAGGTCAAGTGGGGATAACTGCAGGTTGGAGCAATAAGGCGTGCCGAAAGGTCGGGGCGTGCCGAAGGGTAGAGGGCATGTCAAAAGAAACTGGTGGGTGAATGGAGCTTTTGCATTGGCCAATCAACATGCCGAAAGGTAGGGGACGTGTCAAAAGGTAGGGGCGTGCCGAAAGGTTTCTCATTGGTGAAAGGAGCTTCTGCGTTGGCCAATCAGCGATAATCCTATTTATATGTAAGTACCTTTAGTTTAGCGTGGAAGAACATGGCGGCGGTAAGGCTTGGTGTGGTTAGTCAATATAAATAATTATTTTCTTTATATTAGTCAATTAATTGTTCGTTTAATTGTTGTCGACAAACACATATTACTGTGAGACGAAACACGGACAGGTTTTCACTCGAAGTAAGGGTTGGCAGTTTGTATCGGGATCCGTTTTGCGCTACAGATGTTTTTAGGCCTCATGAAATGTTATAGGTCTCGTCATTTTATTCTGACCGAGAGTTTAAAGGATTCTGTTTCATGGACTGCTACTACAGCATAAATGAATGAATAAGCAGATTGAGTGTACAGGTTGGGTGGATTACACTCTTTAACGGAGCAGCTCTGCCTCTAAATAAATTTTTTTATTGGCTAAAATTGTGTCTGTACTGTTTACTGAATAAGTGCCACTTCAAAGGTTACTAAACTTTACCCATCCTCCTCTTTATTGTGGTGTTTTATGAACTATTACATTATACATGTTTCATTATCCTCATATCTATTTGTAAACTCCTGTCTACAGTTAATAACAACTTCTATATATTGACCACCCACTGTAAATTTATAATTATAGTTACTTGCAATATGTATACTATGCTTACATAATATCCTGCACATAAGTATAGTTACCAGCCATACCAGTTACCATAATATCCTTCCGTAATAGTTACCCATAGCTTCTTCTTGCACATATCCCTCTTAAGTGTACTAAGACTTTATACCTTTATCCTGCACTTTCTGCTAATTGCACTTCTGGTTAGACCTAAACTGCATTTCGTTGCCTTGTACTTGTACATATGTAATGACAATAAATTTGAATCTAATCTAATCTAATATTTGTCCTTAGCAGGCAATGTTAAAGTCAACGTTATTGTCAATTCTGCTACATGTACAGTGCATACATATAGAGAATTGAAATTACATTTCTCTCAACTCTTGTTACAAATAACACTGAAAAAATGTAAATGAACCTAAAAAAAAAAAACTTTAACACTGGAGAACTTGGAGAACAACAGAGGTAAGATAATTGAGTTACTGTTCTGCAAAAAGGGACAGTTTACAACACAGAAGGCTGATACTGTGAAAAATGGAACAGTGCAATAAGAATAGTGCAAGTGTGCTTATTTTAGTTGAGTGACATTTTAAAGAGCAATATAAAACAGTATAAACAAGAATGTTTATACTTTTTAATGTAGTTGCACTTCTAGTAAAACTACAGAAAACAACTGTCAGTTCAAAACATTCTGAATGACTTATTCTTTAACTTTTTTTGGTCTTGTTTAACCAATACAAAGTTAATAGTATTCCAAAAATATTAAAATTACATTAAAAATTTTATGAACAGCTTGTGGTACTATATTCTTTAAATAATTGTAATTTGATTTTAATTATGGGTTTAATACAGTTGAGAAGGAATACAGCTTGAGCTCTATTGGGCATGTGCACATCAATCTAACGTTTTTTTTTTTTCTCTCACTGTACAACAATAAAACTTTTTGTATTACAGAAAAATGATCCAATAGGTATACCAATTCATTTCATTGTTAGTTTCCGGTGTAATGCGCTAAAATGCCCCCTTGCCATGGATTGCCCCCCATACATAATCACTACCAAATATTATAGTAGAACATGAATTCATAGGTTTATAATAAACCCTAGTTATGTGACAGCCGTCAAGACCATGAATACAAATTCTTGTATAATGTTTATTTTGTGGCACATTTATTTTTAAGGGCTTTGTCATGAATATACAAATAAGCATTTCTATATATAATAAAAATAAATATTGTTTATGAGGAAAAATTTAAGTAAACTATTTTTATTATAAAATAAACAATCCAAAAGTATACATGTTGTACAGTATATGAAAATATATATTTTTTTTCATATACAACATATTTATTTTCATATTGCTTATTTTATTTTATTGTCTCATGTAATTTGTAATTTGTAAACCATTAACCTATAAATTTATATTCTAATACAATATTTAATAGCAATTATGTAGGGGGCGGGGGGGCAATCCATGGCAGGGAGGCATTTTAGTGCATAACACCCCGGTCGGAGCTATATATCCCTTTTAGCCACGACCATGGCTCAAACGCGCGAGGATGACGTCAGTAACCCGTAGCAATATTGTTTAGAAAGGAATATTTGTAATATCGATATTTTACAGGAAAAGAATGGAATTTTAATATAAAGGATTATGTTGGCTGCATTAGAAAGAACAATAGCGTTTAATATTAGCCTGTTATGATCCCGATAGAGGTCGTAACATAGCCTTTAAACAGGCAACTTGTGCAACCAATCATGAAGAGCTTTCGGCATGCCCCCTACCTTTCGGCACTCCCCAACCTTTCGACACGCCTATTACTCCGAGCTGCAGCTACCCCTGTCTCTAAAAGGTTAAGAAGGTTTAATTTTGTGGCTCTATTGTAAAAAACAAACAACAAAAAACAACAACAACAAAAAATGTGTGTAATTTTCAGTCTTCCTGCCTGTCAATTAGAGGGGCTGGAAATGTAAGGGCCATATTTCATTCTTTTGATTTGTTGTTGTGTTTATCTTGATTCTATTAGTTAAACAATATACATTAAGTTTATTAGTTAAGCATTTTACATTAAGTCTATTAAGTTTATTAATTAAGCATTTAGTATTATACTTGTAAGTTGTATTGTGACATCATTTCATAAGTTGTTCTGTGATATCATCCCACAGTTGTGTAGCTGCATGTCTAGTTGTTAGTTGTTGTTAGGATACTCTGAAACGTTCATTTGAACATTTAAAAATATATACAAAAACATAAATATAAAAACAATCGACTATTATTGTTAAAGCCAGCCTGTGGCTGTTCAGGGTCAAGTTTACGGGGCTTCTCGGTCTTTCGTTAATTTTACTTCTGACTCGAAAGCAATGTGGCTTATTAAAGATGCACTGTTTTATTGGACATGGCCGTTTTGTAATTTTAGCAAAATAAACACTACAGTTCGAATATACTTAAAATGTCTCAAAGTCATGATGTAATAAAGACAAGTCTCATTAGATCCTTCTGCAATAATGTTATCGTGGATTAAATTATTAACATATTGATGTATTTCACTTTCGGACAAAATAGACCATGTATATGGTAAGTATTTCTTTTGAATGGCTGTGTTCATAGGTTTAATCAGCTATTTACAAGACAACATTGTGTGTGTGTGTGTGCGTGTGTGTGTGTGTGTGTGTGTGTGTGTGTGTGTGTCCTCCTGCATTCGTCAGGTTTGTCTGAGCTGACTTTAACACAAACACATTTGCACGCCGGCAGGACGAAAAAACCCATCTTAGCACCATCTAACAGTCAGTAATAAGGAGAAGTCAGTACATTCTGAGATTTCTCTCATTCCACTCCTCCTAAGTTTGTCTTTTAATGAAGTTCTAAGAAAACTAAAAAAATATATTTTTGGGCACATAAGCACAAAATAGCACGGACGCAAATGATTAAGATTTTAATTGTTGTTGTCATTTTCTCAAACATGATTTTCCAACTTGGCATTTATAAAGATTCAGACAGACTGAATTTAGGAATGCACCCCTAGTAACCTAAAACACACACACACACTGAAGCGCAAAGTGGAGATGCGCATTCACACCTATGACCGTCTTTTGTCTTGTAAATGAGATATTCTCATTCACCTTCCAATCCCCACCAGCACACACACTCTGTCACGCACCAGCCAGATCAGCCAAGCACATCCAGGTCATAATTTCACCTAAAAAAAGCCCAGCCTCCCTAACCAATTACCTTCGCACACCTGTAACCCATCAGCAATCCACCTCTGCCTTTAAAAGGAAGCTTAGAATTTCATTCAGTGCCAAAGTATCTTACTTGCGTGCCTCTCGCCTCGTCAGTCTGTGATTTTTCTCTAGTGCCTTTAAACAGGAACAGGATTTCTGTTTCGTTTTTGCCCTCTGGATTTTTTTGTTTGAATTCAACTACGTGCATGACCTCGCCTGTTTATCGACTTCAAATTTGGATTGCGCTTCTGGATTTCGCCTCTCTTACTGCTGGATAACTGTTACCGACCCTGCCTGTCTCTTTGACCCCGACTCGCGATGTTTCCCGCAACCTGCGTGCGCTTGTGAGCACTTCCACGTTCGCGGACATCGCACAAGAGTGTTTTTGCCAATACGCACAGACATTCACTCTCGGACATATTCTCGTTTCAAACATCAGGCGCGATCACGCACACTCTGCCTTAGTCAAGGATTCACGCTCCTTTGGAGATTCTCTCTCACGCTCTGCTTCCAGGGTTGTGGAGTTCCCCCCACATCATCGACCCGCCTCCTCTCTCGTCAGAATGAATGGGGGATTTCCCCATTCATTCTGCTCTCTCACACGCGCAGCCTCTCTTCTCTCTGCTCCTGCCACATAGTAAAGATCCTTTGTGCTTTCCTGTTAATGCAGCTGTCTGCAATTGGGTTCACTTTCGTTTAAGTCACGTCCCTGACAGTATACTTCGGCCATGACGGACCCAGTAGACTTGGATCAGTTAAGGCAGGCACTTTCACACCAGGGGGCAAGGCTGAGCTCTCATCAACAAAACATTCAGCAGGTAAACCAGACTCTTTCCTTCATTACTACTCAGCTTCAGCAACTAATAGATAACCCGGTCCTAGCTACAGCGCACACCACACATCATGAACCCCAACTTCCAAACCCACAACCGTACAACAGGGAACCCGGAACCTGTCGCTTTTTTTTGTCGCAATGCTCCTTGCTGTTGGAGCTCCAGGCGTCCTCCTTCCCTTCTGAACATTCTAGGGTGGTTTATGGTATCACTCTCCTCACCGATCGTGCACGTGAATGGGGAACTGCTGTTTGGGATGTCAATGACCCATGCTGTGCAACCTTCAAAACATTCACTGAGGAGATGAGGAGGGTTTTCAACCACTCCCATTCCGGCGGAGACGCAGCCAGACAATTACTGGAGCTCTGCCAAGGCCCCCGTTCTGCATATGATTATGCTATAGAGTTTCGAACGCTGGCCGCATCAGCAAACTGGGACACCCAAGCACTCTACGATGTCTTTCTTCACGATCTCTCTGAAGATGTCAAGGACCAGTTAATTGGGCAGAAGCTCCCCTGTGATGTCAGTGGTCTTATGGAATCAGCGGGTCGTGTAGATGCTCGGCTAATTTAAAGACGCCGTATTCGATCCAAACTCTTTTCCAGTTCTGGACCCTCAGGACCACAACTGTCTTCTCCCAGTTTGCACACAGTATCAGGGCTGACCCTCAGTTCATACCCAGAGTCTATGCAGGTAAACAGAACCCGGATCTCCTTTAAAGAATGTCAGCGGAGACTCCAATCTGGTTCTTGTCTTTATTGTGGCCAGATGGGTCACTATGTTCCCTATTGAGCAAAAACTCCTCCAGTGAATCTAGGGACTCTGGAGGGGTCAGCCATCAACCAATCCCCTAGCTCACAGCCACTTCTGGCCACCATCATTGTTGCACAAGGCAGACCTCATGTGGTTCCTGCACTAATTGACTCTGGCTCAGACCAAAATCTGATGTCCGCCTTCAAGGTTAAGGATCTCAACCTCTCAACTCAAGCTCTTGAGTCTCCGTTAGCCGTTCGGGCCCTCGACGGCACTTCTCTCTCTTCCATTACTCGGCGTACAGCGCCAGTAACCCTTCGAGTATTTGGCAACCATTCTGAGGAACTTTCTTTTCTTGTTATGCATGACGCCAACTCCTCCTTGGTTCTCGGTCGACTGTAGCTAATCCGTCATAACCCACACATTGACTGGGCTAAGAACACAATCCAAGAATGGAGTCCCTTGTGCCTAGCATCCTGCCTGAAGTCTGCTCATTGCTCCACAGTAATATCTCCTGCCATTGAGGAGTTCCCTGACCTCTCAGCCGTTCCACCTGATTACCACCTGAAATATCAATAGTATCAGGAAGAAAATAACGGAGGTTCAACCTCTAATAGTATCTCACGATCCAGTTCAGCCTATAGCTTCACATTTAGATTTTCAGTGCTTTACAGGTATAGGACAGGAAGAGCTGTATACTTATCACCTCAGCTAAATCAACAACGTGCCTGTTAGACCCAATACCAACCAGATTTTTAAAAGAAGTGATGCTTACGGTTGGAGAGACACTTCTAAACATTATTAATTCTTCATTATGTCTAGGTCACTTCCCTAAACCTTTCAATTTGGCAGTTATTAAGTGGCTTCTTAAAAAATCTAATTTGGACGCGAATGAAATAACAAATTACAGACCGATTTCAAACCTTCCGTCCATATAAAAAATATTAGAAAAAGTAGTATCAGCTCAAATATGCACATTCTTGCAGAAAAACAACATTTCAGTCAGGTTTCAGGCCCCATCATAGTACCGAAACTGCACTAGTTAAGATTGTGAACGACTTGTTTTTAGCTTCAGACCAAGGCTGCATCTCAATACTAGTCTTACTTGATCTTAGTGCTGCATTCGACACCATAGATCATAATATTTTTATAGATCGCCTACAAAGTCATATAGGTATTCAGGGGCAGGCATTAAAATGGTTTAGATCATACCTGTCTGATTGATACCATTTTGTAAATCTAAATGGAGTACCGTCTGATGTAATGCCAGTGAAATATGGGGTCCCACAAGGGTCAGTTCTAGGACCTTTGCTGTTCTCAATATGCATGCTTCCCTTGGGAAACATCATTAGAAGGCATGGGATTAGTTTCCATTGTTATGCTGATGATACCCAATTATATATCTCAACAAAACCAGACGAAATACCCAAGTTGTCTAGATTAACTGAGTGTGTCCAGGACATAAAAGATTGGATGACCAATAACTTTCTTTTACTAAATTCAGATAAGACAGAAATATTACTCATTGGCCCAAAAACCAGCACACAACAGCTTTCACAATTCAGCCTGCATTTAGAAGGATGTACTGTTACTACCAACTCAACAGTAAAAGACCTGAGCATAATATTAGACAGTAACTTGTCCTTTGAAAATTATATTTCCAATATCACAAAAACAGCCCTTTTTCATTTTAGAAATATTGTCAAACTTAAGAGCATCCTATCCGTATCTGATGCAGAAAAGCTAGTTCATGCATTCATGACCTCCAGACTGGACTATTGTAATGCATTACTAGGTGGTTGTCCTGCATCCTCAATAAACAAGCTACAGTTAGTCCAAAATGCAGCCGTCAGGGTTCTCACTAGATCCAGAAAATATGATCATATAACCCCAATATTATCATCCCTGCACTGGCTACCTGTTCAGTTTAGAATTAATTACAAAATAGTACTACTTACATACAAGGCTTTAAATGGTTTAGCTCCCACATACCTAACCAGTCTTCTGATTTGCTACAATCCACCACGCTGCTTAAGATCACAAAACTCCAGACTTCTGGTAATTCTCAGAATTTTAAAATCTACAAAAGGGGGCATGGCATTTTCATATTTAATCATATTTAAGACGCATCTCTTTAATCTGGCATTTGCGTAACTCATCCCATAACCTCATACTCCAGTACATCTATCCTGAATGGCAACTATGCTAATTCTCTCCATCTTTTCTGTATTTTTCTACCCATCCCGAGGCATCTGGAGATTGTGCCAGCTTCAGTAAACAAAGGCCAATCCTGCGAGGTTTCTGAGGTATCTAGATCGGGGATCGGAGATCAGAAACTGCTCACGATAAAACTGGCGCTGGAGTAATGGAGACACTGGCTTAAGGGCACAGAGGTCCCGTTTCTCATCTGGACAGATCATAAGAACCTTGAATATCTCAAGTCAGCTAAACGCTTGAACTCTCGACAAGCCAGATGGTCATTGCTCTTCTCCCATTTCAACTTCTCCCTATCTTATTGACCAGGTAACAAAAATGCCAAACCCGATGCCCTCTCTCGCCAGTTCATTTCGGTCATGGATGATTCTTCTCCACCGACTATTCTGCCACCACAATGCCTCATAGGCGCGACCTTACTAGATGTTGAGGCTTTGGTCAAGCAAGTGTTAGATCGGGAACACGGTCCACCAGAAACACCACCTGGTAGACTCTTCGTGAAACCTCTAGCACGCCCACGAGTCCTAGAATGGGGGCATAGTTCAAGATTGGCCTGTCACCCCGGAGGAGCCCGTACTCTCGCACTAGTCCAACAGCGCTTCTGGTGGCCCTCTATCAGACAAGATACTCGACAGTTTGTATCTGCCTGCGATGTCTGTACTCGCAATAAAGCCATCAATAAACCCCCAGCAGGCCTCCTGAGACCACTCCCAATTCCCCACAGACCATGGTTCCACATAGCCCTAGACTTCGTTACTGTACTCCCAGACTCAAATGGATACACCTGCATCTTAACCATCGTCAATCGTTTCTCCAAGGCGGTTCACTTTGTTCCCCTGGCTAAACTCCCCTCAGCCAAGGAAACGGCAGAGTTACTCATCCTGCATGTATTTCGCCTTCACGGTATCCCCGTAGACATTTTTTCTGATCGCGGACCCCAATTCTCCGTCCAATTCTGGACAGCATTTTGTAAACTCGTCGGTGCTATCCCAAGCCTCTCCTCTGGTTATCAACCTCAGACCAACAGCCAGACTGAGAGAGCCAATCAGGACCTTGAAACAGCGATTCGATGTATGACCTCCCAAGACCCACACTCCTGGAGCCGGACGCTACCATGGATTGAATGTGCACATAATTCACTATCAACCTCTTCCACAGGCCTTTCACCATTTCAGTGTTGTCTCGGCTACCAACCTCCTTTGTTTCCATCACAAGAGCAGGAGGTGGCGGTTTTCTCAGCCCAAGCTTTTATACGTCTCAGTAGAAGGACCTGGCAACGTGCAAGAGCTAGGCTTCGCCATTCAATAACCCTATTTAAGCGCCAAGCAGATCGCCGCCGTTCAACCGCCCCAACCTACCGCGTTGGGCAGAGAGTCATGCTCTCCACCCATAATGTCCCCATTAAAACATTTCCCACAAGATATCTCTAAGGCTCATTGGGCCCTTCACCATCTCCAAAATTATCAATCCTTGCACAGTCAGGGTACTCTTTCCATCCACAATGCGTCGCATCAATCCCTTGTTCCATGTCTCCCAGATAAGACCAATAGTTTCATGTCCATTCATGTCTCATCAGTCTGTGATTTTTCTCTAGTGCCTTGACCCTGACTGTTTCTGGATTTTGGTTTCATTTTTGCCCTCTGGATTTTCTCGTTTGGATTCAACTACCTGCATGACCTCGCCTGTTTATCGACTTCGAATTTGGATCGCGCTTCTGGATTTTGCCTCTCTCATCGCTGGATAACTGTTACCGACCCTGCCTGTCTCTTCGACCCCGACTTGTGATATTTCCCGCAACCTGCGTGTGCTTGTGAGCACTTCGGCATTTGCGGACATCGCACAAGAGTGTTTTCGCACAGACATTTACTCTCTGACATATTCTTGCTCCAAACATCAGGCGCCACGATTACTCACACTCCTTTGGAGATTCTCTCTTACGCTCTGCTTCCGGGGTTGTGAAGTTCCCCCCACGTCATCGATCCGCCTCCTGCCTCTAGGTTTAATCAACGATTTACAAGACGACAGTTAAAGCATTAGTGGATGGAGAGGTGCCTGTGTGCGCTCCTGAATTTCTCTGTTGGCTTTAACACAAACACATTTGCACAGGGTCTAAAAACCCTCCCCCCACCAAAAAAAACCACACAGAGCAATTAGCACCATGCCATAGTCAGTTTCTCACCTTCCACTCCTTCTATGTTTGTCTTTGCTCTTTTGATGGAGTTCTTAAAACCAAAAAAAAAAAATTATACTGAGAAAAAAATATTATGGGTCACATAATCACAAACACAAACTAGCACAGATACATATAATCAAGTGTTTAACTGTTGTTTTCATTTGTTTCTATGACCAGTAAATATATTAATAATTATTATTATTATTATTAGCCCAACTCTTTGACTATTTAAAAAAGGCGTCTCCCATTTTTTGCCCATTAAAGTAGTTGGTTCAAGTAAATGTTTTTTTAAATACCCAAACAATCCCCCAACAATTAAAACATGCACACATGACATGAAAAATGAAATTTATTCTTCCAAAACTAGTCAAATTTTAAACAGTAATTTGTATGAAACATGTGAATACTTTTATTTATTTTTGATTAAAGGTCATTTAAATACCCGAATAACACCAGCTGCTTATCAGTCTCTATCTGATTCTTTTATATTAAAATATACATATTGTTTTGAAATATGACCCACCTCCCAGGGGGGAATTATGCTCGCAATCCAAGGTTTCCACTGTATGTTTATATGTTCATGTTCTAAGTACAGATGTTTCCACATCTTTCAAAATGTTACTGCTTACATTTTTTTTGCCAGTTGACTAAGTGCTCATCCTTGTGCCCAATGCTAACTGCAAGTTCCTGGCCAGGTGACAGGTCACCTCCAAAGTAAGCAGAAAACTTCAGATAAAAATCTCATATGAATCTATTTTATAAGGAAAATGGCTGTTTTATTTTACTGAACACCATACACAACCAGCCACAGTCTTTCTGGCAGTTTTTCTTTTTGTACTGACTTGTACAAGTCATAAAATAAACACATATAAAACGTTTGTTAAAAAAACAAAACAGGGTGCCTGAGACTTTTTTCGAAGTACTGTGTGTGTGTGTGTGTGTGTGTGTGTGTGTGTGCGCACGTGTATGGATGTTTTAAGGCAGTTTAAAGTCAACAAGTTTTTGCCATACCTTAAACCATTAGAGCATCCTCACACGAAAGAGTAATTATATTTAAAATATTTTTGACAATGCCAACACAATAACAATGGCATTCTGATCATTCGAAACACACCCAGTCATGTGTACTCTCTGTACAAGTACTGGTTGTACTAGCATTCAGGAAGTTTTTAACTTAAAAGTAAAACTAAAAGTATGAGATAGCTTTAATTTTTATTATTAAGACATGGTACAAAACCAGTATAATAGTTTTACTGCCTGTAGGCATTTCTTATTTGCATCGAAATGTTAACGTTAATAAGTGTCAATACATTTCCACATGTCAGACTGTTAATGTGGCTTTCTGGGTTTCATCATTCTAATGCTAGGTACAGTGGAACCTCGGATTGCGAGTAATGCGGTTTGAGAGCGTTCGGCAACACGAGCAAAAATTTTAAATAAATGTTCACTTGAAAAATTAACTTATTTTGGTTTACAAATACAGGGTATCATGCACTTGCACGCTGAGTGTCACGTGATTACAACTGAGCCAACATTTTTGTCTTAGTGCACATCTCTCACTGGTATAATCAACATCTGTGCACGCGTTTTCTGTTTACTATAACACCGTGACCACATGTGCGCATGTAAAATTTTTATTTTCTGTTTAAATGTGTGTGTGTACCGCGCGCGTGTACGGTTTATTATAAACACGTGTGCACATCTGTGTAAAGCAAAAGCAAGTCTCATTAGGGAAGTTTCTCTCCCTCTTTCTGTTTGTCAGAATGAACTTTGTGTCCGTGTGCACCCGCAGATCTGGTGGGCAGTGACCTGGTGCACACCGTGACAAATCGAAACAATTTCTGTCGCAATTTTTTTCAAAGGTAAAGTGCAGGTTAATTTGTTTTATTTTTCCTTACAGCAGTGATTCTGTTAGTATGCGCTCATGTGAGTGTTATTAACAATGTTCCTTGTTAATTTTTTCAATAGTCATTTTGTTAGTATGTGTGTGTGTGTGTGTGTGTATGTGAATGTCAAATAAGAGAGGAGAAAGGGTTACTGTGTAAGACTGGAAGATGGAGAAAGGAGGGGCTCACAAACTGCGCGGACAAACAGAAACACTTATCTGTCGGGATTTATTTTTACTTTTTTTAAAGGTAAAGTGCATGTAATTTGTTTTAATTTTTTTCTTTATATTTTGTGTTAATTATTTTTATGTATTTATTTCTTTGGGCTGTGAAACAAATAATTAGAGTTTCTATTATTTCCTATGACAAAAAAATTACTTTGATTTACGAGTGTTTTAAAATACGACCCCCCTCTCGGAGCGAATTATGCTCGCAATCCAAGGTTTCACTGTATGTTCTTATGTTAATGTTCTAAGTACAGATGTTCCTGTTCCTGTTCTGTCGAAATGTTACTGCTTACATTTTTTTGCCAGGTGACGGAGTGCTCATCCTTGTGCCCAGTGCTAACTGCAAGTTCCTGGCCAGGTGACAGGTCACCTCCAAAGTAAGCAGAAAACTTCAGATAAAAATCTCATATGAATCTATTTTATAAGGAAAATGGCTGTTTTATTTTACTGAACACCATACACAACCAGCCACAGTCTTTCTGTGGCAGTTTTTCTTTTTGTACTGACTTGTACAAGTCATAAAATAAACACATATAAAAGGTTTGTTAAAAAAACAAAACAGGGTGCCTGAGACTTTTTTCGAAGTACTGTGTGTGTGTGTGTGCACGTGTATGGATGTTTTAAGGCAGTTTAAAGTCAACAAGTTTTTGCCATACCTTAAGCCATCAGAGCATCCTTACACGAAATAGTAATTATATTTAAAATATTTTGGACAATGCCAACACAATAACAATGGCATTCTGATCATTCGAAACACACCCAGTCATGTGTACTCTCTGTACAAGTACTGGTTGTACTAGCATTCAGGAAGTTTTTAACTTAAAAGTAAAACTAAAAGTATGAGATAGCTTTAATTTTTATTATTAAGACATGGTACAAAACCAGTATAATAGTTTTACTGCCTGTAGGCATTTCTTATTTGCATCGAAATGTTAACGTTAATAAGTGTCAATACATTGCCACATGTCAGACTGTTAATGTGGCTTTCTGGGTTTCATCATTCTAATGCTAGGTACAGTGGAACCTCGGATTGCGAGTAATGCGGTTTGAGAGCGTTCGGCAACACGAGCAAAAACTTTAAATAAATGTTCACTTGAAAAATGAACTTGTTTTGGTTTACAAATACAGGGTATCAGGCACTTGCACGCTGAGTGTCACGTGATTACAACTGAGCCAACATTTTTGTCAAAAAAACAAAACAGGGTGCCTGAGACTTTTTTCGAAGTACTGTGTGTGTGTGTGTGTGTGTGTGTGTGCACGTGCATGGATGTTTTAAGGCAGTTTAAAGTCAACAAGTTTTTGCCATACCTTAAGCCATCAGAGCATCCTTACACGAAATAGTAATTATATTTAAAATATTTTGGACAATGCCAACACAATAACAATGGCATTCTGATCATTCGAAACACACCCAGTCATGTGTACTCTCTGTACAAGTACTGGTTGTACTAGCATTCAGGAAGTTTTTAACTTAAAAGTAAAACTAAAAGTATGAGATAGCTTTAATTTTTATTATTAAGACATGGTACAAAACCAGTATAATAGTTTTACTGCCTGTAGGCATTTCTTATTTGCATCGAAATGTTAACGTTAATAAGTGTCAATACATTTCCACATGTCAGACTGTTAATGTGGCTTTCTGGGTTTCATCATTCTAATGCTAGGTACAGTGGAACCTCGGATTGCGAGTAATGCGGTTTGAGAGCGTTCGGCAACACGAGCAAAAACTTTAAATAAATGTTCACTTGAAAAATGAACTTGTTTTGGTTTACAAATACAGGGTATCAGGCACTTGCACGCTGAGTGTCACGTGATTACAACTGAGCCAACATTTTTGTCAAAAAAACAAAACAGGGTGCCTGAGACTTTTTTCGAAGTACTGTGTGTGTGTGTGTGTGTGTGTGTGTGTGTGCACGTGCATGGATGTTTTAAGGCAGTTTAAAGTCAACAAGTTTTTGCCATACCTTAAGCCATCAGAGCATCCTTACACGAAATAGTAATTATATTTAAAATATTTTTGACAATGCCAACACAATAACAATGGCATTCTGATCATTCGAAACACACCCAGTCATGTGTACTATCTGTACAAGTACTGGTTGTACTAGCATTCAGGGAAACACTACTTTTAACTGGTAAAAACTAGCTCTGTTCTCAGCAACCTGTTTCAGTACATGTTCCTTTAAATGCTTATAATCTCTCCTGAGCCCGCCCCCCAGTTCTGTGGGGCGTGTCTTCACAACACACGTGGGGTATAGTTACGTGTGGCTATAATGTGTGTACCGCGCGCGTGTATGATTTATTATAAACATGTGTGCGCATGTGTGTAAAGCAAAAGCAAGTCTCATTACAGAGGTTCCTCTCCCTCTTTCTGTCTGTCTTTGTGGCCATGTGCACGTGCAGGTCTGGTGGGCAGTGCCCCGCTGGCAGTGCCCCAGCACAGGCTGGTGAGCGGTGGATGGTGGGCAGAGCTTTTGGCAGACAAGAGTGTGTGCGTGTATGGATGTTTCAAGGCAGTTTGAAGTCAACAAGTTTTAGCCACACCTTAAGCCATCAGAGCATCCTCACACGAAGGAGTAATTATATTTAAAATATTTTGGGCAATGCCAACACAATAACAATGGCATTCTGATCATTCAAAACACACCCAGTCATGTGTACTGTCTCTACATGTACTGGTTGTACTAGCGTTCAAAGATTTTTTTTTTCTTTAAAGAGGTCATAAGCTGTTTGGACTGAACTGTGTGTTAGGAGAGTGTGTACACAACCACCCTAAGATAATAAAGAGCCGCCCAGTGATTTTCTTTTAATTTATTAAAATAACATGCCCCTTCTGAAATCAGGCCAATCTCAAATGCTTTGCAATGTGACCAAAAGAGGCCGCTCCTACGCTAGTTGACCATTATTGTCGGCCATTATTTTTCGGCGCTGGAGCAAAATGTCGCCTAAGCGAGTGTAGTGTACAGTTATTCGGTGGAATAGTGAACACAGCAGTCGTCATTTACTACCGACATCTGAGCCGCTGAGGACGCAGTGGACGCTGTTTTTGAAACTAACGTCCCCGCCGATCTACCTAAATGCGTTCATGTTTGCGCTAATCATTTTTCACTAGACTGCTTTATAAATGCGGGTCAATATAAAGCAGGTTTTGCTACGAAGCTGCTCCTGAAAAATGGATCTGTACTAACTTTGTGTTCCTGCTTCATCTTCACCAGGCTCGGTAAGTGTAATTTCTTTTTCTATGAATCTTTGCAGATCGCCTTTTCTAATAATCACGATGAATGCGGAGTGTAAGTTAACTTACACTCTAATAGAACATGGTTATGGCTTCTTCTCTATGTTCATCCGTCTCTATATAATCCCTAATCGCCTGTTTATAATAAACAATGCATTAAGGTGATTGTCTAGTTGCAAACTGTGTACGTAGTCGGAAAACTATATTATGCTTACCTTTGTAACGCTAGATGGTTTATAACGGTGTCTGTCAAAGATTAAGAAGTCATGTAAACACATCAGTAAACACATCGCGTTCGTATCTTTCTCAGTAAGCTTCTCCGCTTTTGTTGTTGTTGCTCGCGGCAGCGTAACAGCCCGTTAATTCATGCCCATGCAGTGATAAGAAAGACAAATCGAGTCGATACATGATTTAATTTCTGTGTTGTCAGGCGATATTACAAACTTCCGTCTCGGTTCCGTACTTAAATTAAACCTAAACGAAAACTACTTAAGAAAACAGGCTTAGGCTCTATATTCCAGCGTTTTTCAGTTTGGACTGCATTCCCCACAAAGCATTGCTCGCACTGCGTTGTGGGCAATGCAGTCCAAAGCATTGCCCGCACTGGACTACACTCCAGTGGCTATACCCCACGTGTGTTGTGAAGACACGCCCCACAGAACTGTGGGCCGGCTCAGCAGAGATTATAAGCATTTAAAAGAGCATGTACTGAAACAGGTTGCTGAGAACAGAGCTAGTTTTTACCAGTTAAAAGTAGTGGTTTTTTTTACACAACCATTGAGAATTTTTAATTAAATATATTACAAACTTTTCCTTAGGACCCTAAAGATCATATTAACATTTAATGAAAAATGTTAATCCTTTAATCCTTTAACGTTGTCCTTTAAAGTAGAACAAAAAAAGTATGAGATAGCTTTGTTTTTTAGTAGTAAGACCCGTCACTAGCCTTATTGTATACTGTCACAGTTGGCCCAGGCTCTAAACTACTGTAAGTCACTAAGACACAATGCCCCCCATCTCCGGAATACTAATCACCGCCACCTGAGGTCAATCAAAACACATCCATAAATACACACCCCACGCTACACTCAACGTCCGAGCTCGTGTCAACGAAAGTGGACTGAATGTGTAGGGGTCTGTCGCCACTCCCAGGTATCTCCGATTTAAACTCCTTTACGCCCTTGGTTCCCGCCAAGGAACAGGAAAAGGGAAAAATCTGTAAACGCCTCTTACTCAGTTTAAGTTACCATTTAATAAAGTCTTTCCTGTGAAAGTACTGCATCTCTTCAATAACTGCCGTGACTTTAATAAAAATTTGCCGATCTGTTAATAAACATCATTCATTTTTATACCTGCCTTCCTGTGTGAGTCCACCTCTGTTACATATACATGGTACAGAACCAGTATAATGGTTTTACCACCTGTACACTGAAAAAAATGTTTTGTTGAATTTACTTAATTTCTTTATGGTAAGTGGTTGCACAAAACATGTTTATCTAAATCCAGATATATATTTTAAGCTGCCTGTATTTATTATTTTTAAGAAATTTCTAAATGAATTGCATTGGCAATTTTAGCTAAATTATTTTGGGTATATTTTAGACTAATTTCGTTAGTAATTCCAACTGGCACCATGTTAAATTTACTTAAATATATTATGTAAGATGGACTGCCATTTTAAAATTAGTTATTGTGCATTCTGATTAATTAAATTCTACATAATATAATTAAGTTTAATTTACTTAAAACATTATTACTAGTTTTACTTTCAATTGATTTAATATGCTGATAAGTAACCAACATATGTAACCAAACAACTCTTTATTTTCCCATATACAGTACATGCTACATCTCTTGCAACATGCAATATCATTGCATCTATTAGACAAGCATGGGCGAAGTGCAACTTGCATCAACTGTAAACTTTTTTTTGCCATATAAATAGCAATAACATCTGCCAAAACATTCAATAACGGTAAATCCATTGGACCATCATGTGCATAAACCGTGGAGGTAAACCTTAACCTGTTAAGGGGTTCTATAAAAGATAAGTAATCAGTAAACTCTGATTGTATAAGGCAACATAAAATGAAAATGCAGACAGCGTAGTGTTCACAGACAACATAATGTGTTCTCCCAAATAAAAGTCTCTGTAAATAGTGTTTTTCATGCATGGCTTGAAAACATGACTTTACCATGCACATGTGGTAACCATTGGAAAAAAAAAAAAAGAAACTAGCTATAAAAAAAAATTTAAACAAAAAAGAGCAAGACAAGTTATAACAAAAATAAAATGTACCAGAACTGGCCAGAGTTGGGAGACAATGACCATGGACAGCCTCAACCTTTGTAGGGTAAACATAAAGTATTTCTGTCTTGCTCTCACTTTGTTGTTAATCTTGTAACCTCTCTCATGTTCCTGTACATCAAATGCTCTCCATCATCCCCTAGCCAGAAACAACTGGCTTAACACAGCAGTCTGACTAAAGAATTCCTGTAGTCCTACAAAAAACTAAGTTTGTTCTTTAGTCCAAGTACTCTGGGGGACAACTTGTCACCATCCATTTGCATAAGGACCTTCTGAATAAATTCGTAGTAGTATTTCAGCTCTTTAGGATAAACCAAGTTCAGTGCATAGATGACTCCTAGCATCATGGCACAAGCTCGGGCTGCAGAGCCAATGTTTTCCAGAACAATCACTCCTTCGATGAAAATCCCAATGTCATCATAATGTCCAATTTCTCCACCCTCCTTGTTGATGGCATAGATCCCCATGTTGCTTTTCTGCAGGTCTCCCAGGATCTCATCTCCTTTGATATCCTGTATATAAAAAAAAAAAAAAAAAAAACACTTGAGGTGGGTATTGGAGTGCCTTGTGATAGCAGGTGGTTTAATGGTTAAAAATTAATGAAGAGGCCAAACATTAGAACCACCTCTTAATATGGTGCACTCCAGTATGATTAGATAATTTTTTGTAAAGCTGAACCTGAGAAACACACAAAGAATTCCAAATGTACTGGTAGCGTAAAGCACCTGTGCAAATGGCAATAAACTCTACTATATAACTTGTTCTTGCGACTATGTTGGATGCATTACACTGACGTACCATATACTCCCGAATGAGATGCCCATCATCTTCCCCAAGGTGGCTGCAAAGTGCCTCGAGGGCTGCTGTCCTTTTAGGGTGGACATTACTTGTGGCCTGTGTAAAAAGATTCCAATTATTAAAACTGTCCTAAATGCATACAATATACAATCGCAAAAATACTTAAAACTTGCACAACATTGTAAAAGGCATTTACAAACAGTAAAAGGCATTTCCTCGTAACTAATGAATGTCAGTTAAGTCTGGTTTGACCTATAAATTGTCAAATGGTCTGAATGTGAGGTAAAAGCACTGTTTTAACTTCTATCCAGTAAAGCATCAGTGAGAACATCACTGAGAACCTATGCTGTCTTGTTTATGCTTCTTAGTCAGTCTACTCTGCTGAATTACAGATTGTCAAGTGCCTTGTTCGTGGTAGGTACAGTTTCTTTCACTTTTCCCCACCAGAGAGTTGAACTAGTTGATTGAAAATTCAAATTCAAATTCAAATTTTATTTGTCACATACACAAACATACACAGTACGAAATGTAGTGAAATGTATTATACGACTGCCATTGACCCTAGAAGAGAGTTAAATTTTACAAATAAGAAATAAATATGAATAAAAGAAATACGATAGAAATTAAATTACAAAATTAAATTAAACTAGGAAAAATAGAACTAAAAATAAAAATAGAAATGTGCTATGAAAAAATAGAACTAAAAATAAAAATAGAAATAGGATGTACAAAATAGAAATATACTGTGCAAATTGAAATATACTTTACGGTGTGTGCAAATATGCATGGAACAAAGTGTCTTAGTGCAGAGGTTATTAAAGTGACTTTGTGCGCTGGTCCAGGATGTAAACGTAAAACTGTAAAATGTAGTGTAGTTGTGAAGGTAGGTGTGCAAAGTTATTAAAGTGTCTTTGTGCAATGGTCCAGGATGTAACGTACGACATGTAGTGTATATATGAAGGAAGGTGAGCGTGTAATTGTCCATAGTGTTCATGGATGTAAGAAGATTGATGGATTTGACCAATTATGAAAATATTGTGTAGTTCTGCATAGTGGTGTGGTTGTGGTTGAGAGACCTTATCGCCTGCGGGAAGAAGCTCCTCCTCAGTCTCTCTGTGTTGGCCTTCAAGGAGCGGAATCGCTTCCCAGACCGCAACAGAGTAAACAGTCCGTTATTGGGGTGGCTGAGGTCCTTCACGATCTTCCTGGCCTTGGTCAAGCACCGCTTGTTGTAGATCGAGTGCAGGTCAGGGAGCTCGATGCGGATGATGCGCTCAGCTGATCGCACCACCCTCTGTAGAGCTCGTCTGTCCTGCATGGTGCTGTTCCCGAACCAGGTCGTGATATTTCCCGTCAGGATGCTCTCGATGGTGCAGGAGTAGAAATTCCTGAGCACCTTGGAGGGCAGTCTAAAGTCTCTCAAGCGTCTGAGGTGGTAGAGACGCTGCCGGGCCTTTTTTACCACGGTGTTGATGTGACAGGACCATGCCAGGTCCTGCGTGATGTGAACACCGAGGTATCTGAAGCTGTCCACTCTCTCCACTGGGCTCCTGTTGATGACGGGGGTCTGGTAGTTCCTCACCTGCTTTGTACTAAAGTCCACTATCAGCTCCTTTGTCTTACTGACGTTCAGGAGGAGATTGTTCCTCTGGCACCAGTTCTCCAGATTTCCAACCT
This sequence comes from Clarias gariepinus, assembly GCF_024256425.1. Lineage (NCBI taxonomy): Eukaryota > Metazoa > Chordata > Actinopteri > Siluriformes > Clariidae > Clarias > Clarias gariepinus. The sequence continues at coordinate 9,258,107 of NC_071120.1, forward strand.
CCTCCAGGTAGGCCGTCTCATCATTGTTCGTGATCAGGCCCACCACAACAGTGTCGTCAGCGAACTTGATGATGGTGGTGGAGCTGGTAGTGGCCACGCAGTCGTGGGTGTACAGAGAGTACAGCAGGGGGCTCAGAACACAACCCTGGGGGGCTCCAGTGCTGAGAGTGAGAGGGGCTGAGACATGTCCGCCCATCCTTACTGCCTGTGGTCTGCCAGTTAGGAAGTTGGAGATCCACTGACACATAGATGAGCTGAGTCCCAGGTGCTCCAGCTTGGTGGTAAGTGTGGAGGGAATTATGGTATTAAATGCAGAACTGTAGTCGATGAAGAGCATTTTCACATAATTCCCCCTCCGAGTGTCCAGGTGAGTGAGAGATGTATGGAGGAGATGAGAGATTGCATCGTCCGTGGAACGGTTTGGACGATAAGCGAACTGTAGTGGGTCGAGTGTGTCTGGTAGTGAAGAGATGATGAAGTCTCTGACCAGGCGTTCAAAGCACTTCATCACTACTGAAGTGAGGGCTACAGGGCGATAGTCATTGAGTGAAGCAGGATGAGGTTTCTTTGGGACAGGAACAATGATGGACTCTTTGAAGCATGTGGGGATCACCGACTGAGATAAAGAGATGTTGAATATCTCAGTGAACACAGGTGCTAGCTGGTCTGCGCAGGCTCTGAGGAGACGGCCTGAGATGCCGTCTGGTCCTGCTGCTTTCCTGGTGTTCACTCTCTTGAAGGCTCTCCTCACGTCATGCTCGGTGATGTTGAACGCGCTTCCGGTGCTGGCAGTGACTTCCTGTCTGCAGCCATTAGCGCCGCTAGCATTAGCATCGCTAGCGTCCTTAGCTGCAGCCTCGAAGCGAGCATAGAAAGTGTTGAGCTCATCTGCCAGAGTCACGTCTGCGTTTATCATACCGGATGTTGGTGCTTTATAATCCGTTATTGTTCTCAATCCCTGCCACAGGCTCCTAGAGTCACTCTGTTGGAGCTGTGACTCTAGTTTCCTCCCGTAGCGCTGCTTCGCCTCTTTCACCGCCTTCCGGACGCTGTATGACGCAGCCTTGTACGGTTCCATGTCCCCCGACGCGAGTCCCGTGTTGTAGGCAGCGGTGCGAGATCTCAGAGCGTCGCGGATGGTTTTATCCACCCACGGCTTCTGGTTGGGAAACGTTTTAATAGTCTTTTTTTCTACGGTATCGTCCGCTAATTTCCCGATGAATCCCACAACCGCTTCCGTAAACACGCTGACGTCACCATCGGAGCTGTTTCTGAACATGTCCCAGTCTGCGTCATCGAGTGCGTCCTGTAACGCGGCCACCGATTGGTCCGTCCAGCGCGCGACCTCCCTCTGAACCGGAACTTCCTGTTTCAGCCTTTGTTTGTATTTTGGCATGAGGAAGATGGCGGCGTGGTCGGATTTACCAAACGGTGGACAAGATTGTGCCTTGTAGCCGTCCTTGACCGTTGTGTAGCAGTGATCCAGTGTCCTTTCGCCCCTGGTGGGGCAGGTGATATGCTGATAAAAGTTTGGCGCTGCGCGTTTGAGGTTGGCACTATTAAAGTCCCCCGCCACAATAAGCGCAGCGTCCCGGTGTTGTGTTTGTTGCTGTGTGAGTGCCTCATGCAGCTCACATAAGGCAGTGTCCGTGTCCGCTTGTGGTGGAATATAAACGGCGCTGATTATGACCGATGTAAACTCCCGAGGTAGATAAAAAGGACGACACATGATGGACAGTAGTTCCAGGTTTGGTGTGCAGGAGCGTGTGAGAGGAACAACGCTCGCGCTGTTGCACCAGCTGCTGTTCACCATTAAACACACGCCGCCTCCCCTTGACTTCCCCGAGTCCCGCGTCCTGTCCATGCGGTGAACCGAGAAGAACTCGGCCGGCTGGATGGCGTGGTCCGGCACCGCTGGGTTCAGCCATGTCTCGGTGAAGCAGAGGAGATTGCAGTCCCGAATGTCTCTCTGGAACTTTATCCTGGCCCTGAGGTCATCGAGCTTGTTTTCCAGTGACTGGACGTTGGCGAGCAGGATGCTAGGCAGAGGTGTGCGGTGTGCACGGGCTCTCAGCCTGTTCCTGACGCCGGCTCGTTTCCCTCGGGGCCGCCGCTTCGCGTCGCGTCCTTTGTTGTCCCTCAGGATCTCACTCGGCCAGCTCGGATCCGGAGTTAAAAACGTCGAATTGTGAGTACATTGTATACCAATAGAAACAAGAGTGTCTCTATCATAACTAATGTTTATGATCCCTGCCTCTGTAGGATATCATTAAATGTCTTTAGAAATTTCTCACACCTTTAAAGTTATTGCTTATTTTCTATAGAGAAAAGTAGGGCTTTATATGGTACTAAAGACATACAATTTATAAACACATGCGTAATATGAAAATTTTTACAGGTGCAACAATTAAATGATTGTTCACTTAGTTGATTGAAAACAAAAAGTCAACTTTTTTGTTAATTGATTAATGGTTTTAGGGACTTTTCAAATAAAAATTACATATCACATATTTACCTCTTGCAAGACCTCCAGATGTTTGGCTAGCTTCTGTCCAGAAACACCTCCCTTCTTTAAGAAAACAGATGTCAGCTGGGGTAAATTACCGTCCAAATATGCCATGAAGGTCGTCTCAAGTGGGATTGTTGTTATTCGCTGGAATTCAGCATTTATCTTTTATACACAGAAGAAAATGACAGAAGACAGAAAACAGTTACTGGTGTAAGATTATTTTGTAGTTACTGTATCTTAAAGGACATATTCCAATTGCCATCAACAGCGTATAGTCATGGTTATTTATATACCAACAGCTATATTCATCAAACAAGCTCTTATTAACCCTCACTGTCTGTCTAGCATTATAATATGTAATTTCAGCAGTTACTGCAGGAAAATTGGAAGAATGTAATTACATCTTGAATATGGAAAAGTGCAGGCCACCTGGCTTTAAACTCTCCTTTTGAGTGCACCACTTCTTTTCTTCTATAGGAGAAAGTTTTTGACATCTTCTCTCGTACATGTGATGCACTGTTTCGCTGCCTGATGTCTTTCAAAAGTTCAACTCTCACATCTTCTAGACTTTCATCTGTTTCACCTGTAGGGTGTGAAGGACAGTAGTTGACTTCAGCCTTTCTAGGTTTCTTTACATTTTTGGCTGGGAGACATTCATCACTAGATTTGTTTTTTAGAGCATTCACAGTCACTTCTGGACAGCCAATGTTTCGCATCTTTGTCCTGTAATTAGCCATTTTATATTTCAGGCTAATCATCCAGCCATAGTACCCAGTAGCGGATGGTTCTTTCAAACAGGGAAATTTTTTAATGAGTGCCCCTGCTACTGCATCTATATGGTTATTTTGGGGATATGCTGTATACTGAAAAATCTCCTCAGCCAGCTTCTCTAAGATGTCAGACTTTAGCCCCGGAGTAATCTTCAGTCTTGTGCCAGTTTCTCTGAAGCCCTCATTTCCACGTTGAAGCTGCAGCTCTACATCATATGGAAATCGAGGAATATAAAATTCAAGTGGCCATGCAAGTGCTCTTAGTTCGCTGTCTGAGTGTGTCAGAATGATGGTGCTATCTGAGTCGGATGAGGACAAGGAGGACACACTGGGAGATTTTTGGCTGCGTACTGCTGTTCCAGAAGACCCAGGAGTTCTAGGAACAGGCTGCTTTGAAGAACATGGACTGAAGTCCACATCATTTGTTGTGTACACTAATTTGATTGTACTTTTGTCTCGAATGTCTTGTACTGATGTAATGTTCATAAACTCATTATTGAAATCAGGATCCATGAACTGGATACGGAAATCCCGTTCAATTCCAAAAGCTTCACAAATTTCATTGTGTAACTCCATCAAAGTTTTTGGCATTCCTGAATGGAGATCAAGTCTTCTAAAGTCATTATCTCCAATAATGACTCTTAGCTTCAGATGCTGTGCCATTCTTCAGTCTATTTGTTAAAGGAAACAAAAAAATGTTAAATTGATATTTGGTGCTGCTGTTACTTAAAATTATTTTTTAATTTTTTTTTACTAGGAAGTGAAGTAGAGCAGGATCATTTTGCCGTAGTATTATTCTGCAATTAAAATTGAATTTACAATTATTGGTAATTGTGTAAATCAACCAAAACCACACAAATGACACTTTCATTAATTTTTGATTGTATGTCATACAATCAAAAACAAGGGGAATATCATATATTTAACTAACGTATGTAAACATGAACATTTATACGAAAATAGCAACATGAGGGTGATTTAGCACAAGTATGTGTCACAGGAATGGATACCTTCCCTCAGAAAAAAAAAATCCCCTCTATCTCTCTCTCATCTTCTACACTGTATTCAGGGTCACAGGGACCTGGAGTCTTAGGTCTAACCCAGGAGGCTTAGGGCACGGGGCGGGGTACACCCTGAAAAGGGTGCCAATCCATTGTAGGGCACACACACACACACTTACTCATTCACACGCTATCAGCAATTAACCTAATCTTTGGACTGTGGGAGGAAACCCACCAAGCATGGGGAGATCATGCACACTCACAATCATGTCACAGAGACAGAGGGAATCGAGCATTAAACCAGGACCCAGGAGTTGCAAGATGACAGTGCTAACCACTACACCACGGTGCCTCCTTCCCCGCCAGCTTTAAAACAAAATTAGTCCTCATGCAACCCTCGTGTTACCATATTTAGTGTATTATTGTATGAAATCATGAAACACATGAACACAACATGAATGACCATGATCTAACCTTGTATATGTATGAATCTTTTAAGTGTCACCATACGTTGCCTCCAATGATGTAATCTGCACATGGGTAGTGGTCTACCAAGGAACCAAGTTCAACGAAGGAGACTTGTGATGTGGGGCATAGCTCAAATGCCCTAAAATGTTCCCTATACCAGGCACCTAACTCTTTAACAATGAAGTTCAAGCTCCTCTCCACAACAACCATTTGGATAACTTCTGCAAACTCTGGCAAACCACCAGCAGCGCCATGAACAACAATCATACCTTCTCTGTAGCTAACACCATTAACAGATGCATTCTTTGTAAGCTGAATGTGAGTAATATCAGGGTATTTCAGCCTTAGTGCCTTCTGTACTTCCTGATGCATAATGTCATAGACTGTGTTATATGCACTGGTGCAACAACAAGTTCAACAATATCTTTAAGGTCCAAAATGACCTGCCAGGCTGGGTCATGTGAGGGCACCAATGGTCCAACAAAAAAAGGAAGGAATCGCAAAAGACTCCAATTTTCATGAGCATTCCCACCAATACTTTTGTTCAGTCTGAATGTCTTGGGAATAGCATGAGGACGGTTACGCTTGTCTGTCCATTTGAAAGGAAATTTCTGAATTAACTCGTTGAGATTGTCGAGTGTGAAATATGTTTTTGAAATCAACAGCTTTAGACAGTGTGCTAACTCAACTGGTAATATGCCTTCTAAAATGTCATGCAACATCTGAAGGGAAAGCCAGTACAAACATTAAAATGAGAAAGATGTGAAGAGAAAACACACTGCCTTTTAACACCGTAACAAGGTTTCGCATTGTCTTGTGCTGATCTGACATGAATTTCATGACTATATTTACATCTAAGAGTGAATGCACCTGAGCTCACCTCTTTTTCCTGAATTTCAGACTTCTGTGCCACACAGAACCGGCAAACGTATTCCCCTGAAAAACTCTGAATAAATCCAGCAATTCCGTGCGCTCCCAAATTGTCTGCAATGACGCACTGTATTGTGCCCTTAACAAAATCTCCAATCTGTGCAATAAAAATACCTTGACTTTCCAATGTGACAAGATCCTGCAACAAGGGCTCTAAAACCTTTTCATATCCATAAATCCTGACATCTTCAGATCTACAGAGTAAAGCTAGATAAATGGAAGACAAATGGGAATGGCAACCTGGTGGCAAATTGCTGAGATTCCAGTAAACAGCACAGATCTTGTGTCTTTTACGAGATGTGCCTAGCGGATTGCAGATCTCAAAATCATCAACATACAAGTTCAGTAACACTCGAAGTTGACCACCTGATAGAAAACTGTTTTCCTTAAAAAACACACCGTCTCGATAAGACTTGCATATCAGTTCTTTACTTCTACCCTCTGGCACAGGTTGGCTATTTAACACTTCGTTAAGAATGTGACCATCAGTGAAGAGCTGCTGCAAAAACTTCAATACTGGAACATACTGCAGTGTTCTTTTATCTTTTTGATCCAATATATATTCTACGGGTTCCACAACTTTAAAATTGTCTTTGTACTACTTCTTGCGCTTAAAGGATGTTGACAAAGGGCAGTCTTTAGCAACTGATTTATACACAGGATTAGCAATAACCAGAACTGATGCGAGTTCTTTGATGACAGACTCATCAACTTGAAGGTTATAACTATTCAGCGTGTCATGTATCACCTTTGTTGTACTACACAAAGATGCCGTGCTCAACAAATACTGAAGTTCCTCCAAAAACTTATCAACTGCAGCACTTGGCACATAAAAAATATTTTCAAGCTTTAATAACGCAGCAAGTTTATGTTCTGTATTTTCTGGCTGATCCTTTGCCGCATCGAAGTCAAGATCAAACTGATTTACGTCACAAAATTCCTCAATTTTTGAAAAACTGGCCTCTTCAGTATCAATTGCAAAAGTTCCTTGGACTACACCATCCTTAAAATCTACCAAAGTATGCAAGCTGTGCTTCCGACTTTTGTGTGACTTGAAGGTGGTGTATACATTTGATTTGTACTCACAGCCTTTAAACATACAAGTGACTGTCTTATTGTTTTTCAAATGATGACTTATGTGCACAAAATAATCACGTTCTGTTCCAAGGTCATTACAACCACACAAATGACAGGAAAATGTAGCAAATATGTCAGAGTGCTCTAAAGTTTTGATATGATTTCTTGACAGATGTGCCAAAAGTGAATTCCAAGTCTTAAAAATACATGGACAATCAGAATAAATGCATTTAATATGATGGCCATGACCAAAATGACTATGTTTTAGTCTGTAATGTTTAAGAAGTTCTGATCGGCTGGACAATTCAGCCCCACAATCTTTACACTGCCACATAAACTGGACAAACAACAAAGACAGGGAAAAAAGAGGGGGGGGGGGGGAATCAAACATCAGTTATTTTTTTTACTGTCGCATCAAGTGGATGACAGTCTGCAAATGCAGCTCAGACCACAGGTGCACAAATCCTTAATTAACTAGACATAATTAATTCTAAGAACATCATAAGTGAACTAAATCATTTGCCAACTTCATAAATTAACCACTTTGAATCTACAATCTAACCCATTACACGTGTTCTGCACAACTGACTAAAGCTACCTGATGACTTGTGTATGTACATCTTTACAAGCAGACCAAACTTCAGATTATAAGATTAGACACTGGTACAGCAGAAAAACAGATTCACGAATGCTTAGCTTTTTTTGGTATGATAGTTTGCCAGTAATCATGGGAAGCCCTCACTTAAGAATGATACAATTTATACACAGTTACAGAACATTTATTTTTAATTGGTAGTAGATATATGGTACCATTGATAGCAGTAATGCACTTACCAAAACAATATGGGGTCCTCAAGGAGGAAGTAAATAAATGATTTTTTTTAATAAACGTAAAGAATTAAACAAAAATCCAATTACTTTCTTAACTAAACATTAACAATTAACTAAACATGAATATCTAATACAAAATAGTAATAATTATTATATTTCCATGCAACCATGCTAACAAAACAAAAGTGAATCTAAACTCATTCTCTACTTCCTACCACTTTTGAATATTCACTGGTGTTTTCACAAGACTCAATAGGATGAGGCTCTGAATCCACTCCACCTGTCCTCCTCTCTGGCTGTCTCTGCAGAGTAACTGCTGCTAGACACAGGACTACTTTTGTAGCATTTAATTGCTTCTATGTTTGGGGATTTTAACAACTTTGCTCTGTGCTTTTCATCCCCATTCTTATGTTTTTTCCAGCTCTGTTTTTTATTTTTGGCAACACAGAAACGTTTTTAACCAAGATTTTAAAAGATATTTCCACAGATACAGTAATGGGTGGAGCCGGGGGACCCCCATGTGTTTAGAATGAATATTAACAGGCAGCTAATAACCGTGCACTACATGAATCAGAATGTACCCTACCCTGAATGGCACGGCTGGTTAGTAGCAGTAACATTAATCATAGACATATTAACCCCCTAGCTGTCATAAAGTCTTTAACTTTTACTAAACGCGTTTCACATATTTACGTTTATGCTAAATTTCCACAGTAACAAACATTTGAAAACACATTCAAATACATTCAGTAATTACCAGTCTTATACCCCTATCTCACCTACGCGGTTTGCACGGTGGCCGTAAGTGCGGTTCATCATGATTCACCGCGAGTTTTGGCGCTTTTATTATGTCTCCATCTTGACGCACGAAAAATTAAACATGGGACCGCGGACCTTGCAAAACTTTGCCGGACGCGCCCCGGCTCACGTGCCTAACACACATGTTTAAACTAGTGTTTGGTGTCCATAAACTACACTAAACGTTACCGTAACGTTAACACAGTAAAGGTTGCACTAAAGGTAACGTCTAACGGCGGATTTCACCTTGTATTTAATGTAAGAACAATATTTAGGTGACAAACTTCATGCTAACTTTACATTTAATGCTAGCTACATTTAGCTAAGTTATCTTAGTTTGTCTACCGGAAAATTAATTTAAAATTAAAATAAAACATTAATACTAATTTCTCTATCAAAACGTTTTTAGAAGTGTAAACAGGGCCATGTTAAAGTAAAAATATGACAATAGTAATAAAAAAAATGCTTAGTTACTTACCCAAATGAGAAAGCCTTAATGGCGCCCAAGAAGTTTGAGTCAAAGCAAATAATCCCGCCTCCAGAGCACAAAATGGCGGCATGAACATGCGCAAACAGGACTGTGGGTGTTGCAATTTGTTTTTGCATGTTCTTTTCTAGTTACTTTTAATTAAGTAAATTTCATAAGTTTTAAATACGGAAAATATGGCTTGATTTTAATTGAATATTACAAGAAGAATTAAATAACACATTAAAATCTAATAAATAAGCCTGATTAAAATATGTAGCATCTAAAAGTGGTCAAAATCAGTTTTTTCAGTGTAGGCATTTCATATTTGCATCGACTCAGGAAGCATAAAAGGAGACAAAATGGCGCATCACATTGCTCAGTCATTGAGTTGCCCATGCTGGTTCCGATGCTTATCCACCAAATCGTGAGTACTTACCATTTTTGGGTTTTTCTTCCTGACCGAGTACGTTGTTAGAACGCAAGTTTATTTGTGTAAACGCTTGCTCTCGCCGCAGAGAGTTCTAATAATAATTTGCATGGTTATCCTGCCTGTTCGTGCTATTTCTGCATTACACGTAGCAGCGTACAAGACGTTGCGCCCTTGCGCCGTGAGGTGGCAAAGCTGCGGCAAGAGAACACGGCTCTCTGCGAGGAATCTGATAAACTCTATGCGAAGAAGATGTGTTGCACTGCATGAGGCAAATGGTGGTCACACCAGATACTGACCAGTTCTGAGTCCCCAGACCCCCAATAAAGCAAAAAACTGCACATTCCAGGGTGGCCTTTTATTGTGGGCAGTATAAGATACACCTGTGCACTACCCATGATGTCAGATCAGCATCTTGATGTGGCACACCTGTGAGGTGGGATAGATTATCTCAGCAAAGCAGAAGTGTTCACTATCCCACATTTAGACTGATTTGTGAACAATGTTTGAGAGAAATGGTAATATTGTGTATCTGGAATGAAGTTTAGATCTTTAAGTCCATCTCATGAAAAATCGGAGCAGAAACAAAGGTGTTGCGTTTATATTTTTGTTGAGTGCAGAAACTCAAAAGGGAATAATTAAAAAAAAAAAAAACACTAAATAAACAGAACTTCGCCGTCTATGCGAGAACAGGTGGAAAACTGAAACAAAAACTTTATCCTTTGCCTTTCCCGAGGAATTATATGATAGCAAGGGAAAGGTTGTGCTTTGCACTAATAAACTGAGCGCACACGCTAAATTGATGCATGCCGCTCTCTCTCTCTCTCTCTCTCTCTCTCGCCAGCGTCTTAAACAGGCAGAGGCTGGGGCTTTGCCTCTGAACAATGCACTTGCGGCTTGTTCAGACTGATTGCCTTACGGCGACGGTGCCTGGAATTATATACAAATACAGTGGGGGTACTCAATTGAAATGCCTATTACCGCCGTGCTCACCACCGCGGCAAAACGACAGTGAACAAAAAGTTTTTTCGTGAAATGACCGCCAGGTGGCGAAAAAAATTACATTTTCACTTGCCACAGTTTTAAAATATAATTAAGTCATAAAAATGTTTTATAGAAGAAATACATCAGTGATGGTAATTTCCACATGAGTACTTTATACAACAAACATAAAAAAATCTTAAACAGAGCTATTGATATTTACTGTACAATAATGAATAATAATAATAATAATAAAAACATTGGTTAAATGTTGTTTCGACAGATGATCAAGTTCACTAGCTGACAATTTTATTTGTATAAAGAATAAACTGTTATGTAGCGTATCTCTGTATCTGTTTATTGATATTTAAGTTCTGGGTTATTTCGGGTACTTTAAACAACACACTGTTGCTCATGTTGGGTCATGAGATGTAGTGGGTCATTTACAAATAAACACCTGGTTGGGTCATTTTGACCCAACAACTGGTTTATTCATTATTTACGGTGGCCCAGAAGGGCAAATTATCTTCCCCGTATTTTTTTTTCCCTTGAAAATGTGTGCAGTGAATTATAGTGTGATAATGTTGTAATTTTCACCACATTTTCAACTGGACACACTTACCAGGTAATGTTTAATATATAAAATTAATCAGATGTTACTGTTTTAGGTACTAATGATACCTTTGTAGCAGAGTTAATCCTATTGGAGTGTTTGGGGAAAATGCAGATTCGAGTGTAAATGGCAGTCATTATCTCATCTCATTTAGACTAATAAACGCTGATGTAAACCATCAGCTCAATGGCATCTCTGTAATATACATCCAAATATGGATTTATAAGCAAGCTAATATCAATATGCTTACCACCACCACTTAGCATAGGGAAACTAGCTTGTTTATTAATATAATAGTGTATTTGGACATATACGTGATGTAAACAATTAGCTATATTGTTTCTGTAAAATTCCTGTCCAAATATGGATCTATAAGCAAGTTAATATCATTATGCTAAGCGCTAGCTTACTAAAAGAGCTAAGATAGTAGACTATTAACTGTTGCCCATTAACTATTGCTAATTATTCCTGAGCTGCTCCTGTTATGGGTAATGTTACAGATGATTAATTTATTGTTGTATGCAATTTATTGGAGCTCATAAGTGCCATATAATGTAATGCTGTATATAATGCTGTATAACGTAGCGGTATTATCATAGCTAGAGGTCTTCTGAGTAGTTAGCTATGTGCTTACACAATGTATATAATAGTTAAGAAAAGAGGCTTTTGTTTAGGTTCTATCTATTCTATTATAAAGTCATTAAATATGTGTTTATACTCCTTATAATATGTATGTTTTTGTGTTTTCCTTTTCACAGTGAACATCTGTGAATTGTCTGTGTATCAGCTGATTTATACACCAGCTTTACATCCTGAGCAGAAGATGAGTGCTCAGAAGTATTTACCTCTTTTCAGGAACACCACTGAGCACATCCTAATTAGGGGACAGGGACATACGCATCTGTCTCTTTTTATTGGACATGGTGTGTGTGTTAACGAATGGTGTAGATAGGGCCAAATTGTGCAGCAATGCTCAATGGCAAAACCCAATAATTGTACACAGCATTACTAAAAGCTTGCATTCTATGAAATGCATAAAATTGTTTGTGTGTGCGCCTGCCTGCGCGCGTGTGTGTCAAACTGCATAGTAACATCTTTTTACTAGACAGTTATAATAACATGTTTTTATTTCTTCCCTGTTGTAGATTGTCATGGAGAGGACGGACCCTTGATGGTCTGCCTTCTTGCACCACCAATACATACATGTTTAATTTGTAAATAAAGTCTTTAATGTTATTTATAGTTGAGTATTTATTTCCAGTTTGCTTATTCTTTAGCAAAACAGTTAAAGTGCATGTAAAGCATTGCTGCAAATTACATTAAATAGAATTAGATGTTACTCCACTCTGTATGAGGCTACAGGCTTATATACAGTATACATTACTGCACCTTGTGTGAGGGTACAGGCTTATATACAGTATACATTACTACACCTTGTGTGAGGTTACAGGGTTATATACAGTCTGCATTACTACACCTTGTTAGAGGGTACAGGCGTATATACAGTATGTGATTTTAGCATCATTAATGTTTCTTGATAACTGAAGCATGCTGCCTTGCAGATGATATTAGTGGCAGCCCTGTTTCAGTTCGAACAACATATTCCATAATATTTATAAATACATAAATACCATATGTTCAGCAGATAAAACAGAGGTTTTTAAACGTTTTACAGCACAGGACTCCTTCAACTGCAAAACAAACACCTTTGTATACATTTACTTATAGTGCATTTCCAAAAATTTATTTTTGTGTTATTCAAAAAGTAAAACTTGTTTTTTTGGGTAGCCCCCCTTTGGTCTACTCAGTGCTCTGCCCATATTCTGCTGTCCTGTCTGAGCTCAAGGAACCCCTTAATGAAAAAAACAGTCAGTGCTCAGTGAGATGTTCAAAGTTTATTTTGTGGGTTGTGGGGACCCTGGGTTCCAGTGGTGCTAGAGCTACAGAAAACATATCAAAAATCATACAAATTTTTTTAGAACCTATACACAACTTAAAATTAAAAGATATTCTTTGCACAACTGAGATATAAAAAAGGCTTTTTTTTATTTTTGGGTGGTTTGTAAAGACCTATCTGTACGGCCTATAAGTACAGTGTGGTGTACAAGGTCAGTGATGTCACCATACACACACACCAAGTATAACCTGCTTTGAAAGGACACAAGTTCTGTAAGGCAAGTTCACCATACACACACACACACACACACACCGAGTATAACCTGTTTTAAAAGGACACAAGTTCTGTAAGGCCAGTTCACCATACACACACACACACACACCGAGTATTACCTGCTTTGAAAGGACACATGGATAAGACTAAAGTGGCTGAGACACCATAATAATAATAATAATAATAATAATAATAATAACAATAATAATAATAATTTGGTCTATATTAAGAGGTAATTTTTGTTTTCTCTGTTAACCTCTGTTGTGCATTATAATTTATCGCATAAGTTTATAACATTGGGACATACTTTGCAGTTAAATGTACATAAGGAGGACAATCACTCCATTCTACAGTTCTTCCTCTAGAAAACACCAGCACCTCCAATCAAGTTGTCTAGCTACAAAAGTTTACAAAAAACACCACAGCTCTTATCTGAAAGTATCTATTAAAAGGTGGGCCAAGTGTCATTAACACTAGGAGAATAACACAAAAACAGTGCTTGCATCCACTAGAACGAACTCAACCCCACAAAAAATTGTGTGAAAACAGAATGCAAAGTTGCTACTACAATGACATGAATACAACGAAAACTTGCTAACACTTCAGTCTCCAATGTATGTTTGTACACAAATTTCATAAGCTGAGTGAAGTTATGGTCCATGGTTTTTGACATGTTCATACACATACAGAATAAAATTATGTCATTTAATTTTCATTGGCCATCACTGAATTATAACACCAAAAGTGAGTTTTGTGTTTGTGTGCTCTTTCCAGCTTTGCATGTTCTTTCCTCTGCCTGTTCATGGAAAAAAAATCTCATCTCTTCATTCTTCTGCCTTTTGTCTCAGTGGTTATGACCATCGTCCCTGCATTCAGCAATGGAGGTCCTTGACTCTCAGCACAGTTCTTGGTGAAGCGTGTCCAGGGAGCCACATCAGCAGTCCTCATGCCTCCCTGCAGCATGCCTAATGCAGGGACCCTGGGCATCTTCCTTTGGGTGTTTTTCACAGTTGGTAGACAAGTCTCTTTAGTGTCCGGCATTTTTAGAACTGTGACCTTAAATGCCTACTTTCCGTAAGCTCTTAACGACCATTCCAAATTACCCCTTGCTTTTTGCTGGTGCAAACTACAACTTTCTTATAGAATGTCTTTGCCTCCATGTCTGTTGTGGGATTAAATTCAGCAACCAATGTGTAATACCAATTTTACATTAACTGCAAATGCATACACTGTAGTTTGGCTAGTTTGATACAGCATTTTTATATCTTAAAATTTATATCTCTCTCATTCCTCCCCTCTGAGAGAGCTCGGCCAATCAGCTCTCTCTAGGCCTCCGGCTGTGAGAGGTAACAGCATCAGCAACAGATAGGGTGAGCACTTTACCATTGCGCCACTCGGAGAGGAGGTTGGAGGAGCGTTTAAAAGAAAAAGCACATTAGGCCCGGCCGCCGACAACAGATAGGGGCACCTCCACAGACGACTTTCCGCATGGATGTTGACTCTTTTGGAGACTCCCATTCTAGAGTCTGATGAAAATGAACCATTTCCTTATTATTTTGCATTAGAAGAGAAAACAACCTCAGCCAGCGGACACTTGGACGATGCAGATATAAGTCTAGATTTTCCGTTAGCGGCCTCTACACCCCTCGTTGAGCGCACGTTCAGACAGCAAACTCCATTGGAACACATTTTGTCAATGGACTCGCAATCAAACGCAGAACATTCAAACCATCGTCTAACAAATATGTTGATGGTTAGTTGTATACTAGTTCGAGAAAATTAGGGATTTTCTTTGCTGTCTAACGCAACGTCCTTTTGTTTGAGACTGCCTGAAACACCAACAAACGCCTCACATTATCATGTTCATCTGTCTCTTATACAGGGAGTAATCCAACCTGATATAACTTTAAATCATGTTCCTCTGGAGACAGAGCAACGTATGTATCTGGATTCAACAAGACCAGATGGCAAACCAAGAGCAGACTGTTTTGCTGTTCATCTGTTTAAACGGTTAATTCGTCTTCGCGTCTATCAGGATTGGTTAGGATTGGTGAATTTCGATGGTTCCAGGGGGAAAAAACGCTTTGCCCCACAACGTGTGTCAAGCAATTTCTGATGCTGTTGCAAAGAAATTTCACGTCACATACCAGAACTGGAAACAAATAAAAGATATAATTAACGAACTACTGAGAAAGAAATGAAGTTTTCCTCTGTTTTAAGGTGTTGTGCAACAAGCTCTGTTTGAACACTCAAGGGATCGAGGGCGGCATTCATCCAGGCTCTTTTCTGTTCTGGCACCTAGATGGTGGAATGAACTTCCTCTAGATGTCCGTACATCAGAGACTTTGACTATCTTTAAACGACGACTCAAGACGCATCTGTTTCTCCAGTACTTGGACTAACCCCCCTCCCCCCGAAAAAAAAAAAAAAAAAAAAAAAAACTCAGTTGTGTTGGACTAATGGTACTTAGTTATTAACCTAGTTAACCCAGTGTAAGTATGTATCCAATGTTGTAAACATTAAAGCACTTTTTGTAAGTCGCTCTGGATAAGAGCGTCTGCCAAATGCCTAAATGTAAATGTAAATGTAATGTAACACTGTTTATTTTTCCTACAAATAAATACTTGCTTTAAATTCTATACTGTCTTGTGATTATGTGATCCGACAGGACATACAGGGCATACACAATTCCTTTTAAAAAACAAATGATAACAGTGTTTAAACATTATAATTGATATTTAACTATTTTTCCAGAAAAAGTCAAACAAAATAAAAGTAGACTAAGTAGCAACACTATGAGTGAAAATGAGTAAACTCGGCCAAAAACCACATAAAAATAAACTACTCAATTTATTGCAAATGTTTTTATTTAAAATATATTACTATATTAAAATGGATATATTTTAACTACAGATAAATAAACTAAACTATAGTTTGCAACTATTTAAAGTATGTAAAACCTACTTTCTGGGTGTAGCACTTTTTATAGTGTAGTATACAAAGCTCTATGTATGTAGCACTTGTTAATATATCACATATATTTAAAATATCACCAACCCATTGTCATATGATTCACACCCCCAAATGACCTCATAAAACCCTAAGGATAAATGCATTGCATCCACATGCGCTATAACAGCATTTTAAAATGACAAAGATCAGCAAGATTTATTCCCAAGACATCGAGACAATGAGATCTGCAGGATGTTCTACTCGAGAGATACATCGCCGTCTGAATTCTATTGGTGTTCACGCAGCCCTCTGCACAATAAGAAGACATTACAAAGAAAAAACAGCACGCAAACGTAATCCTCATAAAATTACTCCGTAAGTTATTTACTTCAGTGCTACAGTATCACAAATGATACAACAGTAGGATTTTTTGGATTTTTTTGTGTCTAATAATTAATATCTTTCTGTTGTTTTTAGGGACATTGTCACAGCCATAGAAAACATCACTGATCAAAACGATGAAATGGCTACAAGATTTGTGAAAAAGCAACTATTGCATGACTTTGGTGTGGACATATGCAGTGTCAGACAAAAACTTGGATGGAGGTATGGGAAAACTCAACATTGTCCCATGATCCGAGACAAAAATAAAGAGCTTCGTCTTGAACAAGCTCAAAAATGGATCGAAGAGATACAGTAGAGCTATTTGATGATGTCATTTTCACAGATGAAACAACATTGGCTTTGAATTGTTTTGCCACGATGGCGTTTTGTAAAAAAGGAAGATGTGTGTTCAAACCAAAACCAAAGCATCCTTTGAAAGTTCATGTTTGGGGGGCAATATCCAGACTTGGCCCAGGACTGATTGCAATATTTGAAGGGATTATGGATCGGCCTTTCTTTGAGGAAGTTATCATTTTCCAAAAAAAGAAGTTTTTTTTCCAGGACAATGACCCGAAGCACACTGCTGCAAAAAAAGTCATTGCCGCAGAGGGCATTAACTGGGTCAAGACTCCAGCTGAATCCCCTGATATGAATCCCATTGAAATGGTATGGCATGCAATGAAAGACTATATTAGAAAAACAGCAAAACCAACTACTGATTTAATCGCTGTCATAGAAAAGTTCTGGTTTGAAGAACTAAAAGATACTATATGCAACAACTACATAAATAGATTGTTTAAAGTTCTTCCAGTCATGGTTACGAATCAGGGTGGACATACCGCAATGTAGTAGATGTACAAAACACAAATTAAAGTGTAATCTGTCTTAATCTGTATTTCTGCCCATTTAACCACTCAATAAAAACCTTACAGTAATGAAAACGTGGTCTGATTGAATTAAATATAAATATAAGTAAAAATTATGACTTAGATGAAATCATTGTCCATGGTGATAATCCAAAAGTACACGAGAAGCGACATAAAGCAGTTGCAAAACAGTGGTGTAGTACAGCTTAATGGAGAAAAGTGCCACTTCAGAAAAACTGAGCTGCCATTTTTGGGCCATGTTATTTCTGCTCCAGGCTTACATCCAAACCCAGATCATGTTCTAGCTATACAAAAAGCAGCTTCTCCTCATGATGCACAGTCCTTGCGTTCTTTTTTTTTGGACTTGTTGGATGGTATTCCAAATTCAATCCCAATTATGCAACATTATAGTAACCTCTCTATGCAGTGCTCAAAGGGAGCACAGGAGTATTTCGACTATTTGAAACATCTAATCACTGCTAGCCCAGCCCTGGCATTTTTTGATCCTTCTTTACCAACGACAGTTACTATAAACAGTTACCGATTATAGCCAAGAGCAAGAACCTGTGATGGTTGCAGTACTGTCTCCTGATTTCGCATCTGTTATTGTGGAGGAGCTTAAGTCTGCATGTAATATCTCTTCTATTCTCCAACAGGTAAAGGCTTGCATCAAAAAAGGGTGGCCTTGTAGTGCTAAACACTCAGCTATTGATCCGTATCATCCTCTTCGAAATGAGCTGTCTGTACACGATGGTTACATAATTTGGGGCACACATCGAGTGATAATTCCAGAAACATTACAATGAAAGTTCATACAACTGGCTCATGCCACACATCAAGGAATGATGCACACAAAGCACAGACTAAGAGACTTGTATTGGTGGTCTGGCATGGACTGTTAAGTGGAAAATGCCCTCAAAACTTGTGCTACCTGCCACCAGCCCAATAAAACTGCTACTACACACGTAGCTACACTCTGTCCTGTGCCTACTCCAATGACTGCTTGTGAAAAACTGGCTATTTATGTAATTGGGCCCTTAAATAATGCTCCTCAAGGATGTCACTTTGCGATAACACTTATTGATTACTACAGTAAATGGCCAGAGATTGCTTTTGCACCTGATGTTACTTCTGCGACTATTGTAAAGTTCCTATCTGCTACATTCAGTCATGAAGGAAATACGCTCAAACTTGTTACAATGGTTCACAATTCGTTTCAGCTGAGTTTGAGGCATTCCTTGCAGACAGAGATATTAAATACTACTGAAGCTCTGTCTATTACTCCCAAGCTCATGGTGAGATTAAATGTTTTAACAGTGTTAAAAGACTGTTTACAGACTGCTAGCATTGAAGGTAAGGAGTGGAAAGCTTTTGTGACAGAGTTTTTAATTACATACAGGGCAATTCCACATGCTGTGACAAAACTGTCACCTGCTGAACTTTTGCATGGCTAACAAATTAAGACAAAACTACATGTGAGTGGTCTTCCGTGCATGACCCTGCCAAAAAATAAAAGGAATTTGAAACAAATCATCCAGCGATCACAAAACAAAATGAAAGAGGACACAGATCTGCGACGCAGTGAAACACCTCTAAAGTTGGGATATTTGTGCGTGTTAGAAAGCCTGGGATCATCAAGAGAGAACAGTTTAAGTTTACACAGCCTTTTAAGGTTGTTGCTTAGAGAAGCTCAGCAACATGCCTCCTTTCAGATGGGAAAGTTCAGAATGCTATGCATTTGGCTTTGGCTGTATCCTGTGTCAACACACCTGCTACAACTTCTGTAGCAGAAGACTCCTTCATGCCTCATGTAGCATCTCAAACACCCTAAATGTCAATTTCTCCTCCTCAACCCCTACATACTCGTTGAGTGCATCATGCTCCAGTGTGGTCTAGAGACTATGTTACGTAAAGAGATATACTCTTTAATTTAGCAAGGGAGGGAGATACAAGTTATTTTTTGAGATAGTTTAATTAAAGTGTTTGGGGACATGTGTTAGATAAATATACATATATAGATAAAAATATACAATATGTAATAGATAATTATAGAATATTGTACATGTAAAGATAAATACATATATAAGTAAAATGTAAAATAGGATAGGGTAAAAACGTGAGTTACAAAACAATGCATTGTGAAATATTTAATGTAATAATACCACACATTGCAATATTCAGAACTATTGTTTTCTGGTGTTCTGTGCTTTGTTAAATTTAGCTTAGCATGGCAAGTTTCCTTTCTTCCACTAAAAAAGGAAATATGTGGTGTTTTGAAATACATACGTAACAGCAGGTGTCGCTATTACAAGGTAATGTGGAGAACTAAAAGAAGAAGTGTGCACGAGAGATGGGATTAAAAAGAAAACAGTTGTAAAATTACTACTCGAGTCCAGAGATTCATTATTACTAATACACAACACATGCTGAAACAAATTTGGGCCTACTAGTACTGGTGAAAGGATTTTGTAATGTAACAGCACACAAAGGTATTTAGTATAATACTGTTCTTCTCATCTTTGCATGTAAATGACACAACAGAGATTTAAAATTCAAGTCAAGATTCAGGAAGCTTATTGTCACTGTGCAAACACAAAAAATTGTCATTGTGTCAACAGTGCCTTTTGTATGTATGTCCTTTACACATTTTACAATAGTAGTTTAACCGGTCACTCCAGTTAGACTTTACTCTGCGTTGTGTGAATCAGACACGGGACACAGATGGCGGTTCACTGGAAGCATTTAATCTCTGACACGTAAAGAAACAAACAGCCTTCGAGTGAGAATTGCCCTTGTTCTCTCTTCCATACAGTTCCATCAGGAAAAGGGCAGAATTACAGCATAAATAATTCAACATATGTAAATAAACTTAAAAATTAAATATTAAGAAACATACCTGACACGTAAAGAAACAAACAGCCTTCGAGTGAGAATTGCCCTTGTTCTCTATAAAATAAATGTGATGTACATCATGTGCTTGATTTCCACATGTTTAAGCCAAAATTATTAATAAAACCACAAAATAATCATGCAAATATATTTTATAACATTATACACACAAATTGGAGTAAAGATATAGAAATAAAAAAATAATAAAAATAAAGATTTAATTGGATTTCAGGGAGTCAAAAACAACATACCTCTTCCATACAGTTCCATCAGGAAAAGGGAAGAGGAGGGGACAAAACAGGAAATTGTATTGGCTTTAGATGACATCACAGGATTTAAAGGGGAAAGGGCTTATCTCGAACAGGCATTTACATCAGGTATATTGTAGCGTTTTTACGCCGGAAAGAATGCTGGAGAGACGAGTGAGCTTATTTGCTGCCCAATGCAATGGCTGGGAGTACTTTATTAGGCACACAGCCGGTATGGCATGAGCAGCACCTTCACTCAGGAGCCTACATCCAATTCAGCGTCAGCCTGAACTGGAGCACATTTCACACGTCACACCCGCACACACACAAACAGGGCCGAAGCCACTAACCAAAACACCTTTCCCCATCATGGTGAACACACCGACATCCCCGCAAGGCATGCTGGTCGTCAGCCACCGCCCCGCCCACGCCACAATATGAAATGAACAATTTTGTGTAAATTCTAACAATTGAACAGGTTAATTTCTATACCTGTTACAGTAGGTAAAAATAATAAATATGCTAGGAATGTGTGTGTGTGTGTGTGTGTGTGTGTGTGTGTGTGTGTGTGTGTAACAGGAAGGCACATCATGTCATTTTAAGCCATTAATAGATGCTAAGTGAAAATAGGAAGACAGTCATAATCATAGGAAAATATTTCATAACTTGTTCTACCAGTCATGTCATACTAGTTTGATATGCAAATAGATATTTGCTCATAACCAAATTATTGCCAATGAAGAATGTAATTAACTTTAAATACGTCAAAGGGGAGGGCAGCAAATTCACAAATAAGCTATTGTCCAAACTTAATATATACATATTCATTACTTTGCACTGCCGTTTTATGGCAATAAGCTGTAAGTCAAAGGTAAGTAAATGTTTATCATGTTATACTGTTTCTGAAGGTTATGTGGTTTGTTCTTGATGATTTGGACACTAATTGTAATGTATTGATAAGTTCTACTTAAAATGATATGGTAAAAATTGAATTGTAGAAGTGGCTTTAACAAATTTATACACCAGAATTGTATTACATGTGGTTTCATAAAATAGTCCTTATGTGCAAACAATACATAGTTCAGTAATAAAACAAAAAAAATATTGGTAAATGAAATTATTGTGTTTTCATTTTTGTAAAATTATTTATACAATACAATATATACTTAATAGTAACTGATATATAGTATGTATTGTATAAAATATTTTTACAGGTGTTATTTTAAAATAACATAAAATATAATATTAATTGCATGCAACAAGTACTTAAAACCGCTTTACAATTAAGGAACTGGAACAAGTGAACGCTGCTTTGCGGCAATGAAAATTGCTAAAAGCGCTATACAAATAAAATTGAATTGAATTGAATTGAATATGAAAGTCAGCCTGTTACCTAATTAATTTCACGAGCACTAACTGTTTTAGTTAATTTATTCATCAAAATAAAACTAAAATGCACTGTAACTAAATTGCTAATGCTAAGAGAAATGGCTACATTATACCTCTGTATGTAAGAGAGTGCAGGTGACTCGTCCCTCAAAATAAAAGGCGTTTATAGCTGACTCAGCAGAAAGAGGCTGGAGCTTAGTGTCCACAGACAATTGTTTTTTTATATAAAAGCATGAGAAATTGGAAGCGGGGCATGTACGTGTGAAGATAAATGACTGTATGTCATATATTCAATACATGACAGTTGGCAGCTTTGGTTATCATGGAAAGTGTTATGTTATATTACCCTATTTTCAGTAAAACGAAATTTCAACATTTGTAAACCAGTAATATTTACAATTTCAAATTCAAATTTTATTTGTCACATACACAAACATACACAGTACAAAATGTAGTGAAATGCTTATACGACTGCCATTGACCCTAAAAGAGAATTAAAGTTTACAAATAAGAAATAAATATGAATAAAAGAAATACGATAGAAATTAAATAGAAAAATTAAATTAAACTAGGAAAAATAGAACTAAAAATAAAAATAGAAATGTGCTGGGAAAAATAGAACTAAAAATAAAAATAGAAATATGATGTACATAAAAATAGAAATATACTGTGCAAATTGAAATATACTGTACTGGGTGTGCAAATATGCATAGAACCAAAGTGTCTTTGTGCAGAGGTTATTAAAGTGTCTTTGTGCACTGGTCCAGGATGTAGACATAAACATGTAGTGTAGTTGTGAAGGTAGGTGTGCAAAGTTATTAAAGTGTCTTTGTGCAATGGTCCAGGATGTAAACGTACACATGTAGTGTAGATATGAAGGAAGGTGTGCGTGTAATTGTCCATAGTGTTCATGGATGTAAAAAGATTGATTGATTGATCAATTATGAAAAGATTGTGTGACAAGGAAAACAATTGTTATAATGCCATGAGAAACTGACCCACAAAAATTTTTGAAGCTTGATTTGCACACAGAGGCATTGTCATTCTGAAACAGATTTGGGCCATCTAGAACTGGTGAAAGGAAATTGTAATGTTACAGCACACAAAGGTATTCAGTATAATACTGTTCTTCTTATCTTTGCATGTAAATGAGACAAGAGAGATTTAAATTTAAAATTCAAGTCAAGATTCAGGAAGTTAATTGGCACTGTGCAAATACAAATTTGTCTTATACACATTTTAAAATAATAGGCAAAAATAAATATGCTAGGAATGTGTGCGCGCGTGTGTGCAAACTGTGTCATTTTAAGCTATTAATGGATGCTAAAAGTAAAAGGTCTAAAAGGATGTCATATTAATTTTATATGCAAATAGATATGCAGCAGGTTAGAGTGATTAAAGATAGAGATGGAAATGTACTGACAGATGCCAGGAGGGTGATGGGAAGATGGAAGGAGTACTTTAAGGAGTTGATGAATGAGGAAAACGAAAGAGAACAAAGAGTAGAAGAGGTGACTGTTGTGGAACAGGAAGTAGCAAATATTGGTAGAAGTGAGGTGAGAAGGGCGTTGAAGAGGATGAAGAGTGGAAAGGCTGTTGGTCCTGATGACATACCTGTGGAGGTATGGAAGTGCTTAGGAGAGGTGGCAGTAGAGTTTTTGACAAGTTTGTTTAACAGGATCTTGGAGAGTGAGAGGATTCCAGAGGAATGGAGGAGAAGTGTATTGGTGCCAATTTTTAAGAACAAGGGAGATGTGCAAAGCTGTGGCAATTATAGAGGTATAAAGCTAATGAGCCAGACAATGAAGCTGTGGGAAAGAGTAGTGGAAGCTAGGTTAAGGTAAGCATTTGTGAGCAGCAATATGGTTTTATGCCTAGAAAGAGTACATCAGATGCAGTATTTGCTTTGAGGATGCTGGCGGAGAAGTACAGAGAAGGTAACAGGGAGTTGCATTGTGTCTTTTTAGATTTAGAGAAAGCGTATGACAGGGTGCCAAGAGAGGAGCTGTGGTATTGTATGAGGAAGTCTGGAGTGGCAGAGAAGTATGTTAGAGTGGTGCAGGACATGTATGAGAGCTGTAAGACAGTGGTAAGATGTGCTGTAGGTGTGACAGAAGAGTTTAAGGTGGAGGTGGGTCTGCATCAAGGATCAGCTCTAAGCCCCTTTTTGTTTGCTCTGGTGATGGACAGGATGACAGATGAGGTAAGACAGGAGTCCCCATGGACTATGATGTTTGCAGATGACATTGTGCTCTGTAGCGAGAGCAGGGAACAGGTGGAGGAAAATTTGGAGAGGTGGAGGTATGCTCTGGAAAGCAGAGGAATGAAGGTTAGCCGCAGCAAGACGGAATACATGTGTGTAAATGAGAGTGACCCAGGAGGATCGGTGAGGCTACAGGGAGCAGAGGTAAAGAAGGTGCAGGATTTTAAGTACTTGGGGTCAACGGTCCAGAGCAACGGGGAGTGTGGAAAGGAGGTGAAGAGGCGGGTACAGGCAGGTTGGAATGGGTGGAGAAAAGTGTCAGGTGTGTTGTGCGATAAAAGAGTATCAGCGAGAATGAAAGGAAAGGTGTACAGGACAGTGGTGAGACCAGCGATGCTCTACGGCTTAGAGACAGTGGCGCTGAAAAAAAGACAGGAGGCAGAGTTGGAGGTAGCAGAGCTAAAGATGTTGAGGTTCTCTTTGGGAGTGACAAGGATGGATAGGATTAAGAATGAGTTTATCAGAGGGACAACCCACGTTAGATGTTTTGGAGATAAAGTCAGAGAGGCCAGATTGAGGTGGTTTGGGCATGTTCAGAGGAGAGATTGTGAATATATCGGTAGAAGGATGCTGAGGTTGGAACTGCCAGGCAGGAGGTCTAGAGGAAGACCAAAGAGGAGATTTATGGATGCAGTGAGAGAGGACATGAAGTTAGTTGGTGTGAGAGAAGAGGATAAACGCAAGAGAGAGAAAAAACGTTGTGATCACGTGACACTCGGCGTCAAAATGAGAAGCGCATGCGTAATACATGATACTCTGTACTCGTAAACCACTTGTTTGTTTTTCAACTCAAAATTTATTCAAAAACTTTGCTCGTCTTGCGGAACACTCACAAATTGCATTACAATCCGAGGTTTCACTGTATATACTTTTTGGGTAATGACCACCAGGTGGCGCGAAGTGACATTTTTTGGTTGCCACAGTTTTTAAATGTAATTAGAGCTTAAGTCATAAAAAAGTCATATGTTGTATCGAAGAAACACTACAGTGATGGTACTTTCCACATTTGAGTACTTTATACAACAAGCATGAAAAATCAGAACTAGAGCTACTGACATTTACTGTACAATAATGAGTAAAAAAAAAACATTGGTTAAAATTTTATTTAGACAGACGATCAATTTCACTAGCTGACAATTTTATTTGTACAAAGAATGAACTGTTATATAGCCGATCTCTGTTTGTATCTATTTATTGTTATTATTTATGTTAAATTTAAAGACATCAAACTTTAAATATAGAACTTGAAAAATAGACTTTCTGAATACAACATTAGAATAACTAAAAAAAATACATTCGTGTAATTTAAATGTTTAATGTACTAAATCACATTTCTACAGGATATCAGGGTCTCTTAATTCACTATTCATTCTACAGTAGTTTGTTGTTGTAGATGTATTTGGTTTACTGCATATGCCTTACAATGTCAGACAACATTCAAATGCAAATAATGTCTCTTTTTTGAACCTGGGATGAGGATCACTTTTAAAACCTTCAGGGGTCTGAGGCCATTCTGAAGACCTGCAGTGCTTCGGGGCTCTACTTAAATTTGTGTAAATTTAAAATCTTCTGGTTTCTTGATTCCAATAAAAATGGACCATTTTGCTGGTCCATTTTTATAAAATACAAAATTCAAATATTCTATAGAAAATACCAAAGAAAATTATTCTGTCATGATCCATGCCCTGTCTGCCCATTTTTCCCACACTGTCACTTTCCCCATGTGCTTATGGGGGATCCCTCTCCCATCTATCACTTACAGGACTCCGCTTATTGGTCTGAGGGTCTCAATTTGAGTGGACCTTACGATTTATCATTGAGGGGTTTCACCCCACGGTGGTCCTGGGTCTGCTCTCATTAACTCGCTACAATCTGCAGATCAACTGGGCCAGAAATTCTATCTTAGCCTGGAGCCCATCATGCTCCATGACCTGCTTATAAGTCGCCGCCACATCATGCTTCAGTCCTACCTTTGAGGAGGAACTCACTTCCTTAGAGCAGGGGTCTCCAAACTACGGCCCTCTCATCCGGCCTGTGGAGACCTTTTCATATACGAAAAAATTACAGAAATTTACGTGTATCCTGCCAAGATTAGCCATTGCTTACGTGGACATTACACTTTCACCGCTTATGTGGACGTTACGATCACTACATTGCAAAACCTTATTCGCCGCTTACTTTTTCTACTTCTGTTCACAGTAGTGATAAACGATTTATTTTTTAACAAATTTTTAACATGACTCAGATGAACAAATAGTCTTGGAGAGTGATTTGTTCATTTTCTATTGGGCGCGCATGCGCAAAGCATCACAAAACCTCTGGATGTTATATGCAGGAAACTGAAATGAATAGTTACCTTTGAGTCTTTTCAGTCCTTAGTCATTCGTTCTTTTGACACATGATGCTATGCAGTGCAGTACAAAGGAAACAGTATTGAACGATTCTCAGCAATGAGTCTTTAAGTCTCGAGTCGTTTGTTCCTTTGTCAATTGTCTCCCATAGACGCTATGCGGTGCAATAGATTCAAAAGAACGAACGACTCTGACTGCAAGATATGATGGTGAGCTACTCATTTTGTTTATCATAATACGTCCTTGGTTGCATTGTAATATTTTGATAACTGAAATTATAGCCAAAATTTGTGTATGTAGACGTATTGGGGGTAGTTTTATTGAAATCAGAACATTTAATTTAGAAATTTATTTCTAATCAAAAGAACGAAATGACTCAAAAAAAGAATCGTTTATTTTGATGAATGAGATTCAAAGAACCGAGTCACTAAAATGATACAAACTTCTCATCACTAGTTCAAAGTCAATGAGATGATATAACACCATCTAGTGGCAGACTTTTTAAATGGTTTGCTGCTTGTTCAAGACTTGATTATTTTAATCACAGTTTGCCAGTTGTGGATGAACTGCAGCTGGAGGTCATTGAGTTGCAAGCAAATGACCTCCTTAGGGACAAGTTCAAAGAAGGACTTATGGGTTTTTACAAGTTTTTGTCAAAACTTTTGCATCATGGTACCTTTCAATCATTGGAACAACATACTTGTGTGAACAAACATTTTTAAGAATAAAATACGTAAAGAACAATTTGAGAACAAAGTTGTTTAATGATAATCCCAGGTCACTGTTGATGTTAGGGACATCAAATCTAAAGCCGAAATGTCTGCTATTTTGGCATCCAGGAAACAATTTCACCATTCCCACTAATACAGGTGTTCATGTGTAGTGTATCAATGTGTTATTAAATAATAACTGAATAAAATAATATTAAAGAAATAATTAAAAACAACATCTATGTTTTGATTCTGGATTTTATATGGAGTGTATAGTCATCCCCCAAACTGCTTTTTGATAGTAAAAATAAAAAAATGTTCAAATGAGCACCATTGGATTCATAAAAAGAAGGTGGATCTTTGGGCAGACTGTGTGAGATCTTAGATAATCCTGTAATCGTTTATTAAGGAAAATCCAACCACACATTTGTTTCTCCTTATGTCAGGCTGACAACTGAAGACATCAAGGATGAAGACTGACTAAGAAAAAAATAGAAATGTGTTCTGAGAAACCCACACCCCGAAAAAAAAATCTTATTAAGCACCCAGCCAAATCTCAATGAATAAAAAATTACCATTCATTTAAAATATTTTTTTCTCAAAGCAAGGCAAGACAAAGCAAATTTATTTGTATAGCACATTTCATACACAATGGTAATTCAAAGTGCTTTACATAAAAGAGAAGAAAATAATAAAAAAAAGAGAAAATAATAGAACCAAAACTTTTTAAATTATTTACATTTGATTTAAAATAAAAATAAAAACAGTTTGTAATGACGCTTTTAAAACTACTTAAAAGTTGATTTAGAAGCAGTTTAAAAAATAAAGTAAACCTAACATACAGGGCCCGGTTTCCCGATAACGCACACTCTTCGCACGCTAAGAAGACTTTAAAGATATATCTTACGTAAAGTGATTACTTAAGAGAACTTAAGAACTACTTAGCGATAAGAAGCTTTCGAGAAACCGGGCCCAGAGCAGTCAGTTCATACATAGCACAGTGCTCATTCAATAAATGCACAGCTAAACGGATGAGTTTAAAGTCTTGATTTAAATGTGACTAATGTTTTAGCACATCTGATCTCTTCTGCAAGTTGGTTCCAACTGCAGGCAGCATAATGGCTAAAGGCAGATTCCCCTTGTTTTGTGTAAACCCTTGGTATTTCTAAGATTCAATCTTAATGATCTGAGTGTCTGTGGTTTATATTCAGTGAGCATATCTGCAGTGTATTTAGGTCGTAGGCCTTGAATGATTTATAAACAAGTAAAAGTACTTTAAAATCTATCCTAAATGTTACAGGAAGCCAGTGCAAGGACCTGAGGGCTGGTGTGATATGCTCAGGCAGCAGCGTTCTAAATGAGCTGCAGCTGTCTAATGGTCTTCCTGAGAAGGCCGGTGAGGAGACCATTACAATAATCCACCCTGAGGTCATTGCATTTGGAAACAAAGATGAAGCTCGTCCATTACAATAATCCACCCTGCTGGAAATAAAGGCATGGACAAGTTTCTCCAAGTCTTGATTGGAAACAAAACATCTAATTCTAATAAATCATGTTTTTAAGATGATAGTACAGTATGGCGATTTAGTTACTGCTTTTACATGACTGCTTAAACTAAGGTCTGTCTCACGAATCGTGGGGTGATTCTGGGGACAGACTTTAGTTTCAGCAGTCCATGCTTAGACTTAGGTTCTCCTATACTCACATAATAATCTCCCTTTTAGGCATGAACCATTTTAGTACCATCCCAGAAAGCCCGGTACAGTTTTCCAGTGTTTCTATTAGTATAGTATAGTATCTAAAAGAGTGTGTGTGATGTTTAAGTTACTGTTTATAATGTTTGAGAAGAAGGTCTTTCTAGCTGTGGCTAGTTCCAAATTGAAAGCATGAAGGCTATCTTTATAGATGCTATAGTGAATTTCAATTTTTTTCTTCCACCATATTCGCTAAGCTTTTAGGCATTGTCTTTTCATACTCTAAACTGCTGGTAATTTTCTCCATAGTGATTTCTGTCTGCCCGTCTTTCTGACCTTTTCCAGAGCAATATCATCAATAACGTGCTACGTCCTTGATAAGAATGGATAACATTTTTAGACCCTTACTGATGAGTAAATCTAAAGTGTGTCCACAACTAGTGTTGGCCCGTCCACATGCTGAATCAGGTCAAAAGTGTTGTAGACACAACACTTATTTTGTAGCGTTAATTTCAGCATTATCAATATGAATAAAGTCCCGTTATAGCAAAACAGTCAAACTCTGAGGAAATGATTGATAGCAGTTCTGTGAACTCTTCAATAAAGTCTGGAAAGTATTTTGGAGGTCTGTAAATAATGATGAACAGAATACGTGGAGCACCTTTCAGCAAAATCCCCAGATATTTAAAAGACAAATACTGACCATTGCTTGCATTGATAACCATCTTTAAATAGAGCAGCTCCACCTCCACCTCTCCTAATAGTTCTGCAGACACTCAGGAGCGTAAAGTTAGAAGGGGCTGTTTCATTAAGGACTGTTGCACTGCAGCTATCTTCTAGCCAAGTTTCATTTAAAAACATAAAATCCAATTTGTGGTAATCAAATCATTGATCAAAAATGATTAATTTTTTAGTGAGCGACTATTTAAAAATGCTAACTTAATGACCTTACTTTTTGTCCCCACAGTAATCTTAGTTTGATGCATAATAGGTCGTAGATTAGATGGGTCAGCTATACAGCTTGAGACAGCCTTAGGCTTTCTATCATGTGTTAAAACAGTGATAGAGAAAGCTACAGGCACACTGGGTTCCTGCTTGTTCTGTAAACATTTGTGAATGTTATTGCTATCATAGTGGAGACCCGACACACATCACTAAGAGATGCTATCTGTTTGTTTTGTTACACCTAGACCAGATGGAGGAGGGTGGTTTGAGCCCTTGCACTGTGGCAGTGGTCAGAGAGCACTCGCAGGATAGGGAGGGCGAGCTGGGGCCACAGGCCTTGGTGGTGGTGGAGCTCACTGTTTTTTACTTGGCAACTATGGGCTAGTTTTGTTTTTGTCTTGTTTGCACCTCAAACAAACAAAACATCTTTTGGTAAAGAAAAAATAAACGCTTAATATTAAGACCCCTTACACAGGGCTTCTGAGGAGCCCAACAAAATAAGAGTATATGAGAGTGCTTATGACGCACAGATGGGAAGACCTTCCTGTTTGTAGATAGCATGGGATTATTAATTGTAACTAAAAAGGAAACAAAAGAAAACTGAAACACAAAATAAACACAGCTTCGCTGTCTCCTTGAGACCTAACAGGACTCTGGATACAAGAAAATAAGGCTCTTGATTCTCTAAGAGTGAGAGTGCATGTTTCTCCATGGGGAAATTGCTATGCTGTCCCATAAGTGGGTGTATGGGCTGGATAAGGTGCAAGGTGTAAACCGGTTCTTGTTAGGCTTTGGACATGGGTCTACGAAGTTGGAAGATCTCCGGGGAGGGTGCCCATGAGCCTCTTTCTTGGAGGATACTTCCTTTCCATCCCAGTAGCACTGAGGGGCAGTTAAAAGGGGTAATGGGACAGTAGGCACTGGGACTGGGGTTGGGGGCCCTTAAGGAACCCTTAGGGCGCACTAACACCAATTTGAGATGGAATGGTTCAGCCAGTTGGTGCAGGGGTTATGATTTTGTAGCCAGAGGAACCCCAGCACTACTGTCTGTCTGGGCACCTGGGTTACCAGAAACGAGATTCGCTCAGAGTGAAGTTTAAGCCATATTGTGACAAGGGCCGCCTGATGTGTCATGAACCCTGACTTAATTGGCTGGCCGGGAAGGGAGACCAATGAGTTGGCATTTGGGAGCAGGCTAACTGGAAATAATAGTGCTTGGGAATGTTTGAAAGTTTGCATCATTTCATTTAAATAACATGCCTACAACTTTAAAATAAAATGTGATTTTTTTTATTGTAAAGCAAACAACAAATAGGACAAAATTAAACTATTTACCTCCCCTAAAGTTAGTACTTTGTATATTTTGTGGCAATTACAGCTGCAATGAGCTTGAGCTATGAGCTTGCCGCATCTTACCACTGGGACGTTTGCCCATTCCTTAGGGCAAAACTTCTCCAGCTACTTTATGTTGGACGGTTTCCACTTGTATCCCTCTATTTAGCACCAGCCATTTTTCCCTTGACTTGGCCCAGTGGGAACTTTTCTAGTCCTTGCTGCTAAAAAACATCCCCTCAGAATAATGCTGCCACTACCATGTTTTACTACGGGGATGGTGTTCTTGGGGTAACGAGATGTTTTGTGTTTGCACCAGACATGTTTCCTTGGTGGCGAAAAGTTAAATTTTAGTCTCATCTGACCAGAGCATCTTCCTCTATACATTTGGGGAGTTGCTCACATGTCTTTTGTCTAAAAGAAACATGCCTTTTTATTTTTAACACTTAATAATGGCTTTTTTCTGGTCGCTCTTTCATAAAGCCCAGCTCTATGGAATGTACTGTAATCCCATGCACAGATACACTAGTCTCTGCTGTGGAATTCTGCAGCTCCTTCAGGGTTACCTTTTGTTTTCTGTGTTGCCTCTCTGATTATTGCCCTCCTTGCCCGGTCTGTGAGTTTTGGTGGGCGACCCTCTCTTGGCAGGTTTGTTACCATGTTCTTTCCATTTGAATATGATGGATTTGATGGTGCTCCGGGGGATCATCAAAAATTTAGATTTTTTTTGTAATCAAACCCTGACCTATACTTCAACAACTTTGTCCCTGACTTGTCTGTAGAGCTCCTTGGTCTGTGATGCCTCCTGCTTAGTGGTGTTGCAGGATCTGGGGCCTTTCAGAAAAGATATGTTTATACTGACAGATCATATGACACAGATTGCACATAGGTGGATGTGACTTGTGTACAAGTCATTATCAAATAATGAAGTGTGATGGAAAAGTTGTAGCTCTTCTGGGTTTTATAAGGTTTACATAAACTGAGAAATATTTGTTCCCTTTCAAAAGCTACATTTAATGCTGCAATTTTCTCCCTATTATTTTTCGCGTGCATATCTGGTGGAAGCGCCGAGACGGAATTTCCTATCTCTCGGTCTCTCGCCGGATCATGAGCTTTACCATCTACTTCTCAAGCGCGCTTCGGGCGCTTCCTGTGAGCAGGCGAAAGAAACTTTCTCTCTCGCTTCCGCGGAAATGGAAACTATAAATAAATAATAAAATCTCCCAAAGTTAACTCTTTCATGGAATAGGCCCTATTTATCCCGTGTTTTTGTGCTATTGACATTGACCTGTTTGAATGTCATTAATGCGAAAAGCGCGGCCTTTTATGATGATGCCCCAGATTAAAGAGACGCTT
This sequence comes from Clarias gariepinus, assembly GCF_024256425.1. Lineage (NCBI taxonomy): Eukaryota > Metazoa > Chordata > Actinopteri > Siluriformes > Clariidae > Clarias > Clarias gariepinus. Next base: position 9,290,530 of record NC_071120.1, read on the forward strand.
GCGGGCGATCTCTTTCCTGAGAGCTCATCCTTCCAGAAAAAATCCCCACTCCCCACCAAGCCACGTAGACTAACATCTTTGTTGGTGGGAAAGGAGCTTTTTCAGGCAGCGGGTCAGGCTGGTGCTGGCCTGCACACAATGTATTGTGTGCAAAATGCAAAATGTTAGGTGTTCGGTTTCTTCCTGAAACGATGACTCTATTTCAGGCCCTGAAATACTTTCTCCAGCAGTCAAGAGGCTAACATGTCCCAGCACGGATGGACAACTCTACGTTAGTCTTGTAAATATCGCCTGGGCAGACTAGGCTTGCACCGCTAGGCAAACTAGCACACTAGTTCTTGTCCCATCATTTACATTCCAGAACATAGTGAAATATGTAGACCCAGTCCACTGCCGAACTGTTTCAATGCTGTTTCTGCAAGAAAATTTACCTCGGGCTTATGCCCTAGTACATTCAGAACGTATGTAGCTGCTTTCGGCCTCGTCCTGACTGATTAGGTTTGTGGAAAGCACCCTTTAGTTGCCGGCTTATTTGCAGGCCTCATCAGCCTTTTTAACATGCTTAGGCTTTGCCAATTGGCTAGCTAAAGCTATTCTGCATCCTCACCCAACTATCTTCCGCAGTTGTTCTCGAAGCATCTGTCCTCCGCCGTTACAGCTCCGGAGCAGTAAGACTCTTCAAATTCGCAGCACACCACTGCACTAGCCAGTGGCGTAAATCAAAGCAGGTTTTCATATGTCATGGGGCCGAGGCCAAAGGGCAGCCGCCACTAGACGAGTCAGGTGAAAGATGCTAGTGCCCTAGTCTATGAGGCGCGTGGCACACTTCACCTCCAGTGATTAGGGCCCATTCGACCAGGAAGCTTGCCTCATCAATTGCTGGCAAGAGGTTTCCCAAGTGTGTCATGCAGCAGGTTGCCCTTTCCTTATAACATTTGTCAGAATTATGTCTATACTCCTTGAGGGAAGTGTGCGCACACTACACAACCCTGGGGGTCCAGACACTTGCAGTGCGGCGGAGTGGGTATTCTTGTTCCCATAGCTTGTTTTCACACAGCATCGAGTGTAGCTTTTGAAAGGGAACGTCTCGGGTTACTTTGCTGTAACCCTGTTCCCTGAAAAAGCAGGAACGAGATGCTGCGCTCCAATGCCGCACTGCATGCGTGACTGGACGTCCTTTCAGACAAAATTGACCTAAGGATGTTTCCAGTTCATGCCTATTTATAACTTCCAGGTACACATAATCAAATGACCGAGCTTATATATGCAAAAATTTTTGGCGTATGTAACACCCATGCTTCAACAACCAGTCACGAGAGGAGCGTTCCCATAGCATTTCACGCAGCATCTCGTTCCCGCTTTTTCGGGGAACAGGGTTACAGCAAAGTAACCCGAGACGTTTTCAATTCGACTTGCTTCATTTAAATGTGTAGGAATTCCAACAGGCCACCGCAAAATGAGCAATCAACTTATCATATTCCAAAACCCCTCTCCCAGCTAAATGGCACCATCCTGCTAACCTTATCTCATCTGTGACACAAAGCCTCGGGAAACTTAACTAAGCATGGGACAAAAAGTCTGCTGTGACACTGGAGCCATGTTCAGTTAGCCTCGTGTAAATCGGCAATCAAGGGTTGGCCCTCCCCAACTCATACCGCTGGAACTCTCGTTGACCTCCAGAGGACATGCCTTTCCGCAGGAACAAAGGGACCATAGTTGCACAGACATTCTTTAAGATAATTCTTAAAGTATGCCAGTAGGGCAAAATTATATACACATGATCACAACTGAGCCAACGAGTTTTCTCTCTTTTGCTCTGCGGAATAGTGGGTAATCGTTTCCCCTGCTTGGTCTTAGTGCGCCTCTCTCTCGGGTAAAATTAGCATCTGTATTCGCTGTTTACTATAACACTGTGACTATGTGTGTGTGCGTGAAACATATTTTATTGTGTGTTTTTATGAGTGTGTGTACAGTGCGTGTATCCTGTTTATTATAACACACTTGTGTGCACATGTGTAAAGCAAAAGCAAGTGTCATTAGAGAGGTTAAAGATCCATTTTCTCTCTGTGTATCAGCCGGCTCTTTGTGTGCACACGCGCACCATTGGACACCATGCCCCTTCACACACACCCCTCCTCCTCTTGCCTTCACACACACACTCTCTGCTTTAGACAGAAACATTGCTCTGTCACGATTCTTTCAAAGGTAAAATGCAGGTTAATTTTTTTTTTTTCACTTTACAGCAGTCATTCCATTAGTGTGCGCTAATTCAAGTGTTGTTAAACACATTTCTTGTTCATTTTCCTGATAAAACCTTGTTTCAGTTAGTTACTGTGTAAGACGAGAAGAGGGAGAGGTGTGGGTCTCTTTCCTCCTCTTCTCTTACTTTAGCTTTACACACATACACAAACACACACACAGCGCCTGCACGCACAAACGGAAACACTTACCTGTCAGGATTTATTCTTACTTTTTTAAAGGTAAAGTGCAGGTTAATTTGTTTGAATTATTTTTACATTACATTTTGTACTAATTATTTTTATGTATTTATTTTTTTTGGGTTGTGGAACGAATAATTTAAGTTTCCATTATTTCTTATGGTTTACAAGTGACATACGAGGCCACTTCCAGAATGAATTATGCTCGCAGTCCAAGGTTCCACTTGTCACAAAGCAGCTTTACACAATTAAAAGAATTATTTAAGTTTGTATGAAATGTAAATGTGTATGAATCAAAATGATAAGATTGTCGCTGATGCGCAAGCCAAAGACGACAGCGACAGTAGTGAGGAAAAACTCCCTGAGATGGCAGTAGGAAGAAACCTCGAAAGGTACCTGACTCAACAGGGAACACAGCCTTATTTGGGTGAAACGGATAGCAGGGATTAATCTGCAGGCATACTGTGTGAGACTGGAAGTTCAGTATAACAGGAGATGTGTTTAAGTTAATATGGATCCCAGTTCATTACTGGAGGCTCAGGTAGACTGTAGGAAACTCCAGCCCTAAACTATCAAGCAACTGCAGTCATGAGTTCCCAGAGAACAGCTGTCAGCATCAGCCGAGGCCAGGACTGTCTTTGTAGAAAAGTGGAACCTTTCTCAGTCGCCACACACATCCCAGGCAGACCACACAGGGTCTCCATGCGACGAGATCTCCAAACCGGAAGCGGGACACCAGGAGGAGTCAGACTGATCCAGAGGGCAGGCGGGGTATGGATCATTGACAGCTCAGGAGTGACATGTATAGCTTGACAGAGAGAAAGGGAGAGGAAAAGAGAGAGAGGAGGAGAGAGAAGAGGAGAAAGCAGAAGAGAAGGAGAGATGGCAGTTAGGTATGGTCACCGTCACACAACATATAAAGTGAATGTACTGTATATTTAGTACAGAGTGCAAGCAGGGACTCGGGCAGAACTAATTATGACAGCATAACTAAAAGGGAAAGCCAAAAGGAAACACAGACATAAGGGCTCCCTGAGATGTAAAGTGACCAATCACTTCACCATCAACAAACCAGAGTGGTCAATAAGAGTGGGAAAGACATCATCTAAACATACCAGTTCACCATAATGCTCTTTGGGTCCATAAGTCCCCCAGATCTGCTGCTTTACCTAAGGCAAATCTATTTACAAAAATGCTTGGCTAAATAAATAGTTTTTTAGCTTAGATTTAAACACTGAGACTGAGTCCCGAAAATTAATTGAAAGACTATTCCATAACTTTGGGGCTTTGTAAGAAAAAGCTCTGCCGCCAGCTGTGGTTTTCATAATACGTACTGACAAGCAGCCTGCATCCTTTGATCAAAGTAGGCGTGGTGGATTGTAAGATACTAGCAGTTCACTTAAATACTGAAGCGCGAGACAATTTAATTCTTTATACGTCAAAAAAAAGTATTTTAAAATACATGCGAAATTTTACAGGGAGTCAATACAGTGTGGATAAGATAGGGTGATGTGCTTGTATCTTCTGATTCTAGGTATGAATGTGTATGCAAGATATGGGATGTTTCGTATCAAATGAAAGCTTGTTTTATTCATGGAACATTGGTGTAAATGGAAAATTGTAACATGAACAGAACATATGCGAAGATACTTTATAAAAGTATTAAAAACTCCAACCGGATGGACTCTGCATGACAGCCGAAACATTAGGCTAATGTATGCACAAAAGGAGTTACCACACGGGACATGGCTAAGCCCCGCAACCACATTCGATTTGGCCAATGACCAATGGGACGGATCGACTCTGCAGGGTCAAAACTCAAGGTCCGAACAGGCTCTTCATGTCATTGCCTTTGCAAGCTCACCTTTTTGCCACACAGCGTTGCCTTTCCACATGCTGCACCACCAAGCAACCAAGTCATCTGCTCTTCAAGAACTCTTAACAAAACTTAGTAAGATCAAACCCAAGGCTCTGCTTTTGTGACTTTTTTAGATCTAGTAAACAGTACTAGAAGAACTCCATTAACTTTTACCCTCCAAACTGTTTGTGTGTATGTGTGTGTATGTTTAAGTAGCATAGTTTGATATATCATAGAGTAGATTAATAAATTCTTGTTTCTTTATAAAATAACTGTTGGCTTGGTCATGTATTTTAAAGTCTAAACATTTGCTTAGATATTATGTTCCCTTGCTCATAATTGATAAATTGACCACGTTGACCACGGGATAAATGGGATTGGTAAGATATTGTAGCGTTTTTCACCGCTATGCAGGAACTTGGAGAGACGAGTGAGCTGCTTTTGCTGCCCAATGCAAATGGCTGGGAGTAATTTATTTTCTTCCGCACGTATACACAAAAACCACCACATCCAACCTCCATAAAACACACATCATCCACACACACACACCTATGGCCGAAGCCACTAACTTGAACACCTTTTCCCAACAGGGTGAACACAAAACAATCCCTCCCGCAAAGCATGATGGTAGACCATCAAAACCCCGCCCACGCCACACTGCCCCCACCCGAGCTGTGACCGTCCCCGGTCATCATGGCGAACTCAGTCTAGGAGGCGTGCCGGTGGTCGGCGCTGGCGTTGCGAACGCCAGAGTCTCTTTGCAGAGGAAGGAGGGTTGCAACCGTCCTCCTGAGGCGGCCCGGCCTCCACAGAGTTCGATATCTCGCTGGCGTTGGGCTGATAGGGAGCGAGACGGTCCCGGTGGAGCACGACCACTCGTGACCGCCCCGTCGACCGCACCCGGTACACTACGTCAGAGAGCTGGGCCAGTACCGTGCAGGGCCCCACCCAGTGAGACATAAGCTTAGGGGAAAGCCCCCTTTTCCTTCCAGGGGAATACACCCAAACCTGCTCCCCAGTAGCAAAGTCTCGTCCCCGGCTGTGGGTGTCATACACGCGGCGCTGTTTAACACCAGCGTCCGCCAAGTGTCTACGCGCTAATTCGTGGACACGGAACAGTTTGTCTCTCAGCAAACAAAAATAATCCAACCCCGGCTTCGTAGGTAAATCCACTTGTGGAGGGGGGCCGAACACCAGGTCCACGGGCGTGCGCAATTCGCGACCGAACATTAACGCCGCTGGCGTCAGCTGTGAGGACTCCTGCACTGCGGTGCGATAGGCCCACAGCACGAGGGGCAGATGTTCGTCCCAATCCTTCTGCCGGGCGCTGGTAAGCACGGCGAGCTGGGTAGTGAGTGTCCGGTTGAAACGCTCCACGAGGCCGTCACTCTGCGGATGAAGGGGCGTGGTGCGGGTCTTTTTCACCCCGAGGCGCTCACACACCGCCGAAAACACCTCCGCCTCGAAGTTACGCCCCTGATCGCTGTGCAACCGCTCCGGGGCGCCGAACCGGCTGAACACCTCATCCACCAGCACTCGAGCCGTGGTGGAAGCGCTTTGGTCAGGAACGGCAAATGCCTCCGGCCACTTGGTGAAGTAGTCCATGGCCACCAGCACATACCGGTTCCCGCGATCGGAAATGGGAAACGGCCCGAGAATGTCCACGCCCATACGCTCCATAGGTGCCCCCACCCGAAAGTCTTGCAGGGGTGCTCGCGAGCGCTGGGTAGGGCCCTTCTTTGCCGTGCAGACGTCGCATCTGTGCACAAAGAGTTCGTTATCAGTGTGGCAGCCCGGCCAGTAGAAACGAGCGCGCAGCCGCCGCAAAGTTTTTGTTACGCCGAAGTGTCCCGCGCCCGCGTGCCCATGGACCATCCCTAACACCCGTGTCCGCAAAGTCCGCGGCACCAGCAGCTGAAAATACTCGCCAGCGCCGCACGGCCGCTCCCAGTGGCGATAGAGTAGGCCCCCCCGCAACGATAGTCTGTCGAACTGCGAATGGAGCGCTTTTACCTCTAGGCCCAGGTGGGCGACAGCGTTATACTCCGGTCTCCGGCCCGCTTTAACCCAACCTAATACCTGCTGCAGTGCCGGGTCCTTCTCCTGCTCAGCGATTAACTGTTCACAGTCCAGCTGCGGCACCGGCGCAACGGCTATAGGCGATGGTTTAGGCACCGCAGTAACTCGGCTGCACGCCGGCTCGGACGGCTGGTTACCGACGGGGGCTCCGGAGGACTGCGCAGGAAGACTGTTCTGACTCACGGGGTTCGAAAAGTGCTCGACGTCGCAATCGCCCGCGCGCGCTTCTACCCTCTCGCAGTGCTGACAGCGCTCGTTGCTACACGGCCGGCGGGACAAAGCATCGGCGTTAGCATGCTTCCCCGCTCGGTGCTGAACAATAAAATCGTAATCTTGCAACCGCTCGAGCCAGCGCGCTAACTGCCCTTCAGGCTCTTTAAAGCTAAGCAGCCAAACTAACGAAGCGTGATCGGTCCGCAGCAAGAAAGACTGCCCATATAAATACGGCCTAAAATGCTTAAGAGCCGCGACGACCGCTCCGGTCCAGACAACGCGCGGCTGAAGTAGGCGATAGCACGCTCTTTGCCCTCGGACACCTGAGACAGGACGGCCCCCAGCCCTACATTGCTTGCGTCCGTGTCGAGGATAAACATACGGGACGCGTCCGGATATTCTAGAACAGGCGACGTAACCAGAGCTTCCCGTAACTGGGTGAACGCTCGCGCGTGCACCCAGTCTCAGCGAAACGGCTGGTTCTTTCTCGTGAGCTCGTGTAGCGGGCTGGCGATCGTGGCAAAATTCTTTACGAACCGGCGATAGTACGAGGCTAACCCGAGAAAGGTGCGTAGCTGCGACACATTTACCGGTTCAGGCCAATTCTGTACCGCAGCAATTTTGGCTGGATCGGTGGCAATCCCTTGAGCGCTAATCACGTGTCCCAGAAAGACAGTCTCCTGCCGCAACAACTGGCACTTTTTGGGATTTAGCCGCAAATTCGCCCGCCGGATAGCTAGAAATACCTCCCCTAAGTTAGCTAGCGCAACCTCAAACTCCTTGCCGTGCACCAGTAAATCGTCCAGGTAGACGACACACCGATTGCGAGGAATATCGGCCAACACTTTCTCCATCAACCGTTCGAACGTAGCTGGAGCGTTACATAGGCCGAACGGCATGCGCCGGAATTGCCACAACCCCTGTCCGATCGAGAACGCCGTTTTAGGACGTGCTTCCGGTGCGAGTTCTACCTGCCAATACCCGCTACGCAAATCCAGCGAGCTAAACCACGCCGAGCCCGCAACGTGTTCAAGCGCATCATCTATTCGCGGTAACGGATAAGAATCTTTGCGCGTTACCTCGTTTAACCGCCGGTAATCCACGCAAAACCGCCACGACTCGTCTTTTTTCCGCACCAGCACAACCGGCGAAGACCACGGCCCGGACGCTGGCTCTATGACGCCCGAGTCGGCCATCTCCCGCAGCGTCTGCTCGGCGATAGCCCGTTTAGCTAATGGAAGCCGTCTCGGATGTAGCCGCACAGGAGCTGCGTTACCCGTATCGATACTGTGCTGCACCAAATTGGTATGAGTGCACTCGCGCTCATCTACCGCGAAAATGTCCGCGAACTCGTTCAAAAGGGACTTCACGGCATCGGTCTGCGTCTGATTTAGGCCTACGCTGCTACGCTGCATAAGCTCGGCCATTATGCTCGTTCGGTCTGCTACCGGATGTTTACATGGGGCGCCAACCGGAAGTTCCGCCCCCCGGGTTCGTTCCACTAACCTGTCCGGCTGCGTTTTGGGCACTAGCAACCTGGCTAACCCGAAGCTACCACGCAACGTTCCGTCATCGAGATTCAGTACGGCACCCCACCTTTCCAAAATATCCAACCCCAAGATACAATCATCCTCAATGTCGGCCACAAAGAATGGATGAAAAAGAATGATTGCACCTACTTGTATTCGCACGGTGCGACAGGCCCGTATCTCCAGATAACTCCCCGACACGGTGCGAATGTTCGCGGCTGGGGCCGGCAGCAAACGATCGCGATCACCCTGTGCCAGTACTCCCCAGCGCAGCAGCGAAACGGTAGAGCCGGTGTCCACGAGCGCTCGTAGCGAAACGTTGTCCAGGCCACACTGAACGTAAACCCCCGCGCGATTTCCTACACGTCCTGACCGGAGATTGAGACCGGCAGTCGGGGAAACAAGGAAAGCTGTGGGAGGCGGCTTCCCCTCGGCGCCCCCCGAAGCTAGTTTAACGGCTGCTGGGGTACGTTGTCCTCAGGCCTGAGAAGATTGCAGCGGTAATCCGGCGGCCCCTGGCCTCGGCGTCATCGCGAACTCTCAGGAGCGGTGTCGAGGCCTAGCCGCGACGGGTAGCCCTGTCCCCGGCCAGGTTCACCTACCGAGCGGCCCCGAGCCACGGGAGGGCGCTCGGCTCTTTCGCCGTGGCGTTCCGCCATGATGGGTTCGGCGCGCTCAGCCTCGCGCAGCGCCTCAGCCAGGGAAGCCGGTGCCGCTAGCCGGATGTGCTCCCGAAGCCGCCACGGCCGGACTCCCCGCAGAAAAGCACGGCGCGCTAGCTCCTCCTGCTGGGCGGGCCCGGTAGCCTATGCGCGCGAGAGCTCTCAGGTCCATGGCGAACGCCCCCAATGGCTCGGAGGCGCTCCGCACGCGGGTTGCCAGCTCCTCGCCCGCGGCCTCATTACGGTCACCTGTGACGAAGCGGAAACGGAGCGATTGCTGCAGCTTTACCCAGTCATCCCGCTCATCAGCCCGGAGGTCTTCCAGCGCCCGCAGCGCGTCTCCCTCCAACGAGAGGGCCACCCGGACGGCTGTTTCTGCCGGGGACCAGCCCGCGAATTTGGCTAGCTCTACTTGGGCGATGAATGCGTTGGGATCGCCGGCGCCGTTGTAGGCCGGCAGGCGCAGCTGCAGGTCGCTTCGCTGGCGGACGGGGCACGGAGCTGTAGCTTGCTCCGGTGCCGGCGCCGCGTCACTGGAGGAATCCTCTCCGAGGTCCAATGCCGGGACCTGGAACGCGCCGCTCCGCTCCGGTCGCCGCTCTTTGCCCGCGCTGGCCCCATCAGGGAGGGGCTTCTTCCTCCTCAGCCGCTCTGCCACTCGGCGGCCTATTTGGATCCGCCGGATTTCCTCCGGGGTGCGCTCTAACCCGCGACTCTCCATCCCACTTCTGACACCAAATGTAGCGTTTTTCACCGCTATGCAGGAACTTGGAGAGACGAGTGAGCTGCTTTTGCTGCCCAATGCAAATGGCTGGGAGTAATTTATTTTCTTCCGCACGTATACACAAAAACCACCACATCCAACCTCCATAAAACACACATCATCCACACACACACACCTATGGCCGAAGCCACTAACTTGAACACCTTTTCCCAACAGGGTGAACACAAAACAATCCCTCCCGCAAAGCATGATGGTAGACCATCAAAACCCCGCCCACGCCACAATATACTCAATCATGTTAAACGCTGGACGGATAGAAGATAAAGTGTATGCTATAAATTGTAAATCAGTTCAATAAAATCAACCCGAATCATTGAACATTGAAGTGTAAATTAAAAGTTTTTATAGATATACTTCTCATGTCTGTGTCAAGTATTTGTTGAGTTACAGTTTCATATTAGTTATGCATTTTAGACGATATTTGTGGAGACTTAGATGGCTGAAAGCGTACCCTGTCTATTTTGTGTATTTTACAAAAGCACAATTATTTGTTGATATTGTAAGTGTACACAAATAAAAGTAGACCCTTGACAGATTAATATGATGTACTACCTTTACAGTGCCTTGCAAAAGTTTTCATGCACTTTAAACGTTTTCACATTTTGTCATGTTACAACCACAAATGGAAATGTATTATTGGGTTTTATATGATATACCAACACAAACTGGCACATCATTGTAAAGTGGAAGAAAAATGATCAAATTAATGATAGATTTTTATGGTGGTGCAGTGTGGAGCTGTGGAGAAATGTAAAGTTTGTTTCCTAGCGGATTATCCCTTTTTCTGGATTTTCACCTACGGGCCTGCTCTCCTTCCATAATCATGCTCCTGGACTGTTTTACTGATACTGGTGAGGCCAACTCGTTTCTCTCGTACCCCCCCAAACACAAACACTCGTTGGTAATTGGTATTCACGTTGTTTTTGTTCATTGAGTTTCTATACAACAACATAGTGTGGATAATCTCAGTTTAAACTTTTTACTTTTTAAATTATTTTAACAGCACATTACATACTGATGGCTTATAAGCCTTTTTTGTGTTTTTTAGGTTTTGTATAACTTACATGAACAAGGTGGATGATAATACTTCTAATATTAATGTTCAGGATGGCAATATGGTCGACCCAGAAATTTCTAGATATGTACAGCATATGAATGTTGTAGATTTCACGGTAGGTTCGTTTGTAATCCGGCAGCAGAAATAACATCCATGATAAGTTTATTGTACATATCTGATAATTCAGATAATGATGATGATGATTCTGATAATAATTGTGTGTCTAGACAGATGTGATGCAGTTTATTTAAGTGGATTTATTATGAAAAGGATTAATACGTTAGAGCATAATTTTAAAGAATCTGCTAATATCCCGATAAACAGGGAAACCAAATTTCGGCAGGCCAAGGATGCTAGCTTAGCAGGGTTGGAGAGCTACTTTTAAGATCTTCAAAGAAATGGGAGAGAGCTGTTGCAGTCTGTTTTTGTGAAGGGATGCTAAATGGGAAAGCCATTTGAAGAAGCTTCAGCTCACTCCCACGCTTCACAGACTACAGGCCTACACCCCTGCACCATAACATCCCCCTGCACTGCATTTACCCAGGAGTCCAGCCGCATTACCTAGGGGAGATATACTATCCAAGTTAAGCAGTGTAACATATGACATTCGTCCTTCCGTTACAGTACACATATCCGAGTTTCCATCATTTGGGGACTCCTTTGAGACAGCAGAGAAAAATTACCTGGAGATCAGGCCAATCCCCAGCATGGAGCCAGTTGGAACTCTCAGCACAGTACTGCGAGGACCTGCTCTGAGATGGTAAAGGGCGGAAGAGGCCACTGGGAGTTTTTTTTTTAATGGAGGCTTTCATGGCTACGTTCCTGCAATGACTACCTTACTGAAGTAGAGAACAAATTATCACTGGTACAACAGCCTGGACAATGCCTGAGCGACTTCGCCTATGACTATAGGGTCCTCTGACTAAAATGGAAAACTGACATCTAAAGGAGAAGCTGTCTCAGAGGCACAGTAAACACTGGAACAGCTGGTAAAGGTGGGAGCAATGGTGGAGAAGGACTGTATGGGAGCAAAGGATTACAGGCAAAAAGTGGAAAGTCAGAACAGCAAGTAGAGAAGTAATAAAAGAGCAGCAAAATGAATCACAGTTCTTGAATTGCTTCATCATCCCTAGCAATGGGGTCAACGACACCTCCTCACTAAGATAGGTTTTTGAGTTGCTCTATGAGGTTTTCTAAATCACTTTTAGTCTAAGACTCCCAGCTAGGAACTTTTAGGCTAAGATAGGAGCTCTTTCTAGAGAATTCTAAGAAGCTTTGTAATTATGGTCCCTGATGTCACGAAGGGGGTGTATTGGCGAATGTTGATCGCCGTGGGCGGAGAGAGCAGGCATAAAGGCAGGGGGTAGTTCAACTAAAAAAAATCTTTTAATACGGGTTGTCACAATAAAGACCCAAAACAAACAAAGGAACAAACAAACTCAAACAATACTTAATAGCATGGGGGTCAACATGGGCTCTCTGGCAGGACAAAAGGACACCAACAGGCACTAATACCTGTTACACTACATTTAGGATTAGTAGCAAAACACAGGCTAAAGGGTGCCTAACACACGTCCTGTGGCGAAACACTGGCAGAAGGATGACTAACACAAGTCCCGGGGGCGAAACACGGGCAAACGAATGCCTAGCATGTCCTGTGGCGAAACACAGGCAGACGGACGAAACACGTAACAGGACACACAAACTACACGTGGAGCTGAAACAGGACACAACAAGACGAGACGGGAGACATGTAGAGACGAGGAGAGACACGTACAGACAAGAGACAAGGGACTAAAGACAGGAGAGACGCAGAGACGAGGAGAGACACGTAGAAACAAAAGACTAGAGACGAGGAGAGGCGCAGAGACAAGAGACTAGAGACAGGAGAGGCGCAGAGACAAGGGACTAGAGACAGGAGAGGCGCAGAGACAAGGGACTAGAGACAGGAGAGGCGCAGAGACAAGAGACCAGAGACAGGAGAGGCGCAGAGACAAGGGACCAGAGACAGGAGAGGCGCAGAGACAAGGGACCAGAGACAGGAGAGCCGCAGAGACAAGGGACTAGAGACAAGAGAGCCGCAGAGACAAGTAGAGACGAGAGACAAGTAGAGATATGTAGAGACAAGTAGAGACAAGAGACAAGGGACTAGAGACAGGAGAGACGAGACTAGGGCTAAAGACATGGCAATCAGCTAGGCATGACTTTTAGCTAAACATGGTTAAGAGCACTTAACCATGGCAGTCAGCTACACATTCACCTAGCTAAGCATGTCTTTAGCCCAACATGCACTAAGCTACACTTACCTAATAGCTCAACACACACTAGGGAATTGGGGCACAAACACAGACGGAGGATACCCAGTGGCTAGGCTAGGGGACCCACAAAGGCTAGGCTAGGGGACCCACAAAGGCTAGGCTATGGGACCCACAAAGGCTAGGCTCACTGGGAAACTAGAGAGGCAAGAAACACAGAATGGTTAGAGACACAAAGGGACTATGGCTAGAAGCATGCTAGTTAGCTCAACATAGATTTTAGCTAAACACACTCTTAGCCAACACACACCTATCTACTTACCAGCTCTAGCTAAACACACAAGAAAACAGGGGGATAACAACCACAATACTCACAACATGACTAAATCAGCTCCACCAACATAAACACACAAAACATATACAGAAAACATTGTCAATATGAGAGCCCAAGTCAACACAACTTAAATTAAAATATAAACTAAACAAAGAACAAAACAAACCAAGACAAAATGCTCACACAAATGACAGTAGTTAAAATAATAATGCTCGACCCAGTTTTCCAGACTAAACAGCTATTTATAGTTGGATTAATGGCTACCTTGGCTCAGGTGTGCACTCGCATCACCTGACCGAGGTGCCTTCTGGGAAACCGAGTCAGCCAACAAAAACTACAAATGAAAAACAGCGACCTCTGGTGGTGGTCCCTTACAGTACTAACCCCCCCCCCCCTCCCCCGCCCCGCCCCGCCCTTACACCCTCCTCCGAAGCACTATCAGTGGCCCCTGGGCACTTCCTTGGTGTTCCGTGTCCTTTCACGCGACCCTGACGGGCTAGCTCCATCAGTTGACTGTGTGGCGGAGGCAGTACCGGATCGCTGTTGTAGGCCCGGCGGAAGGGGCAGCACTGTATTGCTCTAAAGAGTAGAGCCCCTGAAGACAGTGCCGAGTTGTCCCCCAATCCGGGCAGCCGATGCAGTACTGTTTGTATCCTCTACCTTGGCCAGTGTATACAGCGCTGAGATGTCGCTCCGAAGGGACGGAGCCTCGAATAAAGGCTACTGGACGAGGTGGGGGTAAAGGTGGGGCCTCCGCGTGAGGCTCGCTGGTGATGCGGCTGGGGCCTCCGCGTGAGGCTCGCTGGTGATGCGGCTGGGGCCTCCGCGTGAGGCTCGCTGGTGATGCGGCTGGGGCCTCCGCGTGAGGCTCGCTGGTGATGCGGCTGGGGCCTCCGCGTGAGGCTCGCTGGTGATGCGGCTGGGGCCTCCGCGTGAGGCTCGCTGGTCATGCGGCTGGGGCCTCCGCGTGAGGCTCGCTGGTCATGCGGCTGGGGCCTCCGCGTGAGGTAAACACACAAGAAAACAGGGGGACAACAACCACAATACTCACAACTCCACCCATGACATGACTGAATCAGCTTCACCAACATAGACACACAACATATGCAGAAAACATTGCCAATATGAGAGCCCAAGTCAACACAACTTAAATCAAAATATAAACTAAACAAACAACAGAACAGAACAAAACAAACCAGAACAAAACAAACCAGAACAAAACAAACCAGAACAAAACAAAATGCCCACACAAATGACAGTAGTTAAACTAATAATGCACGACCCAGTTTCCCAGACTAAACAGCTATTTATAGTTGGATTAATGGCTACCTCGGCTCAGGTGTGCACTCGCATCACCTGACCGAGGTGCCTTCTGGGAAACTACAAATGAAAAACAGCGACCTCTGGTGGTGGTCCCTTACACCTGATGATAAGTCTATGAGAAATTAAATTTAAAGTGGGTGTGGGTTTGACCTTCCGTCTGACTGTGAAACAGTCTTTTTTGATGGCTACATCTGTTTGAAATTTTGTGTCAATAGCCCACTTAGAAATCCCCTTACTGATAAAAATGCTGATGTGTCAAATACTTATTTTCCCTTCTGCATGATGAGAAATGCAGTTCTGAGGCAAACATCATGAACATCACAAAAAGCAACAACACAGAATGGTTCTGAGCTGGAGCTTGGCACAGGGTCAGAGCCTGCCACAAGGCTGGAGCTCTGGGACTTTGGGGAATTCAGACAAATATGAGAGGATCCTGCAAACAATATTAAAATGGGATCTTTGAAAGAAGTTAAAGTTTAAGTCTTACCTGCTCCAACATGGGTAAAACCATGACATTGACAATTTTGCTGCCAGACAAGAGGTCAGAGGACGCAGACTAAGCATTTATAATCAATTAATGGATCAGCGACATCAGCCACTTTCCCTGCCTCCTAACTGTGAATATTTTACTGCTGTAAGGATTTTGAGCCTTCAGTCATGAGAGACTGGACCAATATTTGCTAGCCAGCTGAAAGTGACTCAACACAATGTTTTTTAGTGGTATTCACTGCTTTTCATCTACAGTAATCTCTCAAACTTACAGTAAGTTAAATTATTGAAGGCAGAAATGATCTTGTATGCTCTGCTAGTTGAGTTTGTTTAATAACTATTGACTGGCTATCCTTAAAAACATTTGAGTGTTTGGATAGGTCAATACCAAATGGTTATTAAATTTGGTATTGGTATTGGGTTAATGTCACCACTCAGTTGCCACTGGTTAGCTAGTTACTGATTACTAATAACAGGTACATCAAGTTAGTTTAGGCATTAAGCTTAACAACTTTCAGCAACTGAAAGCAAACTATGACATGGCTACAGACGCATCAAGAGCTTGAAGGTGTGTGTGTGTTGCAGAGGGTGTGTGAATTCATGAACCTTGACATCAACTGTTCAACTGGAATTGGGTGCAGTTAAAAATAATCCTGCAGTCAGCCCCCAGAAGGCTTCAGACACAATTTGTTTTCATGTTTCACCTGTATTCAAGCTTTATTGAATACTTTTTAAGAATATGGCTTTAAAAAAACAAAAAAAAAAACTGTCCATTGTTTTTGTGTTATTGTGTATTTTCTCTTAGACTAGACATTTCTCTAAAACAAGATTTGAACAACAAACATAACTATGGCAGAGGGATCGGAGGTAAGGATTTTGTAATTGTTGTATAATGTATGGTATGCCAAAGTTTAACACGGTAATATGCATTAAGACAAAATCAGCAGAGTTGTATAGGTTATGCAGAAGGTGCCTGAAAGTTAATAGAAATGAATGAATATTTTGATCATAAATATATTTAAATGTTATACAGTGGTTCAAAATATTTACATTTGCAGATTTACAAACAACCACTTGAACTTGCTCTATTTTTGTGAATATATTTTTTCTAATTTGTTTTTTTATTTCCCTCTTTTTAAAACAAGGCTTCAGGCTCAGGACAAAATATAACTACAAAAAATTACAAGGTAAGAGGTTTTGTAGTAACATCCACATTATGCATTTAATAACAATGTGTTGCTTAAACTCTCTAAAAGCATTATGGAAAATGGTGGGATAAATGTATCCTTTTATGAATATAGCTGTTCTCTTTCTGTGCAGAACATCATTGCTACCGGCAATGTGTAGTTGATTTTTTGCCCCTGTAGGGTCAGTTGTTTTTCCTTTTTTCAGTCACACATCACACACTGATTTAACGATTTCTTACTCCCTTCATACTAGCATTTTGGTGAAGCCTAATCTCACCTAGTATCTAGGATTGGATATTTCCTCCAAATAAACACTTCACCAGAGCACATGTCATTCTGTAAGTTAGTAGTTGGAATGCCATTTGGTCCAATGATATGAAAAGGGAAAAAGAAGTTTGGGGTCATTACTAAGTGTGGTTTTAATTTGGTTGAAAGATCTGTTTAGTCAACATGAGTGGCATCATCAGAATAGCCCTGTTTCTATTCATTCATGTTTGATCAAGCTTTCTCTGACGCCATTTGCATCTGAGTGGGGAAAAAAGCCATGCTTAAAGTCCAATCACCACAGCACTATCCACTAAAATACTGCGGAATCTCGGCATACGAATTTAATCTGATCTAGAGGAGCAGATTAAATATTTAAACTTCAACTGAAATTTTGTGTTGCGAAATGCATTTTCCCATAGGAAATAATGTAAATGCAGATAATCCGTTCCAGCCACAGAAATAGATTACTAAAATCACCAATTTACAACACTAAAACAATTAAAACATTTACAAAATACATATAAATGAAGTAAAATATGAAATATATAGATATTAAACCTCACTAAACCCTAATTTATGATTTCTCCTGGCACTGGCTCTTCGTTTATTGTTCTTGCTAACATTCTTAAAACCATGGTGCTAGGCTTTTATTTAATCTTGCAACAGATGCAATAAATAAATAAACCAGAAGTACGCACACCCGGCTCTGTTGCTTGTATGCTGAAAATGCTTCGCTTGCCAAGACAAATTTCTTTCTGTCACTTGTCACGAATTATGCATTGCGCGGGGGCGCTCTTGCATGACAATGGAGTAGGACGTGTTTGGCTTGTGCTCTCGCCGAACTCTTGTTTTTTATATAAATAAGTACTTTATTTTACAAAACACTATATAAAATTTGATATGAATTTCACTTTGAAATAAGGGGAAAATTAATATGCGGGTCAATGGCGGAAAAACTATGCAAATATAATTATGCATTGCACCTCCTGCAAGCTAGACAACAGAGAAACTATGAAGTGACAAGGTGATTATTTAGTTGAACACCTTCATAGCTTTAATATGTAATATTTCACTATTTAGACAGTAAAACAACTGGACATAGCACTTATCAGATTAACACTTATAGTTGTTGTATGGGAGTAATGAAGTGGAACACTTTTTTTTTTTTTTTACATTCCCAGATCTTCAATGATTCTGTCCATGGTCATATTAAAATGCATCCTCTCCTAGTAGAAATCATTGACACACCAGAGTTTCAGCGCCTGAGAAACATCAAGCAGCTAGGAGGAGGCTATTATGTCTTTCCAGGAGCATCTCACAACCGTTTTGAGCACTCCATCGGGTAAAATAATGACTTCTATAAAATTAGACCAGAAGAAATAAGGGTAATAAAGGAAAGAAAAAAAGTAGTAGTTATTAAAAACAGTTACTATGAAGACTAAATTATAATGACATATTTTTTTAAGCTTTCCTTTTCTTGATAAACAACAAAGCAATGCTGTGTCAAATGCATAGATGGTCACAGGCACAGCGCAAGGGCAGAAGAGGATCTTCAATAATGAATATAAAATAAACAACATAGTAAGAGAAACAACTGCAAGAAGAACTGAGCTATTCATTTGTAGTCGTAGAAAATATCATATTAAAAATTCTTAACAAAACTACATGTAGAAATGAATAAAGTTGGAAGGTGTCACCTGAGCAGATATATTATGTTTTGCTTCTGTTCACAGCGTGGCTCATCTGGCAGGGGAACTTGTGCGTAGTCTCAGAGGAAGTCTCAGGGGAACAGAAGAAAAGACTGCAGAAGATTCAAACGATGAACTATGTGTTCAGATTGCTGGATTATGTCATGACCTGGGTGAGTCACTGTATAGCATGGGAAACACATTCACACGAGAACCACACCCAATTCAGCCTAAGCATGAACCGGAGCACATTTACAGGTAACACACCTTAACACACACAAAAATGGCCGAAGCTACTAGCCTAAACAACCTTCCCCAACAGGGTGAACACATGGGTACATGGGTACATGGGTACATGCCTTGCGGTGGCACAGGGTGCCCCTGCAAGGCATGATGGTCGTCAGCCACCGCCACGCCTACGCCACGCTCCCCACCCTTCTTTGCCGTGCAGAGGTCGCATCGGTGGACAAAGAGTTTACTGTCGGTATGACAGCCCGGCCAGTAGAAACGAGCACGCAAATGCCGCAGAGTTTTAGTCACCCCGAAGTGTCCCGAACCGGAATGTCCATGCACCAAACCCAGTACACATGTCCGCAAGGCCCTTGGTACCAGAGCTTTTACCTCTCGCCCTAGATGAGCGACTGCGGTGTAATCCGGTCTCAGGCCTGTTCATCGGGTGCTCCACAGGGTCAATGTTCATGGCCGGGCTGCTGTAGCCAAGCCTTTGGTCACTCATGCAAATGCCAAATGTTGGTTGAAATGGTACCAGCAGCAAAAATCTTGGGCTGTGGACAATGTGAAACTTATATTAAGAAGAGTACCACCCAGACTGTTGCATGCCCAGAGTGGAGCATGGGGATAGAGCAGTGGTTTGGGCTGCAATACTTGTGCTAGATTGGCGCGTCACTGCCAAGGATTACTGAACCATTCTGGAGGACCATGTGCATCCAATGGGTTAAACATGGTCATTCTAAAGGTGATGCCGTGTATCAGGATAATAAGGCACCAATACACAAGACTGGTGACAGAGTGGTTTGATAAACATGAAAGTGAAGTTGAACATCTTCCATGGCCTGCACAGTTCACCGGATCTAAATATTATTGAGCCACTTTGTGGTGTTTTGGAGGAGCGAGTCAGGAAACGTTTTCCGCCATCAGCGTCATGTAGTGACCTGGCCACTGTTCTGCAAGAAGAATGGCTCAAAATCCCTTTGGTCAACGTGCAGGATTGGTCATTACTAAGATAAATTGATGCTGTATTGGCCGAAAAAAGGAGGCCCTACACCATACTAATGAATTATTGCAGTCTAAAACCAGGCATTTCAGTTTCATTGTCCAACCCCTGTACTTCTCCAGTTATCTGTTGCAGTCTAATCCCCAAACATGACATTGAGTTCCTCATGTATTGATCCATCAACAAACGTTTAACAGCAGCAGTGATTGCATTTCTGTATCTTTTCCATCACTTATATTCTATTTAAACTTTTATTTACAATTTCTGAACTGCCCTTTGCCTCCTTGTGTCTTGCTTTTGGTTGTAACCCATCTGCACCCATTCTGACCAAACATGGGCCCAGTTGACCTTCGGAAGCTAGAGTGGCAGATTAACAAGTTCACCTGCATGACTGCTGCAAATGAGCAGGCTCTTAAGAACTTTTTAACCATTGTACAAAAACTGGGTATCTGTGTCAGCCAGCCCATTGCAGCCAAGTACCAAATCACATCTGCCTCACCCAGAACAATATGCAGGATAACCGGGTCTTTGTAGGTCTTTCTGGTCACAGTGTTCGGCTCCAAATCTAAGTGGGTGATCAGTTTCTTACTTGAGCAGTTTTTGTATACTTGGAAGGAAGTTAGGGTCAGAACTCCAACAGAGTGACTCTGAGTGTGTGGCAGGGACTAAGGACAAAAACTGCTTGTTAAAGCACCAACATCAGGTATGACGAACATGGATGTGTCTCTGGAAGAGCAGCTAAACACCTTCACCTTGAAGCTGCAGCTGACAATGCTAATTCTAAGGCTTATGGCTGCAGACAGGAAGAGAATGCCACCAGAAATGCGTTCTTCATCTTCAAACATGATGTGAGAAGAGCCTTCAGGAGAGTACACCATGAAAGCAGCAAAACCAAACGGCATCCCAGTTTGAGTTCTCAGAGCCTGCACAGACAGTTAGCACCTGTGTTCATATTATATTTAATCTTTCCTTAACCCAATCAGTAATCCCCACATGCTAAAGAGTCCATCATTGTTCCTGTCCAAAAGAAACCTAATCTTGCTTACCTAAACAACTAAGGCCCTGTAGCTCTGACCTCAGTAGGTTTGTATGGAAGTATATGTTGTTGTTGATTTTAAGTTAACTGGAAGGGGAAGAGTATGGTAGGAAAAGGTGCACAAGCAACAGGGATGACCACATCATTGGAAAACTGTCAAGCAAGATTCAAGAAATTGCGAAAATTTAACAAGCAGTGGAATGAACCTGGAGTCAGTGCATCAAGATCCACCACTCACAGACATTTTCAAAAAAATGGGCTACAAGTGTTGCATCCCTAGTAGCAAGCAACTTATGAACCAGAGACAACATTAAAAGCATCTTACCTGGTCTAAAAAAAAAAATGAACTGGACAGCTGCTCATTGGTCCAAAATAAATTCTCACAGTCGACTTCAAGTTGCTTGGGGTCAGGTGTGAAGTTTTCATAGTCTGTGATTTTTTTAGGCTGCCATGACATCTGTGGGTGTTAGTCCACTGTGTTTTATCAAGTTGAAAGTTACAACTGAACTACAACTGTATACAACTGTGTACAACTGATCAACTGAATTCTTTGCTGATCATGATGTTACTGTATTTGAATCGCTAGCCAACCTACCTTCCCTGTCCCCTATAGAGAATAATTATAATATATAATTATAATATATTGGAATATTATAGAGAGGAAGATGAAAAACACAACAATAATACAGACGAGCTGAAAGCAGCCATCAAAGCAACCTGATGTTCAGTAACTCCACAGCAGTGTCACAGGCTGATTGCTTGCATGCCATGCCAAACTGATGCAGTAATTTGTGCAAGGAGTGAGAGCATAAATTAACATAAAATTTTATAATGTCTACATTGTAAGTCATTATTAGATTAAGGACACTTGATTTGTTTTATTTTAATGAGCTATAATCAATAAAATGAAAACACAAAAGAAAAGGCTTAAAAATGGTACTTCATATGTAATGGATCTAGAATATATGAGAGCTTTTGCCATGATATTGAAAAAAAAACTTTCAAGATGCACTGAACAAAGGCAGATTACAATCTGCATCGGTTTCCAATAAATGCCTCCTTGCAAATTCACTTAACCAGCTAAAATAAAGTTGCAACTCATTTTGCAATTGGTGCACCGTCATGTTAGAACAGGAAAGGGACATTCCCAAACTGTTCCCACAAACTTGGGATCATAAACTGGTCCAAAATGTCTTGGTACTCTGAACCATTGTCACGTTTTACGTTCACTCCACATCCTGTCTGCTCTTTTTTCCCACGCTGTCCCCATGTGTTTGTTTTTCCTAGTCTGTTATATGTCTCTAGTCACGCCCCCATTTCCACTCTTTGATTTTCTGGTTATCAATCTTATGCTTTCCTTTTTGACCACAGCTTTTGTTTTACAATTTGTCACTTCGCTGACTTATTTCACGTCTTTGAACTATGTTTCCATTTTCTCAATTCAATTCAATTAAATTTTATTTGTATAGCTCTTTTAACAATTGTTATTGTCGCAAAGCAGCTTTACACATTTAAAAGAATTATTTAAGTCTGTATGGAATGTAAGTGTGCATGAATCAAGATGAGCAGATTGTCCCTGGTGAGCAAGCCACGGGCAACAGTGGCAAGGAAAAACTCCCTGAGATGGTAAAAGGAAGAAACCTTGAGAGGAACCAGACTCAACAGGGAACCCATCCTCATTTGGGTGAAACAAAGCAGGAATTGATCTGCATTTATACAGTGTGTTAGATTGCAGGCAGTTCAGCTATAACAGTTGATGTTAATTGGTGTAAATATGGAGTCCAGGTAGTTATTGGAGACAATTGCAATCTTGAACTATTGAGCAAACGAAGCCAAGTCAATCCTCAGAGAAACAGCTGTAAACACCAGTTGAGACCAGAACCGTCTTTATGGTAAAGTGAAACTGTCCCCAGACACCAGACGCATTCCAAAGAGACACACAGGGCATCCATGCGACGAGATGCCCAACCAAAAGCGAGGCACCAGGATGGGTCAGACAGGTCCGGAGGGCAGAGGGAGTCTGGATTAATGGCAGCTCAGGAACGACATGTGTAGCTCGACAGAGAGAGGGAAAAGAGAGAGGGGAAGATAGGGAAGAGAGAGAGGGGGAAAGAGAACAGAAGAGGGGAGAGCAGAAGAGAAGAGATAACAGTTAGGTATGGTCGCAGTCACATAATGTGAATGTATATTTAGTGTAGAATGCAAGCAGAGACTCCGGCAGGACTAACTATGACAGCATAACTAAAAGGGAGAGCCAGAAGGAAACACAGACATAAGGGCTCCCTAGGATGTACAGCAACCAATCACCTCACCGTCAACAAACCTGAGTGATCAATGAGAGTGGGGAGGACAGCATCTAAACATACCAGTTTACCATAATACTCTTCGTCCATGAGCCCCCTAGATCTGCCCCTTTACCCAAGACAAATCTATTTATAAAAATATTTGATTAACTAAATAGGTTTTTAGCCTGGACTTAAACACTGAGATTGTGTCTGAGTCCCGAACATTATTTGAAAGACTATTCCATAATTTTGGGGCTTTGTAAGAAAAAGCTCTGCCCCCAGCTGTAGTTTTCATAATACGGGGTACTAACAAGCAGCCTGCATCCTTTGATCGAAGTAGGCGTAGCGGATCGTAAGACACTAGCAGTTCGCTCTGATACTGCGGCGCGAGACCATTTAATGCTTTATATGTCAAGAGTAGTATTTTAAAATCAATGCGAAATTTCACGGGGAGCCAATGAAGTAAAGATAAGGTAGGTGTGATGTGCTCGTATCTTCTGGTTCTAGTGAGAACTCTTGCTGCTGCATTCTGGACTAGCTGAAGCTTGTTAATGCATCTAGTTGAACAACCAGACAGTAAGGCATTACTGTACAATAGTCCAACCTAAAGGTGATAAAAGCATGAAATAGTTTTTCTGCATCGTTTAGCGACAGTATATTTCTTATCTTGGCAATGTTTCTGAGGTGAAAGAATGCTATCCTGGTAATATTATCTACATGTGCCTCAAATGAATGGCTGAAATCTATAATCACAGCGAGGTCTTTTACTGTTGCACTCGATGAAACAGAAAGGCCATCTAAAGTTACAGTGTGATCTAAAATCTTACTTCTAACTGAATGCGGTCCTATGACTAGAACTTCTGTCTTATCAGGATTAAGCAGAAGGAAGTTAATTAGCATCCAATCTCTTATGTCCTGCACACATTGCTCAACTTTAGCGAGCTGATTTTTCTCATCTGGTTTTGCTGAGACATATAACTGTGTGTCGTCAGCATAACAGTAAAAACTAATACCATGCTTACGGATTATGTTGCCCAGAGGAAGCATGGAAAGGGAAAAAAGCAGTGGGCCTAAAACTGAACCATGTGGAACACCAAACTTCACCAGAGAACATGCAGAATAATCACCATTTAGGTCTACATACCGACCGGTCAAATAGGATCTAAGCTAGGAGAGGGCTGTAGCCTTAATTCCTACTACATTTTCTAGTCTGTGAAGAAGAATACTATGATCAATGGTGTCAAAAGCTGCACTGAGGTCGAGTAATACAAGCATGGTTACACAACCTTGATCAGAGGCCAATAGGAGGTCATTTACTACTTTAACAAGTGCTGTTTCTGTGCTGTGATGAGGCCTAAATCCTGACTGATACAGGTTATGTATGCCATTTCTATGTAGATATGAGCATAGCTGCTCCGCTACTATCTTTTCCAGAATCTTAGAGATAAAGGGGAGGTTTGATATTGGCCTGTAATTGGACAGCTGACAGGGGTCAAGGTCAGGTTTCTTAATAATCAGTTTAATAACTGCTAATTTGAAAGATTTTGGAACATAACCAATGCTAAGTGAGGAATTAATTATTCTCAACAGGGGTTCTGTTATTGCTGGTACTATCTGTTTAAGAAAATGTGTCGGTACAGGATCTAATATACAGGTTGATGAATTTGCAGAAGAGATGAGTAAAATTAGTTCGTCCTCTCTTCAAGGGGAGTAAAGTATTCTAGGTTCCGATCTGACATGGCTAGTTTAACATCTGCATAACTTACATTGTTTGGTTTCAAAGCCTCAATTTTATGGCTAATATTTACAATTTTATTATTAAAAAAGTTCATGAAGTCCTCACTATTACACAATGCTGTTGTGGAGATTTTTGCAGTGGTCTTATTTCTGGTTAATTTGGCTATGGTATTAAATAAAAATCTAGGATTATTTTAGTTATTTTCTATAGGAGTCGAGAGATACGTTGATCTAGCTACACTAAGAGCTTTTCTATAGTTCAGGATGCTCTCCTTCCATGCTATTTGAAATACTAACAATTTAGTTTGACGCCATTTACGTTCTAATTTCCGAGCGGTCTGTTTTAAAGAGTGTGTGTGGACGTTATACCAGGGAGTGAGTTTCTTATCTCCAATAATTTTTCTTTTAACTGGAGCTACATTATCCAAGGTATAACGGTACGTCGACTCTAAATATTCAGTCGCCTGATCAAGTTCTGTGGGGTCAGACGGTGATCTAATCAAAGTTGGTAACTCTGGGAGATTACTGATAAAACTCTGTGTGGTAGTTGATGTGAATGTACGTTTAGTACGGTAGCGCGGCGCTGTGATTACGTTATTACTATGACACATGTGAATTGAGACAAGATAGTGATCTGATATAACTTCAGACAATGGACTTGTGACCTGCTTTATGAGTGGGTCCTACAACACACTGATTTACTCCTACTGAGTCTAGTATGGACATAAATGTGTATCCTGTCTGTCTGCTCCCTGGCCTGGGCTCTGGATTGTCACCGATTAACTAGGCCTCTTCTGAGACTATGAGCTATACTACAAGAAATGAGAGCAGCACATTCCCGAGTGGGATGGACACTGTCCCACCCTAACAGGCCAGTTTTGCCCTCAAAGGTCTTCCAATTGTCTATGAAGCCCACATTATTTTCTGAGCACCACCTGGACATCCAGCGGTTCAGCGACCAGAACCTGCTGTAAGCTATGTCGCCACGTTTCATTGGTATGGGATCAGAGCATATTACGTCATCGGACATTACCTTCGCATGTTTAAACACCTCTGTGAAGTTATTCTTGCTAACCTCTGACTGACGAAGGCGTATATCATTAGCTCCAGCATGTACCACTATCTTAGAGAACCTGTGCTGTCCTAGAGCTCTAAGATTACCTGCTATGTCCGGTGCTCTGGCTCCCGGGATACACCTAACCACTGCCGCTGGCGCCCCTAAAGGCCTGGCTAATTTCACATGTCTCAGTATAGAGTCTCCTATAACCAGAGCTCTTTCAGGTTTCTCAGCGGGTGCATCACTGAGGAGAGCAAACCTGTTGGACATGTGAAGCGCAGAAGAGGTGTGCTCCGGTGGGCTAGCCTTAGTGTTAGCTTTGGCTGAACGTGTATGCCGCTGAGTCGTCACCCACTCGCCCCGCTGTGAGGGCTCTAATGCCGGAGTCGGGGGCTGGTTATCTCCGCCTGCGGCACCCAGACTGTCCGCTACAGGAATAACGCTGCGCTCATGCTCTCTAACCCTCTCTAAAGTCTGGATGCATAATAAATAGTATGGAAAACATAACAAAAATAGTTGCTGTTAATATTATTATTGTATAAACGGAAAAGCTATTTAATTTAAACGCTGATACAAACTCGAAACTTTTGCGGCAACTATACAAAAACAGAAAGCTACGTCACCGACAGGGGATGAAAGTGAGGTTGCGCATCAATCATACACAATAGCTCAATCTTTTTTTTCTCCCCGACCTCGCCTCGCCACGCAGGTCCGATTGTCACTAAATATAATGTTACTAAATATAAGGCCACACAGAATGTTATTAACCACTTTTCAGCACAAGTTCAAGGCATTATTATGGCTGACCCATTTGAGATATCAAAAATCCCTCTGCAATTTTGCATCCTCAATTGCATCCTTCAGATCACAGAGGCCCGGTTAGGTGGTGATGGTATAAATCCCCTAGGATTTATACTCCTCCCTAGAAGAAGTATATTTAAATTCCACCCATTTTGGCAAACTTCCCAAAATAACTGGCCTCCTGTTGAGTTGAACCAAGGACATGCAGTGGAAAAGTTGTTCAGCTCAATGAGCTCTAAACAAGAGGGTCCTGTGCACCCTATAGTGCTTGGGCCGTAATTATGAATCGCTGTTATATATTCAAATATGATCATACACAAAGTTCATGACAAATAATACACAGCATTATTAATTCGAAGGGGATGGTAAGGGGAATGGTGGTTTTACAGAGGGGATGGTTTTTGCCTTTTTTTTTTCAACAAGAGGGGTTGAAAAATTTTTTTTTTTAAAAAGGGCCCTCAAATCGAGCCCTATAGCTATGACATTATTTTATATTACTATTAAATCTTGAGGAGGTTTAAATTCTGATAAATAAACAAGGCTCTTCTCTACTTTTTAATTTAAGGTCATGGACCTTTCTCTCATGTATTTGAGATTTTCATGAAGGAGGCAAAAGTAGAGTGGAAGGTAAAGAATCAAATATTATAAATTTAATACTTATAAGTAAATTAGAAAAAAAAATAGCTTTTAAAAATGTTGCTAAGTTTTTATTTTTGCTTTTGGTTTATTTTTAGTTTTGCTTTGTTTAATTACCATATTCATTTTATGACACATTTCCTCCCTTCTGTTCTTCTGGAATAGCATGAAGAAGAATCCGTCAAAATGTTTGAACATTTGATCAAGAGGAAAACCAAAAAGGGCGATAAAACAATTGAGGAAATCATGAACGATGACTATAATTTAGATCATAATGACATTATGTTTATTAAGTCACTCATCAACACTGATCATGATCTGCAAGTAATTGAAATTATAATAAAAATATATTACTTCACATTTAATGGAAAAAATAGATGTCAAACAAATAATAATAATAATAATAATTTGTTGCTGTTGTTGTTTAACATGTGTTATTATTTGTATATTTTAATTAAAATAGACCACCGACAGAAAAAGAGGACAGGAAAAGTCCTACTTGTATGAGATTGTGGCTAATAAACACACAGGTATTGATGTGGACAAAATGGATTATTTTGTCAGGTGAGTTTGGCACTGACTTTATTTATTGTTAATTGTATTATGTACAATGTTTATACTGATGATATTGTATAAGTTTTTGTTTAAGTTTTTTTGTTTTGTTTCTTCCCCCAGAGATTGTCATCATCTGGGGATGAAAAGCAACTTTTCCCATGAGCGCTATGTGATGTTTGCACGTGTTTGCACCAATGAGGAAAATAGAAAGCAGATTTGCATGAGAGATAAGGTTAGCTATATGTGGGAAACAAAATGTACTATTTTTAAAAGTACATTTATAAATTTACTATTTGAGTAAATTTATGTTAATGTAAGATTTTTATATAAAACTATGCACAAATGTATTTCTTTTTTATTTATTTTTACAGGAGGCACTGAACATGTACGAACTTTTTCATGTTCGATACTTGCTTCACCACAATGCCTACCAACACAAGGTTAAAGTGGCAGTCGAAATGATGTAAGTGCATCTTTAAATTCAGGTCATATTACATTAATCACTGCTTGCATCCCTTTCTGAATAAGTGTACTGTACATTTCTGCTCATAACTTTCTAAACTACGGCTACAGACAATTTTTTTCATTTTTTTAAGCCAGTGCAAAGAAGTGTATTTTTAAATCCTCATTATATTGCACATAAAACATAAAATTTTACATAAAATCAATTAAACTGATTTGTATGTTTAATTAGATATATGTGTATGCAGGGTGAGATAAGGGGAGAGAGAGAGAAAGAGAGAGAGAGAGAGAGAGAGATTAAAGTGTAGCACTAACAGAAGGAAGCCATTATCATACGAACAGGAACATTTCTATGTAGAAAGTCATCTACAGTACCTAATCAATATTGTTTAGCCAACACAATGCAAAAACCAGTGTTGCTGCTGTATGCCATTATGTACTTGAGCGTCAATCCTAAGGGCACAAATTACATTTTTGTTTATAAACAAACAAACAAACACAAAAACAGGCCAAACTTCACTATGTGCAACTGAATTAAATATATGCTTAGTATGTTTTATTAAAATTAGCTTTTTACTTTTTAAAATGACTTTTATAAGACAATTCTTTTCCAGCCAAAGATAGTAGTTTAGTTAAGGATATACTAACAATTTAGTTAAGGATATTCAAACAATTTAGTTTGATGCCATTTGCGAGCAGTCTGTTTTAAAGTGCGTATGTGGTCATTATACCAGGGAGCGAGTTTCTTATCTCCAATCATATTCCTTTTAACTGGAGTTACATTAGCTAAGGTATAACGGAATGTTGACTCTAAATATACAGTCGCCTGATCGAGTTCTCTGGAGTCAGATGGCAATCCAATCAGAGTTGATAACTCTGAGAGATTATTGATAAAGCTCTGTGTGGTATTTGATTAAACCACATTTAAAATTGTAGCGCGGTGCTGTGCATACATTATCACAATTCCAAACGACGTTTAAGTTAGAATTTTTTTCAGACGATGTCTGTCATTTTATGTATGCATTCGGACGGGACTAACATCTCTGTGATTATTACGGAGGTAGGAGTGTCTGTGTTTTACATGTGGGCGTTGCACAAGACATCTACATCCATTATTTGTGCGCAAACCTAAATACCGGCGCGCTAGAGATAGTACATTAGTTCACGTTGACCAAAGCACAAAAGAAAACGCGTTTTGGAAAAAAACATTTTCGGCAATCACAGACATTTGCATTCGGACGGGATTAGATTTCTCAGAGGACCGCAGAGATTGCTGAAAAACAGTAGGTAACAGTAGGAAAGACAGACATGGCAGATTCGGACGGGATTAAAATTACAAAGTAAGTCCGTGAAACAGAAATTTCTCTAACAACCCCCTGTAAAACTAGTCCCATCCAAATAGGGCTTATGACACACTTTAATTGAGGCAAGACAGTGATCTGAGATAGCTTCAGACTGTGGAACTGTGATTATATTTCTTATATTTAATCTGAAAGATAATATTAAATCTAAAGTGTGACCTGCTTTATGAGTGGGTCCTACTACACACTGATTTACTTCCACTGAGTCCAGTATGGACATAAATGCTGTTCTCAGAGGGTCTTCTGGAATCTTAAAATGAATATTTAAGTCTCCAGCAATTAAAACTTTGTCTACGGAAACAACAAAGTTTGGAAGGAAATGTGAAAATTCATATAGAAATTCAGAATATGGCCCTGTGGTCTGTAAATGAAAACTAGTAGGATTGAATGAGCTGACTTCATATTTGTAGCTACAAACGCATTAAATTTGAGTCTGTGTTTTTGATAGACAGATCATCATTGTAAATAACTGCAAATTGGTTTAGCCTGTTTGTCTGTTCAGCAAAATAAACAGTGTCTATGGCTAATTTACTGTGAAAGTTTTAAAGTCTCTGTGTAATAAAGACAGGCCTCTTCTCATCCTTCTGCACTCATGGTATCATGGCGTAAATTATTACCGTATTGATGTATTTCAATTAAGGATAAAAATAGACCATGCACTTGTGTTTAGGACTGATTTTAAATAGCCGTGTTCATAGGTTTAATCAACTATTTACAAGTGCCACATGTGAGTGTGTGTTTGTAGTTGGAGAGAAATGTCTGTGTTCACTTCTGCATTTGTCAGTTAGCTTTAACACAAACACATTTGCGCACAGACAAGTCGAAAGAACCCCCCAAAAAACACAGAGCAATTAGCACAATGTCATAGTCAGTATATTCTCCATTGAGGTTTGTCACCTTCCACTCCTCCTACAGTAAGTTTGTCTTTGCTCTTTTAATGGAGTTCTTAAAACCCAAAGGATTTATTTATACTGATAAAAAAATAATAAATATGGGTCACATAGGCACAAACTAGCACAGATACATATGATCATGTAATTGTTGTTTTCGTTTGTACCTCTGACCAATAATAATAATTTCCTTAATATTTATTAATATTATTAGCCCAACTCTTGGAATACTTAATCTATGTTTTCAATTCTATGTTCAGAATATAGAACTGACCAAATATCATCCTAAAGCTGTTGCACAGTCATACTGGCCCTCAAGTTCTACAGCACCCCCAATAGCTTGTTCACACTTCTCCAGTAGCTCCAAAAGGCCAGCTGTCAGCCATCTGACCCAATCCTCCACAGCAGAGCTCTGGTTAAAGAGAATAGGAGAATTTAGTAAAGACAAAGATACATTAACTTTACAGAATATCTAGTTGATAGGTAATAAAAATGAAAGATATTAATAAGCCTATGTACCAACAGAGTGTTTAAAATACTGTTTTGGGAATTCTATATTAGCCAGTATTAGCCACAGTCTGTCTCTATTAACATCTGCGTTGAATTAACTGGGAATTTACTTAATGCGTTTTTCATATTAGGTTAAGCGATATAACACTCCTATATGAGCATTAGTGCAACTCTGTAATTTATAACTTATAACAGGGTTTTTATATAATATTTGTTAACTAAGCGCTTACACTACCGTGAAAAAATAATCACAGCCAAAGTGGGGAAAAGACAGACATGGTTATGAGCATTTAGCTCGTTATCGCCTAGAAATCTAGCCTCAGCTTGTTTCACTTGTGGACTGCTTCATGTTATATTCTAGTCACAGAAATAACACGCAGATCAACTCTTACCTAAATAAATAAATGAATGCTGAATCCACCTACTGTATAACTGATAATGTCATCTTAAACAACACTTTGTTCAATTGCTTCATAGTCATTCTGAGTTGCCTCTGAACATGCCTCTGAATGTGGTAAACACTAAAAGAATGTAATATGAATTTAATACGGTTTTCTACAACATTGCATGGTCCTACCATGGTCATTGCACAAGCCTGAAGTTGTTCTTGCGAGAACTCCACTGATGTGGCAACAATGCAGTCACATCCAAATGACAATTCAGTCAGAACGCCATGTAATTTTTTCTGTCCATGTCATGCGTGTAGTACTTTGATGAAGTCCTCAAGAGGTGATAGTTATGCCATTAACTGGTTAATGTCATCATTAATTGGTGGTGGTGGCTGGTGATGGTAAGAAACATATTAACAACTAGCTGAAATACCTGTTATTAATGGGAAAAGTGTTTGTTGAGCTAGTTAAAAGGTCATTGCTAAGAATAAGCTGATCACCTTTAATATAATCAGTGATATTATTTCAGGTTGAAGCCCACATAAGTCTGCATGTCTGCCTTACAGCAGCTCTCTGCCTAACTTATCCATACAAAGAAATAACATTTTGTAAGATTTAGTATCTTACACCTTGTTTACGCTAAATGTTATTTTTTATCATCAGCCAAATACACTATCTGTATAATCAAAAAGATCAGTAAAAAGTAGATCAGATAAAGATGAAGTTTTGTCTAAAAATTACTTCAGCGATTTAATATTACTTACACCACTTGAAAATATTAAATAATTCCAGTAAAAATATTCAGTTTAGCTTTTCTAATTAATATCTATTGATGCAGGTGTGTGCATGGAGTTTGCATGTTCTCCCTGTACTTGGTGGGTTTCCTCCGTGTACTCCGGTTTCCTCCCACAATCCAAAGACATGATAATTGGTGTACCTAAAATTGCCCGTAGTGTGCAAATGAGTGTGTGACTGTGTGTATGTATGTGTGCCCTGCGATGGATTGGCACCTTGTCCAGGGTGTACCCTGCCTCGTGCCCTAAGCCCTCTGGAATAGGCTCCTGGCCCCCACGTCCCTGAATACAGGATAAAACGATATAGATGATGAGTGAGGGAGTGGTGCAGGTGTTTGTTTACATTGAGTAGCTTATTAAGGAAGTACTTGAGTAGGAAGGAGCTTATTAGTACTGTAGCTTATTTTTAAATAGATTATCTTTGTTCTAAATTTTGATTTTACTTATGATGCAGGTTGAATTTCAGGGAAATAAAGTACTGCAAAAGTTAGGGTTAGGGTTAAAATTTGTCCAGCTTTTTTTCCCCCAGTTTTGCTTGATGCTGTGATAAAATCTGTCTGGACAGACATACATACTGTAAATACAGACAAAAACCAAAAAGACTGGTTTCAGTTTTTCCAAATGTATGAAACATATCATTAAAAGATTTTATTAAAAGCTTTGACCAATATACAGACAAAACTTTTATTTAGATAGATTCAAACATAACTAAAATCAAACAAAGCACACAAACATATTCTTAATCTTTAAAGTAACAGGGCCAGAAAAAATTATATGAAAACTTATGACCTGTGTCATTTGGGTAATTTCATTTATTATGATTGTTAAAATGCATGGAAACACAGATGTGTATGTTATAAGAATGCATGTTTTTATAATAACTTTTTTACCTCTTATTTTCAGGATTGTTGATGCACTTTTGGCGGCTGAAAAGGACTTCACGCTAGAAACTGATGGTACAGAGGGAGGCAAGAAAATCTCTGAGGCAGCAAACGATCCAGAAATATTCCTGAAACTCACAGGTTATTTTTAAAAACTATTTACAAAGTTGCCACTGTTATGAATATTGTACATAAACCATCTAAAATTGCTGGATTCCAAATGCTTCATGAAATGCAAAACAAAATATCAAAACCGTAAAAACAAAATATCAAAACCGTAAACAAAATAACAAACCTAAAAACAAAATATTAAAACCAAAAACCAATTACCAAAATGAAAACAAAATAACAAATCTGAAAACAAAATAACAAATCAAAAAACA
This sequence comes from Clarias gariepinus, assembly GCF_024256425.1. Taxonomy (NCBI): domain Eukaryota; kingdom Metazoa; phylum Chordata; class Actinopteri; order Siluriformes; family Clariidae; genus Clarias; species Clarias gariepinus. Next base: position 9,323,704 of record NC_071120.1, read on the forward strand.
CAAAAACAATTCCAGAAACAAAATACTAAATTAGAAAATACAATGACAATTCAGACAAACCAGAAAAGGTAGGTATAGTTTGCATATGAAATTCTTACCGCTGATTGGACAAGAAATCTGTCACTCACGATATACAGGAAGTACTGTACTGTACTGTCCTCAAAGTTATATTCTTAGTTTGGCAGAACAATAGTTGCATTACTGAAAAAAAGGGTTTAAAGTGAATGTAGAACACATGTACAAGAAATCAACATACAGACACAATTTCCCACTTCTAGTAAATCTTGAGTAAAAGACGTGTTACTGTGGACCCTCGGATTGCGAATAACGCGGTTTGCAAGAGTTCAGTAAGACAAGCAAAAAAATTTTTTTATTTTGACTTAAAAAACAAGCAAGTCATGGTTTAGGAGACTTGGTTTTAGTCTTGGTTTACTAGTACCAAGTATCATGTAGCACGCATGCGCTTCTTGTTTTGACGCTGAGCGTCACGTGATCACAACTGAGCCAGCGGTTTTTCTTTCTCTTGTGCTGCGGAATTGTGGGTAATCGTCTCCTCTTCTGGATCTTAGTGTGCATCCCTTACTGGAATAATCAACATCTGTGCACGCGTGTACTGTTTACTATACCACTGTGACCACTGTGTGTGTGTGTAAAACATTTTATTTTGTGTCTGAATGCGTGTGTACAGCGCACGTGTAAAGCAAAAGCAAGTCTCATTAGAGAGGTAAAAGATCCATTTTCTCTTTTTGTATGAGCCTGCTCTTTGTGTCTGTGTGCGCACACGTCATTGGACACAATGCCCCTTCACACACAGACGCACACAGACCCCTACTACTTTCGCCTTCACAGACACACACACAAACACACACACACACACTCCCTCTCTCTCTCTGCTCTACATAAACTCAGCAAAAAAAGAAACGCCCCTTTTTCAGGACTGTGTATTTCAACAACAATGTTGTAAAAATCCAAATAACTTTACAGATCTTCATTGTAAAGGATTTAAACAATGTTTTCCATGCATGTTTATTTAACCATAATCAATTAATTAACATGCACCTGTGGAATGGTCGTTAAGACCTTAACAGCTTACAGAAAGTAGACATTTAAGGTCACAGTTCTTAAAACGCAGGACACTAAAGAGACTTGTCTACCGACTGTGAAAAACACCCAAAGAAAGATGCCCAGGGTCCATGCTCATCTGCGTGAACGTGCATTAGGCATGCTGCAGGGAGGCATGAGGACTGCTGATGTGGCTAGGGCAATAAATCGTCATGTCCGCACTGTGAGACGCCTAAGACGGCGCTACAGGGAGACAGGAAGGACAGCTGATCATCCTCGCAGTGGAAGACCACGTGTAACAACACCTTCACAGGATCGGTACATCCGAATATCACACCTGCGTGACAGGTACAGGATGGCCACAACAACTGCCCGAGTCACACCAGGAACACACAATCCCTCCATCAGTGCTCAGACTTCGCAATAGGCTGAGAGAGGCTGGACTGAGGGCTTGTAGGCTGTTGTAAGGCAGGTCCTTACCAGACATCACCAGCAACAACGCCGCCTATGGGCACAAACCCACCTTCGCTGGACCAGACAGGAGTGACAAAAAGTGCTCTTCACTGATGAGTCACGGTTTTGTCTCACCAGGGGTGATGGACGGATTCGTGTTTATCGTCGAAGGAATGAGCGTTACACCAAGGCCTATACCTTGGAGCGGGATTGATTTGGAGGTGGGGGGTCTGTCATGGTCTGGGGCGGTATATCACATCACCATCGGACTGAGCTTGTTGTCATTGCAGGCAATCTCAATGCCTTGCGGTACAGGGAAGACATCCTCCTCCCTCATGTGGTACCCTTTATGCATGCTCATCCGGACATGATCCTCCAGCAGGACAATGCCACCAGCCATACTGCTCGTTCTGTGCGTGAGTTTCTGCATAACAACGTCAGTGTTCTGCCATGGCCAGCGAAGAGCCCGGATCTCAATCCCATTGAACACGTCTAGGACCTGTTGGATCGCAGGGTGAGGGCTAGGGCCATTCCCCCCAGAAATGTCCAGAAACTTGCTGGTGCCTTGGTGGAAGAGTGGGGTAACATCTCACAGCAAGAACTGACAAATCTGGTCCAGTCCAAGAGGAAGAGATGCACTGCAGTACTTCAAGCAGCTGGTGGCCACCACATTAAGTTTACTGAAAGTAAAAAACAGTTGAAAGTCAGAGGACGTTTCTTTATTTGCTGAGTTTAGAAAGACTGCTCTGTCACGATTCTTTTCTAAGGTAAAGTATAGGTTAATTTGTTTTATTTTTACTTTACAGCGGTGATCCGTTAGTGTGCACTCAATCACTTAATTAGAGAGATTTCTTGTTTATTTTTTTCCGAGTTCAAGGTTTAATATGCTTCATATTTTCTTCTTATCAAAGTTGTTATGAGTACTTATTTTAGTTGTTGTTATTATAGACTACCTGGCAACTCAGTAAATCAGATACCACAGTATTAATATTTGGAGTCTTTTTTTTGTTTTACAGATGATATTCTTCAAGAAATAAAACTCAAGTCAGAACATGCCAGGGTCATCATTGAGAAAATTGAAAAACGTGATCTTTACCACTGTGTTGGTAGCAAAATCTTCCAGCCAGATGAGCTAGAGAATATGAATGATTCAGAACAGCAATTGGTTAGTGACACTAATATTTATGTGACTGTATTTGTTTAAATCTTGTTAATAATTTAACATAACATAACTTGGTCATGGTGTATGGAGTAATATTCAGGACATTTTTCAAATGGAATTGCAAATTGCATTTGCTATTGCGTTTTCCATATGTGGACGCAGAAAGTGTGACATAATTCAAATGCAATTGCAAAGTTTGCAATTGCATTTGAATTATGGCACACTTTGTGCGTCCACATATGGAAAACGCAATTGCAAATGCGGGATATCACTCCATAATGGTGGATTTTCCAAACAAAAATGTTAAATGGGCAGTAAAATTACTTTCAGTGGTGCTACTGTCAGTGAACCTGCAGTAAAGACTAAACTACAGAAGGGATACCTTTTGGTCGAATAAAGAGGACGCTTAATTATTTTAAATGTGTTAATGTTCAACCAAAGTCAACTCTTTGTTATATTTCAGCCTTTATTATTTACATATCCCAGCTTGACAATGAATGCTATTCACTACACACATTTATAAGATGTAAATTATTACCTATCACCTTTTACATCATTGTATAAAGTGTAACTTATTTTTACTTTCAACAGCAAGTATTTTTATTTATTTATTTATTTATTTAATAATAAATAACATTCATGTGTATTTTTATTATTATTATTATTATTATTATTTATTTTTAATTTTTTCCAAATGGTAAATGTTAAAGGATGGTGCATTAGGGCCTGGACATAGTCTACATCCATGTGCTGTGCACTGATTAGTGTTTCCGAATTGGCCATTGGGCATGATTGTGTGTGTCAGTACCCTGCTATTGTTTGGCATCACATCTACTCTGAGGTTCCTGGGATCAGCTCCAGCACCCCATGACCCTACAAATCATATGAAATTGAATATTGACTGTTCAATTCAAAGGACATATCTATCTGTCATGTAGAAACTGTTGAAAATCTGGCTGAGATGCCTCCGAAGGTCTTCAGAAGAACGCAAACTCCTTGCAGAAAACTTCAGAGTCAGAGTAAGTAAAATAATAATAATAATAATAATAATAATAGTAATAAATAAATCTTATGATGTGCTGTGTCTGAATATTTTGAGATTTTTAGCAAAAACTGAAATTGACAATATCAGGCACCTTCACCACTTTTCTTGTGGTTTACTGTAATGATGTCCTGTAAGGTAGCATTTAATCTTCGACATATATTTTTAAAAAGTTAAGAGATTACACTGAGAAGTTGCTCCTGGGAAAATGCTTTGTTCCTTACTGAATATATGTATTCAGTTGAAATCAGAAGTTTACATCCACCTTAGCCAAATAACATGAGCTTTTCTAAATTCCTGACATTTAATCCTAGTAAGCATTCCCTATCTTAGGGCAGTTAGGGTCACAAATTTATTTTAAGAATGTGGAATGTCAAAATAATAATAGAGAGAAATATTTATATCAGCTTTCATTTTGTTGATTACATTTCTAGTGGGTCGAAAGTTTACATACACGTAGTTAGTATTTGGTAATATTGCCTTTAAATTGTTTAACTTGAAAGCCAATGCCTTGATGAGTCAGAGTGGAAACACATTTAACCTAATCCGCATGTCTGCATGAGGAAACACACCAAGCACAGGGAGAACATACAAACTCCATGCACACAAACCCAAAAGCGAGACTCGAACCGTCGACCCTGGAGGTGCAAGGCCACAATGCTAACAAGGACTGTATGCCAACATGCTGCCAAAGCTAAAAACAGATCAATCCCCTCAGGGCATGACTTCACAACACCTCTGGGGGTGTGCTATGGTGTCTAACACCAGGAAGTTAGTGGCATATCCTTTAAGTGCTGTAGGTGGTGTTGGTGGGGCCTGCATGGATTGGACTTTTTTGTCTGGTGCCAGTTTACTGGTTTATACTGTAGTTGGTCATCGTTATTCACATAACCTGTCAGTGGTCATGATGTTATGGCCGATCAATGCATATGAATATTAATACAACATTAGTATAATATAATAAATTTATAAACGTTTAGTATTCAGTACCACTTTAAACTAAAGCATCAATAAGATAACATCTACATTTATTAAGCAGTGATTGAGCATATTGTAATAATAATAATAAACATTACCATAATAATTTCTTACTACTACTACTACTACTTTTTGCACCAGAAAACATTCTCTTTGATATCAAAAGTTAAAATTTAATAACAATCATTCATGCATATTTTTTTATTACTGATTACTGCTAGGGAGGCGGCATGGGGGTGTAGTGGTTAGCACTGTCGCCTTGCACCTCTAGGTTCCAAGTTCGATTCCTGGCCAGGTTCGAATCCTGTCCATGTGTGCATGGAGTTTACATGTTCTCCCTGTGCTTGGTGAGTTTTCTCCAGATACTCTGGTTTCCTCCCACAGTCCAAAGACATGTAGGTTAGGTTAATTAGCATTTCCAAATTGGCCGTTGTGTGTGTGTGTGTGTGTGTGTGTGTGTGTGTGTGTGTGTGCACCCTGTCCAGGATGTACTCCGCCTTGTGCCCTAAGTCTCCAGGCTCCCCATGACCCTGAATACAGGATTAAGCAGTATAGATGATGAGTGAGTGAGTGAGAGTGAGTGATTACTGCTAGGATGAATAATAACTACATTATTATCTATTACAGGCCATTAAAATTGATTATGGAAAGAAAGAGGAAAATCCCATTGATTCTCTCAGATTCTACAGTAAAGATGAGAATAATAAAGCAGTAAAACTGTCTGCAAATGAGGTAGGTTTTTCCATATGTGAGCTTTAGTGGTCAGAGTTTAGTACTCTCCTTTAATTTCTTATGTTAAAATGAAGAGGTCTTTTAATAAGGCATACTTAAATTTTTATGTAACTTTTTAATTGGATGGAGTTCATGAGTAATGTCTTGTTTATTATGACAAATGAAGTAAATATAAAGCAGATTTTTTTCTCACACAATCTTACCACATACCTTTCCAGGTCTCTTACATTCAGCCAGGGACCTTTTATGAAACCAAGGTCATGCTGTTCTACACTGGAGAAAATCCTGTCCCAGACCTAAGCAATGAGGATATTAATAAGTTCTGGGAACATGTTCATATTAGAGAACCTGAGGTCAAACGCCCAAGAACTAACTAAACATCCATGTAGAAAATTTATTGGGAAATTTAAAAATTCTTAATATTTTCAGGTGGTAGGTTTGTGCAAACCATTCCGTTTTTACTACTGATGCTCTTATCCTTAGTCCTTAAGTAAACAGTAAAGTAGGTGGTAGCATCTTGTTTAAATATTTAAAACTACCAAGGTTATAGAAACTTTTAGTTTGTTAGTCTTTATTATTTTAGTTTTCACTAATATGCAAGTGAATTTTTTCAAAATGACAGATAGATGGGTTATCTTTTAAAGTTAAAAACAGTTTATCACTTAATAACAGCACTAAAAATGTTTATAAGGAGGGAAGGAAGTAGGAATACTCGTATCTGAACCTGGGATCTTTACATACTACAAAACATTTCATATTATATTGTTAGATACCATGGTTCTAAAATAAGGATATGATTGATTTCTGTGTAAACAAAGGAGAATGAAATATACAATGCATCACTGTATTGGATTTACATAAACATTGTGTGATTAAAAATATATATCTTTCTGGTGACGCTTGTGTTGCTTATACTTATTGTAATATACACATTTATTATTTTAACTTTCAACTTGTTGTAGAATGTTTAAATTTAAATGCATATAAATTAATTTATTTAATGATGAAGTCAATTAATGTCACGTACTGTTAGATGTTGGACTGTGGGCATGAAGGTGAGGCATAGACGCAGAGGGGATAAGGTGGCAAACAAAGTTTAATGAGAAACCCAATAAAACATGAACAAAGGAAGTTGGCTTTACTTTGAAGCGTGCTATAAACAGAACTCATAAACATACACAGACTAGGGATTACACAAACTAATATACAGTACAGACAATGGATACAAACCAGACGAGACAAGACGCACTAAACAGACTAGAGGACTAAACACAAGGGACTATACAGTGGTTACCTAATCGGAATGTAGGTTCTACCGTCGCGGCGCTCGGCGGTACCGTTTGGCTTTGTGCGATTGCTGGCTTTTACCGCTGAGTGGCGCTATATAACTACAGACTGACGCCTCATGCCTTAGTTCATTCTCTGCTGGATTAATGAGACAGAGTTTTAGAACTGCACGTAGTAGCGGATAAAATCAGGTAAAACATTGTAGTAAAACAAATTCATAATCACAGAACTAAAATGACAGTACAAATGTAGAATTCAAATTTAATTAAATCTTATTAGGATCAAATTTAAACAAAATAAATGTTAACACAGTGAGCCTTTAGATTTGATCACGTGTAATTCGAAAAGACGCGTGTAGGGTTTTGTGTCGTCTTATATCTTGTGTTCTTTAAATTTATAGTAGATTTATTAACTAAAATAAATGACCTAAAATTATAACATTGTCAGGACGTTCTACTGCGTCAGCTGATGTTGGTCATTCAGCCCCGCTTGTGTTTGTGCGTTATTATAAGAATGAAATGCAGTAGACTGTTATGATCTGTAACGGGTTCGACCCATGTTGCACGGGCGGCACCATAAAGCACGGACACGAGGCGAGGTCTTACGGGGAAAAGGCTAATTTATTTAGGTAAAATGGGAAAGGAAAGTGTTGAAGAAAGGAGAATGGAAAGAAAGGGATAAAGGTTGTGCATGTGCAGTTCCGGGGGCAGTGCCACACTGGCATGCGGGCACACAGCTGACGATAAGTGTTGGTGCGAGGAGTGGCAGAACTGAGCATGCGGAGGCAGCGCTCCTGCACGCTCCCTCGTGACATCGCTTCTCCCGCTGTCAATGGCTGGCGCGAGTCCTCGCTGACGCAAAAACCTAACACAAACGTCCTCGCAGCCTTTTCCTCTTCGGCAGCGGGGCTGCGAGGGCAGGCACGGTGCAGGAGTAAAGATTCCGCGGGAGCTCGCACAGCTCTTTCTCGCGCCGTCCTCAGCGCGGAGTTTAAAGGGCGGAATTCTAGTGTTCTTGTTTAAAGTCCCTGGGGCGCGTCACATCACCTCACTGACATGCTTCTTTCATATTCTCCATCACATCACGTACTTCCCAGACCTTGGACAAAACTCTGCGCCTTGCTTTTATAATGCAGAGCAAGCCCGAGATCATATTAACGATAATTATCGCCAGCCGGCACGAATAGGCGGCTCCGTCCCTTTGCCACCTATTCAGGGAGCCTACGGAGTGAGCGAGTAGCGATAGTAGATTTGGGCGCACACCCATCACAGGCGCACGCCGTGGCAGATCATCATAACTGTCCTAAACTTGTATTTCATAAGGTTTTCCCAGCAGAGGTACAGCGCAACGGGGGTCATTATTTACTATTAAACATTAAACGAATTTACAAAACTTTATGCGTGCGATTAAGCGCTGATTCTACGTAGGAAAGTAAAGAAGAGGATCATGATGCTCAACATTCCGGAGACCAAACCCCATTTAAATTAAATTAACAAATATTGCATGTAAATAACACTAGCCCACGTTTAAATAAGCATTTTATTTAGATTATAAAAAATAATCCTGCATTTGTTTTAGGTGTTCCAGCTGCCACTGTTCTAGAACTCAAATTAAATCAAATCTTATTAGGATCAAATTTAAGCACAATAAATGTTAACACAGTGAGCCTTTGGATTTTATCACTTGTAATTAGAAAAGAGGCGTGTAGAGATTTGTGTCATCTTATTTCTTGTGTTCTTTAAATTTATAGTAGATTTATTAACTGAAATAAATGACCATAAAATTAAAACAGTGTTAGGACGTTCTACTGCGTCAGCAGATGTCGGTCATTCAGCCCCGCTTGTGTTTTTGCGTTATTATAAGAATGAAATTAAGTAGACTGTTATGATTTGTAACGGGTTCGAGCCATGTTACCCAAACAACTCAGTTCAGGTGTAAGTAAATGGATAGAAAGTAAATGTCTGTGCTGTTTGGGGGAGGGACGTGCTAATGATTTGGTCGGCTCTGTGTGTGTGTGAGAGAGAGAGGGGTGTCGCGGTCGTTTTCAGTGAAACAAAGGCTCAGCTGAAAAATGTTAGGCACATCAGTTAGGCACACTTAACCCCCAATAAAAGGTATTTGAGTGTTATGATAGTTGTAATATAACAGATGCGCACTGAATACTAAACCTAAACCAGGCACGGAGATTAATGAACCAAGATAGCCCCCATACCCGTTTAAAAAATAAATAAATAAATACCAAAGAATATTATTGTGTATAGACTGATTAAAAACAATGCAATTTATGCTATCATAAGGAAAATAACAAGTTCTTCCATTCCAATGATTAAAAAAAGTAACAATGTCAACTTTAGAATCTAGAATCCAGGAGATTAAAATTACACAAATTGAAATCACTGAAAGTCTCCAGAAGAGCCTCAGATTCAAGAGGTTTTTAAAGTTGGGAGAAGTGTTTTTCAGTTCCTCTGAATGTATAGGTGAGAACAGCCGATTCACACCTGGGGAGGGTGAATAATTTGTATTTGAATGTTGTCTGGCATTGTAAAGCACTATAGGAACTTAAAGCGGAGGGTTTTTATTTAGACTATAAAAAATTAACCTGCGTCTATTTTTAGGCGTGGGTTACAGTGGATTTTACTACGTGGTGTGAGTGCAATGGCCATCCGTCCGCTGGCGCTGACTCTGCTCTCCGCGGATGGCCGGACCGGCCCCTCCCACCTCTCCCTCCTTTGAAGTCCCTGGGGCGTGTTCCATTTGAGCGATATCGATTTGGGCGCACGCTGTGACAGGCTGAAAAAACTGTTGTCAGATTAATGTGCAAAAACTATATAATAAAACTATATAAGACTACATGCCTTTATAAGACTCAACTTTTATTTAAGGGCACTCACAATAACGAAAAAACTTAATGATTTTGTAAATGTTTAAAAGCAAATAAGGTGAACTTGAGCGCGTCAGAAAATGAACGCAAAGGTTTTTTAAATGGTCAGAGTCAGTCTGCTTGCTGTTTTCCCGACGCGTTCATAATCATTAGTCGACTTCTGCCGGTGCGCTCTGGAGAACTTTATGCATGCGGCTGAGCGCTGATTAAAACTATGGAGTAAATTAAAGAGGAGGATTACAATGCCGAATCGAAGTCCTGAGCCCAAACCTCATTTAAATTAAATTAACAAATATTATAAGTAATAAACAATAGCCCACGTTTAGAAACCGTTTAGAAATTCTTTCCGACATGAGTTGGCCCGGTGTTATGCACAGAGCGCCGGGAGATTTCCTGAAGCTCCGAAATCGCTGGGCATTTTTTCTAAATAGACGCTTTCTTTAATAACTGATGGAGGTTTTGAGCTGTATACACACGCATTCCTGCCTAAACAACTTTTAAAACTACACCTGTGACACAATAACAGTAATATTTTGAACATTCTGCAGGCTAATATTTGGAGAAACGAAAGAATAATGAATAAACCAGTTGTTAGGTCAAAATAACACAACCAGGTGTTCATTTGTAAAAATCTCATATGAGCCAACATGAGCAACCCAAAATGTGTTTAAAGTACCTAAAATAATCCAGAACTTAAATAACAATAAACAGATACAGAGATACGCTATATAACAGTCACTATTGTATTTACTGCAACGAGCGAAAATGTCATTTTGCGCCACCTGGCGGCCATTTTACGAATAACTTTGAAATGCAACTGATTTATTTTGGCCGCTGACGTTTTTACACGGCGGTGAGCGCAACAGTAATAACCATTCCAATTGATTAACTACTGTACATGCAAGGGGCTAAATACACACAAGACAGGCTTGGCTAGGCCTACTAGCTGTTATGCACATTAGCTGCTAAGCTAGATAGTGGCTAAACGGACTAATTGCTAAACAGTCTAGTAGCCAGAGACCCAAGTGACGAACAGACTAGGTACAGTACACAGCAGACTAGGTATAAAACAAATAAGAACTATAAAGGTTGGTGGCTAAACAGGTTGGTACCTAAACAGACTAAGATTTAAACAGACTAAGATCTAAGCAGGTTAGTAGTTCACTAGTTAGTATTTATACAGACTAAGAACTAAACATGCAGGAGAGGTTACTTACACACAGGGGTAAACACACAAAGGGCTTATTCTCCTAGAGGCTAATCCTGCTAGGAGACAAAGAGACATACCCCCCTACCCCCTAAGCTAAGCTAGATAGTAGCTAAATTGACTAATTGCTAAACAGTCTAGTAGCCAGAGACCCAAGAGAAGAACAGACTAGGTACAGTACACAGCAGACTAGGTATGAAACAGACTATGAACTATAAAGGTTGGTGGCTAAACAGGTTGGTACCTAAACAGACTAAGATCTAAACAGACTAAGATCTAAGCAGGTTAGTAGTTTACTGGTTAGTATTTATACAGACTAAGAACTAAACATGCAGGAGAGGTTACTTACACACAGGGGTAAACACACAAAGGGCTAATTCTCCTAGAGGCTAATCCTGCTAGCCCCCCCCCCCCCCACAAATCTCATCACCTTTTTTGACATTCACGGCATTGTGCATCAAAAATTCGTCCCCAGGGGCCAAACAGTCAATAGCAAATTCTATTGCCAGGTTTTAAGACTCTAAGAATATTTGTCTTATTTTTCCTCTTTTTTTTTTTTTTTTTTGGTTCCAAATTTAAGTGAATTTGGGAAAGCTGTAAAGGCAATATAGTTGTAACATAACAAATATACAAACCGAACAAACGGTGCGCACTGATTACTAAACTTAAACCGAGATTCATATTCCTTAGCCCCACCCCTGTTAAAACGGCGTATTCATAGAAAGGCTCGCCCATGAGAGGTTGTGCGCGGTCCACTACACAGCAAGAATATGTTAGTATATTATGACTGGAATAAAGCTGCTCACATCTGCGTGCATACAGCTGTTATTTAGGGAGTATAAATTTGTGTTTGTTGTATTTCTTGGGAAGAAAAATCTCTTATAAATCTCTCATATTGGCGCACACCTTCATCTGCCTTTTGATCAAAACTCTGCAAAGTGAAAGATTGCACACGCGCACCGTGGGTTCATGCAAACACTTTACATTTACTAAAAGGCTTATCACAACCACTTTTTCACAATTTCAGCCATTCAGAGACATGCATTGAGTGAAAGTGGCTAAGATGGCAATGGGAAGAAACCTTGAGAGGAACCAGACTTAACAGGGAACCCATCCTCATTTGGGTCATAACAGATAACAGGAATTATATAACATTTCTACATGGCTCGGTTGGCTTGGTTCCACAGCCGCCAACAACTGCGGACCAACTGTTGGGTACAACATACATCATCCTCCGGTTCTTGATGTTCGAACATCGAAGGCTGGAAACCGTGGCATACCTCAAATAGGCTTAGATTCATGGCAGATGAGACGTGGAGGTTGTGTGACAGCTAAGCCCAGATGAGGTAGCGGGCCCAGGAGTGCTGACGATCGGCGATGAAGCATCTCAGATAGCGCTCCAGTTATTGGTTGGTCCGCTCCGTCTGACCGTTAGTCTGGGAATGGTATCCGGATGAGAGACTACAGGTGGAATTGATCAGATGGCAGGAGGCCTTCCTGAACCGAGCAGTGAACTGCGGCCCCCTGTCTGAGAAGATGTTTTTCGGGAACCCATGCAGGCGAACTATGTGTTCTAATATTAGCTTGGCTGTGTTTTTAGCTGACGGGAGTCCGGCGAGGGCCACCAGGTGCACGGCTTTGGTGAACCGATCCACGATGGTCATTAGGGTGGTCTTTCATTCTGAGGCCGGCAGGCCCGTGATGAAATCGATGGCAATGTGCGTCCATGGTTGGTGTCCTTTGCCCTGGCGCACACCGGGCATGCCTGGACGAACTCATTGACCTCTCTAGCCATGGAGGGCCAACAGAAGGCGCGTTGGACGAATTTGAGGGTGCGCCGAATACCAGGATGTCCGGAGATGGGTGATGAGTGGCCCCACTGCATAACTTTGGTCTTTAGGTCGGGTGGCACGTAGAGTCGTCCAGGCGGCACACCTGCCGATTCAGTCTCCGTGGCCTGTGCCTGGCGAACCCTCGTCTCCAAGTCCCAACGGAGGGGAGCAATGATTTTCGATGATGGGAGGACAGGTGTGGGCTCTGTCTAGGGAATGTCTTCCTTCAGTTGTCGTGAGAGGGCGTCGGTCTTGGTGTTTTTCTATTGGAAATGGTAAACCCAAACGTGGAAGCAGCGCAAACAGGCAGAATAACCATGCGAATTATTATTATAACTCTCTCGCAGCAAGAGCAAGAGTTTAAACAAATAAACCCACGTTCAGTTGAGCCCTGATTAGACTAGGTAGGAAATTAAAGAGGAGAATTACGATGCTGGCTTAACCGCTATTTTCCAATACCCACATAACAAACATTCCCCATTTTAATAATTTAATTATTTATTTTAACTATGTAAACCATTAAACTATTTATTTTACTATTTTAACTATTATTATTTCTTTTTCTTCAAAATAAATTTAAGAACAATAACAATAAAACTTTTAATATTACTGACTAAATGTGGGCTGAAAAAACTGTTGTCCTCAAAAATTTAACAGATGAGGACTCTTGTCCATCAATCAGAAATACAGTATGCTGGAGAAACTCCCACGTGGGAAGACACTGCTTTGTGTAGTTAACATCTAAGACAAAATATCCACATCCAGCGGCAGTTTCCAGAAATTCTTTTTGTGTTGTCTTAGGAAAAGGGGTGCTGGCTCCTTTAAGAGTTGTAACTTGCTGATGATGTCATCAATATAGGACCAGCTTTAATCTGTTGCATGGAAGAGAGCAACCTGTTATTGTGGTTTCTTCCATCATAAGCCATCTGCTACAGTTCTTGTCTTTCGGGAGTATCGTTGGTATGTGAGTTTACGTTAAGTGTAATTAAACTATATTTGATAGTATTATGTGTTAAGTGCAAACTTTGAGTCTTTATACAGGTGTGTGTCACCACGTGTTTATTGAATATACAAGTGTTATATTACTTATGTTACGGGTACATATTGTTATTTTGGTGCAGTATGTTGCTATTTATTTAGTATACAGTTTGGAATGTAAAAGATTTCAGATACTTTATTTACAGTAACAGTGTTTATTTCATATGCATCAGTGCAGACTTATATGCAGTGTTGTTGCATACATGTTTATGGTACACTTGTAATTATACAGTATGTGAAATATTTCTTTTCCAAAAGGCCAAAGGGAGAAGGCAATCTGGGTTTACGCCATCATCGATGACCAAAGTAATTGATTCTTTGAAATTTTCAATGTGGATTGTGACAGTTCTTCTTATTACCTCAAAACTTGTGCTGGAGTCTCCCAAAAAACAGGGAGGAGAGCACATGGGTTTCAAGTAGCGTCAGTCAATGGTCGAGTCATTCATTCTCTACCCACTTTAATAGAGTGTGACGACATCCCAGACGATCGCTCTGAAATACCCACACCTCAAGTTGCTCTTCACCAACCACATCTAAAAGATATTGCAGGGCAGATCCCAGAAATTGACCCAAACGGTCCAATCATGATGCTGTTGGGAAGAGACATCATTAAGGTACATAAAGTGATAAAGCACATTAATGGACCCTGTGAAGCCCCTTACGCATTGAAGCTAGACCTTGGTTGGGTCATAGTGGGTAACGTCTGTCTAGGCAAGTTGCACAAGCCTGATAGATTCAATGTTCTCTTCACCAACACCTTGGATAATTGTCGCCAATCACTTTTCAAGCCGTGTCCTAACACTTATCACATCAATGAAAATGTTTGTGATGTGTTTTCAAGTCTTCGAGCTATGGCTGTTGCGACAAGGCCTGTAGGGGAAGATGAACATCATGTAGAATGGGATGTCTTCAAAATAACAAAGGACGATGAGAAGCTTGCCCTGTCTATTGAAGATCTGACTTTTCTACGTATAATGAAGGAAGGTTTCTACAAAGATGAAAGAAACAGCTGTGTGGCCCCCCTTCCATTTAAACCTCAGAGGCAACGCTTACCAAAAAACCAGAAGCAGGCTCTAGATCACTTTAGATCTCTACTGCGGTCTTTTGACAAGAAACCTATCATGAAAGAACATTTCTTCGCATTTATGGGGAAGGTACTGGCAAAAGGTCACGCAGAGATTGCCCCACCACTTAAGCAGCAGGATGAGCGTTGGTACTTACCGCTCTTTGGGATTTATCACCTGAAGAAGCCAGAACAGATCCGGGTGGTTTTCGATTCAAGCTGTCAATTTAATGGGGTTTCACTGAACGATGTACTTTTAAAGGGCCTGGATCTCAACAACGGACTTCTTGGGGTGCTCTTGCGCTTTAGGAAGGAAGCGGTAGCATTTACTTCAGATATTCAGCAGATGTTCCATTGCTTTCTCATCAAGCCAGAGGACAGAGGACACAAGCAGCCTTGGCACGTTCCAACCTGAAGCTTCACATAATCGCCTCCAGCGTTTCCTTCGGATGACCAAGCTAGTGATCTAAGAGACATGGACCTAGGCAAGGTTGCAGTGCCAGTACAACGTACCATTGGGGTTAGTTGGAATCTCCTCACCGACACGTTCACGTTTCAGTCGTCAAGTGACACAAAGCCATTCACAAGTCGTGGAGTCCTCTCAACTGTAAACGGCTTATATGACCCTTTTGGGTTCGCAGCTCCAGTTGTCATCCGGGGCAAAGCTTTGATACGAGAACTCACGACTGAGTCATGTGACTGGGATGCGCCTTTGCCTCCAGAGAAGTGGGACCTTGGCAGCAATGGAAGGACTCTCTTCAAGAGCTTCATCATCTCCAGATCCCAAGACATTATACAAAGGATTTCTCTTCTGAAGTTTCTCAGAGAGAGCTTTGTATCTTCTCAGATGCATCCGTCTTGGCTATAGCTGCAGTAGCTTATATGAAAAGTTCAAATCCGGATGGGAGCTGCAAGACAAGCTTCATCTTGGGAAATACAAGCTAGCTCCCCGGCCAGAGCTGACCATTCCACGCCTTGAGCTCTGCAGTGCAGTATTGGCAGTGCAGATGGCTGACCTTATAATGTCTGAGATGGATACTAAGTTTGTCATTGTGAACTTCTTTTCAGAAAGCAAAGTGGTACTTGGGTATATTTATAACGAGAAGCGTAGGTTCCATGTTTTCGTTAATAACCGAATACTAAGAATTAGGAAAAGCATGCATCCTTAGCAATGGCATTATGTGGCAAGTGAGCAGAATCCAGCAGACCATGCAACGAGATCTGTACCTGCAGCCTATCTGAAAGACACAACATGGCTTACCGGTCCTCCATTCTTGCTATGCCCCAATCAAACATACCTCTCCTCAGGCCTATTTGATCTTGTTGATTCTATGACAGATGTCGAAGTCCGTCCTGAAGTGTCAACATTTGTCACCTTAACGAAGGACAGGCAGCTAGGCTCAGAACGCTTCCAGCGTTTCTCGAATTGGAAGGCCATCGCTTGTCTAATACACATTGTACGGACCCATAAAAGAGACCTGGTCAAAGACGGAAAAGATTGCAAAGGATGGCATCGTTGTTCAACACCATACAGTGTAGAAGGATGGGGCCGAGCCAAGTGTGCCGTCATTCGTGCTGCGCAACAGGAAGTTTTCGCGGAGGAATTCAGATGCATCAAAGAAAACAGGAATATCACAAAGAACAGTCCCCTCTTCACACTGAAGTAATTTTACCCTACTTTCAGTCATCCATTAAACGGAGTGAACAGAATATCTGCTTCAGCGTGGTGATTGGTAAAGAAGTTATCTGTCTGTCAACGTATGCAGGGCGCATTGGGTGGCAGAACATTTTCTGAGGTGGAAAAAGGACAAATGATTCCCGACTATGGTCCATGGCTTAGTGTTCCTTGGGCGACAGGAAGTCTAGGCGTCTAGGAGAAACAGTGCAGGATTTACTGAACACCTTTTTGAGATTGTGGGAACGTACTCTGAGGGAACGTGAGTGAGGTCTGGTGGTTCCTCTGCGGAGGCAGTCCAATTTCATGGGTCTCTCCTGTTCACATGTTCTTGGTGAGGGAGGCGTGATCTTGGGCAGTCATCTCACAGTTATATGTCTCAGCAAAACCTGATAAGAAAAAACAGTTTACTAAAGTTGAGCAATGTGTGCAGGACATAAGAAATTGGTTGCTAATTAACTTCTTTCTGCTTAATCCGGATAAGACAGAAGTTCTAGTCATAGGACCGCATACAGCTAGGAGTAAAATTTTAGATCACACCGTAACTTTAGATGGCCTTTCTGGTCCATTAAGTACAACAGTAAAAGACCTTGGTGTGATTATAGATTCCAGCCTTTCATTTGTAGCTCATGTAGATATTATTACCAGGATAGCATTCTTTCACCTCAGAAATATTGCCAAGATAAGAAATATATTGTCGCTAAACGATGCAGAAAAACTAGTTCATGCTTTTATCACCTCTAGGTTGGACTATTGTAATGCCTTACTGTCTACTTGTTTAGCTAGGTGCATAAACAAGCTTCAGCTAGTCCAGAATGCAGCAGTCCTCACTAGAACCAGAAGATATGAGCACATCACCCCTATCTTATCTTCACTGCATTGGCTCCCTGTGAAATTTCGCATTGATTTTAAAATACTACTCTTGACATATAAAGCATTAAATGGTCTCGCGCCGCAGTACCTGAGCGAACTGCTAGTGTCTTACGAACCGCCACGCCTACTTCGATCAAAGGATGCAGGCTGCTTGTCAGTACCGCGTATTATGAAAAATACAGCTGGGGGCAGGGCTTTTTTCTTACAAAGCCCCAAAATTATGGAATAGTCTTCCAAATAGTGTTTGGGACTCAAACACAGTCTCAGTGTTTAAGTCTAGGCTAAAAACCTATTTATTTAGCCAAGCATTTTTATAAATAGATTTGCCTTAGGTAAAGGAGCAGATCTGGGGGACTCAGATCTGGGGGACGTAGAGTATTATGGTGAACTGGTATGTTTAGATGCTGTCTTCCTCACTCTCATTGATCACTAAGGTTTGTTGATGGTGAGGTGATTGTTTGCTTTACATCTCAGGAAGCCCTCATGTTTGTGTTTCCTTCTGGCTCTCCCTTTTAGTTATGCTGTCATAGTTAGTCCTGCCGGAGTCTCTGCTTGCACTCTACAGTTAATATACATTCACACTATACATTGTGTGACTGTGACCATACCTAACTGCCATCTCTCCTCTTTTTCTTTTTCTCCCCCTCTTTCTCTTTCCTCTCTCCCCCTGTCTCCCCCTTTCACTCTTTCTCTCTCTTTGTCGAGCTACACATGTTGTTCCTGAGCTGCCAGTGATCCAGACTCCCTCTGCCCTCCGGACCTGTCTGACCCATCCTGGTGCCCCGCTTCTGGTTGGAGATCTCGTCACATGGATGCCCCATGTGTCTCTTTGGGATGCGTCTGGTGTCTGGGGATGATTCTCTCTACCTAGAAGATGGTTCTGGCCTCGACTGGTGTTGGCAACTGTTTCTCTGGGGACTTGACAGTTCGATAGTCCAGGACTGGAACTTTCTACAAGTCTACCTGAGTCTTCAATAACTGCCTGGACTCCATATTAACATCAATTAACATCAACTATTATAGCTGAACTGCCTGCCACCTAACACACTGTATAAATGCAGATCATTTCCTGCTTTCTGTTTCAACCAAATGAGGATGGGTTCCCTGTTGAGTCTGGTTCCTCTCAAGATTTCTTCCTATTACCATCTCAGGGAGTTTTTTCTTGCCACTGTCGCCCTCGGCTTGCTCACCAGGGACAAACTGACCATTTTGATTCATACACATTCACATTTCATACAAACTTAAATAATTCTTTTGATTGTGTAAAGCTGCTTTGCGACAATGACAAGTGCTAAAAGCGCTATACAAATAAAATTGAATTGAATTGAATTGAATCTCCTGGCTGACCTCTGGAGGCGAGAACGCAAATTCACCCAGCCATATAGATCCATGATCTCTTGGGGCGTTGTTCCACCTACTTGCACCAGTGGTGAAGTCATAAGCTGAGCGAGCGATCGAGTGCTTGAAGAGCACCTTGGCTATCCAGAGCTGACCTTATGCGGTCACACTCATATTCCGAACGCAGATGAGTGACTGCAGCATGAGACAAAAGGGTGGTTAAAAGGCGGAAGCGAGGATCAAAAACCAGGAAGTCAGTCAGCGGGGTTCAGCGCCAAATTGCAATGCGGGAGTCATAATTTAAAGGGGTCCTATTATGCCATTTTAAAGGTTGCTAATATTGCTAAAACAGGTTTACATGTATGCAAGGTCAAAAAACACTTTAGTTTTCTCCAAAAATAGATTTAATTTTACCTCATTTCTAAATGAATCGTAAATGACTTGTGTGAAGCAGTTTGAAGATTCAGTCTGTCTAAACCCCTCCTTTCCGTGAGCCCTCACTGCTGTGATTGGTCAGATGGCGCAGTCCTTTATGATTGGTCTACCGCTACAGCGTGTGTCGGAAAACGAAACGCCCATTACCATAACTGAATGACGGCTCTGGAGACCTGTCAATACATAGAAAAGATGGCGTTGGTTTTACAGTGTAACGACCAGCTAATTTTATAATAACTGTGGCTACAAAAATCGAGAGGTCTTTTATCTTTGTGTCGGTGTTGCGTTAAAAGGCTGGTGAGCAAAAAGGACAAACACAAACAAGTAGATAAAGCAAACATGTATTATACAAAACTAAATAAAGTAAACGGAAAAGGTGCACCACAACCAAGATATAAACAATATTTACAAACTACATATAATAAACAGTATGTGTGCGTGAACGCAAGTGAGTGGAAAATGTTCGAAATCCGTGTTTATTGTATTTGTGTTATCCGAGTATACCGAGTATGGTTTGGTCTCACCGGGGTTAATAAAGTCCGGGAGGCCGATGACGGAGGGTGAGAAGTCCGGGGAATATGTCCAGTCAAAGATAATTCGGTTAAAAAAATCTTCGAAAGAAAATTATCCACAGCAATCTCTCCTTTTCTTGTCCAAACAAATAACGCCAGCGCTGGTCCACAATTACTACTCCTCCCCCCGCTCATTCCCGGCTGTCCCTTTGAAGGCAGGTCAGGGAAAGGGCAAGGGACATGCGCACTTTGCGAGTGTGTGTTTTTTTTTTTTTTCCCTCTGCGCTTGCCGTAGAAGGGCAATGGGCATGCGCACTTCGCAAGTGTTAAGTTCAGTTTTGGTGAATGGTGAAAAGCTTTTCCCTCCATGGAAGATAAAAGTCTACACAGCTTGAAAAGAAGGAATAGCTTTTTAGGAAGGATGATAGCCTGTCCCAGGAGAGAGATAGCCTGGAAGCGTCTCTTCTATCTGGGTGTCATCATATAACCCTGCACTTCCACCTCAACTATATTTAAATGGATAAATAAGTTGATGGCAGGAAAACACAGGATAAATACAGCTTACTCCATGAAAGGGTTAACTCATATGGAAATTGTTAAGAAAAGGGGAGAGAGCTTTGTTGAGGCTCCGCCCCCCGGCCACCCGACAGAACCTGCCGTCTATGTTTTTTTTTATTATTATTTTATTTTATTTTTTAAGTGCTTAGAGGCTATTACCATCTCCGGAAAGGAAGAGAGGATGTTTTATCCTTGCCCATTTAGAAGAAGCACAAGGGCACGCTTGAGAGCGGACAGAGGAATTTCCCGATCCGATGTGAACGCGAAAGAAAGAAGTTTTTAAATCCGTCTCTCACAGTTTAACACGAGTTTAACAGGGTTACAGCAAAGTAACCAGAGACGATTTCGTGTGCTCTCGTTTTTATTGTTTTTTTATATTACAAAGTGTTTAAGGGAACCCGGCATGAATGCTCGGTTACATTAACATGAGTGTGGTAATATTAATTGTAAGATAGCGGGCTAAGTTAATAAGTTGTTCGTGACGTAGAACGTGGGTGGACATTATGCAAATATGTTACGTAGTGACATGGATCCGTAACAAAGTAAAAATAGATATGCTAACGACTTGTTTAGGCGAATGTGAGCCGATTTTTTTTTTTTATAGACAAAAACTTCATTTATCGTGCACTGTCAGCGTCACAGATAGTGCAGATAGTTTATGTTCACATACAGCTACATGACACACTGCATGAAAGATAATATTTGAAAAAGCATAATAGGACCTCTTTAAGTCAGGAAGAGTGGTCCATGATCACTCCTTCCATTGAAGATCTGAAACCATTTGAAGAAGTCACAAGAGAGATATCAACTGAAAAACATTTTTAGTTTCTAAAGTGATTCCCCTGGTGTCACTACTGCTGAGATTAACAGCATCTAATGATTGCCAAGGTAGCAATTTAGCTGCTGAGCTGTAAGCACAATGTCAACGTCGTTTCAGAGGTATTGAAACCTTTTATGGTCTTGCTGTCAGTACCTACCTGGACCCAAGATTTAAAAACCTGGAGTTCCGTGACATGGCAAATGTTGAATCTCTGAAAGGGTGACTCATCACAGAATTTTAGCTATTGAGACAGAGCCCTACCTCTTCAGTGTCAGCTGCTAATTTAACCTCAACCCCAGCTACCAGCTCTACCTTAGCAATGGCTACTGCAACTACCTCAAGCTCCCCTGCAGGAGCAGCTGCTTCCCCTCCTGCAGCAAAATGTTCACCGAAAACAATACAGAATAGCGTTTGCTTTAATTATTTTACAAAATCATAAAGTTTTTTCGTCATTGTGACGCCTAAAAATAGATGTAGGATTATTTTATATAGTCTAAATAAATCAGCTTTTCTAAACGTGGGCTATTGTTGTTTATCTCCTCCTCTCGCATGCATAAAGTTTTCCCGAGCGCGGAGAAATTTTGTTGTAATATTTAAAAATATTTATGCCGTATAATTAGAGGCTCTTATTTCTATTTCTCCTGGGATGTTGTTCTTTTAGTGTTACCGTGTGTGCTTTACAATGGCAGGCAACATTCAAATACAAATTATTTACCCTCCCCAGGTGTGAATCAGCTGTTCTCACCATTTACATTTAGATAAACTGAAATGCACCCCTCCCCACTTTAAGACCTGGATTTTGAAGACCTGCGGTGATTCAGGCCTCTTTTTAAATTTAAAATTTCTGCAAATTTCAGGATTCTAGATTCTAAAATTGACATTATTACTGTTTTACTGGAATGGAAGAAATTGACATTTTCTTTATCATAACATAAATTGTATTGGTTGTAATCACTCTATACACAATCATTTTTGTCATTGTGAGCGCACCTAAATAAAAGTAGAGTCTTATAAATGCTATGTAGCTTATATAGTTTTACTATATACTAAAAAAAATAGACTAGCTAATTAAGTTCAATAGTGTAAGGGTCCACCACTAGAGGTCACTGTTTTTCATTTTGTAGTTTTTTGTTGGCTGACTCAGTTTCCCAGCAGGCACCTCGGTCAGGTGATGCGAGTGCACACCTGAACCGAGGTAGCCATCAATCCATCTCTATAAATAGCTGTTTAGACTGGGAAACTGGGTCGAGCATTTTTGGTATCACCACTGTCACTTGTGTGGGCATTTTGTTAGTTTGTTTTTGTTTAGTTTATTTTGATTTTAGTTGTGTTAACTTGGGCTCTCTTATTGGCAACGTTTCTGTGTATGTTCTGTGAGTCTGTGTTAGTGGAGCTGATTCAGTCCTGTCCTCCTGTGTTCTTGTGTGTTTAGCTAGAGTCAGGTGTGTTTGGCTAGGAGCGAGTTTAGCTAAAATCTATGTTGAGTTACAGTAACTAGCATGCTTCTAGCCATAGCCCCTCTGTGTCTCTAGCTGTCCTGTGTTTCCTACCTCCCTAGTTGCCCAGTGTGCCTAGCCTTTGATGGTGCCCTCAGCCTAGCCTTTGATGGTGCCCTCAGCCTAGCCTTTGATGGTGCCCTTAGCCTAGCCTTTGATGGTGCCCTCAGCCTAGCCTTTGATGGTGCCCTCAGCCTAGCCTTTGATGGTGCCCTCAGCCTAGCCACTGGGTATCCCTTGTCTGTGTTTCTGTGCCCCTATTCCCTAGTGTGTGTTAAGCTATTAGGTAAGTGTAGCTTAGTGCATGTTGGGGCTAAAGACATGCTTAGCTAAGTGTATGTGTAGCTAACTGCCATGGTTAAACACGGCTTAACCATGTTTAGCTAAAAGCCATGCCAAGCTGATTGCCATGTCTTTAGCCCTCGTCCCGTCTCTCTCCTCTCTACGTGTCTCTCTCCTCTCTACGTGTCTCTCTTCTCTCTACGTGTCTAGTCTCAGCTCCACGCATAGTCTGTGTGTCCTGTTATGTGTTTATCCTCCTGCCTGTGTCTCGCCACAGGGCGTGTCGTGTGTCTCCCTCTGCCTGTGTCTCGCCACAGGGCGTGTCGTGTGTCTCCCTCTGCCTGTGTCTCGCCACAGGGCGTGTCGTGTGTCTCCCTCTGCCTGTGTCTCGCCAGAGAGCCCCTGTTAGCACAGAGTTAAGTATTGTTTGAGTCTGTTTGCTCCTTTGTTTGTGTCTTTATTTATACTTTGTGTTTAAACATCATTAAAAGACTCTTTTTTTTTTATTACACAACCCCTCTGCCTCTATGCCTGCTCCTTCCGTCCACGGCGTTCAACACCTGCCACTACACCCCGTTCGTGACAAATAGCTAACGATTTTATTTGTACAAGGAATGAACTGTTATATAGCTTCTGTTTGTATCGGTTTATTGTTATTATTAAAAAAATAAATTTAAAGAATTTTGTTTTACTAAATAATATTTATGCAGGATAATCAGGGCCTCTTATTTCTATTTACTTTAGGTTGTTGTTCTTGCAGTGTTACAGTGTATGCTTTGCAATGTCAGACACATTCAAATGCAAATAAATCACCCTCCCCAGGTGTGAATCAGCTGTTCTCACGTTTACACATTTGGAGAAACTATATAAAACAATACAAGGCGTGTTATGATAAGGAAACTTTCTATCTCTTCTATTCCAGTGATTAAAAAACGGTAAAAATGTCAATTTTGGAATCCACAGATGCTTAGTGATCTAAGCACAACGTAATAATGTTTGTATGATAAAATAACTCGTGGCATGAATCTACACGAAGCTGACCTCAAACAGCAAAAGAACATGATAATAATCAAAAGAATAATATGTTCTTTTTGCTGTTTATGCCCACCATTTAATAATCATTTAATTATAAATAATTAAAGCTACTCACATCGCGCGCTTTCACTTAAAAAAAATGCAGTTTAATCAGCAAGTATATGTCGCCTCTCTTTATTATACAGTAGGTGAATATTATCACTGAAACAAATCGGCTCATATCGGGAGCATTTTGATCAAAGGGGAGATTAAAAGGGGGAAAGTGAAAGTGTGTACAAACAACATAGCACAATGCATGTGTGTGAATTGCTGAAATGTGGTTGTGAATAAATCTTTTAGTGAATGTAAAATGTTCGCGTGAACCCGCAGCGCGCGTGTGCGCTCTTATACTTTGCCGAGTTTTGATCTAAAGTCAAATGAACGCGAGCGCCGAAAGATTTATAAGAGATTTCTCTTTCCCAGAAATATAACAAACACACATTTATACGCGTTAAATAAGCGCTGCCTTTGCGGCGCTGTGCGAAACGCACGCCGATGTGAGCCGCCTTATTTCAGTCATAATATACAAATATGTTTTAGCTGTGTAGTGGGCCGCGCGCACAACCTCTCGCGGGCGAGCCTTTCTCTGAATACGCCGTTTTAACGGGGGTGGGGATAAGAAACACCGCACCGGCAGAAGTAGACTAATGATTATGAATGCGTCGGGGAAAACAGCAAGGAAACTGACTGGCCATTTTAATAATTCATTGATAAGTTGACACAAACACGCACACATACACAGCAGACCAAATCGTCATTAGCACGTCCCTCTCCCAAACAGCACAGCAATGAGATACATACATTTAAACAATTTATTCATACAGATGTACCTGTATATGTGTGTGTATACAGTGGTGTGAAAAACTATTTGCCCTCTTCCTGATTTCTTATTCTTTTGCATGTTTGTCACACTTAAATGTTTCTGCTCATCAAAAAACGTTAACTATTAGTCAAAGATAACATAATAGACCACAAAATGCAGTTTTTAAATAAAGGTTTACGTTATTAAGGGAAAAAAAAAAATCCAAATCTACATGGCCCTGTGTGAAAAAGTGATTGCCCCCCTTGTTAAAAAATAACTGTGGTTTATCACACCTGAGTTAAATTTCTGTAGTCACCCCAGGCCTGATTACTGCCACACCTGTTTCAGAGGCCACAAAAGACCCCAGGACAACATCTAAAGAACTGCAGGCCTCACTTGCCTCAATTAAGGTCAGTGTTCACGACTCCACCATAAGAAAGAGACTGGGCAAAAATGGCCTGCATGGCAGATTTCCAAGGCGCAAACCACTTTTAAGCAAAAAGAACATTAAGGCTCGTCTCAATTTTGCTAAAAAACATCTCAATGATTGGCAAGACTTTTGGGAAAATACCTTGTGGACCGACGAGACAAAAGTTTAACTTTTTGGAAGGTGCGTGTCCTGTTACATCTGGCATAAAAGTAACACAGCATTTCAGAAAAAGAACATCATACCAACAGTAAAATATGGTGGTGGTAGTGTGATGGTCTGGGGTTGTTTTGCTGCTTCAGGACCTGGAAGGCTTGCTGTGATAGATGGAACCATGAATTCTACTGTCTACCAAAAAATCCTGAAGGAGAATGTCTGTTCGTCAACTCAAGCTGAAGCGATTTTGGGTGCAGCAGCAGGACAATGACCCAAAACACACCAGCAAATCCACCTCTGAATGGCTGAAGAAAAACTAAATGAAGACTTTGGAATGGCCTAATCAAAGTCCTGACCTGAATCCTACTGAGATGTTGTGGCATGACCTTAAAAGGGCGGTTCATGCTAGAAAACCCTCAAATAAAGCTGAATTACAACAATTCTGCAAAGATGAGTGGGCCAAAATTCCTCCAGAGCGCTGTAAAAGACTCGTTGCAAGTTATCGCAAACGCTTGATTGCAGTTATTGCTGCTAAGGGTGGCCCAACCAGTTATTAGGTTCAGGGGGCAATTACTTTTTCACACAGGGCCATGTAGGTTTGGATTTTTTTTCTCCCTAAATAATAAAAACCATCATTTAAAAACTGCATTTTGTGTTTACTTGTGTTATCTTTGACTAATAGTTAACGGTTTTTGATAAGCAGAAACATTTAAGTGTAAAAAACATGCAAAAGAATAAGAAATCAGGAAGGGGGCAAATAGTTTTTCAAACCACTGTATGTATTTGTATGTGTATATGCATCAGCACGTGTAAAGTTTTCCAGAGCGCACCGGCAGAAGTAGAGTAATGATTATGAATGCTTCGGGAAAAACAGCAATGAAACTCACTCTGACCATTTTAATAATTAATTAATAAATTAGCGATTTCTTTTGTTTCGGCTGTGCTGATGGTGATAATGTTATCTCGTCGTCTCTGCACAAGTGGACGCGCCTACAATTCACTTTTTATACGAATTACATAATCTAATAATTTGTTTTTCATTATTTTATATAAAAGCAGATATTTCGCTTTCTATAAGTACATATTTTTCACGTCTGTTTAGTTTCATTTATTTCAGTTAATAAATCTACTACAAATTTAAAAAACACAAAATATAAGATGACACAAGACCCTACACGTGTAGCTTTTCTAATTACACATAAAATCTAAAGGCTCAGTGTGTTAATGTTTACGTTGCTTAAATTCGATCCTAAAAATATTTAAATTAATTTTAATTATAAATTTGTACTGTAATGTTACTACTGTGATTATGAATTCGTTTAATTACAATGTTTCACTTAATTTTATTTGCAACTACATGCGACTCTAGCCGAGCTGCGACTCATTAATCCTGGAGCGAACGGACTAAGGCCTGAGGCGTCAGTCTGTAGTTATATAGCAACACTCAGCGGTAAAAGCCAGCAAACGCACAAACACAAATGCAGTTGCCGTGCGCCGCGACGGTAAAAGTCACATACCGCTTGTCCACCTACTGTATACTTCTGGACAATTACAAATACTAAAAAAGTACACTTTGTAGGTAATACAAATATACCATGTTATATCATACAGTACACAAAACCTTCTATACTACAGTATTGCAAATGCGTTAACAGTACACTAAAGGTGTTTAGGATAATTTACAAATGATAACTGTTTATTCTCAACCATTCACCAAAACTGAACTTAAAACTCGCGAAGTGGCAAGGCGCATGCGCTCTTCGCGTGTGCAGAGACATTTTTTTCCCTCGGGGTTTGCCGTAGAGGCTACGGCAAGCCCCGAGGGAAAAAATGCATCCGCACAAGCGAAGTGCGCATGTGCCATGCCACTTTGCAAGCTTTAAGTGCTCTTTCCCTGACCTGCCTTCAAAGGAACAGCCGGGAAAGAGCAGGGGGGGGAGTACTGTAGTAGTAACGGTGGAACAGCGCTTCAGTTATATGTTTGGACAAGGGGAGGAGAGATTGTTGTGGATCATTTTCTTTCAAAGATTTTTTTAACCGGATTATCTTTGACTGGACATACAAGAATAGTACATATTCTATGGATTTCTCACCCTCCGTCATCGGCCTCTCGGACTTCATTAACCCCGGTGAGACCGAACCATACTCGGTATACTCGGATAACACGCAAACAATAAACACGAACTTCGGACATTTTCCACTCACTCGCACACATACCGTTCATTGTTTATATCTTTGTTTGGTTGTGGTGCACCTTTTCCATTTTCTTTATTTAAGTTTTGTATAATACACTTTTGCTTTATCTACTTGTTTGTGTTTGTCCTTTTTTTTGGTATGTACACACATACAATAAACACGACTTCGGACATTTTCCACTCACTCGCGTTCACATACACATACAGTTTATTATATGTAGTTTGTAAATATTGTTTATATTTTTGTTTGGTTGTTGTGCACCTTTTTCGTTTACTTTATTTAGTTTTGTATAATAAACGTTTGCTTTATCTAATTGTTTGTGTTTGTCCTTTTTGCTCACCTTTTGCTGGCCTTTTAACGCAACACCGACACAAAGATAAAAGACCTCTCGTATTTTGTAGCCACAGTTAATATAAAATTAGCTGGTCTTTACACGGTAAAACCGACGATATCTTTTCTATTTATTGACGGGTCTCCTGAGCCGTCGTTCAGTTATGGTCATGGTCATTTCGTTTTGCGACACACGCTGTAGCGGTTGATCAGTCATAAATCACTGTGGCGTCTGACCAATTACAACAGTGAGGGCTCACGGGAAGGAGGGGTTTAGACAGACTGAATCTTCAAACTGCTTTACACGAGTTGTTTTACGAATCATTTAGAAATGGGGTAAAATTAAATCTATTTTTAGAGAAAACTAAAGTGTTTTTTGACCTTGCATACATGTAAACCTGTTTTATGAGACTCATTAAGCAATATTAGCAACCTTAAAATGTCAGAATTGGACCTCTTTAAATATTAGGAAAATAAATGGTGGTACAACATTTTATTTTAAATAAAAATCTGCAATCCCGCTTTCTAGGAAGTCCCATTTGCATTTTGCAACAAGCCATGTGGGGGACTCAGCAAACATATGGAAGAAGGGCATATGGTCAGTTGAGACCAAAATATAACTTTTGGGCCAAATGAAAAATGCTCTGTGTGGCGGAAAACAATCACTTTGCAGGGTGGTGGCAGCATTATGTTGTGGGGATGCTTTTCTTCAGCAAAGACAAGGAAAGAGCATTTGCAAAGAGCAGTTCAGGTAGGTAGGTATGAACAATTGTGAAATGGTAAAAACTGTTACATAGTCTGGATGTGAGTGCTCAAATGCTTTGGTACCTTATTTCAGGTGGGAGGAGGGTAATGAGGGAGTGTGAGTGGTGTGTCCAATTTCACAATGCTGGTAGCTCGGCAGAAGCGGCGTGTGGTGTAGATGTCTTCAATAGAGGGGAGAGAGACCCTGATGATCTTCTCATCTGTCCTCACTAGCCGCTGTAGGGTCTTGTGGTCTTATATGGCACAATTCACAAATCAGACAGTGATGCAGCTGCTCAGGATGCTCTCGATAGTTCCGCTATAGAAAGTGGTAAGGATTGGTGGTGGAAGCTGGGCCTTCCTCAGCCTTCTCAGGAAGAAAAGACGTTGTTGGGCTTTCTTATGCAGAGGCTGGTGTTGAGGAATCAGGTAAGGTTCTCCTCCAGGTGGACACCTCCTGAACTCAACAACCATCTCTTTTGTCTTATCGATGTTCAGAGAAAAGTTGTTGTCTTTACACCAGTCCGTTAGTTTCTGCACTTTCTCTCTGTACGCTGACTCGTCGTTCTTAATGATGAGACCCACCACGGTCGTGGCATCAGCAAAGTTGATGATATGATTGGAGCTGTGTGTCGCTACACAATCATGAGTCAGCAGCTCGAACAGCGGGAGACTGAGCACACAACCCTGGGGGGCCCCATTGCTGGAGGTACTGTATAGTTCCCGATCCGCACTGCCTGGGATCTTTCGGCCAGAAAGTCTAGGAACCAGTTACAGAGGCAGGTGTTCAGGCCCAATAGGCTCAGCTTCCCGATCAGGTGCTGTGGGATTATTGTATTAAATGCTGAACTGAAATCTATGATGTAAGTGTCCTTCTTGTCCAGGTGTGTCAGTGCCAGGTGGAGTGTGGTGGAGATGGCTGCACAAACTGCAGTGGGGGGGGGGATGGGGCAGCAGGGTCTTAAAGTGTCTCATGACGAGCCGATCGAAGCACTTCATGATAATGGGTGTGAGTGCAACAGGGCAGTAGGCATTAAGACAGGACACAGAAGACTTCTTTGTCATGGGGATGATGGTGGTAGACTTGAAGCATGTGGAAACGACGGCGAAATGACGTCATCTGTGCACTTGTTGATGTACAGTAGCTGGTCACTGATGACGAGTACTCCTCCAAGTCTGTGAAGTCACTGTACGTTGCAGCCTCCCTAAACATGTTCCAGTCAGTGTTCTCGAAACAGTCCCGAAGAGCAGAGATGGCTCCAGCTGGCCGGATTTTCACCTGCTTCAGAACCGGTTTTGATCGCCTGACACGTGCTGGAATTAGCATAACAGAGATGTGGTCTGAGTAACCAAGGTGAGGGCAGGGCTCTGCCCGATATGCCCTGGGGATGTATGTGTAAACAAGATCTAGTGTGTTATTCCTTCTCATTGCAAAGTCCACATACTGATGGAACTTAGGAAGCATTGACTTGAGATTTGCATGGCTGAAATCTCCAGCGACAATAAACAGTCCATCGGGGTGTGTGTTCTGCAGATTACTGATTCTAGCATACAGTTCACAGAGCGCCTCCTAAGCATTAGCGCTAGGAGGGATGTACACTCCGATAATGAAAACAGTGGTGAATTCCTGTGGTAAATAAAAGGGTCTACATCTAACAGTCACAATCTCCAGCAATGGTGAGCAACATTTAGAAACTAGCACGGAGTTTTTACACCATTCCATGTTGATGTAAACACACAAGCCGCCACCGCAAGTCTTACCACACAGAGCTGCATTTCTGACGTGGCAAAATGAGGCTAGCCCATCTAGTTAAATGGCGGCGTCTGAGCCATGTCTCCGTAAAAAGACGCAGCAGTCCCTAAACTCACGCCGTGTAGTCTGTTGGAGTACAGTTTATTGTTCAGGGAGCAGACATTTGATAAGATGATGGACGGAAGAGCTGGCCGGCTAGGGTTTATTTTTAGCCTAGCACAGACTCCCGCTCACTTGCTGCATTTCCGCTTCCTCGCGCACCACTTACGATGTTCCCTCCTCCGGCCACCGGCATCAGACAACGCCAAGGACTAAAGGCTTGGTTCCCGAAGCAAGCCGAGGTCGCGTAGCTTCTCACGCAGCTCATCTTGAATGAATTTTATTGAGTTATTGAGTTGTAAAAGAGTCTGGTGGTGGTAAATATGAACATTGTTTGCACCGTGTTTATACATTGAGTAAAATAAACGCGCTACAACACGAAGTAAACAAAGTAGCACCATTTTGGCTCCGGAGCGATTGCTGTGTGCTACTGCCACACCGCCATCTTGGATGCATTCTCCTCAAGATTCTTAAGCAAATTACTAGAGTAATCTAGATAAAATAATCTAATATGTGCATGGAACATTTATACAACTGTTTATTTGAAAAGTCATGCAACTGTTTATTTGTATGTGTAGGGTGGGATGTGTTTGAAGTTTTATTTTTTTATTATTTTATTATTTTAACTTTAAATCTGGGCTGTAGATTGATTTTTTTTTATTTATAGTACATAATTTTTAGACTGTTCATTATAAAAAAAAAGGATTAATTAAAATCATTTAATTAACTAACAAGTAACTAGTGTGCTTATTCATTTAAAGGTTTTAAAGTAAGTACAGTAAATAAACCTTTTTTTTTTTTCATTTTAACTTTATGGCTATGTTTCAACTTTTATTTTATGTTTTTTGTCTGGGATGTTATGGAATCTTGTCATGTACAAGTAATACTGTGAAATTTTAAATTGCATTTAAATTAATTTTACAATCTTAAATTGTAATAGGTATATTTTTAATAGATAGTAATAGTAATAGATACATTTTCTTAAGAATTCAATGTCAACCTAATTAAAGAGTTTAAAACATTAGTGATCAGCTATGTAATGGAAGAAATGTGTGAATAAAATTTTTAAAATTTTGGTTTGTTATTACCACACAAAAAAAACATCCACAAAACATTTATGAAAGGAATCTCTTTTTTAACGGTCAATGGTAAAGTTGTAAATATATGTTTTGTGACATGAAAGGTCTTCAGGACATAGGACTTTGTGCTTTCTGGATTCTAGTGTCAACTTCAGGAGTTGCTTCGTGGATATTCCACACTAAATGTGGAAAAGGTATGACCAGTTTTTCATTGTTTCGTTAAATTATAAAAGTTAAATGTGGAAAAGGTTTCATTAGATTATCTATGGCAATAGTCATATAATTAGTAATAGCTGTAGAGAATCTGAACACAATTTATACATACTGTAACTGCAAGATTTATACACGCAGTATTTATACATACTGCAACTTTTTTTTGTTTCAAGGTAGGTATTTTAAATACTTAGCTCTTGTTTTCTCTGTGTGGCAGAGACCATCCATCCTGTATTAATGATCAAGGTGTCAAGGTGTTAATCAGTTTACCAAGGTGGGATTTAAAGCACCCTAAAGACTCCTCCTCTTACACCTCAGGCCATATGCTGCATATGGTACACAGGCTGCAAATCAAACAGAGATGCACTTGGAGTTCAGAGGAGCTGCTGAGAGTAAAAGCACAATGCTGATTCCTGTGACCTGCTGCTGGAGGTGTTTTGAGATGAAGACGATAATTAGGCAGTCTTCTGTTTAACTGCAGTACAGACTCTTATTACTATGTGGGAAGTTAAAATGGTCGCGTGTCTGCTCACGGCCTCGCTTATTCGCGCGCGGCTTGTCACGCACAGACCGGAGCGGGATTGTTCGGGTGTGTGTGATCCGTCCCGCTGCCCGCCCTCCCCGGAGTCCTGCTACTTCGGCGTGGTGAGGGACGCGTGCCGCTGCTGTGCTGAGTGCGCCTCAGGAGAGGGAGACCTGTGCGGTGAACGGGGCCGCGCGCGCTGCGGCGATGGTCTGCGCTGCGATCGCGCCGCGGGGGCGCGCACGTGCATGTGTGTCACCGCTGGACTAGTCTGCGGAAGCGACGGCCGCACGTATCCGAGTGAGTGCCGTCTCAGAGCTGAGAACCGGAGGGCCGAGCGGAGCCGCGCGCCCGCTGTCATCCCTGTACAAAAAGGCGCGTGCGAGTCCGGTGAGTTAATGAGGCGCGCGTCCTGTCTCATTCCCTTTGTAAATATATTTTAAATGCTTCGTAAAAATGTCAAATGATAAATGGAAATTAATAATTGTTAATAATGTATGCTGTTTTTAGTGGATAAAAATATATAATAACCAGCAAAAACATTGAATTTTGTTGAATTTTACTTTTATAAATGAAAAAAATGCAATTAAACTTCCACAATATTTGGGAACTTAGTTGTCTAAATCATTTACTACCTTTTAAAAACAACAAATGGTTTGTGAATTAAAGAAATGTAGGTAAATGCAACTTATATTTAGCCAAAATAATGAGTTTTGGCTAACAGTGGAGCCAGATATAAAACTTAAATTCAGTTTCTTCCACATCACACACAAAAAAGGGAAAAAAGTTATTCTTGCACTTTTATTATTTATAAGACATTTAAAGTAACATTTTGTTATCACACATGCTTTAGATTATAATTAAACTCCTAAGGACAAGAAGGTAGAAAACTTCCTGGCGTCACAGAGGCTAATCACATCCAGGACATTTCTAATGTAAAAAAAAAAAAAAAAAAGGCTTGAGAAAGATGGGTTGCATTGCATTAGTGTTTTTATAATTTTTGTTTATTTAAATTAAGATATTCATGGAAGGTAAAAATTACAAAGACAGAAAAATAAAAAATGGAAAGCGAATAGTATGTAACTCCAAAGTGTTCAAAATTAAATAAATAAATATGATGAAATAAATAACTCTATGAATAAATAAGACACATACATGTAATATAAGAATGATATTGTGAAATAATGGAACATATTTAAAATAAAAAAAAAAGCTTATTATTGTGAAATATATTGCACTCTGCTATATAAATTTACTTATTATTATGGAATAATATTTCATGGTCATTATTTTTCCCAATAACAGAGATTATTGCAGAGGCATTTTATTTAATTCACGCTGTTTTTATTTAAAAATGTAATTTTTTAAATGTCAGTTTTTATTTTAAAATCCCGTTTTTCACGATGGCCTATTTATTTCTTAATGCGACTTTTCAGCAGAATGAGTTCTTCTGTCAATCAGCGCTAGTGGGTTGGACCCAGTGGCGGCCGGCCCATAGGGGGCGCTGGGGCACCGCCCTCCCTGATAAGAGGGGCTAAAAATGTAAAATATATTTTTACAAATTAAGTTTTTAAATTCGGTTTACCCACCAGTATGTGCCTACATGCGATATGAATAACATATACAACATTTCCCACCTAGTGACATTCATTCACCAGTGAATTTCCACAGACAGACTTGTATCGTTTCTGTCATGGGGCGCTGAGAAAAAGCGCCCCTGAGTGCAGCCAAATAGCCCGTGATGTACTGTTGCTAGGGTAAATTAATAAATATGTGGCCAATCAGTTCCTCAGAATTTTATGGTCTTGGGGCGCTGAAAATTCTGCCCCAAGCAGCAGAAAATACCGCGAGATTTACGTTTTTTTTCTTTTGAGGCGTGGTCAATCAGAGAGAGGCGCGGTTAATCAGAGTAATGATGGCGAACTTAACGAGCGAAGAGCAGTTTCCACCAAATTCGGTGAGATCCTTATTCTTCTTTGTCTTTCGGCTGTTCCCTTTCAGGGGTCGCCACAGCGAATCATCTGCCTCCATCTAACCCTATCCTCTGCATCCTCTTCTCTCACACCAACTAACTTCATGTCCTTTCTCACTGCATCCATAAATCTCCTCTTTGGTCTTCCTCTAGACCTCCTGCCTGGCAGTTCCAACCTCAGCATCCTTCTGCCAATATATTCACAATCTCTCCTCTGAACATGTCCAAACCACCTCAATCTGGCCTCTCTGACTTTATCTCCAAAACATCTAACGTGGGTTGTCCCTCTGATGAACTCATTCTTAATCCTATCCATCCTTGTCACTCCTAAAGAGAACCTCAACATCTTTAGCTCTGCTACCTCCAACTCTGCCTCCTGTCTTTTCTTCAGCGCCATTGTCTCTAAGCCGTAGAGCATTGCTGGTCTCACCACTGTCCTGTACACCTTTCCTTTCATTCTCGCTGATACTCTTTTATCGCACAACACACCTGACACTTTTCTCCACCCATTCCAACCTGCCTGTACCCGCCTCTTCACCTCCTTTCCACACTCTCCGTTGCTCTGGACCGTTGACCCCAAGTACTTAAAATCCTGCACCTTCTTTACCTCTGCTCCCTGTAGCCTCACCGATACTCCTGGGTCCCTCTCATTTACACACATGTATT
Source organism: Clarias gariepinus (assembly GCF_024256425.1). Lineage (NCBI taxonomy): Eukaryota > Metazoa > Chordata > Actinopteri > Siluriformes > Clariidae > Clarias > Clarias gariepinus. Next base: position 9,358,464 of record NC_071120.1, read on the forward strand.
CCGTCTTGCTGCGGCTAACCTTCATTCCTCTGCTTTCCAGAGCATACCTCCACCTCTCCAAATTTTCCTCCACCTGTTCCTTGCTCTCGCTACAGAGCACAATGTCATCTGCAAACATCATAGTCCATGGGGACTCCTGTCTTACCTCATCTGTCATCCTGTGCATCACCAGAGCAAACAAAAAGGGGCTTAGAGCCGATCCTTGATGCAGACCCACCTCCACCTTAAACTCTTCTGTCACACCTACAGCACATCTTACCACTGTCTTACAGCTCTCATACATGTCCTGCACCACTCTAACATACTTTTCTGCCACTCCAGACTTCCTCATACAATACCACAGCTCCTCTCTTGGCACCCTGTCATACGCTTTCTCTAAATCTAAAAAGACACAATGCAACTCCCTGTTACCTTCTCTGTACTTCTCCGCCAGCATCCTCAAAGCAAATACTGCATCTGATGTACTCTTTCTAGGCATAAAACCATATTGCTGCTCACAAATGCTCACCTCTGCCCTTAACCTAGCTTCCACTACTCTCTCCCACAGCTTCATTGTCTGGCTCATTAGCTTTATACCTCTATAATTGCCACAGCTTTGCACATCTCTCTTGTTCTTAAAAATTGGCACCAATACACTTCTCCTCCATTCCTCTGGAATCCTCTCACTCTCCAAGATCTTGTTAAACAAACTTGTCAAAAACTCTACTGCCACCTCTCCTAAGCACTTCCATACCTCCACAGGTATGTCATCAGGACCAACAGCCTTTCCACTCTTCATCCTCTTCAACACCCTTCTCACCTCACTTCTACTAATATTTGCTACTTCCTGTTCCACAACAGTCACCTCTTCTACTCTTTGTTCTCTTTCGTTTTCCTCATTCATCAACTCCTTAAAGTACTCCTTCCATCTTCCCATCACCCTCCTGGCATCTGTCAGTACATTTCCATCTCTATCTTTAATCACTCTAACCTGCTGCACATCCTTCCCATCTCTATCTCTCTGCCTTGCCAACCTGTACAGATCCCCCTCTCCCTCCTTACTGTCTAGCCTAGCATACAAGTCCTCATATGCTCTTTGTTTGGCCTTTGCCACCTCTACCTTCACCTTACTCTGCATCTCCCTATACTCCTGTCTACTCTCTTCAGTCCTCTCAGTGTCCCACTTTTTCTTAGCTAGCCTCTTTCCCTGTATACACTCCTGGACTTCCTCATTCCACCACCAAGTCTCCTTGTCCACTTTCCCCTTACCTGATGATACACCAAGTACCCTCCTACCTGTCTCCCTGATCACATTGGCTGTAGTTGTCCAGTCAACTGAAAACTCCTGACCACCCATAGCCTGTCTCAACTCCTCCCTAAAGACTTCACAACATTCTTCCTTTCTCAGCTTCCACCACTTTGTCCTCTGCTCTGCCTTTGTCCTCTTCGCCTTCCTCACCACCAGGGTTATTTTACACACCACCATTCTGTGTTGTCTGGCTACACTCTCCCCTACCAACACTTTGCAGTCACTGATCTCTTTCAGGTTACAACGTCGACACAAGATGTAGTCGACCTGAGTGCTTCTGCCTCCACTCTTATATGTCACCCTATGTTCCTGCCTCTTCTGGAAGAAAGTATTTACCACTGCCATTTCCATCCTCTTTGCAAAGTCCACCACCATCTGTCCTTCTACATTCCTGTCCTGAAGGCCAAACCTGCCCATCACATTTTTATCACCTCTGTTCCCTTCCCCAACATGTCCATTGAAGTCTGCACCAATCACCACTCTTTCACCCCTGGGGATGCTCTGCATCACTTCATCTAACTCACTCCAGAATTTCTCCTTCTCCTTTAACTCACATCCTACCTGTGGGGCATAACCACTAACAACATTGAACATTATCCCTTCAATTTCCAGCTTCAGACTCATCACCCTATCTGATACTCTCTTCACCTCTAGAACATTCCTTACAAACTCCTCTTTTAGGATAACTCCTACTCCATTTCTTTTCCTATCCACACCATGGTAAAACAATTTGAACCCTGATCCTAAGCTTCTAGCCTTGCTACCTTTCCACCTGGTCTCCTGTACACACAGTATATCCACCTTTCTTCTCTGCATCATATCAACTAACTCTCTTCCCTTCCCTTGCATGGTCCCAACATTCAAAGTCCCTACTATCACTCCTAAACTCTTGCCTTTCCTCTTCTCTCTCTGCTTACGAACACGCCTTCCACCTCTCCTTCTTCGACCAACAGTAGCCCAATTTCCACCAGAACCCTGTAGGTCAACAGCACCAGTGGCGGTCGTTGTTAACCCGGGCCACGACCGATCCGGTATGGGAATTATATTCTTGATTCGCATCATTGATTTGGCAAATGTTTTACGTCGGATGCCCTTCCTGACACAACCCTCTGCATTTATCCAGACTTGGGACTGGCACAAGAAGACACTGGATTGTGCCCCCCCGTGGTTGCATTTAAGATCCTTATTAATATACCCATTTTAGACTGTTGTGTTAAATTGCATTTTTAAAACTGTTTTTCTTTGTGTGAACCACTTTGAGATGCAACTTTGCTTGAAAGGTGATCCAGCTGATCATACCCTTTGATGTTGATTATTGTATTTGATACTCTCTTAAGCATGCATGTATTATACAATGGAAATTTGTTCATTTACTTTATCTGTAAAACTGGTGATTTTGAGGAGGAGATTAAAGCATTACTGTTAATTGTAATCATCGTCTGACTGTTGATTTTAATTCTTATATTGGACTAAGCAAAGAAATATTTTGTCACATCAGCCCCACCAGGAAAATTTTTCACCAGCCGCCACTGGTTGGACCTGCACGCTTTTTGGCTAATCCTTTAACATCCATTAGTTTCCATGAATACCTGCTCCGTGGGACGCCGCTACAGCTAGCAATAACGTGCTAGGCAGTGGCGGAATGGCCGTCTGGAGTACCGGGCGTTACCCCGGTAAACTTATTTTAAAAATGACGGAAACTGAGAAGAGTGCGTTAATCGTACGGGCGCCGTCGATAAAGTGCGCGTGTTTTGTAACACTCACCACTATGTTGTATATCACATCATGTATGTACAGTATGTTGCCCTTTATGAGTTGCTGCGCGTGTCCGCTGAGGAGGTGTGCACATGAGAAGGAGAGAACGGAGCAGGAGCTCAGCTGTGCTGCTCCCCACCAAAATGCTCTATTGTTTTACCGTTTTCTTTACTTTTACTGCATGTTTTGTATTATAATTTTGTGACGCTGAAAAAGGCTGATAAAGGTTTTGTGCTGAACGCTTTTGTTGGCTCTGAGCTCTTTTTTTCTCGGCTATCCGGCCCAAAGCGGCACAGTTTATGTTATTCCATACGTGTTCTGAAACCACGCCCCCTTTCACATTTAATTTACAGAGGGAAAGATATGGATCATTTCTCGATACAGCAAAGAATGAATAATTGCCATGAATGCAAATTGGAAAAAAAAAAAGAAAAGGTGGAGCTGAAAATTTATGCGACAAGAAGAAAAAGCTTTAAAAGCAGATGCTGTGAATTTCTAAATTAGCAGATTATGCCTTTTGCGTGAAGGGAAATTACAGTTCCACAGACTCTGACAGCTCTAACATTACAGTCAGGGACAGTGAGTCTGGATCCAGCAGCCTCAGGGTCAGTGATGATGTTGACCAGCACTTCTCCCCTTCTATACACGAGCCAAGTGAAAATCGACTAAACAAATAAACTGAAATAAAATCAGAGGCAGCATTAGCTCGGGCTAGTAAACTTACTCATTTTAATCAATATTGTAGACAATATTAATTCAAAATAAGGCTGAGAAATAATATTGAAATAATAAAAATAATAATGAAATAATTGAAATAATATTGACTACAATAATAATTACTAGCATGAGCTGATGCTGCTACTGATTTTATTCCAGCTTACCTCTTCAGTTTGATTAGCCCCATTTTCACTCTGGTAGATCAGGAGAGAGGTGTTGGACATCATCATCACTGACCTACTGCACTTGCAGCTTACACTGATTGGTGTATACTTGCTTGCTGATACACTGAGTGGTGTATCTTACACTGACTGCATAAAGATGATCCTCCCTGACCTGCTAAAATATTGTCTTCACAGTTTTATTTGTTGTTTGTCTTAATGTTTTTTTTTCTTTGTTTTACAAATGTGACCCAATATACACTACCGTTCAAAAGTTTTAGAACTCTTGCAAATTTCTTTGTTTTTGTTTAGTGATTTATTTTCTACATTCTACAACAATACTGGGGATTTCAAAACTATAAAATAACATATGGAATTAGGTAATTACATAACAACAAGAAAAACAACAGTAAGTTGTTATTTTAAGACACAGAGGTCAGCCTTTCTGTAATAGTTCTTGCAAGAACAGTATTGTCAAGTGCATTTGCAAAATCCGTCAGGCACCATAATGAAACTGGCTCTCATGAAGGCCGTCCCAGGAGGGCGAGACCAAACCCTACCTCTGCCACAGACCAGAAGTTCATTTAGAGTTATCAGCCTGAAAAATGACCAATTAACAGCACCTCAGATTAGAGGCGTTATGAAGTCTTTACAGAGCAGAAGTAGCAGAAACATCTCAATATTAACTGTTCAAAGGAGGACGCCTTCAGCATTCCTTTACAATGTATAAATTAATAAAAATCAGGAACGATCATGGAGTTAGAAATAAAAAGCATTTATTTCTGTATTGCCTTATATGTTTATACTAGTAAGTTGTGTGCTAAGTCAAAAGTCACGGAAGATGGCGGACTGGTGGGAACTTCAGCCAGTTCTTTTCATTTTAGCTGATCAGATAGAGAGGGATAATTTGCCAGTAGACACTGTACTGCCACCTACTGCATAGGATACATATTGCATCATTAGACCTAACTTGTTACTTCATGCGTTATTACTTACGTCTGAATAAAGGAGCAACCAATCACACAGCTGGCTCCGCCCTATCGCTCTTAAATGACAGAATGACTGATTCTGCTGAAAAGTCGCATTATGAAATAAAAAGGCCATCGTGAAAAACAGGATTTTGAAATAAAAACTGACTTTGAAAAAATTACATTTTGAACTAAAAACAGCATGAATTAAATAAAATGTCTCTGCAAGAATCTGTTATTGGGAAAAATAATGACCATGAAATATTATTTCATAATAATAAGTAAATTTATATAGCAGAGTGCAATATATTTCACAATAATTAGCTTTTTTTCAAAATATGTTTCATTATTTCACAATATCATTCTCATATTACATATACTGTATGTCTTATTTATTCATAGAGTTATTTATTTCATCATGTCCTATTTATTTATTTAATTTCGAACACTTTGGAGTTCCATAGAAAAGAAGTTAAAAGTAAAAAAAAATAAAAGTTTATTAAACTTGACTTTGATACAGCCTACTTGCAAACAAACTAATGTTAAATACACTTAGAATATACAAAAATATGTCATGCATTTTTGTTTAATTACATCTGAGGTAAACATACCTAAGTGCATTCTGATAAAACTGTTTCAATTTTACACACATAAGCTCTAGATACACGTTGGTTTCTTCTCACCGCGAAATATGTGTAGAACATACCTATCTTATAAATAATAAGATTTAATTGATAATGCAGGGACATCTTGCTGGATTTTGAAACAAGAAGTGCTTTAAAATCTCCTAGTAGACAACTATATTGACCTTGGACTTGACAAAACACAGTGGACCAACACAAACATATAACATGTCAGATGTGAAAAAGTTTGATTTTAAGCAACTTGCATTCTGTGCCTTCCCAGATAGCACACACACGTCGCGGAGACGTCTATGCGACGTCGTCTTTTTCATCTGGCAGATGTCTGGCAGAGGGCGTCCGTGCCCGATGTTAGTAGTCTACGTATTTAAGATGTAAATGAATTAAAACGACCCTGATCCGCTCTTTAGACAATGTTAATCAGATGTTCATACATTTGCCAAATGTTTTGTGAAGGAAGGGAGCATAAGACAAACGGGATAAAACGGAGATTTTTATTTTATATTCAATAAAAACACTGTTTTACACCAGCAGCAACTTACCAATGAGATCTCAATTTTAAAATATGTACAAAACATAAAACACCACAAATAAGTATCAATCAAAGGAAAAATAATTTACCACCAACAGAAACGTTTTGTACTTCATAACTGTACGTTATGACTTTTAAATATGACAGTGAGATACGCTTCACAACTCATGAGAACAGACCGAAACCAGAACCGACCCGCAGGTTAAGCACGCGCATATAACCGCCGGTATTTTAAGTGTAATTAAAAATACAAGAAACAGCTTAAACCAAAATAACGTGACTAAACAGCAGGTGACATTTATGTTCATTATTTAGTTTCTATTTAGAAAGATGGGAATTAATTCCTGCTTACCTTTTCCACACGGCCACCAAACGTTTATCTTCTCAACAAACTGTTCTTCTGCGTCCGTAAGTGTTGCACTAGCGCCACCTTCTGGTTAATTCTCCTTTGGTGTTTCTCCACTCTATTTTCAGATTATTTATATATAGATATATTTCCCATCCACATACCAGCAAATTTCGGATTATAAAGATACGTCGCATAGACGTAAAGACGATGTATCATTTAACAGCTCAAACAGGCGATCTACAGATGATCAAAATACGACTTCTCCACGACGTACCTGTGCTATCTGGGTCTCCATTCTTCCTCCAGACTCTGAGATCTTGATTTCCAAACTAAATGCAAAATTGAAAAGAGGATGTTGGACCACTGAGCAATGGTCCAGTTCTTTTTTCTGACCTTGCCTCTTGAAAATGGAAATGCAACAGTTGTAGACCATATCCTCAAGATGAATATACTTTGACACAGCACTCTGTGAACTGCCAGACCTTTTAGCAGTGACCATTGTGGTAGAGGGGTTGATCATCATCTTCTGGACATTTGTCAAGTCATCATTCTTCCACACGATTGTGATTGCCTGTGCTGGACTAGACTGAGAGATACACACTATTTATCCTATATGAATAGTAATTTCCTTAAACTCAGAATGAAATATTCTAATATTTTAAGGTACTGTAATTTTGATTGCATGAACTGTAAGCTGTTATCAGGTGTGTTAACAGCCTTGCACCACCAGGGTATGGGTTTAATTCTTATTCAGGTTGGATTCCATGGAGTTTGCATGTCCTCACATATTTGTTGGGTTTCCTCTGGTTTCCTCCCACAGTCCAAAGACATGCAGATTAGGCTAGTTGGCATTCCCAAATTGCCTCGCTGTCTGAGTGTGCCTGCGATAAATTTGATAATCCTCAACATTAAAAAAAAAAAAAGAGTTGAAATATAAAATTTTCCATGCAATAATTAAAGAATATGAGTTTCATTTTTTAAACTAAATTGTGGAAAAAAATTTTATTACGTTGTGATTTTTTGATATGCATTGTAAACTGCAGTGAGAAAGTTGAAGCCAGCAATAGGAAAGTAATTCTTTGGGTTCACGTGTCAGTGGGGCAGGAGTCAAACTTTACAACTTCATGTAAAATTAAAACAAGGCCTCTCATAAGAACGTAAAAGGAGGTGTTAATGTGATAATAGATTTATTGGTATTCCCATAAACCTCTGAATAGGATAAAAAAATGGGACCACATTACAATGCTCATTTAATGTCAGGAGAACTTTAATAGCTTTTAGTCTATTAAACAATGCTGATAATACATCTTTCATTCTAGCTGTAATTTTAACTATGGATACTTTTAAAATTATTTACACATGTAACTTTTCTTTTTAGTGTAATAAAAATGACCTGTTATCAAATCTTCAATTTATAACCAGAAACACTGTAGAACTGTTTTTGTGGTAAACCTACCTGTGAGTGATTTATTTTATGTTTATAGAAAAAGTGTCTAGTGCGAAGACGTAGAGAATTAGAGGTAAAGTTTTTAATTCACCACCAAGGAAAAGGCTCCAGAACAGAGAATGACATTGTGCTTTGCAGTTGTTGAGCAACAAACCATAGTGACTGCACAAGCGAAAAAAAAAGAAAAGTTTTATGTTCCAAATCGTATATTAAATTAATGAATTTATATTAATCCGTAAACAAATTTCAGTTGTATAGGAATAGAACACATCAGAATGTGCTGTTATAAGAAAATGAACTCATTTAGCGTGCTCACACCACCGCATCACACCAGCTCATTGTTTTTCTGTAACATCATGCATATTTTTTAATCCATAATCTATTCATCATATATGCAAAAAAAAACAATTCAGATTTGTATAAATTACATTAATCTAAAATAAAACATAATATATGTGTACAGACCACAACAGCAATGCAATGGTAAATTCAAAATGTTTTTATTTAGGGGTGGACTGGGATACAATTCCAGACTGGGAAATCCCAGGCCAACTCAGGCCATCATATGCACCCAAAATTTATAAACCACGGACCACTTACTTTTTTTTTTTCTATCTAATGTATACATTAGATTGTATAACTCATTTTTGTTTATGTCTGCACTACAGCTCCTGTCTTACTACTCCCTTACTAGCTACAGTATATAAAATAATGTGATTTTTTAATGTGTTTGGTAAAATACTCAGTTAACTTTACAATTAATAGTATTAATCTTTTAGGACATAGTATTTTAAGTGGCGATAGGGGCATTACGTCCAATATTTACAGTAAGTTACAGTAAGATGAAGCTGACCTGCGCTAGAAGCCCTGTTTAGATTAGAAATTTTTCCAACATTTCGCTGCATCTTCTTTAAGTGCTTACTTTTTGCATCCCCATTTCCTTTCTGCTATACTCTGTCCTTGCATGTCTGTTTAAATGCTTTGCCACTCTGGGGAGGCATGGATGCACGGAGAGAACATAGCATAACAGATTCAGATCAATGAGCAGATTATTAGTATTTATTTACTTACTTAATTAATTGAATGCCAAATTCGACAGTCATCACTTTAGTACTTTGGGTGGGCAGTAATTGTCATGAATGCTGTGTGTGGACTTTAGGTGAGGCATAATCACAGAGGTGAGTACTTTTAATGAAGAAAACAGAACATGAACAAAACTCTCACTTTGAAACTAAGAAGGAGCAACAATGAAACTAAAAAAAAAAAAAAAACAAGTAAGTTAACAAAACAGTTTAACCAAACAGAACTTTTACCAAACACAAACAGAACAGGAACTTTACCAAACAGGAGCTTAACAAAACAGAACCTACAGAGCTGGACCGAAGCTACGGAATTCGGCATGACGCAGAACACATTAGTCAAACACAACACCATAATTAAACTGAACAGAACAGACCAGGAGCCACCGAAATCAACATGACACAGAAACATTTTAGTTTAACACAACCTCTTACTTAACTGAACAGATGCAAGACCCTGATTGACTGAACACATTTCTATATATACTTAACTAATGAGCTACCCCGGTTCAGGTGAAAGCTCCCATCACCTAACCGAGGTGCTTTCTGGGAAATGGCGTTTAGAAACACAAAAAAATAAAAAATAAACAGTGGTTTTTGATTGCTTAAGGATTTCTGTGGGCATTCATTTCAAGTCCAAGGAATAAAGCTTGAAAGCAGGTACAGTATAGTATAGTGTGTATGCATTTTGTCTCTTTTGACTAAAATGAGCTTTGTTTTGATCTGCAGTAATTCTGACATTTCAGCAGATTAGTTGCTGTTATACAAATATTTAACCATCAAATTTAATCATCTTTTCAGTTCTCATTATCCTCCTTTTAATATATACAAAAAGTGCATACATAGACAGTATAAAAGTTTTTTTTTTTTTGAAAAACAACTGAACCAGCTGAATCACATCAGATATTTTATATCTAGATATTCATAATTTTTTTAATTAGGGAAAAAACTAAAATATAAATCTTAAAACTTTATGAGAATATAAAGAAAACTTTATATTCACCTGGTTGCACATCCTTTAGCAAAACACTACCAAAAGTCTTTCCACTATTACTTGAAAAATGCTATCAGATTGCAGAGGTGTAAAGAGTCTTAAATTATTTTACTCAAGAAAAAAGGTACCATTACTGTTACTCTGGTAAAAAAAAAAAAAAAAAAAAACTTCATGTATTTAAATGAAAGTACAATTACTTAGGTAAAATATTAAAAATTAAAACGTAGCTCAGATGATTTTACTTATATGGTACTTTTCTTTTTTTCTTGTGCTTGCGCTGGTGGTAGTGGGCAAGGTGCCCCCGGGCAATGCAAACATAAGACATAGAGTAAGAGCATTTACATGTATAATGTTATTTTTAATTTGGCATCTATAAAATAAAATGCATTGACAATTAAAAAAATGGAATACATTATATAAATTATATAAAACAAATTTATAGCATCAACTCTTCTGGGAAGGCTTTACACGAGGTTTAGGAGTGTGTTTATGGGAATTTTTGACCATTCTTCCCGTTTGTGAGGTCAAACACTGATGTTCGATGAGAAGGCCTGGCTCGCAGTCTCCTACACTGCAGGTCTCGATGCCCAATTCTGATTTGTTGCCTATATCAGATTTTTTTGACCATCTGTTTACACGTTCTTTTAACTATGAATCACGTGTTTAAGATTCACGTGTTTAAACTTGCCATACCATCTGAAACATGGTTTTAAAACGGAGGAAAAAAAATGCCATAATTGCAGCCTGTGCATATGCTTCATTCACCAAATACAGATTTCTTAATGTTATTTAGCCCAAATAAGCGTTAACACAAGGCGGTGTATGGGTGTGGGGGGGTGCTTTTTCTTTTCCATGTCACCTGCGATCATCCCACACGCGCTTCCACCAGAGAATAACATTACGTCATTAAACCGCGAAGAAGTCGCAGTTTTAATGACGTACAGAACACAATGACTCAGGAAATCTGTTTGTTTACACGACAATCACATTAGCACATATCTGATTTATTTCCACATATAAAGGAGGCCTGAAACCGATCTCGGAATATCGAAATGCATGTGTTTTTTTTGCATATGTATCACATATGAGCAAAAAATCTGAATTGGGTCACATTTAACTGACAGTGTAAATGTAGCCTAATTCTCCCCAAAGATGTTCTATCGGGTTGAGGTCAGGATTCAGTCAAGTTCTTCCACACCTCTTACTCGCTTATCCATGTCTTTATGGACCTTGCTTTTTGCAATGGTGCACAGTCATGTTAGAACAGGAAGGGGCCAGCCCCAAACTGTTCCCACAAAGTTTAGAGCATAAAATTGGCCAAAATTTCTTGGTATGCTGAAGCATTAGGAGTTCTTTTCACTGGAACTAAGAGGACGAGCCCTATTACTGAAAAACAACCCCACACCAGTTCCAACATGACTGACTGTGCACCACACAGTCACTGTTTTACACGTTATATACTTTATACTTTATAGTATATATATATATATATATATATATATATATATATATATATATATATATATATTACTGTTTATACTTTATTTTAGGTTAAAAACCACATACATATCTGCCTGTCTTTCTGTAACTTATTATTACAAAGACATAACATTTTGTAAGGTTGAGTATCTTGCATCTTTTTTATGCTAAGTTGTACTTCTTTCTTCGTCAGCCACATGCTTTGCGGATGCACTGTGCACTTTCTGTTCAGTAATCAGAGAGTGAATCACAGACGAGATTTGAAAAAGTAGATTGGATAAAGATTTAATTATACCACTTCAGCACTGTTAATTCAGCGGTGAAAATATTAAATACTAAAACACTGGCCAACTTAGTGTTGGAGGTTTCATGGATAATTTTAACCAGCCTGGTGGCCAATCTTTATTGATTGCAAATTTCACCAGTAAGAGCGGAGTGTGAAGGTTTAATTAGCAGAGTAATAGCACAGTTTGGCTTCAAATATTGCAATGCACACAACATTATGGGTGACGTATCAGAGTTCAAAAGAGGTCAAATTGTAGGTGTGGGTCTCGCTGGTGCATCTGTGACCAAGAAAGCAAGTCTTTGTGATGTATTAAGAGCCACGGTATCCGGGGTAATGTCAGCATACCACCAAGAAGGACGAACCACATCCAACAGGAGTAACTGTGGACGCAAGAGGAAGCTGTCTGAAAGGGTTGTCCGGGTGCTTACCCGGATTGTATCCAAAAAACATTAAACCACAGCTGCCTAACTCACTGCAGAATTAAATGTGCATCTCAATTTTTTCGGTTTCCACCAAAACCGTTCTTCGGGAGCTCCACCGGGTCAATGTACATGGCCGGGCTGCTATAGCCAAAACTTTGGTCACTCATGCCAATGCCAAACGTTGGTTTCAATGCCAGCAGCGAAAATCTTGGGCTGTGCACAATGTGAAAAATTTATTGTTCTCTGATGAGTCCATCTTCACTGTCTTTCCCATGTTTGGTAAATAGTAATGTGTGATATGTAAGAATGGGGGGCAGGGGCAGAGAAGGGGGTAACCATTCACCAGCCTCAGAGCTGTAGAAAAAGGACAGTGGGGCAGTCTGGTGGTTCTGGTGTGTATTGACCTCTACCTTTTGGCTGAGGCCAGTAGCTGGAACAGGTGATGTGCAGAGTTATACTGATCACGCAGAATGCTGTGCACTCATCGAACGCAGCATGTGATGCAAATGGTGTTAATCTCAGGGAGACTAGTCCCGGTGATTTTCCCCGCTGCTTTCACCACCCCCTTAGTGCAGCCACATCAAACCACATTATGTCAGCACACTCTCTACTGCACAATGGTAAAAGTTCACCAAAACCTGCTAAGAAATGTTGGCGGTTCTCAGTTTCCTCAAGAACTTCTGTGCCTTTCTTATGGCAGAGGTGATGTTATTGCATGTTAGATACTCTGTCACAGTTAGGTCAAGAAATTTAAAGCTGGTGACCCTCTATACCGTTCCATTTCTGATAATAAGTGATAAGTGAATGGTCCTTGTGTTCCTGCAAAAATCCACAATCATCTCCCTGGTCTTTTTGATATTGAGGGTCAGGTTATGGGTATCGCATTAAACTGCCTAATGTTCCACCTCCCTACTGTTTAAGGATTCATCATTGTTAGTGATGAGGCCTAACATCACAATGTCATCGCCAAACTTTATGATGTAGTTAAAAGGAAGGGAGGTGCAGCAGTCATGTGTATAGTGTATAAAGTAAAGGACTTAATACAGGACTTAATATGCACAATGGATGATATGTTTTTGTCTACTCGCACACACTGAAAGCGATTTGTTAAAAGTCCATAGTCCAGTACAGTGCTTAATCCAAGCTTAGTTTGGAGCTTGTTTAGCAAAATGGTGTTAAACACTGAACTAAATTCGACAAAGAGGAGCCTAGCATATGTATTTTTGTTTTTTTCAGATGTTCTAACATAAAATGGAGCACAATAGCCACAGCATCCTATGTCAATCTGTTTGCTTTATATACAAACTGGTAATGGTCCAGTGTGGATGGTATGACATCCTCGATGCGCTTAATCACCAACCTCTCCAAACATTTTGCAGTTATAGGTCTAAGTGCGACTGGTCTGTAATAATTTAAACAGGAAATGTTTGATCTTTTGGGATGGGAACTATTGTGGATTTTTTTTAAGCATGCTGGCGCCCTTGATATGGGAAGCGACAAATTAAAGATGGTGGCAAGCTTAGCTCAACAGTCCTTGAGCACCTGGCTCGGCACTCCACCTGGTCCAACAGCCTTACTGGGATTGATGTTGCAGAAGCACTGCCATTTCTTCATGTCTGCTTAGGATGGGGCAGTATCACCATAGGAAAGGTGGGGCAGTGGTGGATCTCTGTTGCCTTTATCAAAGCTTTATTAAAAGTTATCCAACTCCGCCGCTAGGGTGCAACAACTGTTAAAAGATAGAAATTTTGTTCTCTTATAGTCTGATGATCCTAATTCTCTACCACACCTGTCAGGAGTTGGTGGAGTTGTTAAAAAGGGCTTAAATCCGCCATTTATATTGTGTCTTGGCCAAGTTTATGCCTTCCTAAGTGCAGTCCTGGCAGTATTATATACTGTCCTGTCCTTGGATTTAAATGCTACATCCCTGGCTCTAGTCAACAGTTGAAGTGTCATTTAAGGTTTCTTATTGGGAGACACACATTCCCATACACACACATACACATTTATCTCCTCCAAACAGATGGTTAAAGTGGATGATGGTAGAGTAGATGAGGAGGTTGAATTTAATCTGAGGTAGAGCTGAGTATCATCAGCATAGCAACGATTAAATTTCTATTTCGGCTGATGATACAGCTGAGAGGAAGCATAATATAAACCAAATAAACAAGCACTGAGACCTGAGTAACACCACAGGTGACACTGTGTGCAGCGGTTTTAACCTCTCCCAGGGCAACATGCTCCATTCTTTCAAAAGATGAGGTCCAGTTGTAAACAGAGTTAGAGAGACCAACAGAATGACATAATCTATAAAGAAGTGTTGTGATCAACAGTATCAAAGACCAAAGACAAGTCCAACAGGATGAGAAGCGATGGAAAGTCAGCACTGTTTTCGTTATGCACATAAAATCCAAGCCTTTGTCCATAATATGATCTTGTATACGGACTGAATAATTTGTGAGAGATGAATTTGTGTGAATTAAAAAGTTCTATTTTGAGCATTTTTGGCATAGTAAATTCCTGTAATGGCAGTAGTACAGTGTGATCCACTCCGCATTTTCTGTCCGGCTTGTTGAGGAGCGATCTCGAGAAAGTTTCCAGAGCTGTCCGAAAGAAATCTCACAGTGATTCCCATGACACCAACACCTGGAGTGACATTGCTCGAATGATGTGTTTGACAAGCGACATCGGTCCACACAGATGGAATGGATGAAGCAGAGCAGCCAGGCTGATAGTAAACAAACTTTCGCCAAGAACTTCTATGGACAAAGTGCTATCGGCGCAGAATTCAGAGTTCTTTTATGGCTGTAATGCATGTTGGAGTGGAATAATTGTTATGACTTATCAACTGCGGGATAGTGTACTTGAGCTTCATGCCGGCTATTCAGAGATGGCCAAACAACTGCAGAGTCAGAGAACCAGGCTCAAAAACCCCAGCGCATCGAGACAACAGAGTGGACACTCACAAAAGTACTCAACATCTTTGCAGCACTAAAAAGCACTTAAAAACTTAAGGTAAAAACTACAGTAGATAAAAAGAAATAACAGTGCCTTCAGGTTAATAATAGTCCATACAAAAGGCAAAAAACATAAAAGTACATCACTTTCCAAACGAAATCAACTTAAAAATAGCAGTAAAAAGCAGCAGGAGGAGCTGCGAAGAGCCAGATCCAGCATCCTCTCAAGCCAGCAATAAATGTTTGTTCAGAATATTTAGTGATTAGTGTGTTCTGTCATGTTGTGTTTCACAATGGAAAAAAATCAATATCTAAAACGCAACAGTATATCCATTGACACGCAACTGTACAATGAGGTTTGTCAAACCTTCCAAAAACAGAAACATTGCCCATGCTCGGAATTTCTCATTTCTCTTCATTACAGGGATCCATCAAACATCTTTGTACTCTGTTTACATCCTGCGGCATACCCTGGAGAATACACAGATAAGCATCCCACATCAATTTAAAGCGGTGAAAACACTTCTGGCAGGCTATCTGGCGTGCAGCAGGCGCCCACGGGCCAGCTTTAATGCTGTGACATACAGCTTGTTTGAACATGCTCTTTTGCCCATAAACAATAATATTTTTTCTGCCTGTCTTTATACTGTATGGACTGGAGGGTGTACAGGACTTACACAGAGCCAATGATGGTTTAGATGAAATGTTATAAAACCGCCCAGTGTATGGGCACTTTTTCTTCCAAAGAATGGGCTTGTTTTTTGGGTGTGATTTGGGGAATAAAATCAGATTTTAGCAAAAATGAATAGGATTGCTGAAACAGTAGCAAAAAATGATGTGCATACAAGAGAGCATGGATGTGTGACAAACCTAAAGCTTATCAAAGCAATAGATCATCTGTGCGTGTTTTGACTCTAAGCTGTGGAAGTGATTGGGACCCTGAAATAATTGCGGTTTTAATGCTTCCAAATTACATACTCTATGCACCCTGATAATAATTTCTGAGGTAGTCCTGTGTACCTCATCTATAATGTCATTCTGGTATGCAAGCACTTAGAGTTTTACTTTTAAAATAATATTTCAGGTTCTGTTTCTGTTAATGCTTACTTGTGAAAGACAAATGTTGTGTTTTTACCTCAAAAGGTTCTCAGAACCCCAGCAGTATGCGCTACAAATTCAATTTCATAGCAGACGTAGTGGACAAGATTGCTCCTGCAGTCGTTCATCTAGAACTGTTTAAAAGGTAAGGAGAATTCATAGTTCAATCAGATCCAAGCATACATAAGGAATAGCATCAGAGATCCATGACAGTGTTTTACCCAGTTCAAATAATCAATTAAAGATGTCTGAGTTTCCTATCAGACCTGAATAACTTTTTTATAATACTGTCAAGCTATAATACTATTAGAAATGATCTTAGTCAAGTTCACTTCATGTTTCCTTAGCCTGCCATATACAAACCAAGAAATGCCAGTTTCCACTGGCTCAGGGTTTATTGTGTCAGAAGATGGCTGGATAGTCACCAACGCCCATGTACTATCCAACAAAGAGAGAATTAAAGTGGAACTGAACAGCGGTGTGCATCACGAGGCTACAATCAAGGATGTGGACCAGAAATTAGACATCGCTTTGATTAAGATTGATTCAGAGGTAGGTTGAGTTATATCACTTGGTAAAGGTGAGTGTTACTATGTTGTTGGTTATAATAGCAGTGATGACAGTGACAGGTCATTGGGAATAGTTTTAAGCAGTAGATCATTGGGTACAATTGTGATTGATGATTGTTGAGTTAAGAGGTGATCAGTGACTGGTCACTGGGGACAATTGTGATCAGTGGCTTGTTGTTTGGTACCATGGTAAATAGTGATTAGTCAATCGGGACAGTGGTGATCAGTGACTCATCATTAGGGACAATGCTGATCATTGATTGGTCATTGGGGACAGTGGAGATCAGCAACTGGTCATTGGGAACAATGGTGATCAGCAACTGGTCCCTGGGGTGACTGGTCATTGGGGACAGAGGTGATCAGTAACTGGTCAATGGCTCCAATATTAAATGGTGACTGGTCATTGGAGACAGAGGTAATTATTGCCTAGTGCATTGGGAACATCAACTTGCATAAGTACAACTTGGTCAAACTTTAGACTTTGGTTGGGAGTTAACCAAACCTGCACTCTTTATTCCTTACCAGTAGCTGTTATAGCAAGTTGGAATGCAGGGTGGTTGTTAACATTTGCCCAAAAAGTCATTAGGTTTGCCACAAGACTCTTTTTAGATAGAGGTCACTAACAGTCACTGAAAGTCTTTTTTTTTTTTTTGATGCTGAAAGCTGTCAAATCTAATATGAAAATAATGTTTTTAGCAAAGAGAGCAAATCTTTTATAAAAATATAAAAATCAAATAAACAACAATCAAATTGCAGATTGAAGATGCAAGATAAAATCCAGAGACAGTGTGTAGCTTTTGCCTCAGGGAAGGCCAGGGGCGAAAATGTAAAATTTAGCCTAATAGGCTTGGGCCACCACTGGTTCCAGGAGTGTGTTTCATCATTGTGAAATAGTACCTAGCTATTGCTATCTATTGAGAAGTAATATCAAAGAACCAGGAAGCTAATTAATCTGATCAGAATCCCATAAACATCTAAGCCAGGTCCAATAAACATCATTGACAAAATCACAGTATCTTGTTTGTGTTTCTCAATTGTTTTTATAAAAAATTTAAATTAAAAATTTTGCCCCATGCCATGAGATCTGCCAGCAAATCTTAACAAAATAGAGTAACATGTTACCCTTGCCTTTACACCATTATGGGCAGAGCTTCTGATCAAAGCCCATCTTCTTGTATCCAAGGCCACCGTAACCTTGTACAGGACAACAGCATATGACTCACTAGTAATCAGTCACAAGCAGCGTACCGACTTCATGAGATGAACTAAAGTGTTTTGGGCAGATGGGAGTAGATACATTGCCGCCGGCCCCCTGGGGAGGGATGGAGCAAGGCATCGTGCCCAAGGAGAGCAGGTAATAAAGTGAGAGTGTCAACTCTCTCTCCTATAAAAACGATCCCCTCCGGGCACAGACTAGGGAAGACAAGCAGAGACATGTTTCTATGTAGCCTTTTACTTTTCACTTCTTTAAAAAAGGCTCTCGGGCAACGCTGCACGGGGACAGATAGCGTGGTGTACTTTGTGACGTTTTTTTCACTAGGGAGCTCAATAATTACAACACACACCTTTTAAACTGTGTTGAAGCATTGAAGTCTTAAAGTCTTAAATTTTTCTTTTTAGAACACTCAGGGAGAATAAAACAAGTATTTCTATTTCCCCGTAATGAACAACACAAATAACGCAAAAAGCAATGAGATGCCTCAGACAATACAACATGCATGCGGAATAAAATATACAGTAATATCATAAAATTCTATAAAATATAACACAGTTACACTTTTATCTAAAATGTTTTTGGCAGAAACAGGCTCATGTCAGTTTAATACTTGTACATGTCAGTTTAAAAACCCTGTGGCTGCATTCATTTTCACATGTAGTCGCTGTTTTTAAGAGTAGCTTTCAGGATACAATCTCTAATTTAATCTCTTTGCATAAATTCTGTCTGGCATTTTGTAGGTAGAAACACCCCAAAATAAAGCAAGCAAAATGAACAGAAATGTGTTATTTTCCTCATTTAAAATCCTTATTAAACATAAATAAATAAATAAAACAAACAGTTTTTAAGTTTTTTGTTTTTAAGCTTGCACCTGTTTTTATACATATAAACCTTTGTTTAAAACTAATCAGTCCAAATTGTTTGATGTGTCCCAGCGTCGAAAGGAGAACACCGGAACCAGGTATGCAGATAGATTGGTATCTGAATTTCCCTTCTTGTCCATGTAGGAGGCTTTGCCCATCCTGTCTCTGGGCCGCTCCTCTGACCTGCGCCCTGGGGAGTTCGTGGTGGCCGTGGGCAGCCCTTTCTCTCTGCAGAACACCGTCACGACAGGCATCATCAGCACCACGCAGCGCGGCAGCCGCGAACTCGGCCTCCACAACTCCGACATGGAGTACATCCAGACGGATGCCATCATTAACGTAGGTGCAAAGGAAGACTACAGCCAAGCGTTTAGCTGTGAGAATAAATCCAATCACGGGACGCTTTAATTAACTAGACTAAACTATAAGAAAACTACATTTAGATAAAATGCATTAGTGTTAAATTTGAAGAGCTTGTATTGAGTAGGCACAGTAAAGCTGAAGCTGAAATCTGCTACTGCATTTATTATTTGGGGAAAACGTTGATAAAATTACCATTTATGTTGCCTACCAAAGATTTTCAATTACACATTGTTATTCTTTTCACAAAAATAGATTTTTGAGTCAGAATCACAATAGTAGGTATTTTTAATTTATACATGATGCGGTAAAATGTTGCCATTCCCTTATAACCCTGCAGGTGGTGCAGTCTAAACTATTCACACACTGGCAGACAGCACCGCATCCAAATTATTTGTAAAGTCTGTTTAGAATTGTAAGGAAATAAAAGAATTTTTAAAAACAGAATAGAGATATTTATAATATTATTATACTCTTATAAAAAGAATTGCAATACAAATCGAATTCCTACCCAGGTATCATGATCATATTATATCAGTTGGTCCATGGTGATTCCTATCCCTAATGCCTACTAAGATATTTTGATATTATATATACTGTGTATTCTCTTTTAGTTTCTGTATAGATATTATTGAAAAATATAGGAATATATGAGTCTAGCATGAAGGTGGAAGAAGCATAACCTCACACAGCTTTCTTCATGAGAAGCACTTCTAAAGGCTGTTGCACAGTTCATAATGATCAGCCTCTGCATTGTCTCAAGTGGTTGTGTCCTTGCTTGTAAATACACTGTTATATTGTCGTCTTGTGTGGTATGAAAAGAAAATGTAATTGTATGAAAAATTTTTTTTACAGTATGGCAACTCTGGAGGGCCGCTTGTTAATTTGGTAAGTGCGTTCTGAGTTTTATTTCTCACTTATTCGTATTCTGTGTCGTTCAAATCCATTTGGTTAGTGTATGTTCCAGGTCACGTCTCTGTCCTTTTGTTTTTTTACTCATGCTGGGTTTCAACTTCAAAACACTCTTCTTGCTCTCCATTGCTTTTTTTTCTTCGTGTAGTGACTACAACTTTATGTTTTGTATTTGTCTGGATAAATCATCTGCAGGGGTTTATATTGTTCTATCGATCCCAAGAGGGTAAGAACATGGGCCAGGGCAACGTTACCATCCAGCATTCCCCTGCAATCACCCATAAAACAGCACTCTCATTTAGTGACCAGAAATAGAGAGAATGTTAATGTTTAAATCACCAGTTTTTTTTAACATATTACAATTTTAGGGGGGTATTGAGTTGAGTACAATATTTTTAAGCAGCAGGATGACAAACACTTTAATAGCAAAAGTTTCAGTTTACACGATGTAAATTCAGCAGACATACCTGGATATAATTTAAAATTTTCCTGAAGAATAAAACAGCAGTACAGTGCTGTCAAACATTACCAATGTGTTCAAAATGGTGAAAGGTTGTGTTTTAGAAGGTTGGAAGGTTGGATTAAAGTTGTCTTTACTGACTCTTTTCCTAAAAAGAAACAAAACATGAACTTCAGTTCAATAATCATCTTTAACATTACCAAAGGATTTTGCACTGTACCACTTTTAACAGTGGACATTTTCAATGACAGTTTGTCCCTGGTGAGCAAACTGGAGGCGATGGTGTTGAGGAAAAACTCCCTAAGATGACGGCAGATAGCACAACCATACACCAAACCTACCTAGTGTGCTATAAGGTTAAAAGTGCAAAGTTCTAAACCAGTAAAGGTATTAAATTCAGTGTAAAGTTCACTATGTTGAGTTAACATATTTTTGATTGTTTGCTGAAGCTGAAAGGTTTAATTGTCAAAGGGTCATGGAGTCGATAATCATATCTCATTAACAATGAATAATACAATAAATGTCAAAAAGGATTACCAAGAGGGATTAGTTTTGTTTGTGAGGATGGTATACTTTAAACTGAAGGTCATGTTTCTCACATATTTAAATATCATATTACATTTTAAAGGCCTAAACCACCTAGGACCACTAATAAGTGTTTTAAAACATTCTCACACTTGAGTCGTTTACTCGAATAAAGCAGCAGTGGGACGTAACTGGCACAGCTGTCTGAAAAACCAAGCTAAGACCAGAACAGCTCTATTATCGTTCACCCTTAAGGAATCACATTTTCATACTGCTGCGTTTCACATTGTTCCTATCAAGGTATAAATTCTGCGCCCAAGGTAACAGGTTGTGCTATTTCGGCTTTACAGATTAAAATGAAAAGAACTTTCTGTAGCAGTGTAATTTAAATTTGGATTTAAGCATAAAAGCCTGCTCTGGGCTGGCCCTTATGCTTCCCAAGGCCAGGTTGTTTATTCTTCTGATGCTCTTTGCCTATTATTCTGTCCATTTTGTATTTTAAGGATGGAGATGTCATCGGCATAAACACTCTGAAGGTCACAGCAGGAATATCATTTGCAATTCCCTCAGATCGGATACGGCAGTTCCTCGCGGACTCCTATGAGAGACAAAGAAAAGGTTTGTTCTACTTTTTTTTATTGTCTTGCATAACTCAAAAAGCTATATTGTTCCTCTGTCAAATTGTGTTCTGTATTTTTGGTGCATTGATAATATTCTCTTCATCAGATTTTTGTAGTTATTTTCTGCAGTACTGCTCCTTTTTAACCCTCTGTATTTTTTTTCTCTTTGGTACCTTTAATAATCCATAGACATGCAACTTTATACTGCTTGCATAGCCCTTATTGTACTCAATTGAGCACAGGCTATATTGCTTTATCATTAAAAGCTGAATGAACATATTTCTTTTCATTTGAATGTAGGAAACGCACCGCCCAAAAAACGCTATATGGGAGTGAAGATGTTACAGCTAACACCATCGTGAGTTCTGCTTGTATTAAAATATTTTAAGAGAAATATTAACCAGATAGTTTAATGGTTCTCAATGCTGGTCCAGGGGGACCCACTGCCTGTACATTTTAGTTTTTTTTTAGCTAGCAATGAGCTAGTTCCTATTCACATGCAGTTTGCCACTAGTTTTGTATTTCTAGCCAATAGTAACAGTCGTAAATGGTTCTGTATTATAGCATAATGTTTATACAACAGGTAGGAACAGGCCAGTACTTGTTTATAGCTTAACTTCGCCAATAAGAAATTTACCTTGTTATAGGAAATATGATATAGTATCATATGCTATAACTGTATAATACAGTGGATTTTTGACAGTACCATGGTACCCATTTGCTAATGTACCACTATGGTACATGGTTCTACCATGGTATGCACTTTGGTATTTTAAAGCAGCAGGAAGACAAACACTTTTATCGCAATAGTTTCAGCACACATACCAAGATATGATTTAAATGTATTTTTCTAAAGAACAAAAACAGCAGTGCTGTGCTGTCAATCATATGGTGCACTACCATGAAGTACCACAGTATTGTAGCATTTACATGTACTATAGCCTAGTTAATCATAGTACAGTATGTGAGCCTATAACACTTGCATAACTGAGTGAAAATAATATGCCAAGAAATTAAAGGAAGCTACACCCAAAAGTTAAGAAGTCTGATTAATAAAAAAACAACAACATTGAAACACAAGCTATTTTGCAAGCATAGGCTTAGAGGGCTAACACAGCTTCTTCTCTAGCTTCCAGAAAATTCTGTTCAGTATCCGCCTTCCACAAACATATACAGTAATTTCTTTTTTTTTTTTCAACTATTCAAAATACATAGTACATGTACTATATTATAGACCACATACTGTACATGGATATTATCAAAAAGATTTTTATACATGTTTATGTACCATAATGCTAATATTTACCCTGCTTAGCTAAAAAACATATTGCACACACTAATATTACAATGGACCGCCTTTTGCCTTGATTGCAGCAGTGGTATTGTTTCAATAAGCCTATGCAACATTTTTTGTTTAGAGTCACATAAATTGATGATAGGAAAGTGAGACAGCTGTTTAAAGTCTTCTTAAGAACATTCTTTAAGTTATCTTTTTGAAAATTATGTCTCATGCTTCCTGAACCACTCCTTCACAATTTGAGCCTGATAAATCCTGGCATTGTCATCTTGGAATATGCCTGCGCCACCAAGGAAGAAAAAAATAAATTGCTAAAAAAAACATAGTCATTCTATATATTCAGGTAGTCATCTGACCTCTTTTTTTTAAACACATAATGATGCTGAGCCCAGACCTGTCCAACAGAAGCAACTCAAGATCATAACACAGGCTTGCATGGTAGGCACTAGGCATGATGGGTGCATCACTTGATCCGCTTCTGTCCTTACACTGATGCACCAATCACTCTGGAACAGGATAAATCTGGACTCATCAGACCACATGACATTTTTCCAGTGCTCCACAGTCCATTCTCCATGGCTTTGAAGATATTGGTTCAGCATTGTCCTTCCAGGTTTTTAATATGATCCATTGGACAGGTCTTGTAGTAGTTTCATCAATTTTCTCTTGTTTCCTTTGCAAAAGATGTTACTCACTGTATCAGGTAGGGATAGACAATTTGTTTCAGCGGAGCAATATTGATCACTGCAGTAACTAATCAATCTATCAATCAACCAGTAACTTACCTATTTGCTTAGTTAAATCCAGGCAGTGTATACAGTATAGCAATACAAATACAATAGCAGTATATACAAACATATTCAGCTAACCACCACCCACTTTATTTCGTGTTAGTGTTTCTATAAGAGTCCTGTACCTATATATTTTCTACAATTAGCTTGTCTTTCCTTTTTATTCTTTGATTGCAGTTTAATCAGAAACCTGAAAGAGAGAGAGACTGAGTTCCCAGAACTCAGTTCAGGCGTGTACATCTATGAGGTGATCCCTGGAACAGCTGCCTCCAGGTAAGAAAACAGGCCTGGGCCTTTCCAACTTGTCTTTCATTCCCTCCCACATCACCCACAGCCCGAAGCCATGTTCATACTATCACACCCGGCTTCATTATGCAATTTATGTCCCACTGTGTGCCATGGGGCTTTGTACAGTGCGTTTCACAGCTTGAAAACATTCCACCACTCCGCACGGTAATGATGTGCCAAGCCCCGCAAGGCATACTGGCAGCGTGACAAAAAGCTGGGAAGCGAAAACTGGAGAACTGCTCCGTGTGCTACCTATATATGTAACCACAAAGGATTTCAACATGAGCGAAATCTGTGTAATTAATCTTATAATCATAACCCAGCGGCAGATATACTGAATCTCAGCTGCTGAGTGATGGGATTAGGGAGGTTTAGGAACAAAAGATGTAGTTGATACAGAAAATGATACCTCCCAGGGGTCTGGAAAATTATTATATTTTGATTTTTGAAGGATTATGATTATAATCTATCCAAGATAGATTGGATGTACCATGTACAGGTATACCATGTTAGTTGGGGGGGGCAAAGTATCTCTGGTATAGCCAGATTAGATTAGACTGTGCCACTTTAGCTGCTTTTTAAGACTATAACTGGTCACAGTGTACGAACAGATCATAACAGAACCAGAAACACTGCTTCAGATCTTCCAATACTCATACTGTACACTCATACACTTTTTAAGTGTTCACACATTTTTTTTTTCTTTTTGTTTGTTTTTGTAGTGCTGGCCTCCAGAAGCATGACGTGATTGTCAGCATTAACGGCAAGTCTGTTCAGAGCACGGACGACGTGGGTCATGCAGTGCAATCAGCCGAAACGCTCTCTGTGACAGTATGGCGTATTAGTGAAACTGTCACGTTCACGGTTGTTCCAGGAGAACTGGAGTGACCTTGCAGAAAAACACGCGTTCCCAAAAACTACTAGTATCGGTCACGACCGAAGATTCCTGTTCATTGGTATTTTTAATATTCTTGAATGTATTACCCATCATGCACAGGGAATACAAGTCAGTTTTATTTTTAAAGAACAGCTGCAAATAGTTGGTTGGTTTACAAATAATTCAATATCTGTAAACTACATATCTTTAAGCACTTAAGCAGCTGTGATTGGTTTTCACAGAAGTGATTTATATGTAATATTACACAAATTTATAGGATAATACACTCCTTATATGGGCATTGTCTAAGTTTTTTTTGTTGCATGTAAGCTTATCCTGGTGCAACGGTATTGTCAAATACGTAAATAAGACTAACAGGTTTTATTCTTGTATACACGGTGAAATGTATTAATTACATTTAATTAATAATTACTTTACTTTAATTAATAATTAATTACTCTTAATTAATAACAGAAGTTAATGTTTCTTCTGTTTTTTTTTTATAGATTTTTAAATAAAGTATTTTTTAAAATAAAGTCAAAGGCTGCAGGCAGTTAGTATAAGATATTGCTTAAAGTATAAAGGTATTGCTTGAGAATATGCTTTTTATAACCAAATACATTAGGGCACTTAAACGTAAATCTCTTCTTCACTTTGTTTCTGAGTGCACTGGGGTGTTCCCCGGTCCTCTTTTTGTCCTGCTGTACTAAATTAGACTCTCTAAGTGAAAGAAAACTGTTTTTCAAAACTGAGAAAATAAAAATAAGTAAAAAAAGCAGAGACCTCATGTGACATGAATTTAACAAAAAGAGTCATAATTTATTAAATTACTGGGCTCATGACATGCTATAAAGCATAGATGTGGAGTGCCAAGCTTTAAAAAAAAAAATTTGTTGTATTGAAATAAAATAAAAGGCTTTTTTGTTAAAAGGATTTTTTTTTGCAGCTTTTCAACAATTTCTGAAAAGACGAGTGTGTGTATGCACTGCATTTCCAGTTCTTTGTGAATGCTTAATCTGCAATATGATGAAAGCACATTTAACTGACAGCTTATCGCTGTAAGCATTACTATGCAAATCTTGGCATTTTATCAAACAAATCACATGAAGTGTGACAAGTCCAGATTTACTGTATGCGGAAAGGAGGTTTTTTTTAACAAAATTCTTGATTGAACATGTATGGATTTATTCTAAAGGTCAAAATAGGCAGCAGACCTTTTAAAAAAAATCTGTGCCTTGCATAAGTAATCACCCCCTTTCCATATATTATATACAATCCTATTTATTTCTACTAGGGCATAACACTACAAAATGTTCACGTTTATGGGTGTGAATACTTATACAACATTTGAATACGTACATCAGATATACTGTATATACAGTGAATGACATTTTATTTACAATAACAAAACAAATAGTTTGTACTGTACAAAACAAAGCAGTATCTTACAAATTACATTTCACACATTTAATGAATTTTTTAAAAGAATCCTTTATATTCCTTTAGAATTTGGATCAAATCAATTCATCTATAAATATATATACAAACCTGGCTGTGTTTTTGTTTTGTTTTTTACAACACATGCCTATAGGTCATACAGTACCATGCTAAAGAAATCAGCATGTGTAGACATCAGTAGAATGTGCACCAGTTGCTGCCGTCGCTGGGCGTCAGTCCTCCGGTTATAAGGAGGATTAGATCCACAAACCACCAGATTCCTAGGCCTCCGAGAGTGAGGAGCTTCCCAACGGCGGTGCCCGTGTGGCCCAGACAGAAACGATCCACGCCGAAGCAGCCCAGGAAGAATGAGTACAGGAGCGTGGTAATAAAGTAGTGACCAGTGTATCTGTGGAAAAGATTGTAAATTTTTAAGTATATATACACACACATGCACACACATCTTAAAAAAACTTTAATATCATTGAGAAGTTGATTTCAGTATGTCAATTCAAAAAGTAAAACTCGTATTATACAGATTCATTACACACAGACTGATATAGTTTAAATGTTTATTAATTTTGATGATTATGACTTACAGCAAATGAAAACCCAGAAATCAGTATCTCAGAAAATGTGAATATTGTGATGCCTCATTAGCGGAGGCAGTTGTTGCAGTACAGTTACTAAGGAACAGTCACTACACTTGGAACTCAAAATTAAAAAATGCTGAACGTGCGCACACACATGGTCACAATGTTATAGTAAACAATACATGTGTATATAGATCTTGACTATACGAGTGATGCAGGCACACAGACTGAACATGTGAGATGATTACCCACAATGCCGCAGCGCGAGAGAGAGAAGAACCATTGACTTAGTTGTGATTACGTGGCCCTCGGCAGACACGGCGTATACGTAGTACAGTACTAGTATATCAAGACCCCGCCCCTTTAAGTTGAAATTTATTTTTCAAATTTTGCTCGCCTTGCAAAAACGCTCGCAGACCAAGTTACTTGCCAAGTACACGTTTCCACTGTACCTGGTTTAAAGACCAAGGTTTGCTCATTCTGTGCTTGATAAGCAAACTCTCCCGACCTAAACCTCTTGTGAAATCTATTGGGTATTAAAGGATGATGACGCGAGACACCAGAAGCAGAAGAGCCGAAGGCCGCTATTAGGGCTTCAATAAAACCTCAGCAGTGCCGCAGACTGATCATCATTTCGACTGATCATGCTGCGTCGCATTGCTGCAGAAATTCATACTTTTCAGTAAACCAACATTTCTGTGTTATCCTTTTTTTAAAATTGGTCCTAAATAATATTCTACTTGTTTGAGATACTAATTTTTTTTCATTAGCTGTAAGCCATAATTATCAAAATGTAAAGAAATTAACACTTGAAACGTGTGTGTGTGTGTGTGTGTAATTAATCTGTATGATACAAGTTTTACTTTTTGAACTGAATGATATTTCAATTTATTGAGAGTCAACACTTGTATATACACCATTTATGTGCTGAAAAAAAATTCATATCATCTTCAGCGAGACTGTTTCTGGCTGCGCTTTCCGACCCTGTGAGCACTGCAGCGCGAATCTGGAAGACTACATAAAGTGTATGATCATTAAATTGTACATGGAGGGGAAAAAGGAAAGTGGATCGCATAATTAAGCCCCTAGGACATGAAATATGTAGATATTACCTTTCAGGGGAAAAGAGGAAAAAAATAATCATGGCAGCGGGTTTAATCTTAATACAAGACTTCCCTCTAGTGGTGTGTAGTGTACACGGTCACAAAGTTAAACTGGGGTTTTGCACTGCGTTCTTCAGAACATTTTTCACAAAAGCATCATGTACGAGTTTAATACTTAAAGTAAAATGTTATTTTTAAATTGTGTAAAAACATTTATCAAAAGTGTGTATTAATAATTTGTGAATGTGCTGCTATTAAAATTTTTCACTTTGGATTGAAAAGCTCTTATTGTTTGGATCTTTATTTCAACAATGCAAAGACTGAGCAATGTGTTCTCGTACTTGATGCATGGTTCATTCCCGCGGAGGAACTCTCGAGGCCCGGCACACTCGATGCCCTCCAGTGCTGTGCATTGCACTTGAGTGTGATTCACATCTTTGTACACTTGACCTTGATTTCCAATCTGCAATATCAACAGCAAAAAATAAAAAATTATTAACAAACAAATAGGCAAGTAATAAATAATAAAGATAGAGGTAATAAACCGTCAGGAACTACATTAATTAAAACCAGTTGTATTTCCTCTCTCTGGTAAAGGTCATTTTATACAAATGAGCAAAAATTTACGCGCCTCAATAATGAGTCAGTTCTTCTTAACAAATCCATTTAAGTACACTGGACCATCCTAGAATCTAATTTGTTTGATTCTTGACTAGAGTGAGAAATATTTTTCTGAGAGAAATAACGAGCACAAGCTATAGAAAATAAACTCCTGTGAAACGGTTACGGATGCCATGTCGATCCTTTAGACCAGTTTGAGAGTTTTTTGCTGATTACTTGCCTTTACACAGCCATATCCCATCTCCTGGAAGGCTGTGAGGTTTCCATCGTGATCCACAGGATCTTTGCAGAATATAAACTCCTCAGGCCTGAATAAGAATTTAATATAAAAAAATACATCTATAAGATAATGCCACCGGACATTAACGCAATATAATCATCTTTTTTATATTTTGGCTGCTCCATTTAGGGGTCGCCAGGGCAGACCAATCTGTCTCCATCGAACTCTCTCTACCACATCTTTCCCCATCACTCCAACCTCATGTATGTCCTTCCTCAAGACATCCATAAATCTCCTCTTGGGCCTTCCTCTTTTCCTCCTGCCTGAGAATTCCATCTCTAACATTCTCCTCCTCATATACCCCTCATCCCTCCTCTGCACATGTCCAAACTTGATCTGGTCTCTCTAACATCGTCTCCAAACTGTCCTACCTGCACTGTCCCTCTAGAGTAGAAAAGTAAAGAAGAGAGATGACAAGGCAGGGTGGATTGGGTAAAGAAGAGTAGCAGTGATCTGTGAAAAAAAGGTATCAGCAAGAATAAAAGGGAAAGCTTACAGGACGGGAGTAAGAGTAGCAAAGTTGTACAGTTTGGAGACATGCCCCCGACAAAAAGACAGGAAGCAGAGTTGGAGGTAGCACGGTTAAAGATGCTGCAATTTGCTTTGGGGGTAAAAAGGATAGATAGGATTAGAAATAATTACATTAAAAATACAGCAGAGGTAAGACGGTTTGGGAACAAAGTTAGAGAGACTAGATAAGAAGTGGTTTGGACATAGGAGGGAGGAGGGGTATATCAGGAGGAAAACGTTAAAGATGGATCTGCCAGGCAGGAGGAGAAGAGCGGAAGGTTTATCAGTGTGGTGAGCAAGGATATACAGGAGGTTAGAGTGACAAATGTTAGATGGACACAAACTGTCTCAATTGTCTTATAGAAATTAGTGTCATGAAGGCGATAATGCAATGAATGACCCTTGTTATGACTAACAACCCTGACAAATTGAAATAAATGTTACAGTGAACTGAGACTGAATTGAACTCTACACAAGACGCCATCGATCATCTGAGACACTAACGGTGACAAATAGTCACATGATCGTCACCGTAAGACATTATAAGTGGTACATGGAATAATATTACTCTATAACTTATATTGCACTCTCAATCAGCTTTACATTTCATTTTGGATATTACCTTCAGGAAAAAAAAAGTGCAAAGGTGAATAGTTTCTGGAAAGCTGTTCAGTCCAAAACAAAACACGCCCCTGGGGCGGGGCATAGGCTTTATCAAGGATTTAATTGGATGATAATAAGACTAGTACAGGCTGAGTCATCCTAAACTTAGAAGCAGAATATGACCAAAACTATCCTTTATATTTTTGTCCATATACACTGCAATATTACAAAGGAACATTTTTTCAGGAGCATTTTGACCTTAAACACTTACAGGTAGCGACAGAGGACCACTGGAGATGGAGGGCTGTACTCATACTGCTCCGTGTGGTTTAACTGGTCTACTGTCGTGACATTATTATATGTGACGTTTTCTTGCTGTGTGGACAGAGCTGTGACTGTAGTAGATGTAGATGTAGCTGCGGTTGTTGTAGTAGTGGTTGTTGTTGTAGTTGTTGTTGTAGTTGTTGTTATTGCTGTGGATGTCAAAATGTTGGCTGCTGTTGTCTCGCTGCTGCTTCCGGTTTTAGTGGAGTTTTCAGAGTGAATCCCTTCCAGGCATTGCAGAAACAACACCGAGACGAGCAAGAAAAACTGTCCCCCTAACAAAACATAATTTACAGAAATGTGAGCCATGGCGAGGCCCCGTGTCTCCCAAACGCTAGCACTCGTGAGCTAGCCACAGTGAGCTAGCACTCGTGCTAACTGCGCAAGCTTCCGCTTTGCTTCCGGTTTTTTGATAAAGTCCCGCCTCCCGAGCGTGGATTCGTTCCGAGATTTTACCGACAGCGAAACCGTCCAATCGAAGTACTCCTTGCAGTTAAATTTATATGTACGTACTAGTGTCAATAATTTTTTTTGTACCAGTGTCAATCTTGCCCATAACACATTGTGACCGACGTCGCAGACAACTAGCCAATCACACAAAAGAAGAGGGGTATCGTCGGAATATGGGTGGGGAAAAAAGACGTTGCAAAGTTTTAATTAGACAACATATATTTATTACATTTCTACTATTTGTGTACAAAAATATAATTTCTGTAAACTTAAATCGGACGACAAAATGTTAATTCATTTCATGTTAATTCATTTCAAATCATCATTTTAGCCTTGTTTACAGCATCGCATACTGATTACGTCACCAAATCCGTCTCTATTCTTTATCTATCTGTTATTTGGTTGTTGTTCCCCCTGTTAGTCTATAAAACTATGCAAGTTATGGTTATGGCGAGGTTTCTTTATTGTCTTTAGGATTGCGCTCATAAAATCACCAAGTCCTCATTGCTGCTCTAATTAGTGTTGGAAAAGAAGGAAATGAACAGGGCAGGATTAAGACTGGACCATCTTTGCCCTAAACACTGTAAAGCTCCCACCTTCTCCTGACACACAGCACTAAATTATAAGCAAGAAAGAAATAAACATGTTTAACTTATATTAGACAATTTATTTGATGGCTTTAAATTATTTATATATTTAAATAACGTTAGGCCGTACCTTGATGTAGCATCTTCCAAAGGGCAGTAGGTTAAATAGGTGGTGACATGAATGTGAGCATTCATTTACTGTATAATAATAATAATCATCATTATAATAATAATAAATGTATTTGCTTTTTTATTTAAAATAAATTTTGTACAACAAGGTACCTTCTTTAAAAATGTATAAAAAAATAAATTTGTAATTAATTATTTTGATTTTTTTTTTTTTTAATCCAGCATGACAATATTAAGTAAAAAAAAAAAAAAAAAAAATCAGAAACCTCAAAAAAAAAAAAAAAAAAAAAAGCTGTGCAATTAGTTTGGTTCAGTTTTTTGGCATGTGTAAAACACCCCATGACATCTGATGTACAAAATGTGTAATGGTGTAATGAGTCACACACAAAGAGTCCTATATACAAAGCCATACATTTTATTTGGCAACAAATTCATTGAATATATCTTTTTATTTTTCTTACAATATATTAATCATGCACACATCTGCAAAATGGTAAACAATAAATAACCTACTTTTAATTTTTATTCAGTTTTAATTGTTATAGTGATGAGTTGGTGTAAAGGGGAACAGGGTAAGACAAGCCGCTCCAAAGAGAAGTTCATTATGTTACCAGCCACTTTGTCTCATTTGAAGATTTTATCCTGAAAAAGACCACTTTAGGCCGAATCTTGGTTTTGTGTATATCATATAATCATTATATAATATATATAACCATTAATAAATATTATATATAATATAATTTTTCCAGGTAAAACAGGAATACTTTAACAAATATCACGTGTAGCTTTTTGCATGGCTGTACAGCCAAAAGATACTTTATATTTTATACAAATAATATGTCAGGATTCAGGAATCATAAAATTTTTGCAAAAAAGAAAATCCACAAAACTTAAAACAGTTACACATTTTTTAAATACTTTTAATACTTTTTAAAATACTGTTTTATTCATATTGTTATTATTGAGACTCTGTATCAGTTTTTTATTTCAAGCAGTTCATCTAAAGTATATTTTTGTATTGTAATTTTCAGGCTTTTGTCCAAAACGTGCAAAAAGCAAAAAGGTGCTGTAGCTAAATCCATTCTTGTCAACCAGCTCAGACTCTACAGTGCTGTATATAGGAAAAGTTTATAAGCATTAAATTAAATAAGACGCGGCTTGTCTTACCTCCGCCCCCCCCTCCGCCCCTCCGCAGATTTGAGTTCCACTCATATTCTACAGATCATTACTTTTTATTCACACTTCAGTCACAGGTGTAAAGTTTTATTGCTGTTCGTTTTAAATTGCTGTATCATCTTTTTAGGTGGAAGGCGGCGTCGGTGACCTCTGACCCCTGCTGACTTTGCTCTCATGTTCCACTCGTGCAGAAGCGTGGCGTTTGAGCTGCAGCAGGTGTGTGTGTGAAACGTGTGGGAGAGTGTATGGAGCACAGCGAGGCCGGTGGCCCACAGCAGGAGCGGGCATTCGCTGAGTCCACGGGGCTGCCAGCATGCAGTTATACGGGTAACAGTGAGAGAGGAGCAGAGCCTATGATACAATAAAACTGTTTCAATTCAGCACAGAATGAATGATTAGTCAAAAAAAAAAAAATTATTTTAAAACCAATCATAATAAAAAATCAATTCAAAACAAATAACGAGGAGTGAATTCCTCAGTGCAGAACATTGTGTTCACCTTAGGGCTACTAAGATGACAATACAGCATTAGTATGCAGTTACATTTTATTTATTTGTGTTTGTTTTTATGTTTTTACTATTATTGTTTAACAATAATAAATTGCTAATTTATTTTACTAACAGTATAAAAATCTATAATTTTTTTTATACATGTAAATATTTAGTTTAGTTATTACAGTTTATGTATTTGTTTATATATCATCTGTGTTTAAACTTTGTATCAAAGTGTACCAATTTTTTTACATTTACATATTAAATCATTTATTTGCTTATGTATTTGCATGCTTTGTATGTTTTATATTTAAGGCGTTTAAGTATATTCATTAATGTATCTAGTTTGTTAGTTTGTTTATGTATTTAATCATCAGTTAGTTTGTTAATGTAATAAATCATGTTTGTTTATGTATTTAATAATCTGTTTATTTCTGTATTCAATTATTTGTTTATGTATTTAATAATCTATTTTTGTTTGTTTGTTTATCTATATAATTAATCAACAATTTAATCTTTGTGTTTATTGTCTGTTTGATTGATTGATTAATTAATAATGTTTCTTTTTAGTGTTTTGAAGTTTTATTTATTTATTTTTAAAACTAAGGCAATGACAGGATATCCGGTTATTTAAGTATGAAAAAAAATAACTGCTTAAAGATTAACTGTGCACCTCATTAAAATGGCCATGTTTAACAATTTAATGTAAATACATACTTTTTTTTTCACTTCACAGTTACTTTCATTGTAATATGTTTTTTTAATTAGGATTATATTTGAGCGTGTAATCTGAATTTCACACACTGCAAACATTTTCAAGCATTTCCTTAAAGAGAGTTTCGAGTTATGACATCACAGTATTTCAGTGTTATGTTGATGTAGTGATAGATGTGTCTACAGATTTGCTTTGGTTTCATTCACAAACCGATAAAACATCTTAAACTGATATTAGCTTTTTATGTATTTATAATTAAATTATAATATATTATATAAATTATAATCATAATTTGTATAATTATATATATATATATATATATATATATATATATATATATATATATAATTAAATTATATAACATTATTTAATACATAATGATACCAGAATGTGGTAGTGCAATATCGTCTGTAATAAATCATGTCTGCATTGTGCTATTTAATTGTGGAATTAATATCTATTTATTTAACACACTGGTCTACTAATACCGCCTCAGTAATTCATTTATTACAGCAATTGCAAAATTAAAAAAGGTCTTTTTTAGAACCTGTAAAAGTTTTGATGAAACCGTACCTGCGAGGTCGTTTCAGGCTGCTGAAGGCACAGTGGGAAACTTCCCAGGATGCCCTGGTGTGCAGTCTCCATGGCGCCGTAGCTGCAGCCCCTGATGTTTTCTCCAGCAGCTGGAGCTCCGGCCGCACAGAAGTTTAAACAGTTTTGGTTTGGCGGAAAGCGTGACGTTCTTCTCATGCTGCCGAGACGCTGCTGACCTGAAAAGCAGCAGCGGTGAAGGAAACACTCATCCAGAGTCCGTGTGAAGTGTCCAGCGTGCAGAGGCACAACGTTTAGGTCTAACACACACTTCTCAGCGCCCCGGGATCGCTTAGCTGTCTTGCTGCCTCTGATAGGCCGCGTGTTTTTCGGCTCGTGGCTGGTGGTGAAGATTTCTCTGGAGTCGAGTTTCTTCTCAGGGATCGAGCTCTCCGCTTCGGCGTCACTCTCAGTATCGCTCTTAAAATGATCTGCACAAGAAGTCACACGTCAGTGAAACCTTATTTATCTGTTTGTTTGTTCGGCTGCTTATTTCGGCCTGGATGTTATTTATTTGTCTACATATTTGTTTACTATAGTCTTATTAATTCTTGTTTTTTTGTTTATTTAATTACATATTTGATCATTTGTTTTCCCCTTTACTTTTGGTATATTCATTCATTTTTTTAATTTTTGTACAGTACTTCCCTTCCTATTGTCTAACTCCGCATTGATCTATACACAAATTTGTTTGTTGTTATCTCTATTTGTTTATTTATCGTTTTGTTAGTTTGTTTGTGCGTTTGATTATTTATTTATTTATTTACCTTTATGTACATAATCTATCCATCTTTCCATCTATTCTCCTATTTATTTATTTATTTATTTATTTACTCCTTCTTACTTTGATTTTGTTGTTACTGTGATTTTGTGTTCATATGTTATTATTTATTTTTATAATTATTTTTCTAACAGTATTATTGTTATTATATAATTATTGTAGATATTATCGTACAATATTAAAAATACTAAACAAAGCATGTATTAAAAATATATATACTGTATTTAATGTATCTATAACAGCAACAACAACAACAATAATAATAATAATAATAATAATAATAATAGAATAAACATAAACTTATAACCTTTGAATGATGACTTTTTGACAGTTGTAGCCTGGAGAAAGCGGCCGGGACGATCAGAGGAATCATCTGAGGACCCGCCATCTTTCTTCGGTTCCACGTCCCTGGACTTGAACTGCAGCATTACAGGTTTTCTAATGGAAACAACATTCATTTATTCATTTCTTCATTTCCCTCCCATTATTTTGATGTTCGGACCTGAGCGACACTACTTCATGCCAAATCCTGACCTTTTCTCCCTCCTCCCGTTTCCTGTGTCCCGGAATCCCTTCGCAAAGGGGTTGTTATCGATTTTCAGCTGTGTAATCTGCTCAACATAAAACGTGACATTTTATAAAATATCAGCACAATTCCTCCCTTTGTTACAATGAAGGTTCACGTAAATTATAATCATTAATAAATCAATAATAAATATATAATTACATCACACTTGTTTACAGTAATAGAATGTGTTATGCTAATATGTGTCCATGATCTGATACACAGATTCTATTCATGCTAGTGTACAGTGTACATAATATAAAACTAAGTAGATAGTATAATATAACTTAATATAATTATAATATAATAGTTATAATGTAAAAAAATTTGTACAAATGAAGGAGCTTATATAAATAATTCATACTAATTAAAGTGGTGAACAAAGTGAACAGAGTATAAGAAAGAAAACCTTGTCATTCTGGTACGCAGTAACAGCGATGAACTCGGTCAGAGGAAACACGAAGGTCCTGAACGCACTGTACGGAAGCTTCAGGAGGTCATCAGCTCTCACCAGGTGCAGCCGCGGCTGGTATTTATGCATGGAGTTCAAAATGGTCTGGACCAAGAGAGAAAAAGAAAAAACAGAATCTTAGATTTCAGTAATTCAGCATGCTTACTATAATTCTCCAAGAAAATAAAACTCATACGCTGGTATTATAATTGTAACATATTCGGCATGAAAATAACATTTTTGTTATGTTATGGTACAAATATTTCTTTACTATATATTTTTTCATCGTACTCATGCCCTGTCCCACCTGTTACACTAACATTACACTGAACCAAGGGAAATTACAATAGTGAGCATAAAAGCAACATAGCAAACTAAAGTACTAAACTCAGCAGCTATCTACACATAGTTCACTAAAGTATCAAAATGATTACTTAATAATTAGTTGTAAAATAAAAAGAATTTAAAAATAAATAAATACATGTGAATATGTAGATAAATTTGTATTACTTAAAAAAATTATATCAATAATGTATTGTATATAAAATCATATGTTGAATATTTTTTTAAGCTAAAATAGTAATAAAATATTGTATAAACGAAAGTTTGCACCACTGAATCCTGGATTAAAAAAAAAAGTGATTGCAGTTATAATGTCAGAATAGATGGTATGAGCTGAAGTAATATATTATCTACTGTATATACACTATGTATATAAGATTATATAATGTACTGCACAAATACCATTTTTGTTAAGTGTGACAAGTGAAAGTTTTGTCTTAAAGGTGTGCAAACTATTGCACTCATCGCCCATCTGGTATATTGTATCATGCTTTAACGCGACAGCAGCCTATGACAAGCAAGATATCAGTTCACCAGAAATTTGTCGAAGGCTAACAATTACACCGGACTTGTTTTTGCAATTTACCTACATTTTTAGAAATGGTCTCGTTAAAATCTATATCATTTTAAATGCAGTAAAATTTCATTTAGCTGGCTTACCAGGCTTAACATTTGGAAATTTATCATTTACTGAATTGAAAAAAAAAAAAAACACCTTTCTGGATCACTTTCATTGGCACGCCAGGCTGATTGAACCTCAAACACTAGTTGTAGTCATAATAAACACATGTGGAATAAAACTCAGACATAACACTGTAACAACTGCTACATGTTCAAAATATCTGTTAAAAAATATATATTATAGACAAAACATCATGTAGTCATTACAGACACAACATACCGAAGCGACTTTCACTGCTTCCCCGAGAGGCGAGGAAATTTAACAGTGGGGTTTTTAATAAAAGTAAGAACAGAATATGTGTGTTAGAGCTCTAAAGACGACTTTGAGTCCCTTTTGATTTTGTCAGTGTGTCAGAGATCAGAGGAAACTGGAGAATTCAGCTCCTATTATCCGAGCTCTTATTATTACTCACGAATCCGTGTTTGTCGGAGATGTTGTTGGTCAGCTTCAGCTTGTGAAACGTCACCACCCGGGACATCCAGTGATCCCCAGAGGCCGGGCTGTCCGGGTGAACGTACATGCGCTTGGGCAGCTCCGGGTCGGCTTTTCCTGCCACCGTCCAGCGTGAGTGATGAAACTTGTACCTGCAGCTGTCCGACAACACCACGTCCATCAGCAGCACGTAGCTCGCTCTCCGGTCCAAACCGCTGCAGCGCACACGCAATGGAGGAAACATACGCCTCATCGACGCCAAGGGGAAACGAAGAAAACACAGCTGTGTTAGTCTGAGACGGGTGAGTCTATTTATGAGCTGAAGATTTAATAACAATAACTTTTATCACCAAAATGTGAGTAAATCTACAACCTACTGTACGTTACTCTGATAGAGTTCAAGGTTCTGTTTAAAAGCAAAAAAACAATATATATCGACTTACTGTCTGTCAATTCGGATTTACGCCTTGTGTTCCTCAGTATTTATTAAAGATGCAATATGAGACCCACGGCTTGTGTAGAAATGTAATTCGCACAGTTGCTAACTATGTTTTATAGCCTTTAGAGAGGATTCTCAGCAGCGTTACTTAGAAAAATTAGTTTAACATTCCTGTAAGTTATAGGTACCATATTGCATCCTTAATATTCAGGAATAATATGAAACGTATTATGAGACTCATATATAAGTGGAAATTAAAATTACAAGATGGGAAACATGCGAACATAAGCTCATTTTTAAAATATATTATTGAGTTACAGATGTTCAGAGCTGTGTAACTCTGAGACATGTTTAATAACATACTTGCAGCATATTGCATCTTTATTATTTTAAAAATACATCTTTTTATGATTTGAATAAGCAAATGAATCATTTATGGTATATTTTCACTGGACACTTAGCAATTATCAACGATGCAACAATAACATGTACTGTATTTAACTATAGATAGATGTGTTTGTAATGTATAATGTATAAGGTACAGATGCCATATTGCATGTGCAATAGTTAGGGACAACTTTTAACAAAAGTCATACATAAAAATTGACATAAAGCTACGTAAATTTAACTTAAATATATAAAAAATGTAACTACTGAGTTGTTAGGATTTCTGAGATCACGCAATCTTGAGCTATAGGGATTCCCGTTAGTCTTAGAGATGTATTTATGAAATGAATAGTCCATGTATAATAATAATATTAAGAAACTTTTTAAACCTTCAGATCCAACCTCTAGTGTCATGTCCATTAAACCCATATTGTATCGCAATAAATATTGAGGAATTATCAAAGATGCA
Source organism: Clarias gariepinus (assembly GCF_024256425.1). NCBI lineage: Eukaryota > Metazoa > Chordata > Actinopteri > Siluriformes > Clariidae > Clarias > Clarias gariepinus. The sequence goes on from NC_071120.1 coordinate 9,397,573, forward strand.
ACAACATAGGAAACTTTTGCTTTTAATTTATATCAGTTGAATTGTTAAATTGATAATTGTTTATGTTTTATATGGCATCTTCTTGTTTTTATTTTGAAAAAGTAATGTGGGTGAACTTAACAACTTGTGCATAAACTGTTTTTATGGTGCACACAGATAACAGATATTGATGGGTATATGTATACTGTAACTTATAGGTTCTATATTGCATCTTTAACACTTAACAGATTCGCTGAGTCTGTGACGGGATTTTCGCATTACTCTGAAGTGCGTGATCAGACTTTTTTGGACTAATCAATATGTACTGTAGGTTTCGCTGTGCACTTTTACCATGACTGTATGTTAAAGAAAATGGTTTTAGGATCAATCTGAATCTGAGGCATGAATGTAGAGTTATAAATGTTGAAAGCTTCTAAATGTTTGAAAGAAAAATACATTGGGAGCATTATGTTATTCCTCTATAAGGAAAGTAATTTTGTCTCATTTGTTGAAATAAAATAAACTGCAAGACTAAATTTTTAACATTAGAAATTGCCATGTGTTTCTCACCGCAAATCCCACAACACTTCTTGAACAATAGCAAAAATTACTGCTGTTCATGCAAATAGAACAAAAGGGCATCACGTTTGTTCGATTGTTTGTTTGTTTACCTCCCCGACTTTGTGATGACCATTTCAGTGCCAATCCGGTGGAACTGCCTCCACAGGTCCATTCCCTCTAAGTGCACCACTGCCTCTTCTTCCTCTTCCTCCTCCTCTTCCTCTTTCTCCATATGCTGGAGGTGATGATGAATAGATGATGATGAAGATGATGATGATGATGATGAAGATGTGGGGCTGGAGATGATGATGCTTCTCCTTGCGATCTGCTCCATCAGAGGCCTCCCACACCCAAGCAGAGGGAAGAACGGAGCGTGGTACGTCATGTTCACCTGGATGATCCAGAGAACCAAAATATAATCAATTTAAAAAAATCTTTTGTAGTTTCAGTTCAGTAAAGAATTAGGTGTCTCTGTGCACATTGGGTTGTTTCTTCATGTTTCAGGATGTGTCCTAAATCCCCTAAGCCTCCTATAAATCCCCTAAAACCTCTGTGGCATTAGTTATTCCTGAAGAGAAATCAAGAGACAGAGAAAAAGAGGAAATGCTGGGAGAGGAGTAGGATCACCTCCTCTCATCATCACAGTCCAGCTGGAGTTTAAACTCGGCTAAAGACAGGCACTTTCTGATTGGCTCCCTGTGGGGACGCGCAGGAACCAATCGCGTTCGAGATGGGCGTGGTTAGTAAACATCACACTCAGGCGCTGCACAATTTGCTAAATCATACGGGGGGAATAAGAACGCTACGTCATTACGTCATCACCGGCGCGTTCGCTTGTCCCCATAGCTGCAGTACACTTCCGTAATACTTACAAATACACCGAATTAGAAGATAATTAAAAGGTTTTAAAAACAAACGTGAACGGTAGACTTAATGGGGTGCACAGTTAAATAAGTCCTATGCAATACTGCAATATAAAGTTTGGTTAGTGAATTAAAACAACACTTCTGTATTAAATAGCGTTAAAAGAGCAAGGATGCTATTTAATAAAGATCCAAACAGGAAGGAGTCACGTGGTTTTAGGACTTTACCATGTGTTTTTATATATTACTGTAAAACTGTACTCTTTACAGTGTCATCACTCCTACTACTAACACAACAACTATAAATGAATAAATAAATAACATCACTATGTTTTATATCTGATTATATATTCATGCATTTATACATTTGTACAATTCAAGTAGTACAATTTAATGATTTCTGACACAAAATGTTTTTTGTGTGACCGATATACCTTATGTCCAGTACATAAACTCACACACTGCTCCTACTGATTGGCTATTTAGTGACATAAACCTGAGTTTCTCCTCCTCCTGACATCCCACAACACTAATCAATCTTCAGTTTTTAACTACAAGACACCATGTAACACAGACCTTCTCACCATAAAATGCACAAGCCAGGAAGCATTACATCATCGACTCACCCTGTACAAGTACGAGAGTGAAATTTTGTTTCTTTGCTTGTTTATTTGATTGTTTGTCTTTTGCGCATACCTACTGTATACTGTATATAATGTCTGTATACAATGTCAATTTACATGTCACTGCAAAATACATGATGATTTCCTTTATAACCTCACAAACCATAGTAATTAAAGTTAAAACACGGTAAATCACATTGTATTTAAAATTTTCTCCATCTCAATTCTGCTCTAGATTAAAAAAAAAATGTCTCAGAACCAAGTTTTTAGATGTCCTGCATTTATGTTCACTCATTTCCACAATCAGAGAATCCACAAAAAGTAGATTATTGCTGGATTGAGCTTAGATTTCATAGTGAAACAAACCATATTATGGTTTGATTTTTATATATTTTTTAATTTCTTGGGGCAATATTACAGACAATATCAGTATACAGTATTAAGAAATGGCCAAAGAAATGTGAAGTCACATAAAATGCTTAGCACAGAGGTTTTCGGTCATTCGATCCATTTTATTTTTATGGTACGATAGAGCAATTAATAAGGTATATACAGTATATTTTTAAAAGATAGTATAATTTTTAATACGTCAACCAGAGATGGCTCAATCAGGTAAGTTTTTCAGTCTAAAAAAATAACATACAATACAAAAACACAAAAGCAATCTGCAAAAGGTTTTCTCTCTCTTTTTCTCTCTCTCTAATATTTTTGATTAATTAATTGATTGGAACAACAACAAATGATTAATAAATTATTAAGACCACATATAAGAAATTAATTTAAAAAATGATGTATTTCTCAGGATTTTTTCAGTCAACTGAGAAAATTAAAATTAAAATATTCAGGTTCGAACTCCAATGATGCCACATCCATCTGTGGCTGAAACTACTAGGGAGCAAAAATGTCCTTGTTCCCACAGAGGGAGCGGTGGCATACTTTCTCTCCCATATCAATCACAGCGACACTAGCCACTAGCGTGGGCATCTGGGCAGATAATATTCTCTTTCAAGTGTGTTAAGCCAGCCACTAACATTTGTAAAAATATGCCTGGCCACACATGCTGTTATTTCATATGGGAGAAAATATTTTTTTGCGTATTCTAGTGCTTATATTAGTTAGTGGTTGCTTGATAATCATTTACATATTTCTGTATTACAATATTTTGGAAATAGATGTTAGAAAAGTAAAATCTCATGAACAAAATCTGTTTACTTACTACTTTTGGATCCAGCTCCTCCCTGTCCACATCCAGAACCATTGTTCTTATTTAACACATCACCTTGCGACTTCGTGGCCTCTTTGGTTTATCTGTGGTTTGAAGTTTCTGGATCTGCTTCTTCAACAAGATCTTTTCTGGTTCTGCTTTCTGAATAAAATAATTGTTAGCCGCCACCACTTACTGACGCTGATCTGTAACCAGCACTGAGAAACTCTTTGACAGTTAGGGGTTTTAAATTCTCTGACATTTAATAGTGTCACAGGTCTGAGATCAGCATGAGTGAGTGGAAGAATGATTGTGCCAAGAACTGTTTTTATTGCAAGGGTGGCAGGAGTCGTACCGTTCTATGATGTTAATTAGGATTAGGTGATATACTGAGTTACAGCTTTTTATTACAGTTGAGTTTGGCATTGGGTTTAAATGGCAACGCCTTACAGAGCACTGTGTTTCATCATGTTGCATATTTTCCACATATATCCACACACATTATTAATCATCACTGAAAAGTTTCAGATAAGTATCAGGTTCTTTGGTATTCAGTTCATCCTCGCAAACTCGGAACCAAATTCTCATTATGAGATAGCTTTAAAGTGGGATTTTCCTCAACAGAATCATCAATGATTTTATAAATCATATATATGTACATATATACAGAGATATACATAATATATTTACATTCTGATGATGTTACCATTCAACCTATGAAGGATTTGTGCTAAAAAGTAAAAAAAAAAAAAAACTTTGAAGATTATCTATCTATGCATTTAAATAACCATACACATGTCTCTAGTCTGTAGGCGCAAAACCTATTTCACAAGAGGCTGGTGTTATATATATTTTCTCTATTGTATGCAATGTCTAATGCCTGGCTCAGTATGCCAGTCAAACCATGCTTAGGGACTTGCATTCAAGGCCACCACTGCTGTCACAAATAAGAATGAGGCGGGGGAATAGAACAGTGCCGGAATTTGGATTTACTCAGATTTCCCTTAGGGAGCTGTGCTTACCTTTTTTTTATTCATTATTTATTTATTATCCCAGCCATGCTGTTATGGGCCATAAACCATGTCTTCTAGTTGCATTCTCTGTTCGGAACATTTTTATATTAAAAGCAGGATTTTAAAAGTGGATTTGTGTTACACAGCTGCGGAAATAATGCCTTCTGTTGTAAAAGTTTTGTCCACTCCCACATGCCAGCGCAACTCTGTCTCCATAAGTTTTACCAAAAAACATCTCAGCCATTTCACACCCCGCCTTTTTGTAACAACTTTATGTCACTCAGCAGCGCTCTGGAGTACCACCGGCGTTGAGAGAAACACGCGCACACACACACACACACACACACACACACACACTCAGGCTTATGGGGCAGCTGTGCCAATCCCCAGCAGTCCGCTAATAACAAGCTGGTCTTTTTCTGGCATATGGGTGAGGGAAAACCCAGGGTGCTTTTCATGTCACTTCAAAAGGAACGGAATGATATTGGTCCCAGGCAAGGGTGTGGGGAATTGCATTCTGGACTGTACATCTGATTTCAGTGACATCATCACCCGGTGGTAAATTCCCCCCACCTAAATGAAAGATATTAAGAGTAGTATTGTCAAAGGTAAACTGTGCACTGTGGGACTCTGAGCATCTGCCAAATGACTAAATGTAAAGGTAAATGAGGTAGCATGTCTAAGTAATTATATTGGGCAATGGTTAGATTTGTTTATAGATTCAACTTAAATGTTTAAAATAAGACGCCACAATTTAGATTTAGTTTAGACTACATTATTGGAAATACAACAATACGACTTTAGTCTGTACAGAATAAAAAAAAAACAGATTTATCAAAGCAAAAACTCTCTTTATTTCTTTATATAATCCCTGGCTACACTAATGCACTTTTCCCAGTGTTTCATTAGTGCTTGGGTTCCATCAAGGTAGAAAGTTTTTTCAGTACACCGGAGCCTTCACGTCTGAAATGCTGGCCTGCCAGGAACTCCTTTAATGGCACAAACGTGGAAATGGCTTGGAGTGAGATCAGGATTGTACTGGGGATGTGGTAATAACTCCCAGCTGAGTTCCTGTTATGTACAAGTGTTGTTGGTGAATGATTGTGTAAACAGTTCCCACAGACAGATGTGCCTCTTCCGTAAGTTGGCAACAAGTTAACTGTCCTTATTCAAGGATCAGGCATTCCACTGCTTGAATAGTCTTGAATAGGCATTCCACTGTTTGTAATCATCATTCACAGAGATACAGTCTTCTTTAAAGCATTTTAAAAAAAAAATAAAGCTAATCTCAAGAGTCTCATCACTGTACTGAGCTTGAAGTCTTCTATAAATGTCAATCGGTTTTATCGCTTCGCTCATGAAAAGTTTTAGTGCTAGCGCCAGATTGACTTAAATGCCCCTCATAAAATAGTGGCAACAGAATATTATTCTTAAGCTAAGACAAATTTTAGTCAGGAGATAAGCTTGCGCTGAGATTGCGTTGACTACAATATTGGAAAAAATAAACAAGTCTCTAAATATTGTGTCGACATTTTGCATGTATATAAAATAGAAATGTCTTATTTTAAACATAATATCAATATTCTTATTAGACTGTATTGAGATTTTTATATAAAAAAGACATTAATTAGTCACTCGATTAGACGGTGCAGAAATTGTAAGCAGTCTCAGATAATAAAATAATTACAATACATTTATTTGACAGATAATTATGCAGTTGTCAGTAAAAATTACAAACATATTCAAGTATTTTAGTCATAGAATACAATATAATAAATCTCCCAAGATTCAACTGAGTCTTTTAAAGGCTTTTAGAATGGGCTCGACACACTTTTTATTTTTATTTTTTTGTAATTAATTTAGCAAACAAAATATTTTAATTTGTAAATTTGGCCTTGGTTACCTTTTTTTTGGGGGAGGGGGGGAGTGGGGGGGCTCTGTCTCTAGCCTGTGTAGAAATAAAACTGAGTTAAATTTTATTCCCTAGATTTGAGACTGATTTAAAAAAAGATGTGAACCTCTAGATTAAATCCTGCAAATTTTATTGCAAAAATCAATTATTATTGAGATTAGACCATGCTAAAACTACAGAATGAGAAACAACACCTTACTCTCTATGTTGTGCTGGGATTTAAATGTTGAAAAAATATCTAGTTTTTTAGACTATGCTATAAGTACAGATTGAAAGGAATACTTTACAATTAAATTGTTGAAAAAAAAGCTATTAGTGTCTGAATGAGACTGTGTTATATGTATACAGTATTAGATAAAAGTATTGGGATTAAACTTTTGAGAAAAAAAGCAATCTCTGGATTGAGTATACTGACACTTGGCATAGTTTAATAGTTGGATTAATCTATTGTGCTACCATTGCAGTATTGCAAACTAGACTGTCACTAGATCAGAGATCAAGGAGATGAATATTTTTTTAAATTAGATGTTATTATATAGTATGTGATCATTTTTAGATTTCTGTAGATTACTTGATCTGCAATTAGATCAGACGACATAGCAATAGAATTGATTGAAGCGAATGAGATTTAAATGCTTGAATTAAACTCTGTGGTGAAAATGAATGAGGCAAAGAGAGTGGAATGACTCCTTTAGTCCTGCGATCTCTCAGACACCTTAGTGTGTACTTAGAGGGAGTGTGATGAATGGTCGGCCACTAGCAGGCCCGTGTGAGCCGCCGTGTTTGGACAGAGGAGGTGAGAAGAATGCAGTTAAACAGAGAAGGTGCAATAAAGAGAGGGAGGTCAAAATGGTGCTTACTTCTGACATTATTCTTCCGTGACAGCTTTTACAGATTTTTTAATGCCCATTGACACCAAATTAATTCAAGTCAATGTATTACTGATTTTTATCGTCCATTCCAACCCTCGTCTTTCCTGTACCATCTCTTGAAACATTCATACAAAGGGCGTTCAAGTCAAACTGGGACCTGTGATGACATTTCTTGTGAATAAACGTGTAAAATTGATTGACATTTACAAAGACTTCAAGTCACAACACAATGATAAGACTCTGGGCCTCAGTAAAACATTTGAATTGTGCAAAATTTTAAAGAACGCTGTACGTCCATGAATGATGATCCAGACCTAGTGGCTTTCGTATCCTGATGGATAACTTGTCGCCAACTTGTGGAAGAGACGCATCTGTCTAAAGGGAACTGTACACACAATCATTGACAAACACCAGGAACCCAGCTGGGAGTTGGTACGTATACAATGGCTTGCATCGAGGTCAGGACTGTACAGGGGATGCTCTACAGTCCTGACCTCGATGGAAGACATTTCCACATGTTTGGGACATTAAAGGAGTTCCTGGGAGGCCAGCATTATCAGACATGTAGGCAAGCAGTCTGATCATGGCTCCAGCGTAATAAGAAAACTTTCTAGCTTGTAGGTATCCAAGCACTAGTGAACCCCTGGGATAAGTGCAGGGGTTTACATAGAGAAATATAAGAATTGTTATTGTTGTGTTATTCTGCATCATCAAAAGTCCCGGTTTGACTTGAACACCTCTCGTAAAATTAGAAAAGTGTTCTAGTATAAAATTTCCTTAACCTTGATGGACACACTAAACGAAATAAGCTCAAGGAGTACATTGTGCTCTGACACTGGCATTTGTAAGTGGAAGCATTAGTGATATAAATCCAGCATTTTTGGCCAGACTGATTAACAAAACATCATCTAGCATGAAATTTTTTTTTTCCCAAGTACAAAGTGTAAACAACCTTCTCTATACCAACTCAAAAATCAATCATGCTGAGTTGTTCAGTTCGGATAATGCTTCCTTTAAGAGTGTCCTTCCTGATTTAGCTTTTGTGTGTTTTTCTGGAACAAAAAAAAAAAAACATTAAATAGACATTTTATAAGCATGAAATGGTTCTTGTGAGAGCTCTTCTGTACAACCAAGGTGAACATAATTATCACAAATAACAATAACAAATAAGGAACCATATCTTGCTTTACAGAAGAATAGCTGAACACAAATGACCTTCAGAGTAGAATAAAAAATAATTTTTTTATATATGTAGTGGAAACTACATGAATGAATAGTGTTGCTCATTGAATGGGAATTAAATTAACAGTTTTTTTTTTTTTCATTGTGCTATCTTTTTAGCCCATGAGGGCTGAACTTTGCCATGTCTTTCACAAAGCCGATGTTTTTCTGCACTTCAGCGAACGTCCTTGAGAGTATCCGGACACCTACATTATTTTTCCCTTAATTCTTTTCCATTTTTGAACCAAGTTAGCAGCAGACATTTTTATTGTTAAGAGTAAAATATTTCTGTAAAAAACGTTAATAACTTGTGTGAAGCAAAAGCTAAATAAATAACTATTCTAAATTCTATAATTTTTTTTAATAGTAGTTCCATATACAGTATTCTGCAAAAGTCTCAAGCACCACCTTATGTCTTCATATTAAATGAAATGAGATCATATATTTTCCTGCAATAGGCTGCAAAGTGTGTAAAGATATGATATAAAAATTGTTGTTTATGTAACAACCTCAGCAGCGACCTCATCTCCCCTTTCATCTGTTCCACTCAGCATTCAGCATCACCAGTAAACTAATCACCGGCCTGATCATCTGTCATCATCTGCACCTGTTTCTCACTGGTTCATGCCTTAAGTTAAATGTTTTTAGGCTTGAATGATTCAAATGATTTAATGTAAACTTAACAAACTAAAATATTCATCTGAAACTGCTAAGGTACAGGGACTGGACTGAAAAGGTGAAACAAAATATGAATAAATGAGGAGGACTCAAGACTTTTGCACAACACCTTATGGTAATACACTCGCTCTAAAATTTCATTGTTTCTGTAGTAACAGTTCATTTACAGAGAGTCTCCACATAACCAGAGATAATAAATGAGGACATCTTTAGGACATCTTTATAACATGACAATCTGCCATATTGTCTAATTAACCTAAAAGTGGAATTATTTTTAAGGCTGCTACTGCAATGCAAAAAGTCAGAATGGTGCTGATTCTACTGTACAGTACAAGTCTCTTGTCCAATACTGCAACATCTTTAAATATTTCAATATTATTGGTCCTGTGCCAAATGTTGTGCATTCTGAGGTGCCTTTTTGCTCACATTAGCTGTAAAGAGTGATATTTAAATTGCCGTAGCCATTTGTGCATACAGACTTTCTGCTCCATTCTGTTTAAACAGTAGAGACTACTTAGCATAATTTTAATTAAAAATTATTCTTTATATATATATATATATATATATATATATATATATATATATATATATATTTTTTTTTTTTTTTTTTTTTTTAATGAACATAAACATGAAAGCTCTAATAATTAGCTGACTGGATCATTTTAGACATCTTTTGACCTTTATAGGCAGAATATTTTTATTGCTGATATTTATTTGTTTTTTCTTAGTAAAGATCAGATTTTTTAAAGAATTATGCATCAAAAATAAATACCACTTTAAGTTTAAAATCTATAAATATTGGGACATTATTTCCTTATTTCTAGCACTGCTTTTCTATTTTTAGTAATTATTTTTGTAATTCTAGTTAAACATACCTTAAGTTTGACAATTTTATATTAAATTATCATCAACTCTTAACAGGAAATATTTTTAAAAAATCAAGATTAATTTCACTTTCTAAGATAATTTGTTTACAATATGAGTAAAATTTAAAGCAACTCTAGACACATCAAATTTTTTCTTGGAACAGTTTTTCGTCTTAAGGAATGCACACTTATGAGCAAAATTTGCAGGGAGGTTCTAAACACACACAGCAGCCTGGGTGTTAATAGTTTCTGCTCGAGCTTGCTTACTGTCTTCAGCAAATTCAAAGCTTCATCAGTAAAGTAGTTTAAGTTTTATCTATTGAGGTCATTTTTGAAAATGCAAATGTATACTTAGTTTTTATATTAAGTATTCCGTGCCCTGTTATGTTTTTAATATCACTGTTTTATTTCTTTCATAATGTGCAATTTATTAATTATCAGTGAATATTTTTAATATAGTACAAAGCCTATTACGATTATTACATGGTATAATAATCACAATGTGATACCTTTTTAATGATGCACATCCCCCATTACAGTATATTTTAATGAACTGTCAATTTGTTCTATTGCATTAGGTCGATTTAACCATAAATATTTAAAAAAAACTTCCTAAAAAAAAAAAAAGATTTTTTCTAACTCATGATGAAACACATTTTCCAAAGTCAAAGAATCTACAACTGAATTGTTATTGGTCACTGGGTTCATGAGACGCATTTAATTCAGGAAACACACACTGAGGGAGTGGGAATAAACCCGAACGCTTTTACTGCATTACAAAATCAATAGAGGCTTATCAATAACAAGGCCATGAATCACTCCGAGAAGGAGGACAGAAACGGGGAAAAATGAGAGTGAGGGATGGGAAAAGAGGGGAGGACGGCTGAAATCAATTTTCACACATTAGAACGATTAGCTTATTGAGAGGAGGGTGACGTATTGAATCTTGCACCGTCGCATTTTTGGAAAAAAGGTCTCCCATCATCTGTGTATAACATATAGCAATTCTTAAAAGGACTGAATAGAGTTTTATGTCCTGATCTACTTGTGATGCTGATGGAATGACTGTATCTTGATGCATTCTGTAATTTATAAGTCAGAAATTTAAAGGATTTCAAGCCAAATTTAAGTCTTTAAACTAAATGTGCGTTCTCAATAATTTAAAGCAGCCTGTTTCAGGGAAAGGGTCAGTTAAAGACAGAAATAAAACACTAAAATCTTTTTACTACCAAGTATTTGACTGACCTCTTTCGTACTTTCATACAGTTTCATAATGTGGCATTTACACCAATCAGCCATAACATTAACACCAGATAACATTAAGACATTAAAATTGATTATCAATTAAATACCAGTAAACTGGTGACAGGATCATATGGGCACCCGAGGCTTATTTATGATTGTGGGGACCAAATCTCAGTCTGATCCCACAGAAAAGCCAATGTAGTGTAGCACAAACACTGACATGATAGAAAGGAACCAGAACACCCAGTGCACCACAGCCTGTCACACACATTTTTATTGTGTGTAAGTCGACACCCGCCAACCTGACCTCCAAATTCCTCAGATCTCAATCCAACTGAGCATCCATGGGATGCGCCAGACTATCAAGTCTGATCCATGGAAGCCCTATCCTGCAACCCACAGCACCCAAAGGATCTGCCAACATCTTTGTGCCAGACAACACAGCACACCCCAAAAGGCCCTGTGTGGCCATGGCCAGAGCTGTTTTACTTGCACAAGTAAAACCAAAACCTGTTTTATATACATATATATCCTTAAGGCCACCAGCACCGATCGGTGCATAAGGCAACGAGAGTTCTCCATTGGAAAGGACTTTCACTGTTTCCGTAGCAATTGTTTTTTTTCTGGGGCGAGTTGCTAGCCCAACGCCCAACTCTTCTCAACCGGCAACGGCAGAGCTCTAGACCTCCGGCTGCGAGAAGTTACAGAAGGTACCCGGGAACTGAACCAGCGATTTCCGGATGATATATATATATATATATATATATATATAAGCATTTTTATTTTTTTTATTTGTTTAGGAAATAAAAATGGCTTTTTTTAAAAGAAATAAAACACCTTGGGGCAGGCTGCTAATAATTGGGATTCGTTATTGTTTAGTTTATTCCAACTGTAACCTGGTCAGTGTTTGATAAAAAAATATATATATTTTCCTAAACTGACTGAGCTAGATAACAAACAGCAGAAAAACCTGATAGTCAAGATATCCTCAAGGTGACTCTAATGGTGGACTACAAATTCTATAAAAATGATATTTATAGCACAAAATCATTTTTCTGTGTAAACCTAAATGACATGGCTGACTTCAAGACCACAATATAAACTTTCTTCATTTAAAGAAAAGCCCTTTTTATTGTTATTTAGCCGACTGTGCGTTTATGAATTTGTATGTGTGTGTGCGTTCATTACCAAGATTCGTGTTAAATACTCCGATGAGAACTGATACAGCTTTTAATCACCTCTTTACTGAGTCTGGCAGTCCTTTGCTAATTTACCAGAGTAGATTTTCACTGCGCCAAAATGTCAATATGTGCTCTGGTTTTTATTTTTGGGCACTCCAGAGTTCACAGGATTTGATGCGTTTCAAATTTTCTCCGTCCCCTGGGCCTCATACGGCTTCTCCCGTGCATTCCCAGACGTCTCTTTAACTAAGTGACGCAGCGACTTAAGAGCTCGAACAACACTCACAATGATAGAAAGTGTTTCATCCTGGTGATAGAAGAAATAAATAACAAAATGGGGAAAAGAGCATATGCTATATTACTAGATGAGTTGATCAAGTCATTTCACCTATAGGACAATAGGTTTTTACTTCACTTTCTAAAAGGAAATCCATCTGATACTGTATTAGATACTGATAATGCACATTATAGTACATGCCACTCTGATGATGATGCCCTGTTGTAGAAATACTATACACTATGAGTGTTATATCAGCACAAATTGTCAGAAGAATGTCAAAATAATGCTGGGCATCATAAAAGGATTTCCTTTTTTCTTTTTTTTTTACTTTATTATGACCCCAAATGATAAATTTTCATATTTTCACATCATTTTCTTTGGACCTGTCAAAATAACCCTCACACACCACTACACAATATATAGCATTTAATTTATAGCTGACTTATTTAATCTATTTAGACAGATTAGATTGGTGTGGATAGATAATGTTTTCCATAAATAGATTTTTATGGAAGGAGACTCCAGTGTCAGTTCTTTAAGCTAACGCTGTAACTTATGTTAAACGCATTAAATATAATTAAGTAGATCTACTTGATTTAATTTTGTTTGTAAAAAAGCCTTTTATCGATATGCAAAAGGCTACACAGAACACAGTTATTAGAGTAGAAACTCTATTAATTTCTTTATATAGTCCCACACTGATGCACTTATCCCAGTGTTTCACTAGTGCTTGGTAGAAAGTTCTCATTACACCTGAGTCATGACTGCCTGCTTCATGTCACTGTCACTGCTGAAACACTGACCTCTAATGAGCAAGTGGTGCAGTGGGGTCATGCATTATCCTGCAAAAATAGAACGATGATGATCGAACCAGGTAGTTTTATTCCCAGGAGCTAAATTGTCATGGAAATGACTGGAGTGGGCTTTGAGGCACCTTAGACAGGATTGTATTTTTTTTCTGTAAATGTCAATTTTTTTACCTTCATTCACAAAAAAAAAAGCTTTGGCTCAGACAATTTTAAGTCTGCTGGTCTGATTAAATTAATTTCTTTTCAATCATTTTTGTAAAAAAAATTGTAATTTAATTTAACTAAATTAAATTAAATCAAATCAGTAATTATATTTATTTTAAATATAATTTTTATTTTTATTTTTATTTTATTAATTTTAAACCTTCGGATTTGAAGTAATTCTAATGTAATAATTCTATAATCCATACACAATTCAAGGAAACTATTTCTTTTTTATACTTTTAATGCTATGTTACTATGTAAACGTTTTTGCACACATATTCACATATAAAGTAAACTCAAAAAACCTTATTTAAATTTAAATTTACAATACTATAGTTTTTTGTTGTTTTTTTTTAAACAAAACCTATTATTAAAATGCGAGAGCTGCATCAGGAGCAAAACCTGTGCCAAGCTTACTGTTTATGTGCGGACCGGATGGTCCGCTGTGGCAACCCCTTGCCGGGAACAGCTGAAAACAACAACAACAACAACAACATATACTGAAAATAATAGTGTGTATAAAAAACCAAGAAATTGTCTATACCTTGTATTCTTGGGTATATAAACCAAAAGTATAGTATATTACATGCTTTAAAGTTTTAGGTTCAAGTTTAAAACTATTGTAAATTGCATGAATTTATGTATTTGAAGGTAAATTATTCTGGAAACGAGCAAACTTATCACAAACCGTTTTTAGCTTGAAATAAAGAAAAAGGGCTAGGAATGGGTTTAATATTAATAATAATAATAATAATAATAATAATAATAATAATACGTTTATTTAGTAATTCTCATAATATTAAATATTAGATCAAGTTTTGTTTTGGCATAAAACACATTTCTAAGATATATACACATACACACACAAGGCTTATTACTAAGCAAACAAGAAGTAACCTTAAGCACATGCTGATAATGGATGGAGCTGTAAGAATAAATTAGCACACATTTGGACAGGTAACAATTCCGGTTTAAGTGTCCGGTGCGGGTGTGAAGTATCGATTGCCGTGACTGGACACAGATTCGCCTCTTCAATTAAGTAGATGATTTTTTTTTTCCCTTGTTGCATCAGCACAAATTCAATAGAAACAGAAGGATGGTTGAGGGATGAAGGAAGGAAGTAGACATGCTTTACTCAGCGCTGCATTCTTAAACACTCTTAAGTATTTCCTGATTTTTGCTGAGATCTACAGCGCATTTATAGCCATCGTCAGGTCCTGCAGAGACGCCAGGAAAAGCATTAACACGTCTTCTTTAGCAAATTATTTACAGACGGAGACCTAAGCGAGAGTGTGAGCAAAGGCATTAGTTGTGTAAAAAATAAAACACTTAGGGGAATGTTGTTATAGCAAAAATAGTGAGTGGTGTGATAGGGTGACAGAAGCTCCTCAGGCAGTTAATTATTTTTCTACCACAGAAAAAACAAAATCACAATTACCTTTTGATTTATTAGAAAAGAATCTAATTTTATGAAGCGTCAAAAGTACAATGTCTTAAAGATAATAAGACGGAACGGATGCAAGTATAGGTTAAGCATTGCACTAAAATAAAAACAAGTCCAAAATTTTACTATGATATGTACCATGGTACTTCAGACATTACCATGGTAGGCACTTCAATGGGTACCGTGGTAGTACCATGGTGTGTACATACAATGGTATCATACTATATAAATATTAGCATTATGGTACATAAACATGTATGACATATTTTTACAGTATCCTCAGTATGTGTTCCATAGTACCCTACTACAGTATACTGTATGGTAGAACCAGCTATAATATTGTGGTACATGGACAATTATGTATCATAGTGTGGTATACAGTATGTATTATATCAGCAAAAAATTACCATGATACTGTAAAAAATATAATTGTACTATATCCATCCATCCATCCATCCATCCATCCATTCATCTACATAGGATACTGTATAGGAACCTCTGTAGTCCAACTAGGGACAGTGGAGGCCAATGGTGACCATTGTATTTATTTTCATTTTGTACGACCATGGTAGGACCGCCGCTCAACATTCACACACACAATCACACACTATGGGCAATTTGGGAACGTCAATTAGCCTAATTCTGCATGTCTTTGGACTGTGGAAGGAAAACGAACAACCCTGAGGAAACCCACCGAGGGAATGCAAGGCGACCATGTTAATACAGATTATTTATAAAAGGAAACTCCAACTCCCAGTACACATGTTCAAATTACACTGATCACTCACACTTGGACTCTCATTTACACACCTATGTGTGTTTTTTTTTTTTTGGTAAATTCCATCTCTCCTATATTTATTCCAGCTATTTTACCAATTTTGTACCATTTTGCAACCATCAAATATTCTCTTGATGTTACTGCTAACTGGAAAATGCTCATTTTAATATCCAACACTACTATATAATCTGAATCCTAAGACTGTCTGCTTAATATTTTGTCGCTGTTCACTCTCCCCAAACTGTGCAGTGATGTAGACAATATAGATATTGTTTATTTGTCTACTGTGAAATGGCAGTAAGGATTTCATTACATCTTATACAATATAATGAAAACTTAAAGCTTAAAATATCACACCAGTGTCAACATTGCTGTGCCATCTGGAGTTTTCTTTGGCTTTGGGCACCTACTCTATTAGTGTACAGTGTGCACTAACATAATCAAAATAAATAAATAAAAAGCAGGGGGAAAAAAAGAAAACCAAGAATCATTTTGGTATCCTAACATGTACATACAGGTCGATATATCTAATACAGGCATAGTTAAGAACTAGCGTTAAAACCCAACGTTGATTATTACAGAGTTTTTAGAAAGAGAGTGAAAAGGTTGAAGCTAAAAATAATTTGATCAGCTTTAATGTAATTAGTAATACTATTATTTCAGGTTGAAGCCCGCGTACATGTCCGCCTGTCTTTCTGTATAGCGGAACTCTTTGCATAACTTATTCATTTGGTAATTTTGAGTATCTTACGCCATGTTTAGGCTAAGTTGTACTTCTTTTGTCACATTACCTCTTCAGTTAACACCGGGTTTCTAAACATGTGAGATCAACATGTTTTAAACTTCCAGCAGAAAGAATAAACATACAATGATCTGTCCATTCATCATTGAAGGTTCAGTTTTACATACCTTTTTTTTTTAGCACACAGGTTTGTTTGTGTTCCTTGAGGATGTCTTCCACATACACTGTGTATTTACAGTAGACCTTAGCGTTGATTTGCTCCGTTGAGTGACGAGTATAGCCATGTCCGCTTTTAGGGCAAAAGTGTAATATTTGTCCAAAAAAGTGATGGCTGCTATGAGGTAATGGCACAAAACTGCTCATAACGTCCCATCTACTAAACATTTTGGTTTAGTTTATGGCGCAGATTTAATTTTAGGATACCAAATACAGAAGGACTCGCAATGTTTAATAAAATTTTGTCAAGTCAGTTTTGCGAGATGCATGCATTTTGATGTAACAAAATCGGTTGGACAGACCTACAGATATACAGTACATACAGACGTACAGACAGACAGAATATTTTCTGAGACTGGTCTCAGGTTCAATGAAAAATATCATTGAAAGATTGAGTTCTGACCAATGTACAGCAAAACCTTTCTTTCATTTATATAGATATTAAATACAAAATTGCACCACTATCTTAATAATAATAATAATAATAATAATAATACATCAGTTATTATAACATACTAGTTTTCTTTTACTGATGTATTTTAATATATAGTTTAATATAAAATTTTATTATTTTATTATCTATAACAATATACAGTAGGTTTAATTTCTTTTAAAAACTGTTAAATAACACATACGGCATTAGGGGATTGAGTAACTCTAACAGAAACAGTCAGTTGCTATTTTACGACACAAAGGGCAGCTGTTCTGGAATAGTTCTTGCAAGAACAGTATTGTCAAGTACATTTGCAAACCCATCAAGAACTTGATGAAACTGGCTCTCATGAAGACCTTCCCAGAAAAGCAAGACCAAAACTCACCAGAAATCAGATATTTTCTGATAGACAATTTATGCATGTTTTGAACATACATTATCTTTCCTTCTTTAGGTTTATACCAAATCAACCATAGGGAAGTAAAAATGTGTAAAATCCAAGTTTACCCTGAGTTTTTGTATGTGCTGAACCTGTTGTGCACATAGGAGCGGGTTTGTAAGCTAACAGGTGCAAGCTAAGGCGAAAAAGATCAGTGTGGAAATAAACGAAACATTTTGAGTGATTGGGGACAGCGTGTAAAAAACCCAGCAGGCGACGAGCAGATATAGATTACATGACTAAACAGCTGCACACATAAACACATAAAGCGCAGGGTTTACAAGGGAAATGCTGTTGATATGTAATAGCTAAAGCTAAACCCTAGCCTTAACTGTACTATATAACTCTACTGAGATATTTTTCAACCTGAAAAAGTAATCTTGTATTTAGGAGTCGGTTTTCAGACATCGTCATTATGATAATTTCAATAATTAATTTTCTACATGATTAGTTTATTACACATATTAAACAAATGTTTTGAATATTTATACTGGACGTCCTGTACTAAGGAGATTCAACAACCAAATAGGATATTTTGGACTCTTCAACTCTATCTTGAACTCTATCCTCCCATGAGACGTGTATACAGCTCAGAGTCGGCTGATTAATAACGTAAGCGAATCTCCAGACATAATCCACAGGCGGCTTTACACCTCCTTATCCTGTCCCTTTTTTCGAGCACACACTGTCTACATTTTAGCATCGATATATTAACTGCTCTCACCTTCTGCAGAGTTTAGGAACTTTGCTTTGCACAATTGATTTGCATTGATTTTCTGCAAACTTTTATTTATTAAGAAGGTTAATTAAATATTATTTAATATAATACAGTATCATAAAATCTGAAACTGCAAGATAGATTTTTCTTATGAGAAAAAAAAATTATGTAAATATATATATACAGTGGAACCTCGGATTACGCGTAATGCGGTTTACGAGTGTTCTGGAAGACGAGCAAAGATTTGTAATAAATTTTGACTTAAAAAACGAGTGTTGTCGTGGTTTATGAGCACCGAGTATCATGTATAACGCATGCGCTTCTTGTTTTGACACCTAGCGTCACGTCATCACAACTGAGCCAACGGTTTTTCTCTCTCTGGAGCTGCGGGGATTCATCTCCCCTGCTGGGTCTTAGTGCTCCTCTCTTACTGGTATAATCAATCCATGTGTGTGTGTGTGTGTGTGTGTGTGTTTCTTTCTCTTGCGCTGCAGATTGTGTGTGTTATGTGTGTGCGCGCATAATTTGACACCACCGGTTCACACACACACACACACACACACACACACTCTTTCTCTCTCGCCTTTACTGTGTGTCAGTGTTACGTGTGTGCGTTTTTTCTTTCTCTTGGGAAAAAGCGCTGCAGAGTGTGTGTCAAATTATGCTCGCGCGCACACACATAACACACACTCAGCAGCGCAGGAGGGAGAAAAACACACACACACACACACACACACATTAAAGGCGAGAGCGCATGTGCGCATAAATGGAAACACTTATTGGTCGGGATTTATTTTTACTTTTTTTAAGGTAACATGCAGGTTAATTTGTTTTATTTTTACTTTATATTTTGTGTTAATTATTTTTATGTATTTATTTTTTTGAGCTGTGGAACAAATAATTTTAATTTCCATTATTTCTTATGGGAAAATGTGCTTTGATTTACGAGTGTTTTGGAATACAAGCCCGCTTCTGGAACGAATTATACTCGTAATCCGAGGTTCCACAATGTATATATAAATATATAAATGTCCTACTTCTGAAAAGTATGTTTACTTATGCACTCAGTACTTGGTCTGGGTTCCTTTAACATGAATTACTGCATCAATGAGGCAGGTGTTACTGAAGGTGTCACTGAGGACCAGGTTCCTTTAAAAGCAGCCTTTGGCTCATCTGTGTTGTTGGGTCAGGTGTTTGCCATCTGCCTTTTAACAATAGTCCATAGAACCCCATTGAGGGTTAGGTCAGGTGAGGGGTAAGTTGCAAGCAAGCACAGTAACATCATGGTCAGGAGGCCAGTTAGTGGTAATTTTGGCATTGTGCGCCCTACTGGAAGTCCTGCTGGACAAGGAAAATGGCATCTCCATAAAGCTCATCAGCAGACAGAAGCATGAAGTGTTTTAAAATCTCCTGGTTGATGGCTGTGTTGACTGTGGACTTAATAAAACACAGTGAACCAACACAAGCAGATGACATGGCACCCCAAATCATCACTGACTGTGGAAACTTCACTCTGGACTTCAAGATGCTTGGATTTTGTGCCTCGTCACTCTTTTTCCAGACTCCAGACCTTGATTTCCAAATGATATGCAAAATTTACTTTCATCTGTAAAGAGCACTTTGGATCAATAAGCAATGGTCCAGTTCTTTTTTTCCTTAACCCAGATAAAATGCTGATGTTGTCTCTCATTTAGGACTGGGTTGATACTAGGAATGCAACAGTTTTAGCTCATTTCCAGAAGATTTCTGAGCATGGTGGCTCTTAATGCACCAACTCCAGCCTCATCCCTGTTGTTTGTGCACTTTTCCCACCATACTGTTCCCTTCCAGTTAACTTTCCATGAATGTGCTATCGATACAGCATTATGTGTACAGCAAACCCTTTCAGCGAGGACTCTCTGTGCCTTGAGCTCCTTGTGGATGGTGTCGATGATCGTTTTCTGGACAACTGTCAGGTCAGCAGTGTTCCCCATGCATGTACCGAATTAGAATTAGAGAAATTTGGTGTTTTTATTTATTTATTTAATTAATTAATTATTCATATAAATAAATAACAATAAAATATTCGAATATTTTAGGATACTAGATTTGTTTATCAGCTGTAAGCCATAATCAGTGAAATTAAATCTAAAAAAGCATGAAATATTTGACTTACTTGTAATAAATCTAGAATATGAGTTTCACTTTTTAAATATTCTTTTTTTTACAATATTCTAATTTACTGAGAAGCCCTGTGTATTTTAAACAAAATTCATTATTTCTTTCTAGCACACAATTTATTTATTTTCACATTTGATTCTGACATGATTCTTATTTATTTTATTCTTGCACTTGATTTTGCAGATTTGATTTGATTTGACATATTCTTATATTTCATTCCATATGATTCTTACACATGATCCCCCTTTAACTCATTCTTGTTCTTATTAATCGATTTAAGCAACTTCATTTCTTCAGCTACAAGAACACCCCACCCTCTCACACAGCTTTCTTTATTCCCTCTCTTTTGCATTCTCATTCTCATTCTCAAACGTGCTCAGGAAATGGCTACTTAATGGTCATTTGACATTTTAGCATGATGTGTTCATTCACCTATCATCTTTTAGTCTGCCTTCTACCTGGGTCTGATCCCGGTGTGTAGTGTCACCAGATTTCATATGAGGAGATGATTGTGCACTGTATTTTTAAAAGTACTATGTGATGATAAAACAGTTTTACAGTTTGGTCCGGGTCTTAATGGATTTAAATGCTCAGAAGGGGCAACAACAAAAAAATAAACCAATAAAATAAAGACAGGTCTTGGTGGTGACCCTGGCAGGAAGTGTAACTAAACACGGTGTGTTAATCACTGTCTCTGTCTCCAGTTTAATCAGCCGTGACAGCTCGGGCGTCAAAAGATTTACCCTCCCTATTAAGGGTCTGAAGAGGTCATCAAAACAAATGTCACACTTTCCCTAGTTACAGGGGTCGCGTTCAACGAGGAAACATAATACCGGCAGTGACTCTGATGACCAGGAGGCGAAGCAAGAGGCCGGAATTCACACAACAGAATTATGATCCGCAAATGATTCCATGCAGCACCACAACTGAAGACAGCAAGAAGTACTGTAATACTGCCTTACACTCACTGCCCAGTTTTTTAGGATCTACTGCACATTTATACAGTTACCTAATCTGGCTTGGGTCTTCTGGAAATTTCCAACACACATAGTTTAAACAGGATGAAACAGGTGCGAAAAACATTCTGATGTTCTGTACAGTAGGCTGAAACATCTTGGTGAGAGAGACCAAAGAAGAATAAACAGACTGGTCTTAGGTGACAGAAAGTGTGTGGTGAGAAAATGCACACGTCATTAAACCTTGGGGTGGATGGGCATGTTTGTCAGCCAGAAATGAGCACCTGATCGCAAAGACGACAATTGACTCACACCTGTATCCTCTCCCTCCAGGGAAAGAGAGAGCTTCTGTACACAGAACGCTGAAGAGACAAGGTGGTGTCCCCGACGGGACCATCCCCCGGTTCACTCACACTTCACTTCCATGTTCCACCTGACCATGGAGACTGTGTGTTCCGCCTCTCTTTCTGCCTTGAGCATCCCTGGACACTAACTGCACCTGTGGGTGTGTATGTGTGTGTCTGTTTGTGTGTGTGTATGAGAGAGAATGTCAATTTACTAATCTCTCCTGCAGAGCGACATACAGAACAAAAATTTAATCTGTGTTTGCTTGACCCAAACTGGTTCTGTGACATCGTTATTAAATTTCTTTGGATCACATCATGATGTATTATTTTTTAAAGATTTTTTAGCACTTTGTCAGACAGGTTCCAGTTAGGTGATTCTTGATTCATCAGGTTTGGCAGTAATCGGGCCAGGCTGTGGCAAGCGAAATTTAACTCAGCGTTCCAAAATAATGGTGAATCACAGCTCACTCATGATTTAGCAAGGGGGCAATAACTTTTTCACAAAGCGCACAAAGGTAGGTTTGGACAGCTTTTTTTTCCCCGTAATGAATTAAATTATCATTTAGTATTTTCCTGGTTTATTTTAGTGTGATATAAAATTAGTTTGGTGATCTGAATCATTTAAGTGTGACAAATATGCCAAAAACAACAATAAATAAATAAAAATCAGGAAAGGGCCAATAATTTTTCAGTGGACTGTAACTGCATTTAATGCTGTGGAATATCCATAAAACATATTCATTCCTGTCCTGTCGTTCCCTTAACAAACTGTAGCTTTTCTGTATCGAAATAAATAAGTTAATAGCGCGGTGTAGAAAAATCCCTCAGGTAGGGGTGTGTGTGTGTGTGTGTGTGTGTGGTGGCTCTTTGTAGTATTTTTCCCCTCCTTTCCAAAAATGAACTAGCGTAAACGCGTAAGAAAGCCCTTGTGGACAACAGCGATTGGCTGACGATTTGAATGGCAGAACTCCCAACCAATTGAAATTGCACATTCGGTCGGCACATTCGCCAATCTTCGCTGCAGCCGAGCTCAACCGGAAGTAGACGGTAAAAGATGGCGGCGCCTATGAACGAGTTTAAGAAGCACCGCGCATTTTCTGTACAGTTTATCGATTTCTCGCGGCATTTTCTAAACAACGCCAAAGTGTATTTTCTCGTAGCATTTCTCCTCGC
Source organism: Clarias gariepinus (assembly GCF_024256425.1). Classification (NCBI taxonomy): domain Eukaryota; kingdom Metazoa; phylum Chordata; class Actinopteri; order Siluriformes; family Clariidae; genus Clarias; species Clarias gariepinus. The sequence continues at coordinate 9,420,490 of NC_071120.1, forward strand.
ACTGACAGCGCGCTCTTCCGGATATGACGACTTTCAGAGAGACGAATTTCTTAAGAGAGAGTATTCGCTGACCAAGCCATACCAAGGTAGGGGAACGAGTCAGGATGCTGTTTTTACCACCCGTTTTGGAGACAAATCCCGCCTCCTGTGCTGTGATTGCCGTAATTTTGATTCTCGGTTTTTAATCGTAAACCGAAATCTTGACTGCTTCTACCCAATCAGAGAGCAACAACCTGAATACGGGTAGTGTTTTTAAAATGTGTTGAAATGTAATCCTTACTTTAATAAGCGTTAAGTATTATATACTCATAATGGACAATAATTAAAGTAATTTTATGTAAAGAATACACATTTAGTACTTCATAACGTGTTAAGTTCATTCTACTCTAAGCATACTGGGTAATATTCTGCCCCATAATGAAATAACTAGTATTTCCTGTTCACCTGGCTGTGAGAAGGTAGATGTCCTGTCAGATGTCGGGGTTTTTATCTCCAGGCTCTCCACCACTCCTCTCATCTCCTGTCACTCTTTTGTGTGGCAGTTTGTCATGTGGTATTGCCACAATACCATACAGAGTTTTGATCTACGTCACATTTTGCTTCATTGTTGTTTGTGACAGTGAAATAATGCGATTTATAACTGAATAGATTTTTTTTTTCAGTCATGGCTGAAGTAGACAGGGTTAAGGGCCTTGTTCAGGGGGTCAACAGTTGCAGCTTCTGTGGAGCTGGGGGTAGATGACCTTCTGATCAGTAACCCAGAGCCACCGCTGCCCATTACACGGTTAAAGGAGTGTGGTTTTGATTCAGTGCACAACAAAATGAATAGCATACCATCAACAGTTAAAGATGGTGTCTTTTTTTGTTATTTGTATATGAGTATGAGTCTATGTATGAGTATTTGTTCTTAAATATGAACAGTCGGATTGATACTTGGGTATCTATAATTAAAATGTTAAAGGTTTAATTATTAATCCAATGTCATCTCATCACACACCGTCCAGGAAAAGGTCACCCTCATTTATTTACAGTGTGTTAGACTCTCAAGTAACACAAATAATTTATTCACCCTCCTTAATTGCAACACTGTCTTTTCATTAGTTGAATACTTTTTACTAATTAATGTGTGTGTGTGTGTGTGTTTTTGTGCACGCAGGTCTGGGCTCGTCGAGCTCGTCGCACTGGGATTTACTGGGCAATGCCATGATCACCCCCGAGTATGTGCGCCTGACTCCGGACCTACAGAGCAGACAGGGGGCAGTGTGGAGTCGTATCGTAAGTGTGCTCTGGATATAGTAGGAATAAAACACTGCAGTTTTAGGGAAATAATTAACAACAGGATGGTGTGATGAATTCCCTGTCTTAAATTTGTTTATTTTTCTAGTACAGCATGCCCTAAAGTGTTTTATTCCTCTTCTGTCCTTTTTTTAGTCCATTTGTAGTTCTATTTAAACTAGTTCCCAACTGTGAGTGTATATGTGTGTGTGCGCAAACATGCAGCCATTCTACATTCGGGACTGGGAGTTCCAGGTGCACTTTAAGATCCACGGCCAGGGCAAGAAGAACCTGAACGGCGATGGATTGGCGCTGTGGCTGACCAGAGAACGCATGCAAATAGGCACGTGTTTCTTTTTTTTGTTGTTGTCTAAATAAAAGTATTAAATGTCTTGCTGTTACTTTGTTCTTCTTTTTTTTTTTTTTTTAACGTCTATAAGTAATGTTCAAGCATATATTCTTTTCAGTCTAGTTTAATTGTGCATTTGTTCGTTACCATAAAATCATGATCATGTTGATTTTTATGTTAAACAGATTAAAACTGCAGCTTCCAGATATTAATTTCTGTTCTGTTCTCTGTGATTGTTTCCAGGCCCTGTGTTTGGAAACGTGAATCATTTTACTGGCCTGGGGATTTTCATCGACACATATCCCAACCACGAAAATCAGCATGAGGTGGATGAACCTTTTGTGCAGTAACATTGTTTCTATTATTGTGACTGTCGCTATTTTTAACACTTCTCTCTCTTCTTCTTCTTTTTTTTTTCCTAGAGAGTCTTTCCGTTTATTTCAGCCATGGTGGGAAATGGGACTGTGGCATACGATCATGATCAGGACGGCAGGAACACCGATCTGGGGGGCTGCCAGGCCGCAGTGCGCAACGTCGACTATGACACGTTTGTCCTGGTCAGATACGTGAAGAGCACGCTGACGGTAATCGTACACTCTACAGTATATGTATGATTATGTAACATATACAGGGCTTGGACAATGAAACTGAAACACTGGCCAATTTAGTGTTGGTGGTTTCATGGCTAAATTTTATCAGTCTGGTGGCCAATCTTCATTGATTGCACATTCCACCAGTAAGCGCAGAGTGTGAATGTTTAATTACCAGAGTAATAGCAAAGTTTTGCTCAAAATATTGCAGTGCACACAACATTATGTGTGACATATCAGAGTTCAAACAGGACTAATTGTTGGTGAGCGTCTCGTTGGCGCATCTGTGACCAAGACAGCAAGTCTTTGTGATGTATGAAGCGCTATACAAAAAATGCTATACAAATTGAATTGAATTGAATCCATACACATTCACATTTCATACAAACTTATCATTCTTTTGATTGTGTAAAGCTGCTTTGTGCCAATGACAATTGCTAAAAGCGCTATACAAATAAAATTTAATTGAATTGAATCAAGAGCCACTATATCTAGGGTAATGTCAGCATACCACCAAGAAGGACGAACCACATCCAACAGGAGTAACTGCGGATGCAAGAGGAAGATGTCTGAAAGGGATGTCCAGGTGCTAACCTGGATTGTATCTCAAAAACAAAAAAACACAGCTGCCTAACTCACTGCAGAATTAAAATTCAATTCAGTTCAATTTTATTTGTATAGTGCTTTTAACAATTGTCATTGTCGCAAAGCAGCTTTACACAATCAAAATAATTATTTAAGTTTGTATGGAATGTGAATGTGCATGAACCAAAATGATCAGATTGTCCCTGGTGAGCAAGCCGAGGGCGACAGTGGTTATCTGCAATATCATGGCCTAGGTCCAATACTTGTGCTAGATGGGCGTGTCACTGCCAAGAACTACCGAACTATTTTGGAGGACTTGTGCACCCAATGGTTCAAACGTTGTATCCTGAAGGCGGTGCCGTGTATCAGGATAATAATGTACGAATACACACAGCGACACACTTGACAGAATGGTTTGATGAACATGATTGTGAAGTTGAACATCTCCCACGGCCTGCACAGTCACCAGATCTAAATATTATTGAGGCCCTTTGTGGTGTTTTAGAGGAGCGAGTCAGGAAACGTTTTCCCCTTCGTAGTGACCTGGCCACTATTCTGCAAGAAGAATGGCTCAAAATCCCTCTGGCCACTATGCAGGACTTGTATCTGTCATTCCCAAGACGAATTGATGCTGTATTGGCCGCAAAAGGAGGCCCTTCACCATACTAATGAATTATTGTGGGCAAAAAAAACAAGCGTTTAGGTTTCATTGTCCAACCTTCTGTATAACAAAATAGAAAAAAACAATCTTACTTGTTTGTACCTGAATTCCCTAAAGCACACACCAGGGGGCGTCCTGTGATCAACAGATTACTCATGTTATAGGTCATGTGCTGTGTATACAGTCACTGTCTTAAATCAATCAGTCAATCATTAATGTGTCATATGTAAGCAAAATCCAGTCCAGAAATGAAGCTGATTGTGGATCAGAAAACACGGCGAGCCCAGAGGAGGTCAGTTTTTAATTTTCTCTTTCACTCCTTCAAAGGTGATGATGGATATAGAGGGAAAGCAGGAGTGGAAGGAGTGTGTCGAGGTCCCAGGTGTCCACCTTCCTCAAGGGTATTACTTTGGAGCCTCATCCCTTACTGGAGATCTGTCAGGTTCATTTTTTAAAATTATTATTATAAACAAGAATGTTATTTTTCTACATATGCCAACTTGAAAGGAAGGTACGCCACAGACCTGAGATACCGCTTACACTGAGGCTTGATCTTCACTGTCTGATTCACACTACTATTCCACCATATCACGTTGGCTAATTGCTGTCTGATTGATCACCTAATTGCAGATAACCATGACCTGATCTCCATCAAGCTGTTTGAGCTGACAATAGAGAGAACTCTTGAGGAACTGGAGGATGAGCAGGAGGTCCTGATACCCAGCGTCGACCGCAGAGAGATTCCTGGTAAAAAATAAATTAAAGAAAACATGAATGTGTGTATAAAAGTAAAGCTAGTTAGTGAGGTTAAACACGACTGACCTTACAAAGTTGGTGTTGAACAGGATGCTCATCAGGCTGCATCTGTGTTGAGTTCCCATGAATTTTAAATTTATACAGGGACTTAAAAAATGGAAATGAAACTCAACACCACAGTTTCACCCTATTTTTAGACACTGATGCAGCAGCATCATTGAGCAGCTGTGGAAATTTCTTTTATCATTGCCAGATACTCTCTAGATGTAAATGGTAATGGTGAAGTACTGTATGTTGTACAGCAGTCCTACTTTTTCTGCACTCTTTTCTGTTGCAGTGGAGGTGGTGGATGAAGGCATGAGTACGCTCACCCTTCTCTTCCTGTTCATTTTTTCTGTGGTCGGCCTCGTGGTGCTCATCGTGGCGTCGCTCTTCATCTACGCCCGCTGGAAGGAGCGCAGCCGCAAGCGCTTTTACTGAGTAGCACCTAGAATGTTTTATTAGGTTTAGAAGATTCTTCTCACTGCTGCATCAAACTGACTTTTTACCTCTGACACTCAAGAGCCATACAAGAGAACTGCCTCGTCTTGATTCTCTCATCGATCTGCTGAAGTTTTTCAATATTAATGTGGAAAGAACAAGGTGCGCAAGTGTGTGAGTGCTTGAGAGTGTGCGTGCAAAAATGCAAGACACAGATTTCCTCCTGAAGTGCATTATACATATTACAGACCTAGATAGACAACATTGCATGCAATGCGAGCGAGAGTGAGTGAGTGTGTGTGTGTGCGCAGAAATGTTTGAGATCTGTTCCTGAACTGGAGATGCATATTAAAGACTTAGCTAGGCAGCTGTATGCTTGTGTGCTAGTGAAGCATACTCGTATTAAGTAAAAAAGTGGCCTTTAACTTCTTTGATTTTCTTTAGAAATTAGGTTTTTCATATTGCCTTTTGTTTTGTTGAACACTTTAGTATTTGTCATTTAGCATTTGTTTGATTATTCGTCAAAAAGCTCAAATCAGACATCAAGGTCTTTAATATGTATATCTATAAATTTGCACGCGCACACACTCATTTAGCTGAACTATAAAGAAGTCTGTGTCAGAGTTCATGTGTATGTTTGTGAGTTAGTCAGGACCTTTTTTTGTGCCATTTTACTCAAAATACACCAAACAAAGTGAAAATCGTTTTATGATCAATGTGCTGGATGGAACAAATAGCGTTTACCGAACAAACCAGTTCACCCATTTATATTAACATCAACTTATACCAGTTTTACTGGTAGTCAGGTGTCAGTGCTACTGTACATACTAAACACACTCTTCCTGCCTTTTAAGCCTTAAACAGTAGGCGATTTGCTAGCATCGAGAAAGGAAGTCAGCTTATTGCAAAGATCATAAATGAATAAATAGTAACAAACGTTTGGGGTTTCTTGGGTTAATTGTTTCTTTTTTTTTTAAAGGCTGTGAATAGTAATGCACTGAATTTTGAAAATTATACCCCGTTAACGTTTACACAACCTCTCAAAAATCTATTTTATTAAACAAAAAAAAGTGCCCCCCTTTTTTTGTTATTTAAATTATAGCGCTTAATTAAAACTTTTTGTATAATTTTATTTCCTTTAATTATTGTTATTTGGGTGGTCGTCATGCTTACACATTATCATCTGATTTTATTTTTAAATGTAATAATTTGCCACTGAAAAAGAATGAGCATGCATGAGTTTTTTTTTTTTTTTTTTTTAGATTTTTGAGGTTTCTTTAATTGGAAATATTATTGGCTTATAGTGTATGGCTGTCACATAATTTTTTTTAGTACAAAGGGTGTTACCGGATTAAAGGGATCTTTAAAGGAAATTTTATTCCATTAAATGTTGAACATTATATAGAATATTAAATTCTTCAAAGTTATAACATACATTAGAGCTCTAATGTCTTATTTTAAAATCACAATGCACAAAAAAATAAGACTGAACTGGACTAAAATTACAACAATCTTGTAATTACAAGAGCTGTTTGTATAAATTGCTAAAAGATCAGTGATTTCAAAAGTTGCTGGATGAACAATTTAGGAACAGATATTTCATTTTCATAACAAAATCAATTTGTCTGAATGTTTGCTAGAATATTACAAATAAAACAGAAGACAGTTTTCATAAACTGAAACGTGTATGTGTTTCATTATGGTTTACGTGGTTTGGTAGGAACATAAGGGCCTCGGAAAGATATTAAAGAAGGCGAGTGAACCTGTGTACACAATTTCAAATTTGTAGTCTGTGTGGGCAAAGTGAACTTCCAAAACAAGCATTGTGGAAATGTTTGTGTTAACGCTCCTACAATCAGAAACGCTGTGTCATCCTTACATACATCCCTAACATACTTCTTGTACAGTTTTCTACACCATTTCTTTGTGTGGATTTTGTGAAATTATTGTTACATTGTGTGTTTTCGGGAGGTTAGAGGCCAAAAGCATTACATTATGACTTTTTTTAGGCCCTCATGAAACCACTTTCTGAGAAGTAATGCAATTAATTTTAAAACATAGCGCCCATGTCTCTATTCAAGGCCACATTGCTACATGATGGTCGGCCACAATGACTCATGACAACAGTCATTGTGAGTGAAGTTACGTTGCTGAGGCTAATATACAGTATTAAAAAAAAAACAGTATTTTATGCATGACCATGAAAAATAATTCCCAAGAAATTAAACTTATAAAACAACTGAAATGTCAATGGAATGCTACAGTAAATATTAATAAATATTATAAAATGATTATACTATGAATTTATTATTGCAATCTCTAGCAGAATCATTGAAACCATTTGTTCCAAACATTTTTATTATTATTTATTTATTAATTTTTATTTTTTGCTTTACAATTGCCTGCAGCAGAATTTCTTGCCTAGAGCTTTCCCTCATTTTGCCCTGGAATTAAATGGACTTTAACCATTTAATTTGCACAATATTCACCTCAACACTTGGGAGAAGCTACATTGGCTAATCTGTCAAGTCGAATTGGCAGGAGTGAGCTGTTGGTGAGTACTGCAGTAATTTTCTAATCAGAATGAGGTCTGGGCGATGACTGGGCCATTCTCATACATTCAAGGTTTTTTTTATTTGTTTTTTAAACCCACTTGATTGTGTATGTCCAGGTTTAATGTCCTTTAGGAAAGTAAACCTCCTTGCTATTGTCACAGGTTTTCTTCTAGGCCTGCCCCACATTTAGCTTCATCCATCTCACCCTCAATCATGATCAATTTCCCAGACACTGTTTGTGAAAGCCATCATGCTACCACTAGCAGTTCACTGTAAGGATGGTGTTCTCAGCTGGGTTTCTTTTGTTGGGTGTAAGGTTTCTCTCAAACACTGTGCTATGTCCCAAGGTCAAAAAAGTTGAATTACCTTTTTATACAATCGTACTGAATCTTCAACATGCCTGTTTAACCTTCTCTGCTACCTTTTCATTAAGCCCAGTTAAGTGTCTTATCTATGTTTGTTGACCACTGTTTTTATGTCTTCTTTTTTTAAAAACTCTGACTGATACTTTTCCAGAAGAAAGCGGTTTGGTTCTCTGAGAAACTCTGCCCAGCAGATCGTAACAATAAAAGAACAACAGAAACGTCACCCTAATTGCCCACGTCAATTCATCATAGTAAGTCTAGCTTTTAAAAACAACCTATTACCAACGTTGTCCTGACATCTGTAATTTGCTAAATTAACTTCACCACAATCTTTTGACAACCAAAAATTCTTGCTGGATGAGGTCATAAATGAAAAGCTATATTTATATTGAGATCATCATAACAGTGCTCTTCATACAACCCAGAAACTGAACTAATCTAGGGTTTTTCATATTAGCATAATGAATAGTTATACAATCCAACTTTAATGTCTTTTTTTGTTGTTGTTGCTGTTAATAATTCTGCAAACTAAAAAAAAAGTCAAAGCAGAACATTTGATTGTGCAGAACAAAACACAGTAATAAGAGTTACAAACTTTCTTTTTAACCGAGATTGACACTTATACCAGCATGCTTGGATATTATCAACATAGAACGCTTTCTCAGTATGCCAGTGTTATGATCAGACTGTCTGTGTCATTTCCTAAATGCTGGCCTTCCAGGAACTCCTTTAACAGCCCAAACATGTGGATATTGCTTGGAGTGAGGTCAGGACTTCAGGGGGATGTAGCAATAACTCCCAGCTGAGATCCTGTAATGTGCAAGTGGTGTTTGTAAATGATTCTTTGTACAGTTCACACAGTGTCTCTTTACAAGTTGGCGTTATCCATCGATTTTTAAGGATCGGGCATTCCATTCACCGAATGTTAACGGGAATGACTGCAGTGGGCACATCGGCTGGGATCGTCACGCACGGATGTACGGCCTTCTTTAAAACATTTACACCATTCATGTTTTACTGCGGCCTGAGTATCACCATACATTATCTTCATTTATAAGAGGTTTCGTCCCTCGTAGATTTATGATTTACATTCATGACGTATAATCACAATTAGGTCTTTTCAGTCGTAACCCTATAAGCTGTGAATAGGTTTAAGAGATTTCAAGATTTTCAAAACAACTGCAGCACAAAAAATGATGCAAGCGTCCGAATATTAGTTCAAGTCTAAAACAAAGATGATCTTAAAAAGAGATTTTGCATCTTTACCATCCCAAAGTACTTTTTGACAGTCTTAAGCATTTCACCCTCAACCCGCACCACTTTGTCTTTGTTCAGTCCATTCTGTCCATTTCTGCAGTAACAGCATCCCTGTAGGTATTGTTTTACTTCTCCTTTTTCGGTTTCCCTGTTCCAGTTTTATTCCTCTGCAACTTTAAAGGATGTAACTAAAGATTTCAGTGAGGAACTAAACAAGGGAAACCACATACACACACATAAAATATAACTGAATATGGCTTTGCAAGGGATTTTGGGCTAAAATCACTTACAGCATGATTAAGTGTCAAGTAAAAAACTAAGAAAATTCCCAGAGATGTTGTATGCTATTTTCACCCACATTTATGATCAAAAGTTTAGTCATTCTCAAATCCCACCACTGTCTGGGGCCCAAACTGAAAAATTTCACAAATTTCCCTAAGTTTAGAGTCTACTAAACACGTAATAAAAGCTTCTAGTATCTACATGCCTGAATCATCACCCACATGCATCATCCAAAACCATCTGTCAGACATGCTACACACATGGTATTTTTATAAACGTGTATAATAATAAGACATCATGGTGCTAAAAACAACATAACAGCAGTCTCAGCCAGGAGGCGTGGCCAGACTTCTGGCATCACAGTTTGTGTTTTTGAAATGGAGTGGAAGTCATCTATCTATTTGGCTCGTTGAGTGTATACATGGTGCTAAACTGTTAACAGAAGTAGTTAAAGTGCTAAATTAGCCTGATGTCTTCAGTGTGGTCTGCCGAACAGTTTCATTCTTTCAAGACTTTAACAATGCTTCACACCTTCTGAGCTGCACACACATACACATGAATAAAAGCATGTGGTGGGGCTGTGGTTTTCCATACTGTGTATATTTGTTGGTGTGTTTAAATGCATACTATTAAAGGAAATGGTAAAATATCCCCGTCTGCGCTCATACGGATGCCCATGAGCCATGATTCATAAGTTATCCTCTATTTTCCAAGCTGAGCGCGTCACTGTTTGTATTTTAGTTCATTAGCTGATGTGTGTTGGTGTTAAACGTTTTATTATAACTGATCTGAGCTCGGTCTTTTTGCAAGTATGACGTTTAAGGTAAGAAGGATCTGACCCCAGATCAGAAGTGGAACTGCTTGCGAAAAAGGAAGTTCAGTACACATATGTGTTTCTCCACGCAGCTGGACGGAGACTGAGCAATTACAAGGACGAACGAGCATTTTCAACAAGTTAAGGTAAGAGAAATGTGGTGTTTTTTAAAGAAACTGTAATAGAAATTCCAACCAAATTAATTACCATGTTCAGTGAACAAAAAATGTATGTCTAATGTAATCTACTGTAACGTAATGTCTATTAATGTGTTAATCTTACAACAGGAGGGTGTTGTGAAAGACTTATAACACAACACGCAGAATTACAGAGAATTTGAGGTTTCAAATATTAGAAATTGTTCTACAAGTGGACATTTAAAGAACTTGTAGAAAACGCACCTCAAATGAACTTTAATTATACCACTTAAAAATGAGCGAGGTAATAAATTACTGTTTAAAAGTGATGATCATGGTCATGAAATGCTAACGACGTTAAGGAAAGCCCCAACAAAGTTTCAAAAGAATGTGTCTTTGCTTTCGTTCATTCTTTACATGATTTAAATTTCCATATGTGACTATAAAACTAAATGAGATTAGAACTAAAATATAAAGGATCGATAGTACAGAACAGAGTTAGGTGAAACAAATACTATTTCACGCTTTTTCGGCTTGATTTCATTTGTATTTAAAAATGTTAAACCTCATGATGGAACTGTGTCTTTGTTTCTCGGAAGCGCACACAGGAAGTGTGTGTCATTGCTTTTTGAGAGACATGGAGTTATAACAGAAAAAGGAAGTTGAGTGTCTGTGCTGGTTATATTCAACGCATGCAGTTCTTTTTTCTGGTTATGCTACATTATTATTGTTATTTGAAGTACAGTATCTATGAAAGTATGCTTTTTTATTAAATTGTAGCCCAAGCACTATGACATCAGCCCTATGTATCAGGGCCCTCTTGTGGCTTTTGGGGGATCTTAACATGGTCCAAATCATAAAAATCCACACGTGATGGAATCTGCTGCCATTAGGGTGCATGAGCAGCTAGGTGCATTTAAACCTAATTGAGCTGAACAACTTTCGAGTCATGGGCTCAACTCAACAGGAAGTCAGTTATTGTGGGTTTTTGCCAAAAACACCAAGTGGAATTTGATATACCCCTCCTACGGGATTTATATGATTGACACCAAACTGGGCCTTTGTGATTTTAAAACATCGAGTAGGCAATATTGTGAAGTTATCACTCTTAATTTTTGATATCCCCAATAGGTCCGCTGTTCATTAAACTTATGATGAAAAGTTACTTTCTGTGTGACGTTACATACAGTGATTTCACATTGAGTAACATCATATTAAATGTCATCACATTGAGTGACATCGTGAATGCCCTTTTCTACAATTATGACATAATGGTTTCGATATGTCCCCTTTAAGTGCGTGTGCCAACTGTCTGCCAGGGCAGTGATGGTGCATGGTGCCTGGGTCTGGTCATCGTTGCTTGCAAATATATTTTAATTTATTGTTGTTTAAAGCGTGTTGAAGGAGTCTCCAGTGTAAGTGGTTGTATTAGGTTTTCTGACACAGAATTATGTTTAATGATATTTCTAAATGTTAATGTTTTTTTATACACATCATGTTTATAACCACAGAGAAATAGGTTATGGTTCAAAAGCAGTCAAACACTGGGAAGTGAAAATTAATATGAGGTTTTTAACTGTTCAAAATAACTTGTAATATTTAATAATATAGGTTACCTATCTTGGCTATAATTAAGATTTTAAGTGTTCAAGGAAAATTGGAACTTGTGAAGGAAAATGTAAAACCAGTTGACATTTACAGAAGACTTTAAGCACAGTACGGTGATGAGACTCTTAGGTGCAGAAAAAACATTTGAATGGTGCAAACATTGTAAAGAAGGCCCGTACATCCATGAATCCCAATCCCGACCGAGGTGGCTTGGAGCCCACAGCTGTAATTCTCGTGAACATTAAGTGGAAGGCTTGATCGTTAAAAAAACTGACAGATAATTTGTCATCACTGTGCAGAAGAGACACCATCTCCCGTCTGTGGGAACTGTACACACTATCATTCACCAACACCACTTGCACATTACAGGAACCCCCTACAGTCCTGGCCTTCAAGACATTTCCACATGTTTGGGCTGTTAAAGGAGTTCCTGGGAGGCCAGCGTTTCATAAATAAAGCAGTCAGTTGGATCGAGACTGGCATACTGAAACAACTTTCTACCTTGATGGTATCTAAGCACTAGTAAAACACTAGTGAAAAAAATAAAGGGAATTTTTACTCTCATAACTGTGTTCTGTTATCTTGCACAATCAGAGGTCCTGGTTTGACTTGAATGCCACTCGTAAATGAGGTTTGCGTTTATTGGTAGGGTGTGGTGATTATAAAAGATTCCAATATTTTGAAGAGTACCATGTGAGAAAGAGTGGAATTAATGTATGTCTGTTTTAACTCTATTTAACAAGCCTTCTGTCTGTCAGTCTGTCTAGAACCCACAAAAGGAAGGATGTCGTGCCTCAAGTGTTTAAAATACACCATGTGTGCAGTGAACTTCATCTTTTTTGTATGTATAAGTTCAACTACCAATAAAAGTAAAAATATGTTTGTAGTGACTGTAAATAATGATAAGACTTTATTAGACTTCATCTAAGAAATCTATCCACTTCTAAGCACTTCTAAGTTCACCTTTATGTCTTTGATGCTTACAGCTTTGTGGAGCTGCGATATTTGGCTTGGGGATATACATGAGCACCACGTCCAAGTACTTGCCCCTCTTCCCGTCATTCTCAGTCGTGAACTTGGCCAGTGCGCTCTTCGTCATCGGTATATTCGTCACCTGTGTGTCTTTTTTGGGTTTCCTGGGGGCACTTAAGGAAAACCGCTGCCTATTGATGTCTGTAAGTGTTAACCCTTTTGTTTCCTTTTGTTAACTACATTTATTAACTTGCAGTACAAGTGGCAGTATTATTACCTCAAGAAAAAAAAATACATATTTGTAGTAAATTTCTATTTTTGCTTATATTTATGTTTAAATTCATCTGCCTTTAACTTCAACTCTATATACATTTTGGGGAGAAGTTTCAACTTAGATGGTAAATTTGCTGATTTCATTTGCAATATAAAATTGCCAAGAAAGACCACTCAAAGCAAAACCAAAAGTTAATAAAAAATCAGACCGCAGTGTCCTAATGGTTTATACTATTGCTTCAGCCAAACCACCTGACAAAACCCCAAGCCAAGCCCACTGTGAAACAATGGGAGCTAACTTCCCTATACACACACATGCATGCACAGTTTGACTGAATTCTTACTTACTGTGCAAAAACAGACACATAAACTAAATCCTAAAACAAAATTGCAGACACAACCAACTTGAAAAATTCATGAAATCCAAAACGGAAGCTTAACAAAGTACTAGCTGTACCACTTACCCACTTAGCACTAGGAATATGATGATTACAAAAAAAATCAGAATAATTGTAGGTAATTCAGTTCATGTTTGATCTCTATACTTTCAGTTTTTCAGTCTCTTGTTCCTGCTGATGTTGTCCGAACTAGCTGTGGCCTGCCTCCTGCTCTTGTACGAGCATGAAGTAAGAAAATTACTTTTACAGAGTAAAAAATAGGAATGTAGGGTTTCCCAGAGGTAAACAAATTCAAAAAGGGGGAACGCAGTTAATTACAATATACTGTAAGAATATCAAATGGACAATGTTGGCATCACAATTGCATCCATTATATCAGGCCCAGTTAACAGATGTCGCCCTTTTGTACTGTATTTATTTCATCTTTATGTTAGTTTTGTACATTGTGGATTTGTACCTCTGTGTTAATCTATGTGTGAGGGATGCAAGATGTGTCAAAGTTACGTGAAGGGTGAAAATGCACTGATGTTCTTATAACAACAAAAAATCTGAATCTCTAGAGACATGTACACAGGATGAATGTCTGTATCAGGCTATACTACAATATAGGCATAAAGGCAAATGCTACTATAGTATATAACAAATACTTATAGTATAGTATAGTATAGTATAGTATAGTATAGTATAGTATAGTATAGTATGGTATGGTACTATAGTTTAATATACTAATTACTACAATATACTACATTTCACTGTGGTAGTTATTATAGACAGTTACTACACACTTTTACTATATTACATTACAATATATTACTATAGTAAACACTATGACAAACTGTAGCATTTATTATAGTAAGTAACAGTATGCGGTGGTACACTGGAGTATTTGATGTAGTAAGTTACTGTATACCATGACAAACTGCAGTATTTGTTAGAGTAACTTTCTGTACACCGTGGTACACTGTAGTATTTGTCATAGTTAGGTACTCTACCTGTAGTATATTGTAGTGTTTGTCATAGTAAGTTACCGTATGCTGTGGTACACTGAAGTATTTCCTATAATAAGTTACTGTACTGTAATGTTAATTTATTTGTTGTTATATTTTTGTTCAGAAAGCTACTGTTTACTGTTTAATTGTTATTTATTTTAACTCACCGGTGACATTTCATACATAAAGCTCTTCTGTATGTTTTTTTCTCATGGGTATCTTTTGTACTGAATGATGACTCATTGTAGATTTTGTACTACTTGTAGATTGACAAATTCATACAAGATGAACTAAAGGCCAGCCTAAATCAGACCCTGGCAGGAGAAACAATTAATTCAACCATTGACTGGGAAATCATTCAGAAAACTGTAAGTTATAACAGTAGCATTTGATATATATTTTTAATAAGGTGCACATAACATGGCCTACTGACAACCTTTCTATATGGCTGTAGTTTAAGTGCTGTGGTGTAAACAACTACACGGATTGGAACCCCAAAATACCAGGGGCGTGTTGTGAAACACCGCCATGCCAAGGCAAAGCCTGGACTACAGTATGACAACTTTGTTTTTCTATTTTAAAATAAATGTCACAACTGAGGTTCTATGTAATTGCCTGAAAGCAATATCTGTAGCGTTACTGTGTGTGTGTGTGTGTGTGTGTGTGTGTGTGTGTGTGTGTGTGTGTGTGTGTGTTTTAGGGCTGCTATTCAAAACTGAAGCAGTGGTTTGAAAGCAATCTGCTAGGAACCGGGATCGGGGTCATCATCGTATGCAGCATTGAGGTGCAAACCATCATATCTCACCTTACAGAACAAAACCATGCACATTATCGACAAAATCATATGTCTGCACCTTCTTATGTATTTATGAATTTTGACATCCTTAAAAATGAAATTCTAAATAAGGAAATAAGGGTCTGTTTGAGCAAACAGAATATGCAGTATATGGCAAAATGTTTCCAAAAGCTGGGGGGAAAAACTTTATGTTTTTTAAATCTTTATGTTTCCCTTCACTATTACTACGAAGCTCAAACCCTTTTCCCGCATGTCAGTGCTATTGTGCACAAATCGAGCTCCCTGGTGTGTTAAGGTTGGAGTAGAAAAACTCCAGTGTTCTGCACAAAGCCTTGACCTCAACCCCAGTGAATACCTTAAGGATGAATCATAACGCCCAACCCCATGCAATGGGGTTATGGCATATAAATTCAATAACCCAAGCTTCAT
The DNA here is from genome assembly GCF_024256425.1 of Clarias gariepinus. NCBI lineage: Eukaryota > Metazoa > Chordata > Actinopteri > Siluriformes > Clariidae > Clarias > Clarias gariepinus. Next base: position 9,436,061 of record NC_071120.1, read on the forward strand.
GAGGTTAAAGAAGCCGAAGTTTCCAATTTATACTTCAGCATTATGTCTAGGCTGTACAATAGGGTACGGCGGAGGGCATGTGGCCTACTCCATAACCTGTGGCGTAGCCTGACATCGACCTTATAAAAAATTCACTCTATGGAAAAAACTAAATATTGCTGTGGAAGGAAGACCAAGGAAAGTCCAGAAATACTTGCTTGTTGCAGGGTTTTTTATTTATTTATTTAATTATTTATTTGAAAGAATATATCATAGTGAATTTCAGCCCATTTACAAACTTAGCTTAGAGGGCGAACAGATTCAACACGGTGGCATAAAAAACCCACCCCTATCCAACAGCTCGATGGTGTAATTACCAGAGGTGGAAAGAGTAATAAACATTTGAAATTTTACTGAAGTACAAGTAAAGGTACTATTATAAAAATCTACTCAAGTAAAAGTAAAAAGTAGCTCATTAAAAATTTACTCAGAGTAAAAGTTACCGAGTTACTTTTTTAACCGCGGGGGTGGGATAGGGGATCTAGTGTAGTTTAAAAAAGGCAAGCGGATAGAAATCTTCAGATAGACATTTCAGTTTCAGTAGCAAATGCAAGTAAATGATTTTGAAATTACTTTTTGAAATGTTACTTTCCACCTCTGGTACTAGCACAAAGACACCAGTGCAGCATCCACAATACGATTTACACATACCCCACTGTGATTTAAGATCAGTGTTTTTTTTTTAAATAAAGCAATGTTCCTCGGTTCATTTTGCTCTCCGTGTCTTTCTGACTGTAGGTTTTGGCTATGTGCTTCTCCATGACTCTGTTCTGCCACATCACCAAATCCGGACTTGGCTACAAGTGATCGGCCTCCTCAGTTTTCCTGCAGCGCAGAAGAGAGGAAGAGAATGGATAAGGAAGCTTGTGACCAATCATACTATTATACTTTTACAATTTCATCTTTAAACTTAGTGACACTCGTCTAGATTGTGACTCCGACATAATTGAACGTGATGCATTTGTACAGGGACACATCTTGTGAATTTTTCCGTCATATCTAAAAGCCATTTCTTTATCTTTTTCATCTTTATAAGGTTTTATGTACAGGAAATGCATATATGACTAAATATATGGATAAATGCTTAACTATAATAAAAGAATTTTGTCTTTAATCTTTTCGTAAAATATAGTATTAGTGCAATATCAGGCTGGACCAAAGTTGATGTTGATTTTGTTTAATAAAATGTCACGTTTTATTAAACTTTTGAATCATTATTGTCCTTTTAAATGAACTTCACTATCTTTAAATGACAAATTGACATTAGCTCATGTAGTTTCAACAAAAGCACTTTTTATTTAGCAGTTTCCATGCTAACTTTAACTTCGCAAAATATTTTGGTGTAGAAACCCCCTTGCATGACCAAAAGTCCCCCCCCCCCCCACCCACGCATTGACTTGAAAGAGTAGAAATCTCTTTTTTCACCCACATTCACCAAACTGACTTCTTTTTATGAAGCTGTGTAACTGAGAACCTTTTTTTATTGAAAAATCCATTCTCATTTATTTTTACCAGTTTATTTCATTTACTCTTAATAACCATAAACGTTGCTGTACATAGCTACACCTTGTTTAAATGTAGATTCTTAAATTCAACTTATTTGTGTTCTTTTCTTGCATTGTGTCATGTTGCTGTACTAACTACTGCATCTTGTGACTTTCTGTTTGCAAAAAATAAACGTTTGGGGTAAAAGTAAAATCATGTCGTAATGTTTCGGTCAACTAGCTACTTCTTTTATTGCTCATTTAGAAAACAAATTTAAGTTTAAATTTGTGTGGAAATGTCTCGTTAATAGCCACTTCTTCATTTAGCAATGTGAGAAGAACAACATAAAGCATTACACTTTGTAATTACAAAGTTCATGATCCACTTTCTATATTTCAACTGAGCACTTCACTTCGCACCTACATTACCATCCACACCGAGAAATGTACACAGTGAGGCTGTTGCGAACTCAGTTGTGAAGCCCAGGAAACCATCCAGACCAGACAATGTGTAATCTTTTTAACTTCAGATGAGGGCCGATCAACAGGCCTTTCCTGTCTTTCTCACCCACATTTTTAGCAAGTCACTGAAGGTCACACGTTAAAATAATTTCTGTTAAAAAAAAAAACCCTGCCAACTCAACTTTTTATGACTTTAGTTTGGTCTGTCTGATCTCCATGATTTTTGGACATTTTAGACCCTGGAATCGGTTCATCTAAAGGACAATCCTGAGATCTGACTATACAGTTTGCTAATTGGTGAAACAGCTCCATATGGGGTTGCAATACCTCCTCTAGCAACTATTCATGGTCTATAACAAGAATCTGCGTCCACCTGTAACTGGGTCACCAGCTTTATGACTGCTATCTAAAACACAGCAGAAACTTACATTTGGTCTCTCCTCTGAGGTCTGTGCTCTGCCAACTGCTTGTCTTAAGGGTTTCTTTTAAAAGAATGTTGTTAACCTATTTAAAGAACCCCTAGAAATTTGATAGTTGGTCAAATAGGTCAGTTTGAAATGCAATCAATAGGGGGATACCTCATCTATCAACTTCATTCTAGGGGTTTAAGACACCTCCTGCTTCTACTTGTAAGCATTTAGACTAGTTAGAGTCAGCAAGTGGGGGGGAAGTCATATGTGGAACCCTAACCAACACAGGTGTTCCAAATGTATGGCCTGCCATTTCTCCTTTAACCTCAAAGATCCATAAGACCCCATCCAATTTGACAACTGGTCGGATAGATCAGCTCATTATACAGTCAGGATACAGACATACAATGAGGTCAATAAGTATTTGATCACCCTGTTGATGAAGTACTCTTACAATTTTCAGCATAGGTGCATTTCCACTGTGAGAGACAGAATCTAAAAAGAAAAATCCGGAAATCACATTGTATTATTTTTGGGAGGCCAGAGTATAAGTATTTGATCACTTGCTTATCAGCCAGATTTCTGACCCTCAAAGACCTGTTATTTTGCTTTTAAATAGTCCAGCTACACTCTGCTCATGACTCTAAATTAGCACCTGTTTTAGGTCATTAGCTGTCATAAAGACACCTGTGCACCCCACAATCAGCCAAAGTCTGAGTTGATACATGAGGTATTAATGATTCTAAGAATGGTGAAGAATCAGCCCAGAACTACACTGGAGGAGCTGGTCAATGCTGTGAAGAAAGCTGGGACCATCGTTTCCAAGACTATTATCAGTAACACACTAAGACGTCATGGTTTAAAATCTTGCATCGCACGGAAGGTTCCCCTGCTTAAGTCAGCCCATGTCCAGGCCCGTCTGAGGTTTGCCAGGGACCATCTGGATGATCCAGAGGAGTCATGGGAGAAAGTCCTGTGGTCAGATGAGACCAAAGTAGAACTTTTTGGTCTTAACTCCATTCGCCGTGTTTGGAGGAAGAAGAATGATGAGTCTCATCTCAATAATATCGTACCTACAGTGAAGCATGGGGCTGGAAGCATCATGCTCTGGGGGTGTTTTTCTGCACAGGGGACAGGACGACTGCACTGTATTAAGGAGAGGATGAACAGAGCCATGTATTGTGACATATTGGACAAAAACCTCCTTCCCTCAGTCAGAGCATTAAAGATGGGTCGTGGCTGGGTCTTCCAACATGACAATGACTCAAAGCACACAGCCAGGAAAACCAAGGAGTAGCTCTGTAAGAAGCATATGGACTATTTAAAAGCAAAATAACAGGTCTTAAAGGGTCAGAAATCTGGCTGATAAGCAAGTAATCAAATACTTATTTAACACAGTAATTCACAAATAAATTATTAAAAAATCATAGAATGTGATTTCCGGATTGATAAATGATGACACTGCTATTTTTTTTAACAGACTAATATTTGTTTTTCTTCACTTTCTGTAAATTAATAATCCATTTAGCACATTTTTCATGTTGGGATTTAGAATAGAATGTGCAGGATGTCCAAGGCATTTGTGTGATTTAAATTAAAAGTTATTATATGGATATGGAGCTTTACTCACTTTTTTTTTTTTAACACACTGCTATTATTTTAAACACCACTGTATAACAGGGTCCTCCAACTTTTCTTGGGTCACCAGCATTTTTACTCGTTGTGGCAGCAGGTAGGCCTGAGACTACTTTGTGATCTGCCTGCTCCTCCTCTCCAGGGATCCTTCTATTAAAAGACTGGCGTTAGTCTATCTGAAGGATTATTCAGAGACCTGGTTGGTCTCCCAGCAATTTGCCAACTGGTTAGTTTATAATGCAGTTGATGTAGTATTACATTACCTCCTCTAGCACTTTTACGACTCAGGCGTCTAAGATAAGCTCCAGTCTCCACCTGTAAATGGGTCACCTGCATTCTGACTAGTTGGAGACAGCAGGTGGGGAAAGACTACAGGTGTCCTAAAGGCTGGTTGGTCTGCCACCTTCCCTTCTACCTTCTACATCAATGGATGCATCTCCAAGGACCATTCCTATAAATAAGAGGTGTTGGTCCATCTAAAGGACATTACAAAATTCTCATTGGGCTCCTGCAATTTGTCAAATTAGTCATTCGATGACATGCTTAATATAGGATTATGCTGCCTTCTCTACCAAATTGACGCGGCGGGCTGCACCTCAAAAGACAGGACAGTTTTTTCAGGACTGGTCCTGGACTATCTGAGGTACAATATATGGTCCAACACAACCTCAGGAGATGTTTAGAATTGTGCGAATTGGCCAAATAGATCAGCTGATCATGTACTTGATATTGGGTTACCTCCATTAGCAACTTGAACTTGGTTTATGAGTGTTGTGGCTAAATCTACAATAGTGACCAACTGATTTCCCATCAACATCAGGATGATTTCACGTTTAAGGTAGTAATGGTTTATGTTTTTTTTTTAAAAATCTATTTCACTGAGTGAAAATAGATGCATATAAAATTTTACTCTCATACAATGTGAATTCATATAAATAGCAGTGTTAGTTGTAACATACCTCACATATAATCATGTGACTTATGACTTGTCTCAAACGATAGCATTCATTAATTCTCAGTTCAGATTTTTCCATACAATAAGTAGTACTGAAAGTAAATCAAAAGTAATATTTCTATTATTCATAGATTTATTATTTTAACATAAAATTTTCTGTAGTAAGAGCTTGTTCACAGCGACTCTACAAAGGCCTCTAGTGTCTGTGCTTTGTAAGAGTCACCAAGTTTTCCAACTAAGAAAAGTCTTCCAGAGAAGTTGCTGAGTTCCAGGAGTTCCTAATTGCATGCTTCTATAACATATTTATATAACAGTACTTGATATGGGCAAATCCTAAAATTAAATGTAACCAAAACCAGATAAGAAGCAGGAAGGGTTGTTCATTAAAGTAAAATTGCTCTGATATAATGGGGATAAATCACCAAATCATGGCTGATTCTTTTCCTAAAAGAGTAAATTCCTTAAGTGTTTTTTTTTGTATTCTTTACACCTGGCTTAAACATGAAAAAAATAACACAATTACCTCCTCCGTATAACTTTCAAATTATAGGTATATATATTTACAAAAGATTTAACTGGATAAAACAGAAACACAACAATTCATGATTCCACCGTTTTATTTTAAGAATAAAATCCTATCTCCTCCATATTTTTAAGACCAAATAAAAACAATAACCCTAAAAAAATACTAAGATTTCCTTTTAAAAATTTTTTAAAATAATTTTGTTCTTTCGGAAATCGTTACACAAAAAATAGAAACAAGTACAAGCACAATTTAAGGTAAAACTAAAAAAAAAGGAAAAAAAAAGAAAGAAATGTAACTGTACACAGCAGAGTACATTTATTGCAAACTTTAAACACCCCCTTATACCTCTTCAACTATACACACAAAAATTATTGCAATTCACCTAAGATATGGGGAAAAAAAAAAGGAAATTTAAGCAAAAGTTGATCGTTGTGTTCTGCTTTGCGAAGAAAAACAACTGTGGATTGAGTTTAGAGTTTGACCCGTTTTCCCTCCGCAGATCCCGACAGCAGATGCACTGAAGTGGAGTTTGATGCCTTTTGTTTGAGTAAATGTATTGCATTTTGAAACAGTGTGCTTTAAATGGCCAGCTGTTAAAACAAACAAAAAAACTCTATTGCAGATAAAACCATCCTCACTGACTGACAGACAAGCTGTCTTTAAGAAGCTTTTAGTTTAAAGATAAAAACTAAAACTGTCTCTTTCTAATTATGTTTCACTGTGCAACTCTGCAATAACTAATTAGTTTTAACGGTTTCTCCGTTTTTTCTTGCCTAAAGCAAACAACTATACAATGTGTTTAATATGCATTGGGAAGATAATCAATGTGTTTCTCTGTCACAGCTCCATTCTTTGTACGTCGCATAACAAATCTGAGAAAGAAATAACACCAGATTTCATGACTATTATAATTTCAAAAATGGATGATTGGATTTCTTTATGCGTATTTAAGAACATGATGAATAAAAGCTGAGTTAAGAATCAAACCCATAATCAGCAAGTCAACAATCAAAAATATAAAGAAGTATAGAAGTCTGAGGAGGACAATAATATTTTTCGCTCACTTACAATATAGAAAGAATGTGGTTACATTGACATTAAATCAAAGTCAGGAACCCAGAGCCCTTGCACAGGATTTCAGTATTTAAGTTATGTGTTAAATGAGAAAAGTTATGCCTGTGATTTTCTCAGCTTCATTTCAGCTTATTCTTATCAGGTCCACTTTGAAAGAAATCAAATTTGATTCAATTTAGCAGCACTCATACGGCTTATATTTCTTACAGGTTGTGAATTATTCAAAATCAATAACAATATGCATTGAAATGCTGTGTAACTTGTGTTCGCTTGATGTTTAAATGTCATGTCTCTTCAACATTTTTCCTTTTAGCCTTCCTTGATATACTCCAGGCCAGTAGGTGGTAATATTGCACCAACTCAAAAGAAGACAACGCTATAATCTTGCAAAACTAAATGTTAAAAACTAAATAATTAAATGTTGACTACCTCAGTAATTTGATTGATTATCTTAGTAATCAACGTACAAAGAATGGAGCACTGAAGTGATTAAAATATAATTAAAAAAACCTAACAATGAGAATTATTGATAATATCTACTAGCATTAAAATCTCTTTTTTTTTATTATAACCATTTCTGTATGATGTACAGTAAAGTAGAAAAGTCCACAATTCATCAGGTATCAGAAACTATCCATGTTTCAGACTCTATCATTACTTTTTTTTTTTTTTTTTTTTTAATTATGATGGGCATTCAAGTCATATTGGGACTGTACACAATCATTTACCAAAATCACCCGCACATTACAGGAACTCAGCTGAGAGTTATTGTCACGTCCTCTGTACAGTCCCTACCTTGCTCAAAACTATTTCCACATTTTTGGGGCCATTAAAGGAGGTTCTGGGAGGCCAGAGTTTCAGACGTGAAGCAGGCAGTCTGATCATGGCTTTGGTATACTGAGAAAACCTTCTACATTGATGGTAGCCAAGCACTAACGAAACACTAGGATAAGTGCTTTAGTGTATCAGGGGATTATATAAAGAGAAATAAGGGGAGTTTTTACTCATATAACTGTGTTGGTGCAAACTCTGAATGATTCTGCATAATCAAAAAGTCCTGGTTTGACTTGAACGCCCATTGTATCTTACTTACATCGCACTTGACTTAAGTTACAGGATTATTGACTTGTCTGTACTGTATAAAGTTAGTTTTGGATTACTAACAGGATTGGAACTGTTTTCTGAAATGTTAGCTCGCACTTCAGCTGGATGGAAACCGATCTTGCATGAAACCGTTTAAAATCTTGAACACATCTCACATACCACTCAGATATGAATATTTCTCAAAAAGTATTTGACACGTTGATTAATCGATTACCTATTGCGACAGGTGTGCAGCCAAGGATGACGTCAACGATTTCCGAGAGCTCATTAATAACCAGTTGTGTGTTAATTATAAATCTACACCAGTCGATTTGCAGCGTGTGGACGTCAGCTAACGAGCACATTTTTATTTTGACCCGTCTTTGAATAGCACATATGTATACGCACATCGATTAGTTTTTGCAACAGTGACACAACGGGTACGTGATACTTTTTATGACTAGTGACTTAAATCGCTCTAGTGAGAATTAGAAAGCCATAAAAGGTCCAAACACAGGCGCTTCACAGTGATCAAGCAAACATTACAATCTGCAGGCTTCAGGAGCACACAATGGCAAAGAAATATTTAATAGTTAAAAAAAAACATATATATATATATATATATATATGCTCCGTTTTAACTGTTTATCCATTTGAGTCTGACCAGTCAAATGTGTTGATTAGTGATCTAGAAGAGCACCTCGGGCAGTTCTTCATGGCTCCGGATCTACAAAAGACTTGTTTTTTCCTTATTTTAAATACACACACAGTTGTAACTGCTGGCAAATTGCCGTGTCATCACAATTACACAGTCCTACTTAGGGGTAACCAGCCCCTTTAAAAGAACGTAGCTAAAAAAAAAATAAAAAAAAAATAAAAAAAAAACAGCTTAAATTAATTAAGACTACACTTAAATTAATGATATCGGCCCATAAAAAAAACACCACTTTGTCTGACTATCTTGTGCTGATCTCAATTTCTCCAACCAAAAATAACAGCCATGTAACTTTTTTGTTACATCCAAAGAGAGTTCCTTGTTTATGCTGCCCCCTTGTGGCTGAATAAAAAGCTGAACGCTCAGAATGTCGGTTTATAAATAGATAAGATTCTAAAATGACATCACAATCGCACTTGGATACATTTGTATAAGTGATAGCATGTAGGACTGCTCAAGTGGCCAGGGTGTTTTCCTGTCTCACCCTCATCGTTGCCAGGACAAACTCCAAATTCACTGCAACGCTGACGGGGATAAAGACACGACAATAAATACAGTTTACATTTCTTTAACCCCTTTTACCTGTCTTTCTATCTAATTCTGATGTGGACTGTATGCACACTGTCGCTAACAAATGGCTAGTTCTTTTCCCATCTGTGTGCCACAGAACACACCCTCTGCGCGATTACTCACTGCAGCCATCTGCGTTCCTGAGCCACCACGCTGCGCAGCTTCACGGTCCAGATTGGACCGGATTTTTATAAAAAAAAAATTCTCAGCTAGAGTGGCAAGCCTGCGCGAAACGCACTGTACAGCCTGGTAACCAAGAAAATATCACCTGGATGCACTCGTGATGGTTTGCTAATACCTGTCTACGGATACACACTTGCTAGCAATGACGCTTCCTAAAGCTTTGGTGTTTCGAAGCCATGATAGGATATCAAGGTACTCCGTGACCTAGGTGGTTGCTGTGGTATTTCAAAGCCTTGCTAGGATGTTACAGGGTTGCTGCTAAGTGGTTGTTATGGTATTTGCTAAGTTGGTTGCTATTTTCTTTTACGATATGTTCACAAGAAGATTCCACCATCTAAATTTTACGGTACACCATTATATGCTGATATATTGTAGATTGCTACAACATTAACAAAAAAATACAGTAAAGGTGCAGTTTCCCGTCGACATACTGTAACTACTTACTGTTTACTAACCTGTCACAGAACACTGGATATTTTTAAGCTAACTGCTGGTTGCCATGGCAGCACAAATAATCGTATAAAAGCTAGCTATGTGATGTGTGCATTAAGGAATTAATTTGCACTACAGCGAAAACTCTCGAAAAGTCATTTGCGAACTGCCTGCTCTGCCTCGGTACTACAAAAACACCCCTGATTTCTGGCTAATTAAAATGTACAAGGACAAAATGCTTCGTTACCACGGTAACGAGACGATACATAACCCGCTCGACTGATTATTTGAACGAAAATCAAGCCTTTGCTTAAGTAAGAGTGCGACTGACAGGAAGGTATATTGGTGCTCTTATAAAAAAAAATAAAAAATAATAATAATAATAAAAATAAAAAAAACCTGTAGTGTTCACTCGTTATGTACGGATTTCTAATAGAAATGTGCAAACCGACTGGTGTTTGGAAGCGCAGACCCAGACGCTCGTAGTCCCGCATCAGAACGTGACTGAAATGGGTTTCATTAGAAATGTGATCAAAGTCCCCATAAGGGATGACGGATGCATCACTGTAACTCGGTAACGTTCGCGTTTCTCAACGCTCGTACTTGTAAAGCAAATGTGGCTACAATCGGATCGAGTTTTGAGTTGCTAAGGGACGAATAAAATACAAGGACCGCTTGTTTAAACAGAGAAATGGAATGACTGAAAAGTTTTGCTGATGTGTTACAGAGACAAGGAATGCACAGCAGGAATGTGTGTGTGTGTGTGTGTGTGTGTGTGTGTATAGTGAGTGCGAAGGACAGAATCTTGTGCAGAAGGGTCTGGTTTCACAGAGGCAGGAACCGTGTGGTGTGCAGCAGCAGCGGGTTCAGGTCCTCAGCGTGAACGGCGCGGTGCAGCGACGGCTCCGAGGCGCTGCGCTCGATCTTGGGCAAGAGATCCTGCACCTGCTCGATGGACACCAGGATCTGGAGAACAACACACGCACACACACTCTTAGGTGGAATGTCACTAACACTTTCAAAGTGGAACGTTCTTTAGATTAAAAAAAAAAAAGATAGCTACAATAATCAGAGTGATAACAGAAACTACCTTGCTTTATAAACACAGAAAAACTATGACGTATCAATCTGTGATGAACCTGTTTACTCATTAATTATAATCCCAGTGTTTAAAGAATCCCTACAGGACAGAACTTCAGCTTTAAAATGGAGGTCTGGATGTTCTGCAGAATTCTGACTTGGTTCTACTCGGCTCTAGGGAATTTCTGGGAAGACATTAATGCTCTGTTTAAACTTTTATTTCGCTAATTAAATATTTTTGTTGCAATAATTTGAAATCAGTTAGCATGATGGCATATGGACCAGGCTGGCCGCTAACCCGACCATCCTGTCCATTATCACTGGCACGTCTTTACTCCCTGGACGACTCATCTGTCCTTATGTAACACTGCGCAGTGTGAAAGAGACTGGTGCGTTTTCTTTTTCACAGAAATGTGATTAAACTATGCAAAACATGGTCTTTGGAACTCCAAATGGAAGCGAATTTCTGTAAAAAAACGAATAAGAATCCTACAGAACTTTAGATCTATAGCTTCTATAGAATCCTAGTGAAATTTAGTGAATCTCTAAAAAGTTGCAGGTGTGTGAAAAAGGGTTTCTGTTGGAAAGCTTCTCTAAAACTGGTCCCACTGCAATTTACAGAAGCAAATGTTACTTTACTGAAATTAAAAGTTAACTTTTTCAGATGTGTGCGAAGAAAATTTGCTCTTTTATTTTATTTTTTGTTTCTGCGAAACCTGATCTAAATCACTTTTTACAGAAATATTTCTGAACAGCGCAGATGAAAACTAACTAGGGAATATTTAACAAATCATGATGGAAACAGTCTTCAAATAGATGATAGTAAATAGGATTTCAGCCGCACGCGCAGCACATGCGGCGTAAACGAAGATGGCCGACCGCTCGACTGTTTAGGAACGAGCTACAGTAAGATCGCTGCTCGCTATGAAGTGTGGAATTCCATTGTTCTTGTGCAGAGACGGTGGCGTGCGAGGAATGCAACACTACGCCCCAAGACAATAAAAAAATTGTCATACAAAGCTGATGACCTAAGAACGGCTGAACGATTCAAGAAAAAAAAGCGGCCGGTGCCTACATTAAAATTTATAGATTTAATTTAATTCTGATGTAATAAAGTACAAAAATATACGTATGTTTGTTCAGACCTGAGGGAAGAGCGGCCTTTCATCCTGTTTGAATTTCAGACAGTCGATAATGAGACGTTTCATGGACTTTGGACAGTTACTGTACAGCTTGCTGAGGTCTGGTGACAGGTAGCCTCGACCCACCATGAAAATGATCTGAAGAAAAAGAAAACGAGATCAGAACAAGAATCATATCGACGATAACAGTTTGTGAATGAGGGAAGTGTAACATGTGGCAGTCTGGGAAAACCAATCATATGTTACTGTGACTCTGAAATTCTACAGAACAGTAAACATAGTTAATATCTTTCTGCGACGATCATGTTTTCCTTTTCCATCTCCTCGTGCTCGTTAACTGCCTCGCTACCACCACCATGTCCTTGTACCTGTATTCTGGAGATAAAAGTGATGGTGTGACTCTCACCTGGTCGCGGTTGTTGATATTGGAGTAAGGCAGCGTGCCGGACATGAGCTCGTACAGCACCACGCCGTAGCCGTACACATCTGACTGGAAGGTGTAAGGGTTCGGGTCCTGCATGCGGATCACCTCGGGAGCCTTTTGAAGGTAAAATAAATAAATAAGATCAAGTGAGACAATAAAGATGTCCGACGTTGGCGTCTTTAGCTTTAGAAATGAACGAGGCATCCTTTCAGCTCTGTGTTTATACATCATCACAAGCTCTTAGCACCTTGACTAAGTAGATAATCTAGCCGTGTTTATATAAACACACCCACTGTGTCCTTCTCTATGTTTTTAGTAAATGAGGATACTCCAATCTGGCTCACCATCCACAGTATGGATCCACTGGGCTGCTCCACCTGCTGCGAGCCGGTCCAGCGATACTTCACCGTGGCCAAGCCGAAGTCGCCGATCTTCACCGTCCAACCCTCGTGCAGGAAGATATCTCACACCGAAATTAAGGAACATTAAAGGACAGAAGCTACACTGTTGTGGATAATGGTCGCGTGAATAGTCATGACGAGGCTGCATCATGATGTTCGTTCTTTAAGGATACTGTTAGATTTCAGATCCCGATGAATGATGTTCTTGGCGTGAAGGTAGCTGTAAAAAAACAAAAGGAAAGGGCAATGATGACGTATCGACTAAAGACGTGGTATACGGCAAGATATCGGCAGATTATCCTCGATTAAATTACCTTAAATTAGTGTTAATTTTGTCAGCTATTTTTAATTTCAGTCTTAGTCTTAATCATATTTAGTCAGTCTTATCCTATTTTTCTTTATTCAAGTTTTAGTCGACTAAACGTCTGGACATTTTAGTCTAGTTTTTTTTTTTTTATCAATGAAACGTAACATTTTAGCAATAAGATTATTATTAATCAACCCTACAGTCAATCTTGACTAGCCAACGCCCATTTTTAAAAGTTTATCACAAAATAATTATCTTAACATTGTATGTATCTTTCCATCTGATGTTTTCAGCTAGTTATATTTATTTCTAATCCTCACAACAACTACTGCATGTCCATTTTTTTTAAACTACAAAACAATAGGAGCCGTATGGACAATAGTTTTTTTAAACTTATATACACATATATACAAAATATTATATACGCGCACGCACACACACACACACACACACACAGTACTGTGCAAAAGTCTTAGCCACCATATTATATGCTGTACCAATTTTGTTATACATGTTTATCATGTCTGCATAATTATGTACAAAATCATTTAGTATTTCCATATGTAACTTAAAAAATAATAAATGAATAACATTACAGGAGAATACATACATGGCTGCAAAGAAAAAAATATATAGTCCAAGACAGACCACTTTTCAGATGGAAACAAAAAACTCAATGTACACTCCTGGGATTTACATAAACATATAAAGGAGCGAGTGTAACAAAGTTACCAGAAGAACTCATATTCTCCAGCAAGCTCAGTAAAACCTAACAACTGTTTTGTACATAACTATGTAGACATGATAAACATATATAACAACATTGGTACAGAATATTATATGCACACTACTGTACATACACACTTGGACTTTTGCAGGGATACTGTGGCTCCTGTGGGTGACAATTTGCTAATCTATTAGTGTAACGTGTTTGGTAACTAATGTTTTATTGGTTTTAATTCTTTTAAACCACATTTTAGTCTCGTCTTTTTCCGTCACCGATATTGCAATCATACTTAATTAAATTCGTTTCGTGCGCTTCAGGATGTGCTGGAATCGCCCCGGGGATCAGAACAATATCTCTCTCTCTCTCTCTCTCTTATGTTAGTGCAGGAAGTAAAAAAGCTTGATGCAAATAAGATCACAAAAATAACATCTATGTGACTATGTGATCTCTATCTATGGGTTTAATTATTCTGCAGTGTGGATTCGCGTACTCCATGCCCTGGGCCGTCTGGCGCGCCACGTCGATGCGCCTCATGGTGTCGAATTTGGTCTCAGTGACGTGCAGGTGGCGGTAGAGGCTGCTGCCTTCGCACCACTGCGTGATTATGGCGAAGTGCGGCTTCGTCATGAAGCCCATGAACAGCAGGATGTTGACGTGGCGCGTCTTTCTGCGAGAGAAAGACGTAGAGATTAAATTTTAAAAAGCAGAAGAAGAGAGAAAAAAATATCAATCTTGTAAGAATGCAAACAAACAACGCGCTCCGGTCTGTTTAACATGCTCTCGGTTCATCTGAATGCGTTTCAGAAACGTTAAATAAACTTCTTAGAGAAACTTTCCCGTATTTCTTGACTCACCGCAGGACCTGCATTTCATTCCTGAAGGCCTGCAGCTGCTCCGGCGTCGGCTCGGTCACTTTCAGGATCTTGATGGCGACGTCGCCGTGCCACTTGCCCTTGAAGACGGTACCGAAGGAGCCGGCGCCGATGCGCTTCTGCATGGTCACTTGGTGCGAGGGCACTTCCCAGTAGTAGCTCGAGTCTCTGTAACGCTGATGAGCCCAAAACACACAACACACAAAACTCCAAATCCGCTTCACATGAGTGTCTTAATAATGTAATCGACTCCATATAGCTTGACAAATCTCTCACCGGATTCCGTTCCCTTTTTGCGTCTAGGATGGGGACCGGTTTGCGCTCCGGTGGCGATTTGGGTGGTTTCCGACCTGGAGAACCGAGGTGAGGCGGACTGGTTGAGGGTTTGGGAGAGAATTCCGGTCCTGTGGGGAAATACTTCAAAGCTACTGTTCTCTCGTACATAATGATGGAAATGTCTGAAACAGCTTTAATGAAGTGCATGAAGGTGGACAATGTGCTGCTGTAGATGTGGCAGGTAGAAAATGGACAGAAATGTGACAGCGACGATCAGAAAGACTGCCGTCATGATTAAAAAACAAAAACTCACCCATTGGGCTGTTGGATTTTACTACCTCCTAAATGAGAGTGGAAGGGGGAATAAAAAAAAAGAAATAAATAAGATGATGAAGTAAACCTAAAAAGTGATAGAAGCAAGTGAGAGTCCAGTAGCAGGGACCATTTGGAGTTTTCTCGAGTTTGTTGTTAACGTCTTGTTAGCGATCCTTGATAGTGGACTCTGACTTTTTTTTGGCTTCAGGTTTGGCATATCTGACCTCGATGAGGTTGAACGCTTCAGGAGCCGGCGGGAGGATTGTGTTGATGTTGGGAGTTGAGCTGGAGCGATGCCTTTGCAGAGACGAACCGTCCCCACCCGGCATGGGGAAGTGGAACGCCGAGGGCGGCGAGAGCAGCGCTGAACTGCAGACACAAGATCAGACATTCTGTAATAAACTGAAATTCTATACAAGTCTTCTACTATTCAACACAACATACCCAGTAGGGTCAGGTGTTAAGGCGAGGTCAAGGGGGATAGGATCGGGCACGACTTCAGAAGGGCCCGACGGACAGTCTCCTGCATACCTGAGGAAAAAGAATACACACAATACGCTCGACTCTCACTTGCTTGAGGATCAAATGTTCTGGGACATAACTAAAAATAAACATGACAAGTGTAACACATCCTCACACACACACGCACCGTTTCATGGTATCCAAGTCCACGCAGACCGTGGGTACTTTGCTGCTGCAGTGTTGGTGGAACTTGTAGCCGCACGTCTGACACCGGAAGCCGTTGAACAGGAACTTGTGGCAGAAGTCACAGTACGCTAACTTGAAGAAGGTTTTACGAACCTGGTTTCAAAAGCAAGACGTTGTTGAGTTGGACAAGATTGTTTTCTTTATGCTAGAAATGAGTACAATGAATCATATGTATGTTATATGTGTACAACTGTCCGGGAAAAAAAAAAAATAACCAGCTAAGCAAATAGTTATGAGTTTTAAACTTGATAATTACTGCAGTGAATTGAATCATCACTAACAGATGCAGTGAGTAACTTCTCATTTCTTGAACAATCACGTCAGAAGACGTATCCTGTGGTCGTGGCGAAGATGTTACTCTATTTCAGATGGGTCAGAGTAAGGTTCTGCACACGCACCATGCAGAGACTGGGACTAAACAGCTGTGTAACAGACTGGGGAACATTGGAAAAAAGGTCATGTGGTCTGACGAGTCCTTGCTCCGAAGTGATTGATGCCTCAGGGTAAGAAGAAAGGCAGATGCATGAAGATGGTTCTGGCCTCGACTGATGTTGACAGATGTTTCTCTGAGGACTTGACTTGGCCACAGTCACTCGATAGTTCAGGACTGGAATTTTCTACAAGTCTACCGGAGTCTCCAATAACTACCTGGACTTCATATTAACATCAATTAACATCAACTGTTATAGCTGAACTGCCTCCCACCTAACACACAGTATAAATACAGATCAATTCCTGCTCTCTGTTTCACCCGGATGAGGATGGGTTCCCTGTTGAGTCTGGTTCCTCTCAAGGTTTCTGCCTATTACCATCTCAGGGAGTTTTTTCTTGCCACTGTCGCCCTCGGCTTGCTCATCAGGGACTATCTGACGATTCTGGTTCATACACATTCTATAAAAAACTTTGCGATAATGTAACTGCTTTGCGATAATGACAATTGTTAAAAGCGCTATACAAGTAAAATAAAATTGAATTGAATGCAGTGCCTAGTGTTTACCGTACAAGCCTGTGGTTATGTGTTATGATCTGGGGTTGCTTCTGTTGGTCAGGTCTAGGTTCAACTTTATGAGCTCAAAAAAATTCAGTTTAAATTAAGTTTTTCCATCAGTGGATTTCTTTTCTCCCCTGATGGCACGGACATATTCCAGGATGACGATACCAATATTCATCAAGAGTGGTTCTGGGAACACGAGACGTCATTTTCACACACATGGACTGACCACCACAGGGTTCAGACCTCAACCCCATTGAAAATATTTGGGATGCACTGGAGAAGACTTTATAAAATGGTCCGAATATTAGAGCGTGCGACTTTGTGTTTCCGCGTGTGTGCGTGTGTGTATGTAAATAAATATGACCATGAGACTCAGTGATGACAAATACATAACGCTTATATAACAAAACTTTCACTTACAAAATTGTGCATGGTGAGGGGGACGTCGTCCAAAACCTCAACGAGAAGCTCCTCTCCGACGAGGGGTGTGATGTCAGTGTTCCACTCGGTCAGCCTTTTACGACTGACCGCAGGACAGATAACAGGAATAACTCGTCAAACAATAATAAAACATTTTTTGCATAGTAAAATCTTTTGAAAACAATGATAGCTGACGCTATAAACCGCGGTTTAGCCGCACTCACCCTTCGAGGAG
This sequence comes from Clarias gariepinus, assembly GCF_024256425.1. NCBI lineage: Eukaryota > Metazoa > Chordata > Actinopteri > Siluriformes > Clariidae > Clarias > Clarias gariepinus. The sequence continues at coordinate 9,453,530 of NC_071120.1, forward strand.
GCGGAAAACGGCGCAACAGTCCTGAGTGAGGCCTCGCACCTTGAGCGCTTTGTCCAGACTGTCGTACACCGTCTGACCAGAACGCACGTTCACCTAAACGCAGCAACTCCACACTAAACTTTTGCTCACGAGTTTACATTAACCAAGTTTAAGTATTTTTATATTTTTTTCTAAGGGAGCACTCACCACCGTGCGCTGTTTGTTGGGGAGGTAGACGCGGATGGTTCCTCCTCCTCGGGGAACATCCTCCGGGCTCGTCTCCCCCGAAGAGGAGCAGGACGACGTGGAGGACATGGCGTCTCCACGGGGAAGCAGAGACAGGGAAGATGCAGCACTGAGCTTCAGTTGGCCGCTAGAGAGAGAAAGAGGATCAGAGCGGCGCCCTCACCTGGAGCCTGGAAGGAGAGGCAAACAAAAATAATAATAAGAGAGGTGTATGAACATAAACACACAGTTTTATTAAGGAGTGAGTGCCACTCGTTTTTGAAAATTATGAGCAAACAGCACTCCCACTCTGGAAGCATGACAAAACTGACCAACAATTTGCAGGAAATCACTTTGTCATATGAAGCAACATCGATCTAAGTGTGTTTTAAGCAAGAATATTGAAGCTCTTCCAATGTGACTCGTACGCAGTGCTCTCATTTCACACTGAATCACCAGTGCTCATTTCCCAAGCTGTCACAAACACACACACACCTCGTTCCATTTGTCGAGTCTGTTGGGTGATAAAACAGTGTTATTCTCACCTCAACATTTTGATGGAGACGAACTGTGTGCATTAGAAATCCTAACCTCTCTCTAAGATCGAACAAATAAACCAGAAGATTTTGCAGCACACACTCGAAAAAACTCTCTGGTCCATTCGCCTCAGTTTTCCAAAGCAGTACAACATTAGATTCTGTAAGAAACAATTACAGCTCAGAAAAAAATTTACTTTTACGTCTAGAGGACACGCCCCCTCTGTCAGCAATACTCTTAGGTTTAGAGGACACGCCCCCTCTGTCAAGATTGGCAGGTCTGGAGAACATGCCTTGTTTCACACAGACATTTAGGTCTAGAGGACACGTCCCCTCTGTCAGAGACTTTTAGGTCTAGTGAGACCTATAGAGCCTAAGAGGTATCAAGACCTACAGAGGTATAGAGGACACGTCCCTTCTGTCACATGATTTATAGGTATAGCGGAAACGCCCCCTCTTTCAGCAAGACTTTTAGGTCTAGAGGACATGCCCCCTCTGTTAATGAGACCTTTAGGTCAAAGGACACGCCCCCTCTGTCAACAAAACCTTAAGATCAAAAGGACATGCCTCCCTCTGTCAATGAGACTTTCAGGCGTAGAGGACACGCCCCCTTTCACACTGAGACTTTTAGGTCTAGAGGACACTCCCCTTCTGTCACCCAGACTTTTAGGTCAAATGGATACGCCCGCTCTGTCGCCAAAGACTTTTAGGTGTAGAGGACACGCCCCTTCTCTCACTGAAAATCTTTTAACTAAAAAACACGCCCCCTCAGTCACTGAGCCTGACAAGTCTAGAGGACACGCCCCCTCAGTCACGGAGTCTGACAGGTACACTCCCACTTGCAATATCGCTGCAGTAGTGATTAATTAGTCCATTTATATGAAAAGTGTGTGTGCGTGGGTCAAGTGTGTTCGTGTCTTTCTCTCTGTGACCATGTAATCAGTCAAACATGACACTCTTCTCAAGTTCCTCCTTTTTGGCGAGTACTGGGATGAAACAAACTTCCTGAACATCCGATTCGCGCACTGCCTGTGAGCCTGATCTCTAGACCAAAAGGCGAAATCTGATGTGATATGTGTGAAAGAAACATGACGTCTCGGTTTCAAACACACCGTACACACCAAATTACACTTCAACTTTTTCCACTTGCTGTCAAGGACGAGGACTCTGTGACTTTCACTCTCTCTCTCTCTCTCTCTCTCCTGTACACACACGGTGTTTAACAAAACACATGCGGCCAGAACACATACGCTAATCTACAAGTAGGTTTCAAATTCCTGCCTGAATTTAATTGGTCGTAAATATTACATACCAATATTACATTACCATAACACACTCACTTGATGAATGCTTTGTTTCCATAGTAACAGCTGAAATAAAGGGACTAATAGATGCCACGAATGTAAAGCTACTAGACAAAGAAAAGTCCTGAACGTTGTGTGTGTGTGTGTGTGTGTGTGTGTGTGTGGAGAACACACACTTGCTTGTTGATTAGTTTTCTAGAACTGCCCACTCTGTCATGTTTTATTCAGGAGTTATGGCTGAAAGATGTTCCCAAAGTGATGCAACAAGATGAGATGAATCAGAATGTGAAAGACCCACACTGAGAGTACAAACACACACACACACACACTTATACACCATAAATGACTAATATCGTCTCATAGAAGCAAAACAAAAACATCAACATAAGATAATTAGTAATTAATGTGATTAAAAAGGCAGCAGTTAATAATCACCTGTTGCACTAAACCTACAGAAGAGCCTTTAAAACAAACTACAGTTCAGTCAGCGCGCGCGCGCGCACACACACACGTTCCTTAGAACAGCAGAGCTTTTATTGAGTTCCAAGTCAAAGGATTCCTTTTTATATATATATTTTATGGACGTGTCCAAATCGCATCTCGCTCCCTACATTCGGTTTGGGATTAAACCGTGACTTCCGTATCCTAGGTAGCGCACTATACGTCCAAGACGGCGCCGTTTGGGACGCAGCCAACTCCTGAGCCGAGTCTTCACCCTGACACCGCGGCACGGAGCTCAGAAACGCCGCCGGAGATCGCGGTTTATCAACAGTTTAAATACTTTCATTTGTTTTTCATCCGAGAAAATGAAAAACTCACAATTTTCACTAGTTCTAAACGACCTAATTAAACCAGTCGGCAGTATTGCTCCTGCTAAAACAGCTAACGCTAACTCCATAGCATTACTCATGTTAGCAACACAGCAGCCTAGTTTTAAAACACTAAAAAAGAACCAAGAACAACCACTCCCACACACTTCACTACAACTATCTACACCCTAACACTCCGAGACGTTTCTTCCAAGCTTAAGAGAGAGCTACGAAACCTATCAGGTGTACAAGTTCCACTTTGCTTATGTTTTTTCTGAAGTAAATACTCACCTGAGGCGGGGGCCATCTTGAATTCTCTCAATCTGAAGTCGGATCAGCAGAAGGATTGCAAGGGAAAGCGGAACACCTACCGCTCGGGCGCTGATTGGTCCGTTTTGACAACTCGCCACTCTGATTGGTTGACCGCGTTCCTTGTCGCTGGCCAATCACGACCTCGAAGCGTGCCGCAAAACAAATGTGTCAAAGAAGCCAACAGAAATTGGATGTTATGAAATTTATTTTAACACATTAAAGCATCATTTAATTGCGTGAATATTCACAGAACTGAATTGTATGTTGTACAAGGCTTGTTAATCCAACACTTAGCTCTAGGGATACGGTCCATGCGTGCACTTCCAATGGAGCACCGCTAGAGGGCAGAGCAATTCCTGAGAATTGAGAGCTGCAAGGATACTGCCCAATACGTGTAATTCCAATAGACTGCCGCTAGATGGCAGAGTAAGCACTGAGCTTCAATGGCTGATGGATTTGATGTTTTATTTATATTTTATGTTATAGTTTTATCTACCTACTATGTCATTCTTTCGTATTTAATGTTTATACATGTTTATAAAAAGCAATGTTATATAGCAATGTTTATAATGTTATTTATAAATATACTATATAAAGTATTTATAATTAAACTTTTCTAATTGCTTTTACAACCATGTAATTTTTTTGTTAACATTCTCGCCAATAAAGGCCTTTTGAAATGAACTGAACTGAGAGCTGCTAGTATATTGTACAATACGTGCAATTTCAGACTAGCACCGCTAGAGGGAAGAATAAGCGCTTCGGAAGCTGCTAGGATACTGTTCAATGCGTGCTATTTCAGTGGTGCGCCGCTAGAGGGCAGAATAAGCACTGCGCAAAACAAATATCTCCATATAATAAATATTTTCAGACATGTGGACTGAAAACAAATTAAACCAAGACTCATTTACAGCCATATACCGCACTGTTAATTTAACTTAAAATAAACAGATGATTATTTTTTGAAGAGGTTGTTGTTACACAAAATAAATCATGAATCACCGTAAATAAACCGAAGGCAGCACTTCTACTTAAGTAAAATCTATGTGAACTATAAAGAACATGTTGAATTTATTTTTTTAAACATACTTACAAACGTACTTTTGTACTAACAGACTTTATTTATCTCGCTTTGTAAAAGTTGAAGAACAAAACTCACGTTATAGTTATAGAAAAACAAATTAATTATTTGTTAATTTAATTTTAATTAATTAGCTAATATTTTATTTATCCGCATTATTTAAGTGTATTTTAGGTTTAAGAACCAAACTAAGAATTTTCCCCGAAGCGATTTTTTTTCCTCATGTAAGTGCGTCCCAAATAACACCACGTCCCCTATCTACGGGCACTATATAGACTGTGTACTGACAGTATCCACGCCCTCTGTAGCGCACTTTACGTCAAACACTATCAATTTGTGATTGAACCGACACCGTATGTGGGTCAGGGTCATCCCTGTATTGGCTCTCGAACGGGAACAAACGCCGGACGCTTTTGGGTTCCGTGTGCTGGACGATGTCTTGGTGCGGACCTGAGGCCACAGACGAGCTGCTTCGCGAGTTTCTCCGCATACGGTCCTCTGCCAGGTCTGTGACATGCAACGCGGTTTTAATATTTTTTTCTGCGGGTTAAATGTGTCCTGCTGCAGAGATCAAACGCGGAAGGGCTCGTGCAAACTACGCATGTCATTTCTGTGCGCGAGCGCTGATTAGCCGCTTTGGCTAACACGGCTGACTCGCTCACAACAAAAGGACTTAATGTCGCGTTTGTTTGGGTTTTCAGCCGATTATCTGCATTCAGCTGAATGTTTCTCCGTGTTAAATACAAATAAACCCATTTTTTCGTGGGTAAACTGACACTTGGGTATTTTTAAGACGTTTTTGTTAATAAAAACAGTACACTGTCTTATATTACTCACTACTTAAGGTGATGTATACACACACACAGTGAGTCCCTTTTCTTTGGTCACAGCTCTGCACACTCTTGTCATTCTCTCAGACTCTCCCTCATGAGGTCACCTGACTGTTCCCAGAGGTGTTGAGTTTTAGTTGCCTGATTTTCCTTCAGCTCATCTCAGTTTGATTTAGATCAGGAGATTGTGATGACCAGGTCATCTGATGCAGCACTCAGTCACTCTCCCTGTTTGACAAATAGATCTTACACACTCCAGAGGTGTGTTTGGGGTCATTGTCCTGTTGGGTCAGACTAATTGCAAAAATAAATTGTTCTAATAAAGTCAAATAAGCAAAATGCTGTGGTAGCCATGCTGACATTACTGTATTATTCTGGAATGTAGAATATATATATTATATTTATATTATATATATATATATATATTTTTTAATGAGTTAGAAAGAGTGTCTTTTGGCTGTTTACTATAAAGTACCAACAGTTACTTATTTACCACCAAAGTGAACAAGGTGCTAGTTTATGTCTGGTGCTAGTGCCGGTTAAAATCCTATTCAATAAAGAACTTTTTAACTAATGGACTTGTTTTTCCATGGGCTAGAGAGTCACAGTATTATGTCACTGTACGTCTTTTGAATGTACACGCATGTATACAGTGACATAAAGATGACATAACTTTAAAATGGCATCGCAAACGGTTCTCCTGGCTTTATCATTAATAGAGTGCATTTGAGCTGCCTGTTGTATATTAAGTTTAATTTTTAAAGATGGCTTTCACAAACTTTTTTTTTTTTAACAACTTTTCTTAGTTGTGATAATCCCGCCTCAGCTCCAGACGGTTCTTGGTTCTAGTCCAGCAAAGTGTTGGTGCCACCATAGAACCGGTTTTTCTGCCTGACTGCCAGCACTTTGGCTGTCTGAAAACAAAGAACTGGTACGAAATTGGGCGCTGGCTCTGAAATAACTCAGGAACTGCCTTGGTGGAAAAGGGTTTAGTGTCACCAGCAAAGCACCCCAACACCACTTCCTCCTCCTACTCCTCCATGCTTTACACATAAAAGAACCACCTGTTTACCCTCTCTACTGTACGTCTAACACCAACACTGCGGTTAGAACCAATAACTTTGGACATTTGGACTCATCAGGCCAAAGTACTAATTTAACGTTTATTCCATGTGCTTCATGGCCCAATCAAGTCTTTTCTGCTTGTTGTTCTTCTGAAGTAGGGTTTTCTTTGCTGCAGGTCGACCATGAAGGTCTGACTCACGCAGTCTTCTTTGAACAGTGGATGCTGAAATATGCCTGCCGCTTCAACTCAGAGAAGCATTTACGTAAACTCTAGCCTGTGGTGTTGTAAATCAGCGGGTTTCTAATAAACATATCTTCTGCATTAGAGGTTGCTCTTGTTCTTCATGTCCTAGGACAGAGCCAGTTTCATCATACTATTTGATAGTTTTTGATAGTCCTGGATACCCTTCCTGACATAACCCTCCCATTTTACCCGGGCTTGGGACCGGCACTGCATCCAGTGACTGGGGTTTGGGCGCTGGCTGTTAGTTTTATTGTACTATGTTGAGGGAAAAAAAAACTCAAGGAGAAGGTGTGTCCAGACTTTTGACTGCTAGTGTATATGCTGTTTATGTATATATAAATAATATGTCCCATTTTTTTCACCATATTCACTGAGAGTGGGTTGCCATAGTTACCAATGTAGCGCACAAATACAGGGGATACAAAACCATTTATGACTGCTGCAATAGTAATTTTATTTGTCTTTCAGAAACAGGATGATGAAGAACTGGGGTGTGATCGGAGGCATCGCCGCTGCCATGGCGGTCGGGGTGTACGTCCTCTGGGGTCCAAGCGCAGACAGGAAGAAAAGGAGGCGAGGTACTGTAAAATGTGCACTTCTGGTGCTCCGGTATATTTTAGATACCCCAAGGGAGGCTGGTACTTTCGGTCCCGTGCAGCATGTGACCTCTCCTCGTTTACTCTCCAGGAGAACCTAAATTTTTAAGAAGACACACAGAATGGTTTACAGTACAGTGATAAATATGTGTGATCCAGTGGGTCTTAGTGTTCTGGGGCCACGTGATACCAACATGGGTGAATAGTTATGCAAAGTGAATCGTTTATTTGCCTCACTTTAGTGTTACAACACTTTTTTTGTTTATATGATGAACAAAGAAAGTGGCAAATGGTAATACAAACCCAAATCATTGTGTGTGTGTGTAGGCATGGTGCCGGGGTTGATGAACTTGGGAAACACATGCTTTCTGAACGCACTGCTGCAGGGTCTGGCTACGTGTCCTTCGCTCATCAGCTGGCTCCAGGACTTCACCACAAACAGCAGCTCCTGTCTCTCTGGCATGGAGTGTGGCGAGACGGAAGAGCAGACAGAAACGCAGACAGAAGCTCAGACAGAAACTCGGACAGAAACGCAGACAGACAACAGAGTTTCCAAAACACTACTACAGCTGCTTTCAGGTGAACTCCAGTTGCCTCTCTTTATGGATGACTCTTCTACTTTCTTTTTTCTCCTGTCCCTAAATTTTCTCCTCATTATACAATTGTATTTTCTTCCCCAAATTTTATCCTTCAGCTCTGTCCAGTCCTGACCCTGGAGAAGACGATGTTTTGGATGCAGGGTGTCTCTTAGAAGCTCTTCGTCTGTACAGGTGGCACATCAGCTCATTCGAGGAACAGGTAAGATGTGTAGCGTAACTTCACACGACCTGGCAACCCAACTTTACAACACACGCACTCTACCCCTTCTCGGTCTGAACGGTTTCTTCCGTCGTCAGGATGCTCACGAGCTTTTCCACGTCCTCACGTCGACTCTGGAGGAGGAGCGCGAGCGACAGCCCAGAGTCACTCACCTGTTTGACATGGAGACGCTGGAGGTGCAGGACAGTTCACTTGTGCACGAAGCTGTATGTGTGTTGTTTAAAGGAGTTTGAACGCTTACGTGGTGTACTCTTCGTATTCCAGAAATCAGCAGAGACGAGTGAAAACCCTGCCAGCTGTTGGAGTCGAGGTGAAATGCGTTTAATTTGATTTGATTTAAGATTAATATTCAGCCTTAATTGCTCTATTTACTGTTAGTGCTTAACCTTTTCCATTTTCATATTTCTTTATTTTTTGTCCCCATACAGGTCCTCTGCACCCCGTTCCCAGCCTTTGGAGGACACAGCACCCGTTCCATGGACGCCTGACCAGCTACATGGCCTGCAAACGCTGCGAGCGCCAGGTTTTCACAATCAGCACACTATATAGTTTATCTGTCTAAAAAATACTAGTTAAAAACGACTAGGCATGTCAGACCATTTCACTGCGCCAAAAAAACCCCTGATATATACAGTACCAGTCAAACACAAACAAAGGGTTAACAAAGACACAATTGAAGGCCAGGCCAACGATTGGTTAAAAAATCCTTGCAAATGACGGACAGTTAGCGCCGGTCATATTACGTGAGGAAAAGCACAAGGGAATCATTTAAACTAAAAAAATAAAAAAAATGTTGGACATGGGGAGGTGAGAGGGACATGTTTTGGAAAGTCTTGTAAAGTACAATACAGTATAGTAGAGTTAAATGGAAATGTGCAGTGCAGTAGATTATGGAAAAGTTTATTAAGTGTAGTACAGTGGAGTACCATACAGCGTGGAATAATACAGTATTGTACAAGACAATATACAGTGAAACCTTGGATTGCGAGTAACGTGGTTTGCAAGTGTTCCGCAAGACGAGAAAAGATTTTTAATAAACTTTGACTTGGAAACCCTTGGGACCGTGTATCATGTATCACACATGCGCACCTTGTTTTGTTCACGTGATCACAACTGAGCCAACGGTTTTTCTCTCTCTCTCGCGCTGCGGAATTGTGGGTAATCGTCTCTCTGCTGGGTCTTAGTGCTCGTCTCTCCCTGGGATAATCAACACCCGTGCACGCGTGTACTGTTTACTATAACACTGTGACCACGTGTGTGTGTGTGTGTGTGTGTCTCATTAGAGGTTAAAGATCCATTTTCTCACTCTGTATCAGCCTGTTGTCATGTGTGTACGCGCACGTTATTGGACACCGTGCCCCTTCACACACACACACCCATCCTTCTCTCGCCTTTACACAAATATACTGCTTTGTCGCGATTCTTTTTAAAGGTAAAGTGCAGGGTAATTTGTTTTATTTTTACTTTACAGCAGTGATTCTGTTAGTGTGACACTCAATCGAGTGTCATTAGCGATGTTCCATGTTAATTTTTCAGATAAAACAATGTAGTGTGTGTTTGTGTGTGTGTGTGTGAGAAACTTAACTGAGAGACGGGAACAGGTTACTGTTTAAGACGATATGGGGGGGGCTGGGGGGGTTGTGATTTCTCCTTTCCTCTTACTTTAGTTTCACACGCATACCACACACACACAGTACCTGCGCGCATAAAGGGAAACACTTATCCGGAACGACTTATGCTCTTAATCCAAGGTTTCACTGTACGTACAATACAGTACAACCTGTATAAATGGTTTGTATTTGCATGTTTGTATTACAAAGCTTTTTGCTGCAGATGTTTCACACACACACGATTCTCACTGAGAATCTTAAGTTAGTGCTGAACCTGTATATGATGCCAGTAAGAGCCAGTCGGGTTCCAGTATGTGCACAAACATACACACTAATAAAAGCGAGTCCTCCTTTGGAGCAGCCATGGCGTAAAATACAGATCACTAAGACATCAAGACAAGAATCGTGTAAATGTTTTGTTTCATAAGTGCTCACTAATCCTTCCTTCATCCATGTGTGCAGAGTCCAGTGCGTTACGATTCATTCGAAAGCCTCTCGCTGTCCATTCCTGCTGTGCAGTGGGTAAGCAAACCTTTGGACCACATCGGGTTCTTACGTAAGCTTGTAGACATCAGTGTCTGATTAGAGGCTGATGGAAGCAGATTGAGTAGATTAAATGTGTGTTCAGCTTTTTTTTTTTACTAAGATGAATTTGTTCTTTAGGGTCGGCCGGTCACTCTGGATCAGTGTCTTCAGCACTTCATCTCCTCAGAAACGATTAAAGAGGTGGAGTGTGAGAACTGCACCAAGGTAGGGGACAGTCCTGATGTATTGTGTGTCCTAGCGGAGCTACTCAAAGTGTAGGACAGTCGATAAAAGCTGCGAGTATATTAATGTTGTTGCTGTATTAACAGTTGTAAGGCGGCTTTAGGAGACATTTGTTGAGCTTTTTGTAAAACACTCTAAGGACTTTTGCATTTCTCTGTAACATGACCGAATGTGTGTAATCAGAAGCAGGCCAAGACTGAGGACAGTCACGTCCCGGAGAGCCAGAGGACGACATTCGTGAAGCAGCTTAAACTCGGGAAGGTGGGTGTGGCTCTACTGGTGACTTTCATAACACAAGGGATTGAAAATAAGGACAGATGAAGCAGATCAATTTTTTTTCCCCTTACACGACATAGCATGAGCAAAGCAGGAGACGATACAGTACAGTTCAGGACACAGTGTTAGCAGTAGACCATGAACAGCTTCACTACAAACACGTGTTGATGTGTGTTAACAACATGCTTGATTTGTGTTTTTTTTCCCCCTTTTTCTATGTGTGCGTGTGTGTGTGTGTGTGTGTGCAGCTACCCCAGTGTTTGTGTATTCACCTTCAGAGACTCACCTGGTCTCCCGAGGGCGCTCCTATTAAGAGACATGAGCACGTTCAGTTCTCAGAATACCTCAGCATGGACCGTTATAAACACCGCAGCACCACACAGAAAACCAGCAGGAGCAAAAAACACACAGCGGAGGAACCGCGTGACCAAAATGGAGTCGGTAAGAGATGGGGGGCGAAGAAGCACTCCTCTTGTGTGACTTTGGAGGCATTTGAGGCAGTAAAACATTACAGTTTCTTTATGATCCTACAGGTGGTGCACTCTGAACTATTTGCACATTTACATCCCGTGTTGTACGAGTCAATTATTACTGTTTGAAAATAATAATAATTATGTGTAATTATACTAAATAGATACTTGCTGTCCGGTAAAAAAAAAATGTTGAAACTAATGTTATAAGGGGCTACATTTAATTGAACTGAGAGTAAATATATTTATATATATTTTTCAGTGTGTGTGTATGCTGTACCATATATACTATAAAATGTACGTAAAATGTGTGTGTGAGAGGAACTGAAGTGTTCAGTTGTTTAATTGAAGCATCTGTGTTGGTTTTTATGGTTAGACCCAGAGCATCATAACAACAACAAGCCGTTGTCGAATGGCAGCATCTCCTCTGCATTCCTCCGTCCAGGAGCACTCGGGCCTCAGCTCGACCTCGTGCATGACTTTAGGTATGACATACGGTGGCCGAGAAGTACAAAAAAATAACAAAAACAATATAACATTTAACACGGACATTTAGGTGGTATTTTCATTTAAGGATTCATTTCAGTATTTTAGGATTATACAGCACTTTGGTCAACTAAGTTGTGTTAAATGTGCTTTAAAAATTATTCTGACCTCACTTGATAGGACTTCTTGTATGTCTTAAGTGACAGATGTCTCATCCAATCAGCAGTAAGAATTTAATTAGCGAACTATACCTACCTTTTCCTGTTTGAGTGACCTGTCATTGTGTTTTCTCATTTGGTATTTTGTTTTCTGGATATGTATATGTTGTATTTGATTTTGTTATTTTATTTTCGGTTTTGTGGTTTTAATTTTGAATTCATTTTGTTATTGTGTTTTTAAATTTGTTATTGTAGTTTTATGTTGGTTTGCACTTCTTGGCCACGTACAAATTAGATTAAAAATTAAAAATAAAAATACCTGCTCGTACTTCCTGGAAATTAATGTTAATGTCACCTTGTTTTTGCGATGTTCCTCCAGCTCGGCGGAGTACCTGTTCCGGCTGACGGCGGTGCTCGTGCACCACGGCGACACGCACTCAGGTCACTTCGTCACATACCGCCGCGGCCCGGCGTCCTTTAGCCCGCAGTGGCTCTGGGTTTCAGATGAGTCGGTGCGTAAGGCCAGTCTGCAGGAAGTGCTCTCGTCCAGTGCGTACCTGCTGTTCTATGAGCGAGTACGCAAGTGACCTGGGACATCAGAGACTAGGGTTAGTGCTAATGTTAAATTGACACTCAGCGTCTATGCTGGATCAAGTCAGGTTTACAAAAAGCCACGGATTCCAGACGAAGACACCTCCGGGACATGACAATCTTCACGCAAGCTTTCGAGTATGAAGACGGTTCTTCCTTTGGTGAAAAACTTCTCCTAGACGACACTCTCTGCTCAGTCATGCAGACGCGTGTTAACGCCACATCAAACACCAGAATCAAGAAACAAAGCAAAAAAACATCATCACAGAGATGTTTACACGGTTGTCAGGGCGAAACGAGCTGACACTCACACGAGAGTGTGTTACCTCAGATGTAACACACAGCAATCTTACGCCGTCCGATTTCAGTTTTTACAAATTCCTGTTCTTCACTGACAGGTGAAACCTGATGTGCCCTTCCATGTATCAACCTTAACGTCCTGAGATGCATTTCTGCTCAGCACGGTTGTAAGAAGCGATTACTATAGACTTCCTCGTGGCTCAACATCAACATTTCCACTCTCATATTGGTTGTTTTTCTGCATCATTAAACACAAATCCTTTTTTTTTTAAACCTGATGATCTGGGATGAGAAACAGTGCCATTAAGATCACACTTTTGCCCGAAGACGTTCACCTGAATGTGCATGATTTGTTTTTTGCTTTTTTGGGGGACGGCAGGGGATGGAGGGGGAGCGTTGCACACGTTGGATTAAGTGGAGTGAGTGGTACGCAGGAACGTTTTAGGATTTAAGCTGAAGAGCCTAAATTAAACTTGTTTTCCTGACTGCTTTAATGTTTTATTTTAATATGAAGTACCTCAAAGAAAAAGTGATGATCAAGACCTGGAACTGAAATATTAATACCGAGCGCTTCTTTTAAAAGCAGGATGCGTGATTCTGGCATTTCCACTGTGGTGTCTTTTAAAGCTAGTGCATTTAAAAATAAGTTCTTTGGATGATCAGATGGTCCAGGTTTCAACCACTTGTATTTGTAACGATTTCGCCCTAAGAGATTTGTTTTGTAAGTGGGCATCTGCTAGTCTTTCTTTAAAGAAAGTGTCGTACCTTGATACAAAATTCAGGCAGGAGAAAGCTTAAAATTTTGTGTTAGACTCTTATTTAAAAATAGATCCTCATGGGTTGAATGGGTAACAAGTATACATTTCTACATGGATTCTGCTTGGACGTGGGTTTTTCCAGAGGAACAGGAACGCTTGTAAAAGTTGGATGGAACCAGTTCATTTGGGGAAACCGAGCCTGTGATTAATAGCTGCTGCTGCATCTTTTCATGTGTGAATGTTAGACTGGATCTCAATTTTTGATTTTTATATTTAAAAATAAATTCCTTGTTTACCTATTTCTCAGTTTTGTTTTGTTTTTTAGTCACACTTTTTGTCCCATTATGTAGCTAAACTCTTGAGAGACTTGCGTTTGTCTCCACCGTGTTGGTGTCTTCCAGCCAAGATGCACCTTTAATTCGACAAGAAGCCATGGTGGCTGAATAAGCGCTGATTATTACACATTTTAGATCTTAAGAAAGAGGAAAAAAACAAAACAAAGGCCAAATGTTTAAACCGGTTCAGGTGGAAACGAATCAATCGTGCCAGCTGTGCCCACCTGGAGTATTGTTCCAAAAATGCTAATGATATGCTAAATCGTTTGCACTGAGATGGTATTTTTATGCTTACTTCCTACCCTGTGTACGACTGTAAGGTTTTTGAAATGTTTAGTTGATTTGTAAGTGATGTTAAATAAAATGTATGCAACTTTAAAGTTCTCTGGTTTTGTGAGTCAGATTATTTGAATCCGCAGTCGATTCCTTCACATTAAACGGCTTCATTCACATTTATTTTCGTATTTATTTTAATTGGATAAAATTTTATTAAATTGTCTATTCTTTAAATAAACTAAAGTATGTTGCTATGCATTGTTTTATAATAATCTATACAAAACATAACTACTTATGAATAAACTGCTCTATTTATTTATTATTTTTTTATAGTCCCGGTTTGACTTGAACCATACATACACATACAAGTGGTGTTCAAGTCAAACTGGGACTGTTTCTCTTAATTTTTACTACATCTATACAGGCAGTTACAGGTCATGTAAAAGCAATAAGTTTTTTTTTTTTAAATCTTCTAATAAGTCTACTTTATTAATCTTTATATATAGAGATAGATATTAACTTTGCGCATGCAAGCGAGTCTAAGCTTTTTGTTCAAAAGTGACTCATTGCCCCAAAACACAATTAAAACCATAACTGTAAGAAATAATTTTGATAAAACGTTGATGTTTCTAAATTATAATACAGCTAATTGCCGTTATTTAATATTTTTTAGCTAAGTAAATTAATTGAGTGGGCTCAGGTATGAAAGCTGCCCTTCCCAACATGGCGGCCAAAACTGACGGGTTTGAGGAAGCACAGCCTACAGGATACTCCCGCGGCCAACAAAACAGCACCGCACCTGTTGTGTTCGGGGAACGGTTTCCATAGTAACCGATTTTATTGTAGAGCTTAATCAAGACAAAAAGGTGTAAATGCAAATTTACATTTAAAAAGGTAAATGTGTCATGTAATTATTTCTCCAAAAGAACAAAAACAGAATATACTTCCGACGTATTTAATTATTACCGGAAGTAGTACCCGTCCTGACCAGACAAATAGACCAATCAGATCATAGCTAATAACCAGGAACAACTTCTTAACCACGCCCACCACGCGATTTCGTCTGTTTGGTGTTGCCAGATCCATTTTTTTTATCCACGAGCTTTTACAACTTTTTAACTAGAGTTTGTATTTCGGTTTGGTGGTTATCTGCATGTCTTTGGACTGTGTGAGAAAACCGGAGTACCCGGAGGAAACCCACCAAGCACGGGTAAAACATGCACACAGACCCAAAGCTGTATAGATGTAGTTGTATGAATTACGTTTGAATATGTAAGTCTTTTTTTAAATCATTAAATCAATTAAGATAAAATAAAGTAAAATAGAAAGAAAGTGTAATTAAAAAAATAATAACGTTAACAAGTCGCTGTGTCGAATGTAAGTCGCTGCGCATAAAAGCATCTGGCAAATGCCTAAATGTTAACAAGACAACAGTTAATAAGTTCATCTATTTCAGAAATAACTGGCTTGTGTCCTAAGTCTCCTGGGATTGGACAGTTTCCTGTACAGGATAAAGCGGTATGGACAGTGAGTGAAGAGAGCAAAACTCTTAGATACAATATTGCGTATCTAAGAGTTGAGTATCAGCATAATTGACAGTGAACCATGCTAAGCATATCAGATATCCAGATGATTGACATCCTGGTCAGTAGAAGTATTTAAGATATTTTTATTAAAACACTTAAGGAATGTTTCCTAGAAAAGTTCGTCATAATTAAAATGCACCAAACCCAGCCACTGAGGGTTGCACAAGTCAATGTACTCCTAGTGCCAGGCCCAAGTCCAGGTAAAAGAGGGTTTCATCAAGGATGGTGTTCGGCATGAAGCCCACAGATTCTTGGTTCAGGTCAGGTGAGTTGGCTCTCCAAACAAGCACAGTAATACCATAGTCAGAAAACAAGTTGGTGGTAGTTTGCACTGTGGCAGGTGCCGAGTCCTACTGGAAAAGCTTGTAAACAGTGGACCAACACTAGTAGATGACATGACACCCCAAATCATCACTGAATGTGGAAACTTCACACTGGACACTACAAGCAGCTCGGATTCTGTGAATCTTTTCTCTTCCTTCAAGTTAAGAGAAGTTATTTTTCTCCTTATCCCAGGTAAGATCCTTCTGATGTTGTCTCTGGGTCAGGAGTGGACTCCAGCCTCACTTCACCTTGTAAAACTCTCTCAAGTTCTTAAATCGACTTTGCTTGACAATCTGCTTCAATTGTTTTCAAAGTGCTACACAATAAAGTAAAATTAAGCAATATTACACAAGCATATCAGCATGGACATGATGCAGCCAAAGGCATGAGGGTGCAGCTTGAACCTTTAATTTTCTACAGATTATGATTTATTTGTTTATCCTACCAGTCATTTCACACCACCAACACATGGTGCCAACCCTTCCGCAACTAACTAACCGTGAATGTCAAAGCTGGTGACCGACAGTTAGTATAATTAAGAGGGATGAAAGTAGTTTTAAATGTTTGCAGGTACTATGTAGCCAAAAGGTTGGAATAAACCATGAAAAGGAATAAACCATGGAGGTTGTGGACAGTCTTGTAAATCTTCTGGTTCTCTTTATATCTCCACTTATTCCGCTTTAGAAGTTTTAGTTGCAGCTACAGTAGCTGACTGTTTAGGGTTGAATCCCACATGGAAAGCTAGTGCACTATGTACGAAGCACAATCCCTTGTTCCACACACAACGCAGTGCCCTTAATCAGGGGTTAACAATTAGTAAAACACCTTTAAATTATATATAGTTAAACATCTGTAACGTTTTCACTACAGGATAGGGACTGTCAGTAGTTCCTGTTCAATAATATTTTATGACACTACTGTTCCCACAACTCAAGTTCCAAGTGCAATATCCGAGTACCAATACATTTGTGCCATATTTCTTTTTATTTACACGACATTTCTATTGCAATATGTAACTTAATTGTGTGCTAAATTAGATTCTATTCTATTTTACTTCTATTAATTGTTTTTTATTATTATTATTACTTAATTTTTTTTCTTCCCTGTAAATTAATCAGAGCAACTGTTTAACCAAGACGAAGCAATTTCCCTCTGGGATTAATAAAGTTCTTTGAATCTTAAATCTTGAATCTCAGGTGTTATGCTCTATATCGGCACTCATGGATCGCTTCTCGTCTAATCAGATTATTTGGTTGGAACTAACTTTTTAGCAACAGTTTACAGTAGAACTGACCCCACTCTGTCCTAGTACACCTGGAAGTTACTTTGTGTGAGTGAACTGTAAAGCTGAGTTTTGGGACGCAGACATGGCAACCCTGCTCCTCCTCTTTGGGTTGAGTAGCTCAGAGTGAGGGCAGTGTGTGAACAGCACTCACTCTCACTAAGTAAGTTATAACCAATAAACACCATCATGCCCACACACAGTGTGCTGATCCGAGACCAGGCTCTCGTCACCAGATTACTGCAGCAGTATTTACACTTGTTAAAGACATATCCGATCATCACTAAATCTGTTACAAGGTCAGTTTGCATGATTATTTTCTAACTGTAATGTTTAGAATCCAGCAACACCCCCCGTCTTTCACTGTCAGCTTTAATACTAAACCGGCCACGTAGGTTTATTATCTAATAACAGTCTAAAGTTAATGAAAGCATGCACACTGCCACATCAGGTCGCTGATCCAAACCCTGAAACGTCCATGTGCACAGCATGTTATGTATTAACTTTTCTACCATGTTTGCATGTGAAAAAAAGATCTTTGCACTCTAGGTTTGTTTGCTCTCCTTTTCAGTGTTGTGAAAAAGTATTTCCTTTTTTTCTTTTTGCATATTTGTCACATTTAAAGGATTTAGATCATCAAACAAATAACAAATAATCATAATCAAATTAATAACGCACGTAGATAACCCAAGTAAATACAGGGAAATCCAAAATGAAAGGGTTAGGGTTATGTGAAAAAGTATTTCTTTCCTTGCTAAATCATGAATGAACTGTGATTAGCCACATTTTGTGGCAAGCAGAGTGAAAACTTACTTGCCACACCCAGACCTGATTACTGCCAGACCTGTTGAATCAAGAAATCACTTAAATTGAACCTGAGAACCAGAGAAAGTGGAGCATGCTATAATAACTAAGATTAAAGAAGAAATTCAAGAACACTAGAGAAACTACGTGTATTACTCTGGAAAGGGTTACAAATCTATTTCTAGGGCTTTGGGACTCCAGTAAACCATGCTGAGAGCCATTATCCACATAGAAAACTTGACACAGTGGGGAACTTTAACAGGAGTGTCCGGCCAACCAAAATGACTCCGAGAACACAGCAATGACTCATCCACTAGCTACTAAAAGAACCCTGAACAACATCTAAAGAACTGCAGACCTTACTTGCCTCAGTGAAGGACAGTGTTCCTCAGTGCCATGTGGGCAAAAATGGCTTCAATGGGGGAGCTCCAAGGTGAATGCCACAGTTGAACAAAAAGAACACACAAGCTCATCTCACATTTGTCAAAAAATATCTCGATTATCCCCAAGACTATTAGTTCAGTGGTAGTTTTCTCACTGTCATGAGGAAGGCCCAGGTTCAGTTCCCACCCAAAGCCCAAACCATAGTTAAGGGTCATTCATGAACGATTAGTTTTTTTTTAACGAGTCTTTAACGTGGCTCAGAAGACCGAGTAGTCTCAGAGAGTGATTCGTAAATTTTCTACCGGGCACTCATGCGCAAATCATCACAAAACCTCCATAGGTTATGTACAGGAAAAAGAAATGAGTAGTTACTTTTGAGTCCTTTGGTCCGAATCGTTAGGTTTTTTGTCACGTGACTCCCATAGACACTCAGTGTAATAAATTAAAAAGAACGAACGACTCAGACAAGAAGATATGAGAGGTGAGCTGCTCATTCTGTTTATTATAATATGTCCTTAGCTGCATTGTAATATTTTAATTACTGAAACTATAGCCAAAGTTTTTTTTTAATTACTGGAACTACTGTATAGCCAAAGTCTACATTTGTGTATGTAGACATCTTGGGGGGTCTGTTTATTGAAAATGTAACATTTTATTTTATTTCTGATCAAAAGAACCAAATGACATGAAATAAGGATTCGTTAATTTTGATGAATGAGATTTAAAGAACCGAGTGACTAAAATGATTTAAACTTTCCATCACTACTAACCACTGTGATCCGCTGGGTGATCTACGGATGATCTGCTGAGGCGACCCCTCAGTGGCAGAAGCCGAAAGACTAACAACAACATTGGTTTCTTCATCCTGCTGCACTGACTGCTAAAAAAACCAAAGTGTGATAAAAGAGTTAATACTAACAGAGTATTTCTCCAGAAGGGCAAATCATCCCATAATTCTGACCAAAATAAAATACCCATGTAGTGTATAAAAAAAATAAATAAAAAAAAAATATATATATATATATATATATATACTAGCTAGCTACTGAGTAAAGGAAAAGTTTTATTTACAGACTTTATCCACTTTTTTATTCTTATTACTTTTATTTTACCCTTTTATTAAATTTAATTGTACTTGCCAGACCAATTATTTTCTTGCAGAGAAATCCTTCTTTTAAGGTTAGAGGCAGTTGAATAAGTGTTTTACTGCATATTATACTGTGTATGTCTGTGTACGTGACAAATATATTGTAATTAATTAATGTTTTTTTTTTAGGCAGTAAAGCATATTTTTTTAGATACAGTACCTTATTTCTTCTTGCTAGCTTTTTAACTAGCTTGTTTTTATTTGGTGATAAACATTATGAAGCTAACTCGTAGATAGTGTATTTAAGTTAAATGTTAAGCAGTGGAAAAGGAAAAATGAATGCTTTATATTTTACCAAATGTACATGCAACCCTTAGCTAGTGGGTGAAAGGGATTAGCGCTCAAGCTAGAATGTGCAGGTTTCATCTCTAACATGATTCCATGTAGCTAACGCTAGCTAGTAAGATTGTTTGTTGCTAAGCTCTTGACCAAGAAACCAACAAGTCTACATTAAAGCTTTGTACAAGCCCTTAATACAAGTCTTGTTTAGTGTAATGTTTATGGTTTATTTAATAGGATGAAAGTTTATTTAAATTTTTTTAATTAAATGTGGAAAAGGTTCATGTGTTGTGTTTTATTTATTTTTTTCAGTGCTGTTCTGTCTGCGTTGGGAAACCTGCTTTCTCAAGTGTTAGAGTCTAAAAAAAAGCGGAAAGATGGTCAGTCGGGGAAAGAGGTGGACGTTTATGGTCCTCTCCGCTTCGCTGTATACGGGTATGACCTAATTAAAAAATATATAAATCCTTTTTTTGCTACGTTTAATTGTTGAGGTTATAGCATCAGTAATTAGCACTCTTTAACCATGGTCTTTATTTATCCTAAACCAGAATGCTCAGTACTACAATGGATTGTAGATTGAAGTAAAACATTTTTTTTACCAAGAATGCTGCTGTAAAAAATTGGATTCCGTCTCAGTATATAATGTACTTTTGTGATTTCATGTTTTCAGGCTTGTTATCACAGGTCCACTTAGTCATCACTTCTACCACCTGCTTGAGCTCCTGTTTCCAGCCTCGGCACCGTTTTCCTTGTTGAAACGCCTGCTCCTGGAGCGACTCATCTTCGCCCCTGCTTTCCTCCTCCTCTTCTTTGCTGTGATGAACACTTTGGAGGTAGACTGACCTTGTCCCAGGTGTTAAAGGAGACCAATCAGGATTCCACTCTGTCCTGATCTAGACACTATACCATTGTACTGAAGTATGAAACACTGACACCGACCTTAGGCTGATTAGACTAAATTCAATACTATCGGAAATGTTCCTTAAAGTTCCACAACAGAATACTAGAGCTTAGTTACACAGTAACACACCCACAGTAACCACCTTAGTTACACACCCAGTTATGTCTATATTGTATTCTTTCTTTTTTTATTCCTTGCAGTAAATAGTGCTAATACATTATATTGTGCTATAAATCAAACCCTTATACCCTTATGCATTTACAAGACTAAAGACATGCCTTACATAGCCTTATGCTGTTGAATTCTGCCTGTTCGCTCTAGGGAAAGACACACTCTGACCTTCAGGATAAGCTAAAGGCAAGATACTGGCCTGCTCTCAAGATGAACTGGAAAGTCTGGACACCATTTCAGTTCATCAACATTAACTACGTGCCTGTGCAGGTGAGTCTGAAACCAAAAAGTAGTAGCCACTCAGATATTCAGCATCTTCAATATAATGATATGAACAGATTCTTTTATTTACTGTGAGAAAAGACATTTTAAACTTTTAGAGGTGTTCAAGTCAATGAGGGACTTTTGATTGCGCAGAATACCAGAGCACAGTTACGAGAGTAAAAATTCCCTTTATTTCTCTGTATAATCCCCTGCTACACCAATGCACTTATCCCAACATTTCACTAGTGCCTATTTTGACTTGAACACCCCTTAAAACTTGCCTGTTCTTATTATGCACAGATAATTTGATGTAACGTTTCTTGTTCCTTCCTATTTAAACTTTTTAATTGAAATTTAACACCACAGTGCATTCTGGGTAAATTCTGAGTTGTTCCTAAGGTCTACAGCAGTATTGACACAGTGCCTCAGAGATCCAAGAGCATTTCTAACAAATGTTTTTAAACAACCTAAAACATAGGGGCAATACATGATTCAGTTCTTGTCCTTCTGTCTCTCCCTTTTTCTCTCTCTCCAGTATCGGGTGCTGTTTGCCAACCTGATCGCCTTGTTCTGGAATGCCTACCTCACATCTGTCAGGAAATAAAAACTGCAATATTACTCTTAAAACATGATTACATAGGTCAGTACTAATAAAGCCAATGCGTGCCTTTTAAAGATGCTGCACTAAATCAGGTACGTCTGGCATTTTTTTTTAAGTCAGGGAAAAATGTATTCACGTCTGTTGTGGTAGATGTCATGAAATAGAAAATGGCTTCTTGAAAAGATCACAAGGTTAATTGCTCAAGTTAATAAGAGGCTGTAACTCTTACAAACTCACAACACCAACATTTACTTTAATATGTAAAAAAAAACAAAGACATTTTTATTATGTGCAAATGTGAGTATTTGCGGTAAAGCATGTGAATGAATTTGTGTAATTTTTCAGCAAATATTTTTGCAGGGAAATATTGAATTTTGACAATAATATGATAATGGTAATAATTGTAATGCACTAATGCCACTGTTGTACATTTGTAGCACTACGTTTTGTACAAAGGTACAGATGTTTGTTATTATTATTATTATTATTATTATTATTATTATGATTAATGAATAATAAAAACTAATAATAATTAAATCAACTAAGCAGTGTTAATTTCTTGATTTACATTTATGGCTCAGAATTACAAGAAATGTTAATATCCTACAGTAGGTTATACTTTGGCATTGTTAAATTCTCAATTTCATTTGGATAATTTGTCTTAAATTTTTTGTATTTTATATGTATTTTCTGGATATTTTACAACATTTAGGGTAACTAAATGGATAAAATGTAGGACACCAATACAATATGTTGGTTCATTATATTTAATGAGTCGTTGCATGTTTTTTGTGTTACAGAATTATAGATGGAGATGATGTTCATGGTTATTTATAATGATTCGATTAAACTTTATGCTTGAGGTGACTCGGAATAAAAAAGTAGGATACTGCATAGAAGGAGGAAAACCTCTTGATGTTGGTTAGTCATACAAAAAACAGACTAATAAACACTAACCATGGTGGATCTGTGCACAATAAAGGAAAATGAAAGCCATCATAATCAATTTCTGATTTTCATAAAACTGATTTTACCTTTTAATATTACCAAAAAAAAAAAAACATCTTGTTTACTCATAGGTAACCATTTACTGTATATTTTAGTTTGTTCAGGACTGAATTGTTTTTGTTGTTGTTCTCACTACAACCTCTAGAGGGCACGAGCATGTCAGTGCAGTTCCTGCCTTCCTTCACACCCTCACTGAATTGTACTATTTTATCTATGAGGTAGGTCTGTAATCCTGCAAATCTTAGCTTGCACGATAGGATCTGTAACAGTTCCCAGTGTGGTGTACATAATGTAATAAAGGTTGCTTCGGTGTATGTGGGAGACTAACTGAATGTACATTTTATCACATAAGGATACCAGTATCAGACAGAGAGAAATTATTTAAGCTCCTATTTAATAGAAAATGTTGACAATCTTTCCTTATCTTAAATCAGAATATGTAAGTAACCAATCCAAGCATAAAAAAACAAATCCGAAACATAATCTAAAACAGAAACATAAGAAAAACTTTAGCTTATAGTGGCACATGGAAGATGTGTTACTGAGATGTCACGATGAATGTACAGAGGTGTACAATGTAAAAGGTAGACATGAGTTTTACCATATATGAACGTCTAATCTTTGGAAAAATGTTTTGATTTGAATTAATGACACAAGTGCTAAACGTTCATAAATAATGGGAAAATGTACATACAGTAATTACAAA
This sequence comes from Clarias gariepinus, assembly GCF_024256425.1. NCBI lineage: Eukaryota > Metazoa > Chordata > Actinopteri > Siluriformes > Clariidae > Clarias > Clarias gariepinus. The sequence continues at coordinate 9,476,815 of NC_071120.1, forward strand.
CATAAGGATTGCCTTTAATACTAAGATAAAGGAAATTCTTTCAATGACTGCCTGAAGTCTGGAACCCATTGACATGACCGAATGCGGTGTCTCCTCTTTTGAGATGCTTTGCCAGACCTTTACTGCAGCTGCCTTCAGGTGTTGCTTGTTTGTGTGTCTTTCTGCCGTCAGTCTTGTCTTCAGTAAGTGAAAAGCCTGCTCTATAGAGTTGAAATTAGGGGACTGACTTGGCCAGTAAAAAATATATCTCTGAATATTAATCTGATCATTTCGACTCACATATTTTCTCACACACTTTATACTCATTTCAATAATTTTTAGTTGATTCAGCAAAGTTTTTTTTTTTTTTTTTTGCAACAATGACCACGATTAAAAGCGCTATACAAATGATTTGTAATAAAATAACCCATTTCGTTTCCTTGGGTGGTTTTCCAAAACTTTTATGTTTTGGGTCACTATCCATCTGCATTATGAACCAGCATGCTATCAGTTTTGCAGAGAGTAAAGCCCTATACAATTTAGAATTCATCATGCTATTTTATCAGCAGTCAGATCATCAATAAACATCAATGCATATCTTTCCATCATTCTGGTACAAGGTTATCTTGATTTCAAGAATCTGACATAGTTTTCTGGCCTTTTTTAAAGTAATTAAAAAAAAAAGCTGGTTTGCAGCTTGATGTAACATGTCTGTTTTTATTTTATAAAGCTGTCTCTTGACTGTATATTTTGACAAAGATACTCCTACCTCTTCAAGAGTGTTCTCGACTTGGCTAGATGTTGTGAAACGGTTCTTTTCCACCATGAACAGAATTATGTGGTCATCCACTTTACAGTAGTTGTCTTTCAGGGCTTTTGCTGTTGCAGAGCTTGCCAATTAGTTCTTTCTATTTAAGAATGTCCCAAACTGTTGTATTGGCCAATCCCAATGTCTTTGCCATCTCTCTGATGTTTTTGTTTTATTATTTTTAGTCTAATGATGTCATTCTTCACTTGCATTGAAACCTTTTATCTCATTTATTTGTATCTGCTTGATTAGTCATGGAGTAATGAGAGAACATAACTGCTTGTTATTTGTTCCATTATTTATAATCCCCCAAAAGTAATTCTCAACTGATTAATGCCACACTTTCGTCAAACTTATTTAATTAAAGCAGAAAGTATTGACTCTTTGCTCATAAATTGAATATTTCATTTAAAATTTAACATGGTTGTGTACAAAGGACAAATGCCAAAAAACTTATATTTGTTCCAAAATGTATGGACCTGACTGTACGTACTCCAGCTAGGTTTTTCTTTCTACTGAATCATCCATAAATTTTGGCCACACAAATGGATCATAGACAGTTAATTATTTTGTACTCTTAAAAATATAGAGCAAAAACAAGCTAATTCAGGGGAAAGGTACAGTATCGTTACAAAATGTAAACAGCTGCTTGAGAAATATATGTGATATTCCATTTTTAGATAACTACATGCAAATACAGACCAACTGACCTGACATGAGAAAGTGGCATATGTTGACCTGATTTAACCTAGATAATGTACCAATATGGCTTTTGGGGAAAAATAAAGAGCAGATAAGTTTAGTTGCTCTTAAATGTTATATTTTATATATATATAATAATACATATAACTTGGTTTCTTGCCATGAACTAGAACATTTAATTTTGCCAAGTTTTAGCCATCTAGCTGATGATTTAAGATCATCTTAGGCAGTCCTCCTTTTTCATTATTCCATTCACTTTGTGCAATGCACCAGTCCTGGTCAAAACGTCCCTCCAGAAGACTTTTCTTTGTCCATGTGTTCAGCTGCAAACTTTAGTGGGAGATTTTGTAGAGTCGCTCCAACTCTTAATAACTTAGGGACACAGGGTACTTAGGGACAATTGCTGGAACTAATTTTGGAGTCTGCAGTTGTTTAGAAATGGCTCCAAGGCGCATTTCTGCTTTTCCTTTTGTTTTCAGTGTTCATCAATCTACAGTAAAGAGTGATGGTAAACAATCTGTTTGCACTGTAGGTTGGTACAGTACAGAGCAGCTACAAGCAGTAGTCCATCATGATCACTAACCTTGGCAAAATATGGCATTTTTGAGACTTTCAACATCACTGAATTAATCATCTAATAGGTGTATGTGGATTTTAAAAACTTTCTGTATAATTTTGATAAATAAAATAAACCTTGTACTCCTGGATTCCATTAAGAAGAATCAAAATGAAATACCATCCACTGAAGGTCATATACTGTCATACACTGTCTAAATAATGAGGACATCTAGTTGGTCCCCCTAAATAAAAAAAAAAAAGGAAAAAGATCTTCTTTTTTTTACAAAACTACAGATTCCATATATTTATAAAAATAAAAAGGGGGTAAATACCCTACAGTGTCCTTGGAGTTGCTGAAGCTAAGGTTAAAGTTAGATGTAGTTATAAAATTAATTAGATGCATTAATAATAAAGACATAAGGGTAGGTCCGCACAAGCATAGTAAGAAAAACGTTGGCGTGAGTGTGTGAAAGAGTGAAGGCCGTGAGAATTCATTTCTGGAAACCAGCTGCACAAATCCTGACACAGCCTTACACTCAAAATCTAATTTTATCCTTTTATCCAATGGGTGATGGACAAACCTATACTTTTTTTTTTAGAATTGGGGTGTAGCTTTATTGCGACAGGAAGGATTTATAAATCGTCTCGACATGTAAGAGTCAGCAGAATCAAGTCAACATGCTGTCGTTTGTTCTGGCATCAGTGCTCATTGCTGGCGGTAAGCAGCTTTAACATCTGGGCAGGTGTTAACCAAACTAACATTCAGAGTTGCATCATGATGTTTTTGCTATGCATTCACAATTCTTTGCGTTGATGCTTTAGCTTTGGGGTGCGGTGTTCCCGCCATCCAGCCCCTCACCACCCGCGTGGTCAACGGAGTGGATGCCATTCCTCATAGCTGGCCCTGGCAGGTAATCATGCTTTCTTTTCTTTGTATTTCTCTGTCTTTCCTTTATTCCTTCGGTCCAAAAATGCAAACATGTATATATATATATATATATATATATATATATATATATATATATATATATATTTTTTTTTTTTCCTTTACAGATCTCTCTGCAGTACCTGCGCAATGATGAGTGGAGACACACTTGTGGAGGATCTCTGATCGCCACCAACTGGGTGATGACTGCTGCTCATTGTATCAAGTATGACTTGATGTTACTTCATTGTTAACTTCCTTGTTGATGTTTACAGTATGATTCTGTAAGACAGCACTGCAGCCGGACCATGTTTAAACTTTTGCTCTCGTCTGTCACAGCCAACAGAACACCTACCGCGTGTATGTGGGAAAATACAACCTGTTAGCAGAGGAGGCCGAATCCAAAGCCATGACTCCCGAGAAGATCATCGTTCACGAGAGGTGGAACCCCATCTTCGTAGCTCTGGGGTGAGAAGATGTACTTTGTAGTCTCATATCCTCATTCTAGTCTCTTGGTCAGGTAATAAGAGTAGCATCAGAGTAAAAACTCGTGTAAAAAATTATATGATTTGCATGAATGTGAATTCAGGTTTGACGTTGCTCTGATTAAACTCACTGAGCATGTGACCCTGAGTGACGCTGTGCAGTTGACCTGCCTGCCTCCTGCTGGTACCATTCTTCCCAACAACTACCCCTGCTACATCAGCGGCTGGGGCAGACTCTCTAGTAAGTTTGAGTGTGTCTAAATTTTTAAGTATTTATTCATGGGTTCATGTTGGAATTGTTGCAATTATCAAATTCTGAACCCACTAGTTTGACTGGTTTATTTTAAGACATAAAACTGAATGTCATACTTCATTTTCAAAATAGAACTACTACCCCAAGGGTTAACTTTGGCCAACTGTTTGTATCTACAGAGCCTTAGGAATCGTTAAGCATTATAAATTCAATGTTCAGACTGCATTGTGGTGTGTTTCAGCTGGAGGTCCCATCGCTGATAAGCTGCAGCAGGCTCTGATGCCTGTTGTTGACCATGCCACCTGCTCCAAACCTGACTGGTGGGGTATTGGCCTGAGAGACACTCTGCTGTGCTCCGGTGGTGACGGTGTCGTCGCTGGCTGCAATGTAAGTGACAGCATTCAATATTGCTTTTTACTGTGCTTTCAGTAAAGATTAACATCAATGTCAATATGGGAGTGTGTGAGAATTTTATGTAATAGTTCCATATAAAACCACTATCCATTAATACGTCATCCACACCTATCCTAACCATCCAGACATGCAGTGGTCTTCCTTGCTTTGGCTCATAATATGAATTAACAGCAGTAACTCCCAGTCTCTAAGCTGATATTGTGGTCCTCTGTCCTGCAGGGTGACTCTGGTGGTCCTCTCAACTGTAAGAACGCACATGGTGTGTGGGAAGTGCATGGCATCGCCAGCTTTGTTTCAGGCCTCGGCTGCAACTATGAGAAGAAACCAACCGTCTTCACCCGCGTGTCTGCCTACAATGACTGGATCAATGAGGTGACTAAGCAAACTGCAATCTTATGAAACAATATTACTACTACCACTACTTATACTACCATTATTATTAAAAGTAATATTCCTATTGATACTATTACTCCTCCGATCACTAACACTTTTTCTGCTACTACTAATAATATTACTAGTACCTTGACAATTGTTGCTGATACTGCCATAACTTTAACCACTACTAGTACTGCTGCTAATACTTCTATTACAACTACTATTTTTATTGCTACTACAACCACTATTGCATCAAATGTTACTAATACTATTAGAACTCTTCAAACTTTACTACTACAACACCACTGTTGCTATGACTACTATTATATATTACCATGTACTACCATTTCTATTATTATTACTATTAATGCAACATTTTTTCTTACCACTACAATACACTGCTTTACTATTGCTATATCTAGTAATACTATTTCTACTATAACTGCTACTGCTACTACTACTACTTTTATAACTATGATTACTGTCATTACTACTACTTCTATTACTACTGCTATACAATGTCATGAAAAAGTATTTAGCCTTCCTGATTTTCTTTTTCATACTTGACACTCTTAAATAATTCAGATCATCAAAAAAATTATATCACACAAAGATAATCTAAGTATATTTGAGTACCCCTCCGCATAAATTATGAAAACCTGTGATTAACCAATTTCTTTTTAGAAATCTGACTTAAATTTCACCCAGGTCTGATTACTGCCAGTCCTGTAGAATCAATAAATTATTAAACTAGAACCTATCTGAAGTGAAGCACACTAAAAGATCTCAAAAAGCAGCACATCATGATACAATTTAAAGAAATTAAGAACAAAGTAATTGGTATCAGTCTGAATGTATCAGTCTAAAAAGGGGAACAAAGCCATTTCTAAGCTTTGGGACTCACTGTGAGAACCACTGTGCGGTGCGAACCGCAGTGAGAGCCATTATCCACTAATGGGAAAAAAACTTGAAACAGTGGTGAAACTTCCCAGGAGTGGCCGGCCTCCCGAAATCACTCCAGAGCAGAACGGCGAGGAGCTTATAAAAGAACACAGAACAACATCTTAAGTTCCAAGGTGAAAGTCACTGCTGACCAAAAAGAACACAAAGCCTTGTCTCACATTTGCCAAAACACATCTCGATTATCCTTAAGTCTTTTGGGCGAAGACAAAAGTCAAACTTTTTGGAAGGTGTGCATCCTGTTACATCTGGCATGAAACTAGCACAGCATTTCATACATTTTTTTTTATACAAACAGTCAAACACAATGGTTGTAGTATAGGATATGCAAATAGGCTGATCATACTTAAAAAAAAAACCTCTAATGTGGCTAAATATAAGCAATTCTGCAAAGAAGAGTGGGCCAAAATTCCTCCACAGTGAGGCGAAAGACACCAAGCATTTATTGGTGTCAACAACACCAAACAGTTTTTGTTTTTAGTTTTAGGGGGCAATACCTTTTTCACATAGGGTCAGGCAGGTTTGGACAGCCTTATAAATAAAAAAAAAATTAAAAACTGCATTTTGTATTGACCGGTGGCGGCCGATCCATAATAATTATTCATGTTAATAATAAAATAAAGTAATTTAGTCACAATATTCTGTTTAATAATAAAAATAAAAAAAAACAATTAAAAAAATCCAAAACTGTGTCACGATCATTTGTGTTTGTGTACGCGGGGCGCCGGAAAAACGAGTGTCCATGTAGGCACGTACATTTTTAAAAAGCATGTGATTTGAGGCTGAGCTCTAATTGGATTTTTTTCCAAATCATCCTTAGGGCGCAGAACTGTGTGTCCTGAACACTCCCACGTTTGTTCTTAGTGAATCAATATTGTTTTTAAATATTTGGGCTCATGTGATTGGACCATTCCCAACGAGTCTTATTAATCATTCTGAAAGAGTCTAAATATGAGAGAAAATTCTGTCATTTCTTTGCTAAAATACCCCTTCACAAGGCAATTTAATGAAGAAAGAAATAAAGTTGGACCAGATCGACCTGATCTTTTAATTAAGCAGCAGTCAAGGGACCGCGGCCGAGCTTACATTTCCGGTGCTTTTCCAGCACTTCTTATGGCTATTTACAGGCATTTATTAAACGTTTCATTTTAATTTTGTTTGCGCCCCCAAAAATGTTTGCACCAGCCGCCACTGGTATTGACTCTTTGGTGGTTAACTTTAAAATGTAATGTGTAATATTAAAATGTTTTTGATGATCTCATTTAACTGTGACACATATGCCAAAAAAAAAAAAAAAAAAAATCTGGAGGGGAGCAAATAGTTTTTCACAGCACTGTACTGTAACAATGACTATTGCCACTACTCCTACTGTTGTAACTCCTATTACTGGCACTACTAATATTGTTATAACTAGAAATACAGCCACTTCTACTATTACAACTTTTCTACTACTTACTATACTATTTCTATAGATTGTATTTTAATACTGTGTTCTGATATGGTTAAATAATTGCACTTAATACTGTTTTACATAATGTTAATTGTATAATCTATTAACAGTTTAAATATTCATACTGTGTACTGTTTTTTAGTGCAGTGGTATACTAATATAACATTGATAGTTATTACAATAGCTGACAATACTGGAATATATTTAAATATAAAATTATTCGGCAGTTATTAAGAAATTTTTTCTTTCTCTTTGCTTTCAGGTTATGCTTAAAAACTAAGGTGATAAACTCATTTCAATAAATCCTTTAATGGTAATGCATTTGTCATTGTTGTCATGGTGTCTGTTGTCTATTTTACACACACACACACACACACACACACAAACACATATATATATATATATATATATATATATATATATATATATATATATATATATTTAAACCTGTCATGCTAAATTTCCTCAGATCACTCCATGTGTAAATATAAATCACACTCATATATAGAGGCCCTAGGCAAAAACTGTGCAGGGGTCCTCTCCAGCCAGGATTCATTACCATTATCTTATAAATAATAATGAAATTGTCAGCCCTCTGGGCTCGCCCTATAGTGGCCTGAGCCCCAAGCATTTGCTTTCCTTTCCTGTTGACAAGCAGTCTGATCATGTCATCCTCTGAAGTATTTGCCCAAATGTTTTTGACGTTCTAATATCAAAACCCTAAAGTATACGAAACATGGAATGTGTTTTCCAACCAAGGCACATTATTAGTGATTTCTGACCAGCCATGAGAGAACAAACAGCAACTCCAAACACCTGCCTCCCGACGAAGATGCTTCCCACCGTTACCTGCTGGCGTTAGTGCCAAAGCCAAGACTGGGAATCTGTTACCAGTCCAATTCAGATTATAAATCTTTGCAAGGTCACACACATGGTTTCCATCCCGATGAGCAGGTTTGATTCGTTCTTGGCTACTACAAGGTGGAGCTGCATTTCCAAGCATAGCAGGAGGCCTAAGATCAGACCTGAATATGCTGCAGCCCAGGGAAACCTGGAGAGTAGAATTTGGTTTGAAATTGAACTGTGGAAGTGTATATATATATTTCTCTGTGTGTGTGTGTGTGTGTGTGTGTGTGTGTGTGTGTGTGTGTGTGTGTGTGTGTGTATTTTAAAGCTTTGAATTTTATCTCCAAGGCTGCTGTCATGCTTGCATCTGTCTTCATCGACTGTTATGACGTTTCTTTGTATTTGCTGGTCAAAAAAACAATGTAAAATATCTCAAAATACAAGTGCAATTGTGTGGGAATTTTTTTGCCTCGTTTCTTAAAAAGAAACCAAAACAAACTCCTTTTCTTTTCATGTGACATCAATATCTCAACCATTGAGATGTATTGCACGTGCACCTTGAATAAACATGTGCCTTGGCTATGTAGAAATGAGTCAGTAAAAAAAATAATCACCATTCACCAGTAAAAATCTGAGATAGACTTAATATAGTCAATTGTTTAATGTTGGAATCTTCAGGGTTTCTCTAAACATTTAAATGCATTATAAAGCATAAATTAGCTCATATATTGGGAGTCTGTCTAGCTATCTAAATAACTGGTTTAAATGTAGAAATAGAAATAATGTGTGAATTATTTTAGCAAAGGCTAACTTGTGGTTACATTTCCTCTCCTACACAACAGAGCCAGTTACTGTTTCTAGCATCCAGCTTGCTTGTTAGCAGTCAGTTTCCTTGCTAGCGAGAAGAATTATTTGTATAAACTGAGGATATTTCACACATTTTATATAGTTTATATAGCTATGAGTATACAGAAGCTACAGTTGCTTGCTAGCATCCATAGCTAGCAAAAATGTATGATAAACATAAAATTGATTATGATGATTGATTGATTGATTAATTGATTGATTGATTGTATACTTTGTGTCTTTTTTTAGCAAGTTCGGGATTCTGGCTTTTCACAGTGAATCAGTTCATTTGATTCAGCTCACCAATAAGATTCGACTCTTTCCAATTCCTAATGATTCTTTAACATTTTTTAAAAACCAGACAGCAATTGCCAAATATCCTGACTAGTGTTTCTTTGGTTAACTTTCATTAAATCTTACTTTACAAAAAACATTATGGAGGTGTTATTGTCTGTGATGGTCTTCAGTTGCTCGTATCAAAACTTATCTTTTTGTGGTTCATAAACAACAAACATGCTTTCACTGCCAATGTACAAGCGCAGGCAAAATCATTTCAAATAAAAATCACACCCTAGTGAGGTTTCACGCGAAGTTACGAGCTGTGTTCAAGTGAAACCAGGATGTTCGATTATGCAGAAAATTGTTTTGAGAGCATTTTACTAGTGCTTGGATATACCATCAATGGCCAACTCCTTTAATGGCCCAAACATGTGGAAATGGTTTGTATCAAGATCAGGACTGTACAGTGGGAATAACTCCCAGCTGAGTTCATGCAAGTGGTGTTTTTCATATATCTTCTATACCGCTTATCCTGTACAGGGTTGCAGGGGGTGGCTGGAGCCTATCCCATGAGACTTTGGACGTAAGGCATGGTACACTCTGGACATGGTACCTTTCCATCGCAGGACACACACACACACTACATGCAATTTGGGAACACTAATTAGCCTAATCTGTATCTCTTTTTGAACTGTTGGAGAAATCCGGAGTACCCGGAGGAAACCCACCAAGCACAGAGACAACATACAAACTCCATGCACACAGACCTGAGGTGCAAGGCGACAGTACTTATCACTAAACCAGTGTCACCATTTTATAATTAATTAAATAGAATTGAATTTTATCTTTTTTTATTATGTCATGTTGTTATGCCCCACTAATAATAATAATAATAATAATAAAACTCGTGCTGAGGACCAAATGTACCTCAGTGATAAGAATTTACATCTTGCAGATCAACACAAACAAAACATCTCTCTCTCTCTCTCTCTCTCTCTCTCTGTCTGTTAGGCACATTATGTGTCACGTGGGAATCTCTCCGCTGCGCGCGCTTCTACAGATAGTCTCAGCTGCCTCGCGCGCGTTTAAAAAGAACAGGCAGGCAGAAGCACTTTGTCTCTGCTCGAGGCTTTTTAATGTGGCGAGCTGAAGCCACGCCCCCCTGCCGGACCACACAGTTGCAGTGCGCGCTTTAACTGACACCGTTACTCGCGTGACTCCTCCTAGCTCTCGCGCGCTCCGAAAGTCAACCAGACGTTGGGAAATTACGGCAAAGGTCCTTCCAGCATCGACACAAACAAACACACCGGGAGGAGCTCCTGATGAACCGGGTCAGTCTGAGTGATACTTTATTTTAATGTATTAAAATGTCTGAATTATAGCGTCTGAACAGTTGTATGCACGCGACGCAACATGTGTGCGCGTGCAAATTAGGTTTTTTCCCCCTCGCGCGACCAAATTTTGTTTTGTTTATATGAAATATGTTGCATTTGCGTTAAGTTTTAATGTGCGCTGTGTGTGTGTGTGTGTGTGTGTGTGTGTGTGTGATCATACACCAACGCAGCAAGTGTAAAATGTTTCAGGATGTACTGCAATTCGAATTCATTTTTAGATATCTTAAATAAACAAACAAACAAATAAACAAAAAGATTAAGATCTTTAATAAGCAATCCTGGAGTAAAGAAAAGGAAAAAGTTCCTAAAAGGACACGAGGAAGGAAGCATATAAATATGAAGGACATAGCCTAATGAGCCTAAATAAAAGTGTCTGGATATCTGCAAACTACATTTATATTGGCACGCTAAGAAAGGTGAAAGTTTCTTCAAAAGAATCATTACTAGTGACGAGACACAGAATTATCAATACGTGTCTGAGAGTAAACCGCAGAGTTGGACTGGAAACATCCTCAATCACTGATTGAGAAAAAGCTTAAAAGTTAACCATCAGCTGGAAAATTGATGCTTACAGTTTCCTGGGATTCTCAGGGACCAGTATTGGAATATTATCAGGAAACACGTGCAACAACCAACAGTACATTGCAAACTGTGAGTTGCTTATTGAAGACCTAAAGGCTGAACTTCGGCTTAAACTCGGAGGACTGCTGTCCAATTGTGTTGTGATTTTGTACGATGATGCACGTTCTCACATTTCTTCCCACACTTCGTTTTAAGGTGTTAAAGCATCCTTCCTTTAGTACTGATCTCGCTCCATAGGACTTTCGCCTGTTTGGTCTCCTGATTGCAGGCCTATGAGGACGAGGATTCACTTCTGATGAAGATGTGAAGACAGTAGTGCATTAGTGGCTGGCAGCTCAGCTTTGAACAATTTTTTCATAAGGGAATATAAAAGCTTGTTGACAGATGGACAAAGTGTATTGAAAAGAAAGGGGATTATGTTAAAAAATATGTATTTGTCTTTTCTGTAAGTTAATTCAAGTAAATTTCACAGTCAAGAGTTTGTGATAATTTTTGACTTATATACATCTTCTTAATGCATCAGTGTATGGCCCTACAAGTAAAAAAAGACCAAAAGGCAAATGATTCTGGTGCTTTCAGGATGTTCAGTATGACCAGATTGTGAATAAGAGTCGTGGGATGAGCAGTACAAGCAAGGGTAAGAGAAAAGGGCGAGACTTGGGAATAAACTTTCTGCATCTTTATGCCGTCCATCCATATCGAAAGGTGAGTTACAAGGATGCACGAGGATGTGTCAGTTATCCTGTTAAGTCTAGAACAACACACTACTGTATGCTTGCTTAGAAAATAACAGAATTGGACTTGCATTGACGCAAGACAATTTAAACTGACCCCCAGGTGTGTCTCCTGACTCATGTGGGTTGTTTAAAATGAATTAAAGAAAGAATTATTGTTTGATGCGTCTGCTGCATCTTGATACGTTCACCAGACGGCCTCAAACTGAGAGAAAGGGACAAACACACACGCACACATGATCTGAAGTTCCCAGGAGTGGTGACCTGTTTCACGTACATCCCGTAGATCAAAAGAACAAAAGTCATTAACATGTAAGTCCTACAGAGACCCGGAGACAGACAGACTAGGATGTTAGACATGTTAACATTTTCCAGTTAGACAAAAGGGTTCCAGCAGACACAAGCTATTTGTACTTATATCCATCTGAACACGCGCTGTAGGAAGTGTTACCATATAAGGAATCAGGAAGTGCAACAAGTTGTCCATAATATTGATTGCAGCTTTGCTGAGTTCTCAAATCTGATTTATCTGGCAGAGCAACTAATTTGAATAATGTTATTTAACTATGTGTAAATATCCATGTATCCATTTAGGAACCTCTGTAGTCCAACTAGGGACCATGGAGCCAATGGTGACGATTTTTCCATCTTGTATGACTGTGGTAGAACCTCTGGTCAACAGTCATATGCACATTAAATATAAATATATTATGGCTAATATTAGGGATGGAAATCACTATAGACCTCTTGATACAATATTTATATTTATAATATGATATTTGTTATCATAATATATTATACAAAGTATCACAATTTTATAAACCCTAATTCAATATTATTATTATTATTACTATTATTATTAATTTTTTAAAATTCTAAAAAATTGCAAATAATTTGCTACTACCACACAGGATGCTGTGCTGCCTGCCGAGGTGCAGTTTAGAGCTCCAACTGTAGAATAAAATAGGAATCACAAATTTCCGCAGTAATAAAAGGAATAAAATACAGGACATGCCGGTGGTGGCAAAAATAATATGTCTCTCCATCATACCACCCTGTCGAGGATTTGTTTTCCCAAGTGCTTCATTCCTTAAATCCTTTTATTCCCCTGAGTAGTGAAGCGGCACTGATTAACACAAGGTTGTATAATTTCCATAATGTTTTTTGTAACTTGCCTAGAAGTTCTATGGACTTTATTAGAGTTTTGTTTGTTATTGCACAGAATGCTGTCTTTGTCTCCATTTTTCACAGACACTGTCACTCTGTGGTTGTGTCAGGGTGTGTGCATTGATGAAATTTAACAGCTTGCAACTCAAACACGACCCTAGATCATGGTGATGTCAGGACGCATGACTGAAACCTGACATGATCCAATATTTTAGCAGAAACTCTGACTTATACAAAAATAATAAAGTTTAATCAAACAATTTTTTAAAACAAATTCATCCGCAAACCCTTGTTCAGTCCATTCAGCACTTGAATGTCTTTAGTGTATTTCGCTTCATGCTGTTTAGTATTCAGCTCCACATTCATGACCAGCAGCAAACGGAACAAAGCAGCCACTGAGGGACTTACACACAAGTCTTAAATTGTTCCTGACATGGACAAATCAGCTTGAGTATAATAGATCTCAGTGTAAATTTAGGTTTTGCTTTCAGTGTTAATAATGTTCTGTTACAGTCACTTTAAATGTAATGTGATGCTTGAGCAGCATCGCAACTACTTTTTTTTTTATATCAGATGTTCTTCATAGCTCATAGACGATCTAAAATAGAGATTTTCTCAGCCTTTTTTTAAACAAAAAAATGGGTCTTTTGTGTCAAAAAAATGCAAAATACTTTTCCCGGCCTCTTCATTAGGGATTCCTGTTTAACTGTTTTTTAATGCAAATATCTAATCAGGTCTAATCAGGCATGGTAGCAGATGGGCTACAGCAGCAGAAAACCACACTGTGTGCCACTCCTGTCAGCTTAGACCGGGAAACAATTCATAAGGGTAAAATTCGCATGGGCTCACCAAGATTAGAAAACGTTTAGATGTTAAGGTCAGAATTTGGCGTAAACAGCATGAACACATGCATCTGTACTACGTTATATCAACAGTTCTGCTGGTGGTGTAATGGTGTATTGGAACATTTTGAGTCGCTTAGTACCATTTAAGCATGGTTTAACTGCCACAACTTATTGCTGTGTAAGTATTTTTGTCCACCCCTTTATGATCACAGGATAACACGCCATGTCACAAAGCCAAAATCATCTTAAACTGGTTTCTTGAACATGACACTGTACTAAAATGGCTACAGTCGCCAAATTTTAATCCGTTGGGTGTAACAGGAGATTCTCATCATGGATGTTCAGCTGATAAATCTGCAGCATCTTTGCGTCGCTGTCATGTCAGTATGGACCGAAATCTCGAAGGGAATGTTTGCAACACCTTGTTAAGGCAGTTCTGAAGGCACAAGTGGGTGCAATCCTGTACCAGCAAGGTGTACCTAATGAAGTGGCTAGTCCATGTATGTGATTGAAAAGGCATAGGACATGATATTCTATTCAAAATGGCAAAATGGTCTAATATGTAATTTTGTTGTTGTGATGGTTACATTATCCTGAGAGTAATCAACACCATGCTTTGGAAGTCTGGGTGCCGTAGCAGAATGGACTTTAATTCAGTTTGTAATCAGTTACCAGAACCAGAACCATCAAAACCAACCTAAAACAATGGAGCGAACTTAACATAAAAGACAGACAGAGATCAGTTGAGTGTAGAGACGTGCTTAAATCATATGAGTGACTTGCAGCTTAGGTGATGAGACAGATGCTGATAATCAAAGCGAGAGCTCATTTCCCGTTGTAGACTTGTGATAGGCGAAAAAGAATCTCTCAATTTAGCAAAGCGAAGCCCAATAACTCACTGCACTGACACCAAGAAGGGAGGTAAGGAAAGATTCACACTCATTCTAACTTATTACCTCCGTAGTACTTTTTCCTGTCTTGTCATTCAGGCCTAGTGTGAGCAAGCTTGCCTTTTAAATTCATTTTGTTTTATTCCTCTTATACCACAGCAGTTTGTTCTGTTTATAGTCATATTTAATGTTCAATAAAGGTCACTAAGCGACTGCAATATTTAATATTCATGTAAAAATGTACGTGACTCATGACAAAAAGCCCGACCCACACCACAACCACTAGCTTCCTTTTTTATTGTACTTCCTGGCTCACACGTTTTAGTTTTGTGAATGCCATATTTTATTCAGAACGCCAACCTCTCTGGAATAAAGTTTCATGATTCATCTCCTAATTGTTGTAGCACTTATAACCACTACAATAAAATCAAATAAAAAGTTTGCTGAGTAAACACAAAATACATACGACACTGTTTCTTTAATTATTTATTTTCCTCAATCTGGTTTCGTTTTGCTTGGATTGTCATCTCTCTAAAATCACACAGTTGTTATACAGCTGACTTCTCCTCTCTCTTTTTTCCATCTCTGGACCTGAACTCATTGGTGTATGTGTGTGTGAGAAAGACGGAAAGAGTGACCGTCCTCAATCTTCCTTCTGCCTCGTCTCATTCCACGCTCAGTAATAACAGCACAGGGTGTGAAATTGGCGCGGGGGCGAGAGGGGAATTGCCCCGAGACTTGGCACCATGCCTGTGATTGAATCTTATTCAGTCTCGTAAGCAGGAAAAAAACGCCTTGACGCTAACATTAACCTGCAGTGTGAATGGATTAAGCGCATCAAATGTCATCCATCTTCATTGAGAGTGTCGCAGAGCCACAGTTATGTTGACTTCGTGAAGGACAAAGTTTACCGTCCAGCTGCGTAACGAGTGTTTAATGGCAATTTGAGTAGATCTGCCTCTCATTTGCTCACTGAATTATCATCAGCGGAGGCTTTCTGAGAGTCGGTTAGGAACAGAACAACAACTGGTTTCAGTTATGGTAATGTGTTTCTGTTCTGCGCCACACATTAAAAACTCATCATGAAATTTATGTCACATCGGAATGCAATTGTTACTGCTGAAAAAAGATGACGCAGCTTTTTCATAGTGGCTGAGGGAAAAGCTTTCTGCTTTCTGGGTCACATGCATCTGCACAAAACATCTATACAATATACACTCACCGGCTACTTCATTAGATACACCGTGCTAGTACTGGGTTAGACCCACTTTTGTCTTTAGAACTGTTTTAATTCTTCATGATATAGATTCAACAAGGTGCCACATTATCCTGTGGTCATTAAGGGATGGTCATGGTCAGCAGCAATATTCTGGAACTAAGGCATCTAAAGTGTGCCAAGGAAATAGTTCCCACGCCATTACACCACCAGCAGCAGCCTACAACGTTGATATGAGAATAGATCCATGCTTTGATGTTGTTTCATGTCAATTTCTGACCCTACCATCCGAACGTCCGACTCATCAGACCAGAGTCAACATTTTTACAATCTTCTGTTGGTAAAATTTGGTGAGCCCATGCAAATTATAGCCTCGGTTTCTTGTTCTTAGCGACCATCCGGTGTGATGTTTTGCAGTGATGCTACTCAGCATGTAACAGGATGTTATTTAAGTTACTGAGTTACTATCAGCTTGAACTACTCTGGCCAGTCTTCTTTGACCTCTGGGTTTTTTCACCCGGAGAACAGCTGCTTACTGGATATTTGCCCTTTTTCACACCATGCTCAGTAAATCCTTGGTTTTATAGATGGTTGTGCCTGGAAATCCCAGTAAATCATCAGTTTCAGGGATACTCAGACCAGCATCCATGCCACATTCAAAGTGCCTTTAATCACCTTTCTTTCCCATTCTGCTTGAACTTTAGCAGATAGTCTTGACCATGTCTACATGCCTAAATAATTTAAGTTTTTGCCATGTGATTGAACAATTAGATATTTGCGTTACAAGCAGTTGTACAGGTGTACCTAACGAAGTGGCCGGTGAATATACGCCGCGTGACAGTCTCACACGCCAACGTTTCATTTGACCGGCATTAGCTTTGATTACAGTGCACAATGTGGTCGACAGTTAATGTGTGAAAATGAATCCTACTGCTCCCAGAGCCAATCATTTAGTACATCCTGAATTAATTTCATTGCCATACGTATAACGTTGCTGAGCCTGGACCTGACCATCCAAAGCAACCCCAGATCATACCTACAGAGGCTTGACAAGTGGGCACTGTGCATGATGGGTGCATCGCCTTATGCGCTTCCCCTCTCTTCAGACCACACGACCTTTTGCCATTACTCCAAAGGTCAATTCTTGTACTTCTGAGCAGTTTGACGACTTTTTCCTGGCTAGCCTTCCTAACAAGTGTTTTTCTTAATGCGCTTACTTTCTCTGTTAAACACAGCTCTGGTTTCAGCCTTCAATATTTTATAATGAAACTTCACCAGTTGTTTAAGTGACCTCCGACTGATCAATCAGTCAGCACTTTCCGTATTTAATAATATTTAATAGTAGTAATAATGTGTTTTGACTCAGTCATTTCAAATTTGTGTAATTATATTCTTATATATATATATATATATATATATATATATATATATATATATATATATATATATAACTTATACTTATATATATATAACTTATACTTATATATATATAATATTATATAACACTGTAAATGGTTGCAAACTATGGTCAGATGTGACTGTATCATATAGCAGGCGGACTAAAAAACAATGACAGGCTCTGTCACTGTCAATCCCAGCAAAGGTTATGTGGCCTCTTTGATTTTCCTGTTTCCACGTAATGGAAGAATGAATGTTCCATTAAAAAGAGCTGTAGAGGTTCTGTCTAGATTAGTCCATGTGAGGGAATCATGGCCTTTGCACCTTTTAGTCTAAATAAAGGAGGCATGGCTTCTGTGCTCTCAGTCCTAACGGAAGAGACATGACCTGTGCACCTGTCAGTCCCAATGAGGGAGGTGTAACATCTGCACTTTATCAGTCTCAGTCCTCAGTGCTTATTATTCACTGTAAAGAAGGCGTGGAATGTCACGGTGTTGTATAATACTCATTTACAGTTTTATTTTGTTTATTCTGTGTATCCTTCATATGTTAAGCATCAGGTTGTTCATGCTCTGCTGTTTTAGAGGACAAGCGCACACCCTGTTTATACTGCACTTAGTCACAGAATGGTTTGCCAAAATTTCTTTTTCCAATCGGGACCCAGCATTGCATTGTGATTGGTAGCTCTATTTAAAACCATATGTATTGTGTTTTTCATATTAAATACATATGAATATATATTCTGGATTTTTTTTTTAAACCTTAAATGAGCTCTTTGATTATATGTGTCTGATGATGTCTGTAACAATCAGTGAACCGAATTAAAAGTCCATTCATGGAATGATTTGTTCCTGTTCAGTCCAATTAGAGGGCACGTGATTATTTTATTAACCATTATTTGTCTTTTCAGGTGTGAATCAAAGCTCCGACTGCATCCTGTAAAAAGGGCAAAGGAACAACTCTCTACACCTTCAATAGTTGATTTGCTTTTTTAATTAAACCACCACCGATATGTGGTGTGTTTGTTTGTTTTAAGAAACTAAACTCTGATAGGAAAACTATAATGGAGTCGGAACCAAGAACCGGCCTTTCTTCAGCAGCTGTGGTGGCCATCGTGTGTAACACAGTACTTGCCGTTCTCATGCTCCTTCTCTTCATCATCATATGCAAGGCCTGTAAAGTGCCCTCCAGTCCAGAGAGGGCACCGGTGCTCGGACAGACGCAAGAGAAGAAGAAGAGCAGCGAACAAAAGTATTTACTGACTTCAGCCTGAGACTTCAGATATGTTTGTACTTGCCTGGCAGGTCATTTGAGTTTGGAACTTGAATAGCCATCGTACAATGGCGCTATTGAATCCTCATAGTCAGAGAAATAACTTGGGATGATTTAGAATTATATTAAACTGTAATAAGGTTCTGTTGGAGAGAGCGATAAAGAAGAAAAGCACAGCACTGTTTAGTTATTGCCTTGGTTTTTTAATAACATCATTTACACCCGGGAGCAGGTGAAGTACTTTCCTGGTTTCACACTGAGCGGAAACCAAGCTGAAAATTTCAGAGGGATGAAACACAAACTATTTTATCTGTGCATTGTAATCATTTATGTTTTCCTGCTTTAGAATAAAAGGATAGAAATGAGCATAAAAAATTAAACCTATGCTGGCCAGCGCCTGTTAAGAGTTCTCTGGCGTGTCGCCTGAGGGTTTGGCCGCGTCTTTACAGTTGCTCGTATATTTACCTTTACATTTGATTTAGCTTGATATTTATTGAAAGCTACTCACATCAGAGATGAGTTGAAACTGATCAGTTAAAAGACTGACTTGTAGTAAGTAATCAGTCGGCAAGCTCCTCCAGGGGGTTCAAATCTCTCCTCTGGCCTGTATGTGTGTGAAGTTTGCATGTTCTTCCCATGCTTAGTGGGTTTCCTCCCACAGTCCAAAGACATACAGTGTAGGCTGATTGGAGTTTCCCAATTAAGAATTTGGGCTGCTGACAGCTTCTGCCTCAGCCAATCATCCCCACATTAAAGAGACTTCATAGGAGTTGTTGAATTATTGAAAGGAGACTGTGGGGATGTACAGTATGGAAAGTAGGGATAAAAAAAATCACCAACGACCACCCGATATGATATCACGCTCCCCAGGTTTTCAATTTGTTTCGCAGTTCTAGAGGGTGGATAAAAAGTAACTAGGCATTATAAGTTGGTAATAGAGGCCATATTTCTAATACAAATTTATTGAAACAAATTGTACTTTATTACATAGGAAAATAAAAGCAAATGTTTAAATTTTAACATAGGCTGGTGGCATCAACCAGTTTCCTCAAATGACAAGTTTGGGAAGTTGTTTGGGATATTGCTGGGAACATCTTGAAATTGTGCCTCCAAGTTATTGTAGGCACAGACTTCTGGACTCTTTTGCGAGGCTTTGTCCTGTACACCTCCTCCTTTGCGTAGCACCACAAAAAAAAAATCATGATCTGGACTTCTTGCAGGCTATTCATGAGTTTAGCATCGTCCCAGCCAACTTTCTGTAAATTGCTGGGCTAAGCAAGCATACACAGTAAAAACAAAATGGCGTGGTTCACCATCCTGCATGGAAAAAAGGTCACCAATGTTATCCCAGCAAGATACCGTGGGCTATTTTCACCCACCATGTATAAATATCACAATTTTATACATCCTGATTCGATATTAAATATAGAAATTTTTTTATTGCAAACCAAAACAAATAATTTGCTTCTACCTCATAGTATGCTGCGCAACCTGCTGATGTGTGAATAGTTTAGAGTGCACCACCTGTAGCTTTATAGAGAAATAGAAAAAAATTCCACTCAGATGGAAAGAGAACTAATTAAAAGTTTCAAAGCTCCATGTGGGGCCTTTTCTCTCTAACCCTCTAGGTAAAATTTTATTTCCACGTAGAATCAAATTAGCAAGCTTAGGACCATTGAATATTTAAAGCTTTTTTGACTATTCAAGGTCATTATCTTAGGTATAATGTTCTCTTATAACAAACAAACAAATACCTGTTGCATTGGGTTTTTATAGTTTTTTAATGTATTATTCTTTGGTCTATATCTTTAAGGAAACCCTGTGATTGAATAACCCTATTAAAAGCTCCCACAACTACACATTTGAAGAATATTTGAGGAACTGATTTCAAAGAGCACAGAATGAAAAATATCTTGATTATACACAAATATGAACAAATAAAGGTTTGAGCCATTAACTGTTTCTATTTCTTGTCCCTCTGAGGGAATCATGAAAGATTTTGTCTTAAGTGATTCAAAATGGAACTTTGTTGGGAGACAATAAAACCCGTAACTCTTCGAAAAATCACTGAGGAACTAATTTAAATTTTGGTAATTTCACTGGGAATTTTCTATATTATATAAGTATGGTTTATTTTTCTCATGTTCCATTATAAAACTCTAAATATATGATTCTCTGACCTAATAAATGGTATAATTTGAGATTTATTGTCCAAGTCAAAAGTATGTGTAAAAATACGTAATGTAGGTCGCACAATTGAGTTACATGTATGACCATAAGGTTATGTTACGTGTAACGTGTTAATTAGTCATAGAGTAAAACTTTGTCGATGGTGACATGTTTCACTATAACATGATCTGACATTTACAGGACACTAGTACATCCAAAATGGTGCACACATCAAATAAATACTGCACATAAAGTTCTACACCACTGGCATCATATTGACACTGACAATAGGACCAAAGAGGACCAAATCTTCACAATAGGTCTGGTATCTCTTAATCAAGATTGGTTTTGTATGTTTGGGATTCAGATGGACTCCAGTGAATCTGAAGAGCTTTTTCATGTGCGAATCATTATAATGTTCAATGGAATAAATGCCTCAGATTTTTTACCATCTTTGGAAAATGTGCTTTTTCTTCTTTGTACTAGCTTATAACTCATTCCATAATTTGGGGTATGTTCCATTTCACTTGATAAGTATATTTAGAATACATATATTTTTTTTATTTCTTCCTACTTTCATATTTTACCCATTAAGGGGAAAAGCTAGGCTATAATATCACACACATGCACACACACATTATGTGCTTGACGATTTTCATAATGTTGCTAAATTGACCATTTTTGCCATGTCTGCTTTTGCAGTTAATGGTTTCTTGGTTCCAAATTAACAAAATAAAAGCCATTTAAGTTAACAACTATTTTAAAATGTATTTCAATAGTCTAAATACAAATATTATATATTAGTTTTATAACTAATATATATATATATATATGTATATATATGTATATATATATATATATGTATATATATTTCCATTGTAATTACAAGTAATTACATATATTAATGTATTAATATTTGCAAAAGTTTTGTCTCCAATGTTACTGACAATAACTAGTCCTGTAACATCAAAATAATTTCTCCCCCAAAAAAGGGAAACAAATATGTACATGTTACATGTAAAGAAATTACAGAATGTCTCAATTTTATTTTTACATGATTTAGTATAAATAATTTGTAGGGTTGTCAAATTATTTATATGAACAGTTTGACAGGAAAACAAAATAAAAGCTTTTTTTTTTTACTTTCACCTGTTCTGGCAAATTATTTTCTCTGGCACACAAAGTTCTCTATGGCAAAACAATTAATTTGAAAACCACTAAATATATTCCTTTCCATAGCATGGAATGACTGAAACATAGCAATATTAGCATATTACAGTACACAACACAACTGAAAAGCCATTAACATTGCTTCTTTCCATCACTTGATCAGCTTGGCAAATCAAGAGTAAACTAAAGGCGTTGGATTTTTTGGAGAATGTTTCAAGAAAAAGTCACGAAAAAAAATAAATAAATTTTTTTTAATACTCTGTAACTGCCATTACAGGTACACCAACATTTATATACTACAAGGATCCATTGATGGGTGTCTGTGAACCCCATCAATCACAATGTTTTCCATGATCTTCAACCCCCTTGGTAATTAAAAAGGTTTTGTGTGCAACAAATTGCATACCTAAATTTACACAAACGCAGCTGCATAGCATTTTGCAAAATCACACAAAATGCAAACTGATATAACCAAAACAATTTTCCCAATGTTTTGGCATTTGTTCTAATGGTAATAAAATTTTCATTCCTATACTGATTATTTTTAGTACTCCTTTAATATTATGGGATATTTTATGACATATAAATTAGTGACATTACAATAATAATCCCCATTAAGTCCATTGTCCTGCTTAATAAAAAAGGTACTAGTAAAAGTGAGAAACCGTTTAAAAAACAGCATGAACCCCTTGTGAGCTTGTCCTCGTCTTGTCTCTGCAAGCAGTAGGATGAAGGCTAATCATTACGTAAATCAAATAAAGCCTCTTATCTGCTCCCCTTTTCTTGAACGCCGTCCATCCGCCAGCCTACTTACTGCAGCTTGTTACTCAGGATAAAGTCTGATCCAGGATCAAATTTCTGTAACTTAATCCTCACCACAGTTATCGACCAGCAGTCCAAAGACACTGACCTTGGATAGACATTTAAAGCTTAGAGTTGTGTGAATTCTTCAAACCCAAACTGAAAAAAAAAAGACATTGGACATTGTGAGCACTGTTAGCTTCAGCTCCTTGGAACTGAAAGACAGGAAATAGAAAAATGCAGCCTAGAGGCAAGGAGGGATGATGAGAAAAGGAACAAGATCTGGGTAAAATCTGGGTGGGGAAAGCTGCAACAGTTAGAGGAGGAATGTCTACGTTAGGTGTGTAGCTAAATATAAATACAGCTGTCAGTATTAGACAGAAAGCCTCTTGTTGGGCATGGGACAAAGTAAAGCAAAACCAAAACATTGCACAAGCATGAGCTCTTTTGTTGGGGTTGCCAGATTTCACGCCCTTTTGCTTGGCATGGCCAATGATTGTGTACGTTTGGTCAGTGGTTTTGTCTGAAATAAACCTCAAATGTGCTATAGTTAAGGAATTGAATCTGAAACTGTTCCCAGTTTCTCGCAGTTCCTTGCTGCACACAGTCTAAGCCATACACTGCAGAGGTATTAAATTATAATGAAGTTCAAGCTCAAATTACTAGGTGCCTTAATACCCAAAGTGCTGACGATGCACTTCTCTTTATTACATTGTTTCAGTAAGATTTTACACTCGGGAGCACGCTGTGCACCAGGTACCATCCTGGCTCCACTTCCATATCTTGACTATAATGAACAGTGAAGCTGAGGCTTGCTGTATACCAGAAGAAACAAACACAATCCTGTCTCCTTATCCTGGAATGGAAATTTCTGCATATTGGGATGAAAAAGAAAAAAAACATTGCAGAGGATGATTAAATCATCCCAGGGCGTCATTGCATCATCCAGTCACCGCTCGCACTCATCTCTAGTTTCTAGAGATGTCATACGCCTATATCTAACGCCCAAACACACACTTCTTTGAATGAGCTGAAACCCCAAGCCCAGGACTGCCATGTTCTTGCCATATTACTCATTTATAATATTAAAAGATATTGGTGGTATATTTAAATATTTAAAGATTAGATATCTCCAGAGATGGTCTGGATGAATGTTAAGGATATTACAATATTCACCAAGCATTAATTGGTCTGAACTCAGTAACCTGTGATACAACTTGTATTTTCATACAGATACATGATTGATGTCAGCTTGTGTCATGTGTCATGAATTCAAATTTATATTAAAAAGCACTCATTACTTTGGGGAAAAGCTTAAGCTTCATCTCTGACTGTTACAAGGCATTGACACTGGAGACTCCTTCCTTAAATGTTGCATAAACATATTGTTATAGAAAACTTCACCATGACAACATCACATGGGTATAAATTATATTTATATCTATAAGAAAAACAATAAACTATTCATTTTACTTGCCCTTGTTAAAAAATGCTCTACAAACATCTGGTTTGTCTGTGATGAAATCCCTGTGTATGTCCATGCATATCATCAGACAACACAAATGAACTGTTTTCACTCAGAGAAGGAAATGTGAAAAAAAAATCAGGTAATTTCTAAGCAACTTGGCATCTCAGTCGAATTAACACGCATTACAGCTGTAGGATTACGGTATCGCCACTTTTCACAGCTCTGCTGTGATTCGTTTGATAAGGCAACCCAAACAAACATCAAATGCTCATGGAGGGGTCTTCACTCGACTTGCAGTTTCCGGATAGAGGAACGTGTGCCACACTAATGAGTTTAGATCAAACACATAGTTGTCCATGTGCCTTACCACACCGAAACTTTGGCGAGGAATAATTAATTGATTTTAGCAATCTCTCTCTCTTTTTCCCACTCTCTCTCTTTCTCTCCTTTTAAATGGCTTACAGTGGTGAAGTAGGCAGATGGACTTTGTAGAGATTTGATGGGGCATCAGCTATTCCCTGGGGAACTTTGCACACACATGAATACAACATAGGATTACATCTCCAGTCTCCAATTTCCCATCTGCGAGGCTGAAGGGTTCAGATGAGTTTATAAAAGATAGACATCCAAAATAAATCACAGCATCTCTTTTTCTTTGGGTATGTCCCAGTCTGTTTCTCTCTCTCTCTCTCACTCTCTCTCTCTCTCTAACACACAGCCGTCTTTTTATCTGTAGCATTATAGCCCGGGCTAATTTGTGCTTCTTATTTAAATCAAACTTAGCATTTCCTAAAATAAAATTAGTTCACATGCCTTAAAGGGTCTTACAATGATGTGTCCCAACATGAGATGAGTCCTGACAGACATCATGTAACTCAAAAAGACATGCAGAGTTTCTTTGCCTGGACATCTGTCTTATTACATTTGTCCTTTCTTGACCAAGTCATATTATTATCAGATTTTTATTGGTATATATTACAACAGTCATTATTGGATGCTCCAAATACCCAAGAAGGTAAACAAGTGAAAGCACGATTTTATAAGGAAATTAATAAACGACAGGTTGCTGTGATGCTTGTAAGACAGAACCACACACATTAAATCATTGCCACAGACACTATACTGTGGTTACATCACTAGAATCATAGCTCAGTGATTTACATGAAGTTTAGGTCCCTAATGACGGACCACAGTCAGGTCCATTACACACTGACACAATGAGATGTATTTTTAACCCTGTATACCACAGCAGTGGATTTGCTGCAGCAATGAAGCAATCAAGATGTGATTGAAGTGTTGACTTCAGTGATTTAAAACATATACTGCATTAAGTGTTTAGGATTTACAGCCATTGTTTTGCAGTCTTTGATTGCAGAAAGTCTGACATGACCAAGTGCTGAGTTTCCTTCCTCGAGTTGCTTTGTCAGGTCTTTACTGCAGTACTTCACTTACAGCTTGTTTGTGGGTCTTTCTGCTTTTTGGGTTGTTTTGGTAGCATTTAACTAAATCTAAGCAGGAAATATACATTTTAGCATTTACCCTACAATGTTTTTAACAGTCACATCATCACCAAACATCAGAGACCCAGTTCAACTGGCAGCCATACAGTACACGCCCATGAAAGGACACTGCCTCACCCATGTTCAACAGAAGATGTGGTTATAAGCCTTTCCTTTCCAATATTCTTCTGTTTAAATAATTTTGGTACTGTGTTTCCAGTGATTCACATCTTGAGGTGCACTGTCTGTATTTTCATCCATAAAGACATCTTTTGATTGTAGAATTCTATGATCATCCATTGTAGTGTTCTTCTAGGTCTGAGCTCAACAGTTTCTTTTAACAAGTCAGCATGATAAAAATGGTTCATATGGTATTATTTATCATACCGTAAAAACTACTATAAAAATAATTATATTAATATGCTTTTCCTATCAATTTATTTATATTTTTATCATATACATTATATTAATTTATATTTTTTTGTAGATATAAACAGAATTTATGATCATGTGTAATTGTTGTCATGGTGAACATGTTAGTTTAACATTTAAGAAAAGAGTCTTTAGTGTCAATTCCTTGTAACAGTCAGAGATAAAGCTTTATCTCATTCCTTCTTTTTAAGAATGTACCAAATTTATGATTTGGCCACAAGTTTCTGTTATCTCTTTGATAGGGTTGTCCGCCCCCCCCCCCTCCCCCAGCCTAATGATGGCCTTATTCACTTAGCCCATATTTTTCCTGCATAGTCAGAGTTCCCATGAACATCTACCAAATGCAAGTTCAACACTTGGAATCAACTCCAGATCTTTTATCACCTAAATATGTTAAATTTGTTTCATAAATAGTAATAATTACTGTTGAGTCTGTGATAATGGAGGGGCTTTGTAAAAATTGGATATAATTCCTAATAAATTCTTAATATACTTGTTAAACACATATTGAACACAGATGTACAGAGGAAAATATACAATAATGATGGGACTGTCCAAATACTTATGAACCTGACTGTATGTGTGTGTGTATATACTAGTGTTTATATTCTAGCACATGTCCTCTATTTACCCTAGCATACTGTATATCATACTGTGCAAAAGTCTTACGCACATGTAAATGACTGGAGAACAAGGTTGTTTTTTAAAAAAGTTTATACATTCCAAAAAATGCTATAAAAATATTTAAGCAAAATCCAATAATTGGTTTGATGACACTTTGTAAAACAGATTCAGGTACAATTTGTGCAGTAAAGAAAAAAGTTGCTTAGTTTTTCTGAACATCCTGCAGATTCAGACACCATCCTTCTCAGGACCTGCTTCTGTTTTATGCATGCAAAATCCAAAAGTTTTCTTTCTATCCTGGCCTACAGACATTTTCCTGTATTATTATTATTATTATTATTATTATTAAAGTATTTCATAAATGTTTTGTACTAACTTTATACTGAAGTCATAAAACATGTATTAAAAAAAAACAAAAAACAACAACAACAACAACAGCAACAGCAACAATAACAACAACAAAAAACAGGGTCCCCAAGAAGTTGCACAGTACTGTGCACTAATCTCTAGATTCAGGTACACATCATAAAAGTATGAAAGAAAACTGTCAAGTTTTTTGAGCATCTGGAGATTCTGCCACAGTTCTTACGGAGACCCTGGCTGTCACACTGGCTTCTGTTCTTGAAGGTAAAACCTGTCAGACTTTATTGTGTTTTGCATCTGCAACATAAATAAATAAATAAAATAATATAAAATTAAATAAAAAGGAAATTATGTAAGGTGTCACTTTCTTTATGGGTAAACAAAGGTTTTCTTTTAAAAATAAACATTGCCTATACCACTTTATCCTGTATTCAGGGTCGCAGGGGGCCTGGAGCCTATCCCAGGAGACTGAGGGCACGAGGTGGGGTACACCCTGGACAGGGTGCCAATCCATCGTAGGGCTACAAAACTACATTTTAAACTAAACAAAGAAAGTCTCTGCACAATGCATAAACCGAACAAGTCAACAATTAGGTACCAAAGCAAGAGCATGAAGCACAATACAAATGGCAAAAGTAACTATTCAAAATCAACAGACAATATCAGACTTACTGAGAACCTAAATAAAGGGACTGTTTACCCAGTAAACACCAGATTGGCTAAAAGTCCTAGTTTGCCTTTGTGTAACATTGCAAATGAGATATAAACATAACATTTAAAAGCCCCACTAAGGTGGAATATGTGAAGAAGAAAAAAAAACTGTGCATTATAATGCAAAATAAAAATCACCTAAAGGTCACCTCCAACTGTCCACTAAATGTCATTGTGTATGGTTCTATTTATGTCCCTGGGACATTTCCTGGACATCCATGGGACTTTTGAAGGAGTGGTAGGCTCAAAATCAAACTAACCCTAACCCTATTCCTTTAAAGGTCTCATGAATATAAACGAAATGTCTCCAATAACGTCATGGGTAAGGGAGAAACTGAATATGTGAGCATGAACACAGGAAATGTACAGAATAAACCAAGAAGACCTTCTAAATATAGGAAGGTATATAATATACGTGGTTGATTAGTCAATGGTATACAGTGGTGTCACTTGGAGGGTTGTCGATCGTACAGACTGCACCAGGTAACATCATCAGTGGTAAAATAAAGGCACTTCACACATACATTAGACATGTCAAAGGGTTTAACAGTGGCTACCAATGCTATAAGAGATTCCTGAAACAAGTGCAAAATTGTTGTACAAGGAGGGTCTCTCAGAAACGTGGTGCTCTAAAATGCGCTAACGACCACACACAATTTTACACAGTCAAGCGCAAAGGCTAAAGGCTGAAAGCTAACGGCTAAAGGTCTGCATAAATAATAGTGCTCAGGAAGGCGACGCCACAGCCAGGAGCAGATAGCTAACGTTTTTTGGGAACATTTTAAAAAATTATTTCAGGTTAGGCCAGAACCAGGCTAGAAATACTGATGCAGCAATATCAAGTGCAACAACATCAACAGTAGATTTGCTTATTGTCTCTGCCTGCTTCTGGTGTAACTCAAGTTCAGTCGAATTAAGTAACAGGGTGACTGATCCTGAATAAACCACTATGACATATTCATTCATTCATTCATTCATTCATTCATTTGGTTGTTCATTCACTCACTTTTACCACTCTTAAGATCGTCAACCTTCATCTCATTGTATGGTTACATTAAATTCTGCCTCACTTTTAATTCATCTTTGTACTGCAAGTACAATCAACATAAACCAGTTAAAAAAGTTAAATAAGTTCCCTAGGATCAGAAATTTGAGACTGAAACTTTTTCGTAAGCCAATTATAATGGTCGCTCACCAGCACTTCATCAAAGCCATTAAACCGAGAGACATGTTTTAATTAATCGCATGGCCTTTGGGACTGCCTGAAAAATATGTGGCTTTAGGTATTTTGACAGCTTGTGGAGTTTTTGATAGATTATATTACTTTAGCGGAAAGGTTTTCCATTTAAATTGGTGCATCCAAAGTCTTCGATTAATACCTGCAAGCTCTTATATTGTTAAGTGATTTACAGTTTGCAATAAACACATAAACTGTTTATATAAAATCCAGTCAAACTCTCGATCAGCACATTAGGACGTTTGCCAGGATGGATTCTGAAAGTTAATTTACCAGTAATGACACTGTTTTGTTTAAGGACTCTTCAAGATAATTTCTATCCAACATCCACCTAGAATATTACATACATATGAGTCTTGGGACTTGGTCATTGTAAGACACCATAGTTAGAAATGCCTTTAGCTCCATCTGCTGACTGATTTGGAGGGGAACATCATTTATGAGGATGGTGTATGGACACGAGGTTTCATCTCATGTTTTCGTCACAATGTTTTTCTCCAAGGACCAAACACGATGAAAATAAAATTTCAGAGAACCTAAAACATTTTATTACACTTCACATCTTAAAGCAGGAGAAAAGCTTATGATATTAAAAAGGGTACAAATTCATCATATTTATTGATACCTACATAATTTTACTAATATATATTGTTCACAAGCAGCTTTTCTAAAATAAAGATGTAGATTAAGAAACAAAATGTGATGGTGGCAAGGTAAAAAAACTGTCCTGAACTGACATGAGCAAGGAACCTTAAAAGGATTACTACATGCTTGAAACTAGTACTTCAAGCTCATTATGTTTGGACTGTGAATATAAGCACAGGAGGATAATTACCACTACAGAAGGTCTACAATATCCATCTAAAAATATTCTGAGATTAAGAGCGGGATTCAAACTTATATATGAACAAAGGGCGAGGATGTCACCAAAAGAATGCATATGAGATCATGGCACATGTGAAGCCCCAAAAGACTGGTCTAGACAGTGCTTAGGTATTGTATTAATTGAGTGATACTACATCTTCAGGAAGATTATGTTTTGAGATTAACAGTTAGTAGGTATTTTAGACAGAGGTTCTGAATAATTTGGAATACTGGTGTGTTTAGCTGTTTTGCTGCCCTTGAACATAAATAATTAAAGTGTCTCATCCAAAATTGCAAAAATGTATGCCTGAATGTATGTGCTAAAAAGACTTGTAAAAACGATTCGATGTGTACATTTAAACGTTTACCTGTACGATTTATTGTATAATAAACATATATCTTAACATCAGAACAGTGTAAGTACCTTCCTGTTCTATAAATTCAAAAAGTGTGTAATATAAGTAAGATTACATTTGTTTTCCCATGTGATTTCCCATATATATATATATATATATATATATATATATATATATATATATATATATATATAAACTTTACATAATTCTGGGATTAAAGTTACAACTCTGAAAAAAACTGAACTCAAATACATTTAATGGTGGCCCCAACCCTCTTTAAAGTCCCATTGTTCATTGTGACACCATGAAATAAAATGAATTTGTAATTAAGGATTGCCCTGCGATGAATTGAAACCCTGTCCAGCGTGTACCCTGTCTTGTACCCTTAGTCTCCTAAAATGGGCTCCAGGCCACCTTCAACCCTGTATACAGGATAAAGCGATATAGACAATGAGTGAGTGAATAAGTAATTAAGGCTTGATGATGATTACACATATTAGATATATAAAGATTAGATACAGTATATGAAGGTTTGAGTTTTTCACACTTTTGTATAATTAATTCTATCTTTTAACCACAGCATGTATATGGTGTGGACGTTTATGGTAAAGCTACCCACTGACTAAAGCGCAAGGTTAATGGTGCAATAACAGTTATGAAAAAAAGGCACAGCTTAAGTGAACCTTTTTTCTGGAACAATGTACATCAAAAAATATGTAATAGAGATTAGATGATTCATATTAATGTATTGATTTCATTAATCAAAAATTATTATTTAAAATGACAAGAAATAACAAATAATTCTTATTTTCTAAACTAATATGTCACTATTTTAATAATGTAGCATTGTGATACGCCCAAGTCTGATATTCGTCGCTGTTTATCCCTTTGTCATGTGAATATGCCAAAACACATGACAAAGGAAAACATATACTGTATATTGGAGGCTAAATAAAAACAAATCGTGTTATGACATATCATAGCTGATTTAATTACACTGTCAAATACTGAACTGTTGCGTGAAGAATCCAATGCTTTTATGTAAGACAGATACATTATGCCATCACTACAGCGCTATGAACAGGTAGTCCATTTATTGACTGCAAAGGACCTACAAAATATCTAGTAGCAGGAGGCACTTATGTTTCACTCTGCACTATAAGGCGCATAATGAACACGTAAACATTTTGGGCCTATCAGCAGTATATTTGGAGGAGAAAGAATGAAGCCTATGCAGAAAAGTGCACCCTGCCTACAGTAAAGCATGGTGGTGGCTCTGTGATGCTCTGGGGCTGCTTTGCTTCCTCTGGCACTGGAAACCTGCAGTCTGTAGAAGGTAAGATGGATACGATCATGTGTGCTTGAAGAAAACATCAGGGCTTCTGCTAGGAAGCTAAAACTTTGGTCATTGAACCTTTCAACAGGACAATGATCCCAAGCCACGCGAGCTCACAGATGCCCCTGATTGGCTGTAGAGCTGATTAATCTGTGATTAATGTGGGAGCGCAAGTGCCTCTCATCCCTCCCCCCTGAGAGAGCTCGGCCAATCAGCTCTCTCTGTGCCTCCGGCTGTGAGAGGAAAACAGCATCACCCGGGGCTCGAACCAGCTAACTCCGGATGATAGGGCGAGCGCGTTTCATGAACAGTCTTAAAGGGTTCTAGAGTGGACATCACAGTCGCTATATCTGAATCCAAAAGAAAATCTTTGGTAGTATTTTAAAAAAGAAAAAGCAGTTGCTGCATGCAAATATATTATTTAAGAATCTTATTGACCTAGAGGTTATTGCCCAAAAGGAATGGGCTAAGATCCCTCAGAAACACTGCCAGAACCTAGTGTCTAGCTATACATCACATTTGCAGCAGGTCATAATAGCTAAAGATGCCTGTACTAAGGACTGAAGATATTTCTCATTAAGGAGTTTAATAGCTGAACAGCTGCCAGGTAATAATTTTGGACCAAATTTTTTTTTTCAGTGCGGTCGAATAATTACACACACACACACACACACACACACACACACAACACACACACACACACACACACACCGATCTATGGGAACCAGCAATTAACATTTTTTCAGTAATTAGACTTTTCAGAATTAGCCTTGGCTGTCCATGACCCTGTCACCAGTTCACCTGTTTTGCATCCATTGACCACTAGGTTCTGACCTGTGCAGACTGGGAACAACTCAGTCGTCTAAACATCACAATTTGGTCACTCAAATCCTTACTTTTGCCCATTTTTTTTTTTTACCAGCAAATCAACTTCAGGGCCAAAGTGTTCACTTACCGTCTGATATACCCCACCCATTTCCTACAATTGTAATGAGATATTGTATTGACTGTAGTGACTCTGACAATGACCAAACTGTGATGACTAAACCACCGGGTCAGAGCAAATGATGATTGCAACCTGATTGCAGATCCCCTCAGCTCATGAAATCTAGTAGGACGCCTTCTCAAAAGAGTGAAAGGGGGGATAAATCTGGAAATGATGATGTTCAAAAAGGAGAGTCAAGTACACATACAGTATACAGTGTGGAAAGATCTCGGCTACAGTACACACTCATTAGAGGGTACAGAAAAACAGAGCAAAAGCAACTTACATTATAATATAGGACACACACACAAATAAATAAATAAATAAATAAATAAATAAATACTGTTTTAAATATATTTGTGTGTGTGTGTGTGTGTGTGTGTGTGTTCTGGGTTAATCTGCAGAAGCAGCTTTTTAATTATTTTTTTTTTCTGTTAGGAAACAGGACAGTCGGGGACCGGAAGTGGGCGGGGCGATTGTTTACCGCCTTGCTCTGCACTGCGCACTAGATTTGGTCGAATCTGGTGAGTTCTCCCCCTAGGTAGGGAGCGAGAAGACATTCAGGACGCAGCCGACCGCTGGGATGAAGGAGAGCCGGGGGCATCCTCACCGGGGTCTGATCTCATACTGAAAGCAAAGAGCAACGCGATTGAGATTAGCTTCACTCTCTAGCTTTAAATATATATATATAGCTGTGTGTGTGTGTTTGATTTTTTTTTTTTGCGCGTGTGTGTGTGTGTGTGTTTTTGTTTGTCTGGATTGTTGATCGAGGAGCGCAGCTGAGCCAAGATGATGGAGGAGATCGACCGCTTCCAGGTGCCGACCGAGGCGGAGATGCAGGCCCTGGTGAGTGCAACATGACGGTCACTAATGAGAAGAGATGAAATGATCCTGTGCCGCGATGCTGCAGCGCGCCGAGCGGCTCGGACACGGCGGATTGCTGGCGGATCGCACAATCGAGTCGCAGTTGGTTCGGAAAACGAATCCAGATGGCGGCAACGATTCCGATGATCTGATGATAATAGTGATAATAACTCCCGTGAATAATCACTTCAGTCGTATATATATATATATATGTCCGATCAGAGTGCCTGAGTCTGATGTCTGATCAGGAGATCTTGTGCTGATGTGCTGATGTGCTGATGCGACAGCCATAAGAGATTATGCTCAAAGCTTCAGCATCCAGCATCTCGTTCAGGCCAGACTGGGAGGGTATCACCACTGTCTGCAACCCACACACACACACATACACACACCACACACACACACGACCTGCAGTGTAGCCTTACCGCTCCATCATGTGTCTCTCCAGGGTGGGATGATTGTCTTCAATCTTCCTGACTTCATCTTGTCACTTCACTGCTGAGATCTCCTCCACTGCTGGTTTTCCTCCAGCTGATCAGATTTAAAGTGCAGGCCTGACGCTTTCCTGCAAAACAAGAGAGAAAAAAAATCATGCATGGTTTCAGTCGTAAGACGTGAGGAAACCTCAGGGTGCATCTGTGTGCTGGAGTTAACCGTGGCTCTTTAAGGGGCCTTGGAGGACATCGTCTTCTGGAGATGTGATTTATCTAAATAAAAGAAAGGGTTCGTCTGTATGTTGGTCAGAACTAGATCTTTCAATGAGATCTTTACTAATGAGACCAGAAACCAGTCTCAGGAAATCTTCTGTCTGTACTGTATGTTTGTCCAGCCAGATTTTGTCACAGCATCAGGCAAAACTGACTGGACATAATTTAATTGGACGTTGGCAGCACTTAGGTTTTTGCTTGAAGTTAAACCTGTGCCATAAATGAAATCGAAATGTTGAGTAGAAGTGAAGTTATGAGCAGTTATGCGCCAGATTTTGTCACAGCGTCATGCAAAAATGGCTCCCCTGAATTTAACGAAACTTTTGCAGTACTTAGATATCTGCCTGAAGATTAACCTGCGCCATACGTGCAATCAAAATGGTGAGTAAATTCGATGTTATGATTTAATGATCTTAAGTACTTTGAAATAACCTACTTTTTTCGATGTAAACAAACACCTGCACCAATAGATATTAATTAGAAAAGCTGAAATGAATCTTTTTACTGGGATTAGTTCATATTTTCATGTCTGAAATAACAGCGCTGAAGTGGTATAGGTGAATTTTAACGCTCTGGAGTGGTTTTAAGAGGAAACTTAATTTTTATTTGACCGACATTTTTCTATTTATGATTTCTCATCTGTGATTTAAACTCCGATTACCGAACAGGGAGTATATTTGGCTGATGATGAAGGAAATACAGCTTAGTGTAAACAAGGCGTAAGATACCTGCTATGACCTTTGATTACAAGACTTTTAAATGTCAAGCGCTTGGACTGTAGCATGCATTTCCTGCCTGGATAAAAGCTTGATATTGAAATCTTCATTGAACGTCCCGTTTCAAAAACCAGTGGCATTAAAATGGAGTTGGTTTCCCTTTTGTGT
Source organism: Clarias gariepinus (assembly GCF_024256425.1). Lineage (NCBI taxonomy): Eukaryota > Metazoa > Chordata > Actinopteri > Siluriformes > Clariidae > Clarias > Clarias gariepinus. The sequence continues at coordinate 9,511,663 of NC_071120.1, forward strand.
CACACTTCTGACGAGACCTTGAAGTCCATCCCAAAGGTGTTCATTGAGGTTGAGTTCAAGGCTTTGTGCAGGAAACTTGAGTTCTTCCACTTCAACACTGGCAAACTAGTGTCTTCATGGAGTTTGCATAGTGCACAGGGACTTTGTTGTCCAGGAACAGGTTTGTGCCTCTAACTTCCAACTTACAGCTACAGCATACAAAGACGTTTTAGAAACTTGTGTGCTTCGAGCCTTGAGGCAAAAATTCAGGAAGGAACTGCATTATGAATGTGATGGTCAGGTGTCTATATATACGGATGGCTGTATAGTTTAACTGTATGTCAGAAATTTCAGATCTTTCTATAGTTAAAGCAAACACTGGTTCACGACATCACTATTTTAAGGCTGTGTTGTCAGTGCGGTTGAAAGCTGATGAACGAATTAACTGTCTTATCATCTTACATCATTCAAGGATGTACGTACTGGTCTTGAAAATACAGGAACGCAGGTGAGAATATATCGTTCATTCTGTAACTGAAAGCATGCAACATGGACGCTTATGGCTATAATGAGGGCCACCATTACACCTCTGTACGCAGATTTCCTTGGCTGGATGGAAAGTTTTTTTACCTTCTAGAAATTAAACATCACAATATGTATCGGTTGTGTCTGAATGAGTTCACTATGTCACATTGGAAGGACTTTATTTAATGAAATTTTGCCTAAAGATTTGCTTTGAGGTTTTTCAGAATGAAGTGTTGGTAAGTTGGAAAAACTTGTTATTTGGTATCTGTTCACCTCGACTAGTCGAAATCTTCATTAGTAGATTAGTTTATAAAACTCCTACTACTAATTAATGTACTAAATGTACCTTAAATTGTTAATTCTTTAATTTGTCAACAATTTGTTGCCTAACTTTCGACTTTTTTAAAAAAATATCTCCATATAAAATATTCTTCATGAAATTAAAAACAGGAAATTTTATTACTATGCATTTTATAGTATTCCTCTTAGTCATTGCGATTACAAAACCTTACATTTATTAACCTTAAGAACCAATAAACAGTGCCTTGAATGATATCCACAGGAAAGAACAAATCTTTAAGCATCATTATCGAAACAAGGCTGATTCATAATCACAATTTTTTAAAAATTTTATAATAAAAATCTGGATTGTTTTTTTGTTAGCCAAAGGCACGTAGGATTTGGGTTAGACCCCCTTCGTTACCATGCACAGAGCCTCCATAAAATACTTTTTTTATATCGGGAGGGTTCAGTGTTCCAGTCTATTGGTTCCTATAATATACCTTTATTTATGGCTCTAATCAAAAAGTAACATAAAACTGGAGGTCAAAACAAATAGGCTTCTGAGAGCCCTTCTCTCATAAATCACCTGTCTGATAAACTAACTATAGATTTAAGAGATGAAAAAAATAAGGTTAACCCGAGGATGTGACCATCAGGATGGTTTAAAAAGCAATGTGAAAACACATGATCAAAACAGAAGGACTGTAAAGCAGTCATAAATCAGATGCAGTACTGACCGGCAGTCTCTGATGTGTGAGGTGAAGTCAGTACACCTTATTTTGGAGGCATCAGGACTCAAATCGGTTGGTGTTCTTAAAATAGCAGCAAGAAACTTCCCAGAAGAGCAGAACAAACACAAATAAATCAATACAATAGAACTTTTTTCTTTATTTACAAGACATGTCATTGTGTCCTCATATCCACCCTAGCTCTTTTTCTTTTAAAACAAAGAAGAGAAATACCAATATTCATTTTTAATTAAATTTTTGCCAACCATAACAGAGTTGGCATTTTGAGGCAGATTACTATTTGGACTGTCTTGGGAATGAAATGGATTTTTGTAATGGGCTCAATTTAATTTAATTCAATTCAATTACTCATCTTCTATACCGCTTTATTCTGTATTAAGGGTTGTGGGGGCCTGGAGTCTATCCCAGGAGGCTTAGGGCACTATGCAGGGTACACACTGGACAGGGTGCCAATCCATCGCAGGCCACACACATACACACACTACAGGCAGTTTTTGGGAACTCCACTTAGCCTAACCTGCATATCTTTGGACTGTGGGAGAAAACCGGAGTACCCGGAGGGAACCCACCAGGCACGGGGAGAACATGCAAACTCCATACACACAGAGACAGGAATCGAGCCTGGCCGGGAATCAAACCCGGACCCTGGAGGTGCAAGGCGACAGTGCTAACCACTACACCACCATGCTGCCTAGGTCACTTCAGTTCAATTTAATTTAATTTAATTTAATTCAATTCAATTCAATTCAATTCAATTCAATTTAAATAAATTCCACTCAATTGTCACAAAGTGGCTTTAAAGAAACAACAATTTTAAATATAAATATAAAAAATGTATCAGTTAGTATTCAATGAGTAAGCCAGATGAGAGTGCAAAGGAAAAACTCCTTGAAATGATATGATAAGTAAACCTTAAATGGAAACACATCCTTATTTAAGTGATATCAGGTGAACACTTTTAAGCCTAAAAGTTTAGTATAATTGAGTGTTGGATTAATCCTTCATTCTCTTGTTCCATCACATCAGGATCCAGCGTCCTCCACGGCCTCTGAGGGAGACTCGGACACGAGAGAGAGTGAGCCGGCCACCCTGAACTACAAACCATCACCACTGCAGAGGAAAATAGGTGTGTGCTCTAAGATGTACACTTGTATAAAGTGTACAACATGCACTCTATGGGCCTTTATCCAAACCTGGGACAAAAAAACTCTGTTACTGTTACTGTGATTATTAACAATTGAACATTGACTGACATTTTGCGTCTGTATTTTTCATGACTCTTGGGCCTTTTCAGAATGGATAGCTTTGTGCTTTCTTACATACTGTATATACAGCCCTGGCCAAAAGTTTTGAGAATGAGACAAATATGCATTTTTCCAAAGGTCTGCTAGATGTTACTATGGTATACTGAAGTATAATTACAAGCATTTCATGAGAGTCAAATGCTTTTATTGGCGTTCATGTTAAGTTTATGCAAAGAGTAAATATTTGCAGTGTTGGCCCTTCTTTTTCAAGACCTCTGCAATTCACCTTGGCATGCTGTCAATCAAATTCTGGGCCAGATCCTGACTGATAGCAGCCCATTTGTGGGCTCCAGTCCTCAACAGTCCAATATGAAATGAATATGAATCTGTCCCTGATCTTTTCTTTTTCCTGGAGAGAAGTAACTTTGCTGCACATCAAATTCATAAATAAAGCTGTAGACACTTGTATGAAATGCTTGTAATCATACTTTAGTATACAAAGGCGTCCAAAATATGCTATAATCTCCTTTGAATAGATACTTGATATTGAGATGCTCTGTTACTTATGCGCTGTACAGCCTTCATAACGGCTCTAATCTGAGGTGCTGGTTGTTAATTGGTGATTTCTGAGGCTGGTAACTCTAAATGAACTTCTCCTCAGCAGCAGAGGTAGGTTTTGGTCTTGCTTTCCTGGGAAGGTCTTCATGAGAGACAGTTTCATTATGCAAAATGGGTTTTGAAAATGCACTCAATAATAGTGGTATTGCAAGAACTGTTCTAAAATAGCTGACCTTCATGTCTTACCAGTTACAACTGACTGCTGTTTTTATTTAATGACCTAATGCCAAATGTGTTATTATTTTATATTATTTTAGAGTTGTTATTTTAAGACACAAAGGTCAGAAGAAGATTATTGCATATTTTGTTTGCACTCCACGTTGTAGATAGAAATTAAAAACTGGAAAGATCATGAAATTAGAAGGTGTGTCCAAACTTTTGACTGGTGGCGTATATAAAACAGCTATATAAAATTATATTAGTCTGACGACATATTAATGACAATACCTCTGAATATTTCTTTGTTCTAGTTTAGTATTTCCATGTTCTGAGAAGACTAAAAATGAGGCCCCTGAATCCATTTCAAACAAACGCTCTAGCAGCTTCCCAAACCGACCACCTTGCTATTACCAATGAAGTGGAACTGGCAAGCTCACAAGCCGTTTAACATGTAAATAGGCCAGATTCTGTTTGAACAAGCCCGTTCTAAAATAGCGATTAGCTGAATTGGTGAAGTGCGTGACAGAGCCATGTGTTTTGTTTTGAAGAAAAACAGCGAGAGCTGGCCAGGAAGGGTTCTCTGAAGAACGGCACGGCGGGGAGTCCTGTCAACCAGCAGCCCAAGAAGAACAACGTCATGGCCAGAACACGGTGAGAGCGGGGATTGGTTTTCCTGCGATTTCTTGACGTAGAGATGAAACGGGATGCCTGTTACATAACGCTGCGGTACTATTGAAAAGGCATGAAACGAGGCAGTGACGTGGGAAGTGGGTGCGGGACGACTTTCAGGAAAACTGACTACTAGATGCAGACCAAAAGTTAAATTCGAGTACAAACAAGCCACGTTACGCTGACTTTAGGAAATATTAATAATATTAATAATAATAAAACAAGTTCAGCAGTTGATATGTGGGCTAACAGGTTATCACATCATGGATGGGAATCAGGAAGCCTTCTTAACGGGCAAAGATTGATAAACATTTCATAAACGGATCAAATAACAGTAGAATTCTTAAGGATGTTCTATAGAAACCTGTAAAATTAGATGTTCAGATGAATCTAATAAAGAGATGAGACCTGGGTGGTCACAAGGTGGACGGTTCAGTAGTATACACCTTTTGCACCTGATGTCACAACATCTGGTCTCCATGGTCCCGGCCACCAGTGGACAGCAAGAGGGACATTAATTACTGGATGCAAGCACCAAAACCCACACCAAAACACTTTTAGTAAGATAACACATCTGATAAAGTTATATCATCTTAAACAGGATGTTGTCTCCTTAGTTACTTCTCTTAAGTCGTTGTGAATTGCCTTTCAACCGTCTGTGTTTTAGCTTCTCACACAACCCTAAATTATTCTCTAATCACTGATGAAGGGACCTATTTGGGATTCAGCCATGAAGCAGCTAGTTAGATATTACTAGAGATTGATATTTGTCTCATTTGCAGCCGAATCACTGAGAGAGCTAACACCGATGCTACGCTAACAAACAGAACCGAATCCAGGAGGATTCACATCTTGTACAGCTTCTAAGCTAATCAAGTTATGATAAATCAAATTATTATTCTTATTACCTTTTTCATATATTTTTTTAAAACTTGTTTCTTTTTTAAATAAGTTACAAAGTCTACCGCAACATGCTGCGTATGAAAATAATTAGCGAAAGAAAAGCTATCAATTGCTAAGTTATTCTTTTATCTGTTAGACAAAGCTTCAGGTAATTTTGTAGGTAATCTGGTAATTATCAGGTTTCTCATATTTCTTAAACATAATTATCAACAAAATTTATAGTAGCCCCTTGTCTGTTAATGGTGCCTCTGCTGTCCAATATTATGACTGATGTCATGGTAGTCACATGTCAGAAAAAAGTCAACAGCTGGCTGATGATCCAAGTTCTTACTAATGCTGACTTTTTTTTTTTTTATATATATATAAATTTTATTTTAAAATCAGTTGACATTTTATTGTCACGACACCAATGATCTCATTCTGTAACCAGTCCTGTTTCATTTGTCACTATTTCTTTTCCTAACGAGTTAGCATAAGTCTCAGCGGTCTCTCAAAGTATGCCTGTTAAACGCTGCTCATATATTTATCCTTTTTTATACGTCAGTGTTTCAGAGGCTATGGAAATGAGCCACGCCCCACCACCATAGCCGAGCAACAAGGGGGCGCTTATATGATGTCACAATAGGAGGAACATTTAAGGAGCTTGTTTAAACAGTACAGGACGAAAAGGTGTATTTGTGCATGCAAACTGGAGACATAGTGACTAGTGAATTTTGTATAAAAGGTCCCCTTCAAATACGTTTGCTCAAACATGGCAAACAACATTAACGTCATATAGATTAATCATACTGTAGATGAGCTATTTGTATAAGAGCTTTTTTTTAATGTGCACTGATTGCAAATTTCACATTGTTTAGCTGCCTGGAAAAGTATGAAACAAAAAAAAGGTCCAATAAAACTGTCAATAAACTATCAAGATCTATTTGATGACAATAGTCAGCACTGGTTTGGTGGGTCAATGTTGTTTGTTGCACCAGTTATTCAGTCTTTAAATCTATTCCTGGTTTCTGGAATTATCCAGATTTTATAGCTGCTCTGTCTCTCTCTGTCTTTCTGTGTATCTCTCCCCCCTCTCCCTTCATCCCTTTCTTTCTCCCTCCAGGCTTGTGGTTCCCAACAAAGGCTACTCCTCCTTAGACCAAAGTCCAGACGAGAAACCTTTAGTTGCTTTAGACACAGACAGGTACGTCACACGCATATCTTCCCCCCGAAGCCACCTGCCGAGTGTCTCTAGTCATTGAAGTTAACGTCTTTCTCTCTTTCCTGGCTTATCACCCCAGTGACGATGACTTTGACGTGTCCAGATACTCCTCATCCGGATACTCCTCAGCTGAGGTGAGAACTCCAATTCCCTAGGATATACCTACATGATTCTAGGATGAATCATTTAATCAAAGCTTATAGTCAAAGTGTCATGTCTTCTCATGCTATAAAAAATCATCTCAGCAGGAATTTAACTTTTTAAGACTCACAGTGAAAAAACTTTTCCACCCTTAAGCAAAGCTAAAGTCAACATTAAAACTAAATATGTAGCATTTGATAACCAACGTGAGGCCCCGAAGTTTCCACTGCATCAGAGAATATCAGAGAATGCAGCAAGGATGGGGTCAGAATGGATAAACGTCCAGATCTCCGTCAGGTTCTCAATGCGTCTATTATGTTGACACTAATTTCCAAAAATGCCCATAATTGCATGCTCGCCAGGTCCAATTAGATCAAACCAAGTTATTACTATGTCTCTTAGCAGGCACTTATCACGCACTTACTATGTTGTCATTGCGTCTGGAGGGTTGGTGTAATTATCGGGAAGCACGCAGTGCTTTTCATCACAAAGTGATAGTGTGAGGAATTGTATATGTCATAGACATTCTGACAACCTGCTGCATGCATGGTGCGGTAAGCACCACAAGAACGTAACACAGTCTTTTGGTCTCCTACAACGTGGTATGGACCTACATTCGACAAAATGGCATTCGAAAAGATGTGGTTGGCTGGCGTTATGTGGTTCGGTAGGAAACACAGGATGGTCTTCGGCCCTCCCGATTGAGTGATAGTTGTAGCCTTACTGTGGAGCCCGTTAGTGGCGCTGTGGAATTAGACATGATTAAAGTAGAGAGAAAATCTGGAAAATTGGAAAATTTTGGAAAACAAACAAACAAAAAAAAAAACACCAGGGAACTCACAGCAGTGTTTAATATCGAACTCAAGGGATTAAACAGCTGTTTAACCTTAAGAACACTACTTATCAGTAGGGTTAACTGGAAAAAAAAAGACTTCAGTTTGCTAGGGAGCATAAAAAACGGACTGTGGAGCGTTACAAAAAGTTCATGTGGTCTATTGAGTCCAGATTTACCCTGATTCTAAATCAGGGTAAGAAGAGAGGCAGAGAAAGCGATGCACCCATCATGCCTAGTGTTTACCGTACAAGCCTGTGGGGGCAGTGTTATGATCAGGGGTTGCTCCTATTGATCAGGTCGAAGTTCAGCAACCTTATGTGTCCAAAATATGGTGTGGGCCGACAAAGCGAATATACTGAAGGACCAGGTTTTTCCATCAATGGATTTTTTTCTCCCCTGATGGCATGGGCATCAAGATTATGATGAGGATTTTCCAAGATCATAATGCCAGGATTCATCAGGCTTAAATAAGGTGGTTCAGACATCATTTTGACACAGGGATTGGCCACCATAGGGTTCAGACCTCAACCCCATTGGGAATCTTTGAGATGTGCTGGAGAAGATTTTACGCAGTGGTCCGACTCTCCCGTAATCAGTACAAGATCATGTAAAGAAATTAATGTGAATGTGGAAATAAATGTTGTGGCATTGCATAAGCTCATCAAATGATGACAGCGGTGTAATACAATGAAATATTAGTTAAATAAGGGACGATACAGGATTGAACAGGATCTGTTTTTGTGCCTCTAACACATTTTAATTACAATGAATATAATTGAACTTCCTCCACAGCAAATAAACCAGGACCTGAACATCCAGCTGCTGAAGGACGGATACAGGCTGGACGAGATCCCTGACGACGAAGATCTTGACCTCATCCCTCCAAAATCGGTCAATCCAACCTGCATGTGCTGCCAAGCCACGTCTTCATCTGCCTGCCAGATCCAGTAAAAATTCTCTCTTCCTTTTCCTCTTCCCCTCTGTTTTGCTCTCTCTCTCTCTCTCTCTCTCTCTCTATCCCTCTCTCTTTCTCTTTCTCTCCTTCTTGTACCCTAATAAAGACATTTAATCCACGTTATGGCACGAAATGTACAGGTAATGTTATGATCAAAATGGCGTACAGGAAATCCTGAAGACACACACACGCACACACACACACATATACACATATACACAAACACCAACCCCAACATATACCTGCGATAATAATTAATGTTGTGACTATTATTATTGGTAGCGTCCTCCTATGGTAGGGCGCTCTGTACGCTAGTTAGCTGGGAGGAGATTATGTGTTAAACCTCCTGGTGGACGTTGTGTAATGACTGTACAATTGGAGGTTCAAAATAAAAGAAGTGATTTAACCGTGCATAAAATACTTGGTGATGCTAGCGCCAATTTATCAGCTGTAGTACCTACCTGCTTTCATGTTGTACTTATAATGTTATGTTTGTTGTCTTTTTGTTTTTTTGTTTCACCTGGACAGCTGTATTGGTACGTGCTTAAGGATGTTGCCGAGACACTCTTGTTGATTTTCCTTTCTTGTACTAGTTGTTCATTCGCCGCACTTAAAAAACGCAGCATTGTGTAGCATGTATGGAAAACGTTGCACTGTTTTTTTTTTGTTTTTTTTTTGTCTAGAGTTTTGTTTACACTAATTCGGAGCTCCATCGCAAGTGTTCGTTCAATGATTTGGAGACGAATGTATCGATTAAAACCGAATGCATATCCAATCCAACTGGCTTATGGAATACGATATAGCCTTTATTATATATTTAAATATTATATTTAAAGGCCACTTAGTTAGCATCATTTGGTCGATCTTTATTTGATGTTAACTTCCACACATAATATCAGTGTGCTGTAAAATGCTACCTAAAGTGCATACAAACACTTTGGTGTAAGTGACTGTTTCTCCATTGAAGTGCTGTGTTCTGGCTTTTTTGACTAAAGTGGCATCACAAAGGAAGTAAACTTTCATGAATATGGTAATAAAAAATGGCTATGTACTTGTTTTTTTTTTTTTCTGGATCATGTACAATGTGTTACTGCTGTGCACTCATCACTATGGGCTTTTAAATCTCTGACACATACTTAAGGCGTTAACTTTTTAAATCATGTGAAGTGAAATTTGAGTTTTTAAAATTATAATCAAAATGGCTTCCTTCCTACATCAATGCAACACTGGTGATGGATGAGAAATCTGTTTATTTGAATATAAAGTCTATAGAATAGCGGCACGGTGGCTTAGAGGTTAGTACGAGTCCGTGTGCATTAAGTTTACATGATCTCCCCGTGGTTTGTGGGTTTCCTCCTATACATGCAGATTAACCTAATAGGTGTTTCTAAATTGCTCATAGTGTATGAATGAGTGTGTGAATGTTGGCCGGAGGTTCCACCGGTCTTACACCTGGGAATAAATACAATGGTCCCCATTGTCCTCCACGGTCCCTAGTTGGACTACAGAGCTTCCTAGATGGATAGAGGTGGAAAGTATGAAAAGTATACAGAACACACGATCAATATGTTCCATAACATTTACAATAAAATAAAAACTAAAAGACTTTCAAATGATATGAGCCAATATATTATTTAAAATTTGAAATTAGCTCATTTTGTGCATAAAAATGTAAAAGTTCTCAGTTTAAACATTTATGTTCTTTATGTTCTATTGTGAATAAAATAATCATACATGTAATTTAAAAGTCTTTTAGTTTTCATTTTATTCAAATTTAAAATGCAATAACTTTTTCTGGAATTCGAAATAACACTATTTACACAAGAGTAAATGTTGTTCCTTTCACTTTATGATTTTGCAGATAGTTTGAAGGAAAGGCTAATACAGTTTGCCTATTAGGAAAAAAAACATTGAGGTACACTCTACTTAAAAGTTATAACATTTGATTTGTTTCGGCTGGGTTTCATGTACCAATATACGAGGGCCGTTTAAGTCAAAGCAATATTTTCATGAATAATTTCATGCAGTATTTCATGTAGAATAACAATTACCTTTATTTTTATATTTAATCCTTGCTGGAGTTTGCATGGTGTTTCTCCCTGTTATTGGTGGTTTTCTCTGCATACCCTTTTTCAAATTTTGGTGAGTGTATGTGCATGCTTGTGCCCTGTGATGGATTGTCACCCCATCCTTGGTGTACCCCGTCTACTACTTTTAAAACATTTGTACTATTCAAATGTATTTCTGATAATCGTACTGTGATTGTAAGTCTTCTGTAAAGGTCAATTAGTTTTATGTCTTCATTCACTAGAAGTTTCATCACATGTCCTGGTTTGACTTGAAAACCCCCATTTGTATACAATTGGTCTAGTATGTTATACTTTCTAGGAACGATTCACAGGGATTTGACTTTGTAATGATCAGTCTATATAACGTTTATGGAAGGAGTTCCCAGTGTCAGTGTTTTGTTACATTCAAGGACAATGTTACACCCACCACAGGACAGGCTTCACTTTTTGGTGTCTAGGTAATGGGACAAACTGTTTTTTTTGAGAGACATAAAAAGTCTGACGTAAGGTAATAACTAATTGAAGCTGATATAATCCAATTGATAACAGCAATAATTTTTTTTACATTCCTTAGCATACATGTAACTACTGTATAAAGAAGGAAACATGGTTTAATATTGGTAAATAAAATTGTTAGAATTGCCATATTACTGTTCTTTGAAAGACTATGAAAAACATGCAATTTAGAAAAAAAATTATCAACTTTGGGGTGGTAAAAGTAACATTACTTAGCATTTAGCACTTAGTTAATTCTTTTTCTGTAACAGCACATTCTTTACATTTTTATATTTTACTCAAGTGACAGTAAATTGACATGATGCATTTGCTTATTGACATTGCTATAAGAGTCAATTATGTTTTAAGATAATTATCAAGCCATTTGTTTTTATTGCACAGATCTAGAGAGAAATTAAATGGACACTAATTCAATAATAGCAGTACAGTATTAGCCTTTGTTGTGTATGAAAATGTAACAAATATTAAGCAGAAATAACTAGGTTGCATCTTACAAACTGTATAACAGAAATAAATATAGAAAAATTATAGCAAATGCAAACTTTTTTAGCAACAGTTCGGTAATGTTTGAAAATATGCTTATGAAATATAAATCTGAATGCATTAATGCATTGAGCAAGCAAACTCATTTTGGTTGCAAACGCTGAGAATTGAACTACACAGCGATTTTCTCTGGTAATGTCTTAACATTTTTTATTTTTACATTTCCAAAAGAAAAAAAAAGGAACTGGAAAAACAGATGACCATCAAGTTCTGTTAAAAACAATACAGCAAAATTTCAAATAAGAAAAAAACAAACAAAACAAGATTCTGTTTTATAATTGTCGATATGTACAGCTGTGGTAGGTGTGCATGAACAACAACAAAATATGCAATACAGAGAATCTGTCAGTGGTTAGTTCAGGCCACTGTACATTCGTTACGAGGATGAAGTTGGTATGGTGCCGTAGAAGAGACAGTGTATTGTTACATTCTTTACAGTTCAAGAGCACGAACAAGCTCAGAATTCTGACATAGAAAATAACATCTGTAAAAAGTGCACATAAATTGAGAGTACTACTGTATACTGAAGCAACCATCGACAGCTGAAATACTTTCCTCACACTGACTGAAAGAACATGCCATATTAACCATTAATTTTGTTGTCATTCACTTGGTGGTTGCTTATATATCTACTATATAAGAGTAAGTCACAGCGTTGAATATTTCAAGTAAATTATGTAAATTAAGTTGTTTTTGCCGTTGTGCCTCTGTGTTCGTTATTAAAATCCATCAAAAAAAAAAGAAAAAACCCACTAAACCAATAAACCAAAAGAAGAAGTTAGTACACATGAAATGGTAATTTGTTAAATCCAGGACTAGTGATTGAACTATTCTTAAGTTCTAACCTATTTAAACAAGCCCTGGACTATTTCCGAATTTCACAAGTACTCGCATGAAAGCGTGTACTTGCTTTTGGGGGATTTTTGTCATTTTTCTCGAGTTCTAGATCAATTTGCTAGCTAGCTCGTTTGTTAACTTGCTACAGTGTGAACCAGACAGCAAAATCAGTTAACTTCTTGTTAAACACTTTTTAGATTTAAGTTCATGTCAACTGCCACACTTTCCTTTAAACCCATTTAACACGTACAGTATTTAAAGGAAGTTCCTATCTGTCCAGCTAGTCAGCTAGCTACCAGAGGAACAGCTAGCATGCTATTAAGCCAGGTGCAGTTTTTCAAGCTACATTTATAAGCATCCTATCAATGTAGTCTTCAAATGTTGTATATTATTTTTAAATGATGAACCATTGTAGTGTTTTATGTTAAATTGCTACTTCAATCTTTGCTTATGCTACTTTCTTTGTACGTTCTGCTAGTATAGTCATGACACATTTCACTCAGAAATCAAAATGGCATCGGAAAACATGACAAGGGCGCTATAAAGAGAGTACTTAATTACAGCCCGATATATTATATACTATAAACTAGATGGAAATTGCTCTAAATAATAATAATAATAATAATAAAAAAAGATTCCACTTCAGCATTCATTTAAGGAAGCAACACTCACATTACTGAAAAAAGAATTCCTTTGGGGAATTAATACATAAATACATATTATTTTATAGCCATAAAACTCTAAAAACTGAATGTACCTGCCTGTGAAAACGATTACCAGAAATACTGTATGTAATCCGCTACACAAACAGTTTTCTAAATGATAGTACAATTGAATATGAGCTAATTCTGGTACAGTTCTCAGGCTTTGCTCGTTTCATCCTATCCCATTCACAGAGAAGACTGTGAATCCTTGTTTGTTAATTTACTGTGTTTGTCGATCTCAGGTGACCATTCGTGGAAAATCTTCACTAAACAAAATAAATAATTACACGCATTTCACTTAACACAAATTCATTCGATAAACCAGGATGATTTTGTGCCAGAACATGGGAAAAAAACAACAGCAAGGTAAACAAAAAAAAAAAAAAAAAAAAGTTTTTCCAAAATGGCCGCCTCCATGATGACTCAATAGTCAGCTACACTGCAAAGTTTTGTTACCGTTTATAGATTATAATACATCTTTGCTTAAAATCACATAAAAACGATACCGTTGGAGGAAGACATAGTACTGAAGCGCTGGTGCAGAACTGAGAGAAAAAAAAACTTAAAATACTGAATGTGTATAAATAGTTTAGCTACTAGTGGTCAAAGGGTAAATTGTGATTTTTTTCCCCAGATAATGTCTGTGAGATCCATTGCAACTCTGTCCATTGTAAAACCTAATGCAACTGAATTATTGTATTTGACAATCAGTTTTGTAATTATACAGCGATAATTCAACGTGGGCTCGTTCTTGAATGTGGTTTTATATAAAAAGTTTTTATTTACAACATATACGTATTTTTACTCTCTACTCTTACCATCATAATAAAATAATAGTATAGGCAGCTAGGTTATACATCATCCCACACCTAAAGTTCTCTCATAGAGCTGGTGAACCATCACATTAACCATAAAGAGCCTTTCCCACATTTATGAACTGTGCTGGATCGTCCTGGATTAAAAATACTGATGGTTTTTGGTCTCATTACACTATGACATCACATGCACCTTGACATCACCTCCATATTTACTTGTGAAGTACTTTGATTAGGATGTGCTCAGCTTTAACTTTGCCTTACAGTTCACAGGAACACACGGAAGTGGGGGGATTTAGGACCAGGAAGTTAAAGGGAATGTCCAAATAAAAAGTACAGGTCCAAAAAAGAAAAGGGGGAAAAAAGCCAGATTATGAGCATGTGCATTTTTGGATTCTAGGATTTGTTACATTACATGTAAATTCCTACGAAGCGCTGTGATCACCCTTTGAATATTTTATGATCACATTTTACATTTTTTTTTACAGCTTGTAAAGCTTGAAGCGCAACAAGCCATACTAAACTCCTGACGATCTTTCTATTTAATTCCAGAATGTGGGAGAGTATGTATAAATATGCTGTATATTTGCCTTCTTAAACTGTCTGTTTACGAAATTATATGCACGAAAATGTTGGCGTTTTTGTTCACATGTCACATACGGATAACACGAAAGCTCCAGAGGCAGTCCCAAAAGGTCCAGGTGACTTTTTGATCTGGCAGCGTACAAATCAGAAGTGTGTGCAGATCCTATATAGAAATATGTATAAAAGTTCTTAACATTCACGCAGCATCTCCGGAGCCCGAAGAGGACGTGGAGCATGTGGAGGGTGAGGAGCGGCGCCGACGGCCATTGGGCTTGCAGAGCATGCTGGGATGGAAGCCGTCGTGGCGGCGTGCATGCTTGGTCAGGTGGTCACTGCGCATGAAGCACTTGGTGCAGAGGGGACAGGCGAAGCGCTTCTCACCCGTGTGTGTACGGAAGTGACGCGTCAGCTCATCTGAACGAGAGAAGCGCTTGTTGCAGCTGGGCCATGTGCACTGGAATGGTCTCTCACCTAAAGACAAGGAGAGAGAGAGAAAGAGTGAGAAAGAGATTTAGTACACTGTGTTCAGAACATGGCTGTCTGGGGATTTTTTTTTTGTTAGTTCTGGCAACAGTGGATCACACTTCAGTGATGAATGTTATCTATTTTATACAGATACATTCTTTTCTGGAAGTTACACCCTTGGGCATGGCTGTAGTTGAATTTCATGAAAAGGGGAAAAGAGATTTTAAGGAATGAGTGCATTGGTTTCATCATGCAATCACAGTAAATGGTTTTTGTGTCTTCACTTAGAGGAAGTAAATTCTAAAATGAACATCAGGGATGAATGTAATCACATTGTACTTATATTTTAACACATTGATTGAAAAAATATCTTTTAATAGATAAAGGGATAAACAGGCTAAAGTCCTTCATCTGCTGTGCAAGCAAAGGAGATAAATATAATCACTGTTTAATCTCTGGTTTATGAGCCCATTACAGCCCATAAAGCTGGAACTCAGTAAAGAAGCCACGTGCACTGTGTGTACTGTGTGTTTGTGTGTGTGAGGGTGATGTTGTCCTTTCAGGGTAACATATGCACTGTATATATAGTGTCTCTAAATAATAATAATAATAATAATAATAACCTTGAATATTTGATGCACATCAGATTTGTTTTGTCACGAGCTATCATGATGTTTTGTCACGGTAACATGACGCAACCCCGGTATTACTTAATTCCGCTGTCCTGCCAAATCCGCCCCTCTTATGAAACTGTGTTGTTGTGTTCTTGGAGTAACATTTTGTTCCGTCACAACCGCCAGGTGTCTCTTCATGAGGTCACGCCCCCTTCCTCGTTCAATCACGCCCTCTCTCTGCTCACGCGTGCGCCGCGCAGCCTGCGGTCACGCCCCCTTCCTCCTGCCGCCACGCCCCTTTTCCCTGCCACACGAGCTACAGCAGGAGAAAATCACGAATCCCGAGTGAAATTATGACGTGTCCACGAACAAAAACACTTATTTTGGTTATTTTGCGACTTTTTATATATGTCGTGTTAATCGATTATATAGGAGAACTAAACGTTTTAAAATGTGTGTTTATGTATATAAAAAAGATAAGTATTCCTAAAAAAAAAAAAAAAAACACTCCATGCGTTCAGCACGTGGCACAACGAGTTGCCGTATTGTGTGAATTTACCCGTAACTTTAAATTTCTTTGAGGAAAGTCTCGTGAATAGACCATATTACACGTTAGCGTTATATTATAATATAAATACTCTCTGTATACTTATATTGTAAGGTTACCATCAACGTGGTGCAGATTTATGTTGCGGATTACGTGTGATCTTGGCAACGCAGGTACTAAAGATCTTTTTGAAATCATGTTATAAAATCATCCTCAGGAAATCCGAAATCCATACCGGTATGGACACGGCAGTGCGCTTTCAGATGAGATGACTTTCCGTAGATCTTGCCGCATCGAGCGTAGGGGCAGCGGTGCTTCTTCTCGGCGCCTTGCCGGTTGCGCCCCCGCGGCTCGCGTGCAGGCTCCCGGGCCTTCTCCCGTTCCGCGGATTGATGCTGATGATGATGATGTTCACTCTCTCCCGCGCTCTTCGCGCAGACTCCGCCGCAGCGGTTCAGGTCCAGCAGGATCATCGCCACCATCAGCAGCGTGCGGCTCTCCTGGCTCTCCTTTTCCGCCTCCACATCCGCTCCGTCCGGACAGGACCGCGCAACATCCACATCTGTCATGATCGTCTCAACTTAAATACTTTTCACGTTACAAAAGGTTTTATGGAAAAAACAAAAAGAACAAAAAAAAAAAAAAAAAAATCAAACAAACAAACAAAACGCAGTGTTGCTTTGCTTCTTGTGCAACACGTTTATCAGAAGACACGAGCCGCCCAGGAAACTTGGTGTCCACCCCACGCGCGTGCCTGTTTATCTATTACACTGTGTAAACACCTAAATCTCACGTATTTCCTTTAATGTCTTCCTTTTTCCCGACTGTCGATGACTCCCGAAGCCGTGTCCGCTGCCTCGCTTGTTTTCCTCATAACTGCGTCAAAACTTGTGAGCGCGCGCCGCCACCGCCGCCGCAGTGTTTTCTTTCTCAAAAGAAACAGTTTCGCGGAATCCCAGGGCGTCATTGCGACGCCGCGCTCTGATTGGTCGCTTCCCCCGCGCTGGCTCGTGCGCTACCAGGAATCCCCCGAGCGAACGGAGGAAACAGGGCTCGCACTGGCCAATCGCGTGGTCTCCGGGCGGGGCGAACGGGCCTTGGACTGGCGTGCGCGCGCGCGCACCCGGAAAAGCCATACCATAGGGTGGATGCTGTGTCCTAAATTGCATGTGAGAGTGCTTTATGGAGCATGCTGAAGCAACAAAACACGTAAGGGTTATGCCGTGTTCAGGGCAGTAGTGTGCGTTTGGGGAGTGACTGACCTCCCTGAACTGCCCCTAGAAGTAACACATACGTTACAGTCAGTGTTCTGATTATGATGTAGTTCTTATACACAATGTGATTTTATACGGTTACACAGTGTAATGTGAGAATGCGAACATAGGTCGGATTTATGACGTGCACGTGAACCGTATAGTGAAGAGCACTATGCACCTATGAGAGAAAACGCCCAGGGGAACGAGTGTAACCCGAGCCTTTTCACAGTAATCCCCAGGATACTGTTCTTGGAAAGTGAAATTGTTTACATCCAAGAAGTCAGATATGACAGATGGACATATGCAAACAACAGACAAGGCAAGCACTGGGAACAGATTAGTTTTTCCGTTTTTTCTTGCTATTAAGTAATAAAAGAAATACAGTGTTGTTTACATGATAAACATGCCTTTCTGTGGAAGTTTCAACTCCACCAAATTATTTTACTGGAAACACTTTACTAACTAACCATAATTGAATAATTGATTTATCTTTACCGTTACATTAACTAGTAAAGCAGGTTAAAACAATCCTACACGTTGTAGTATGTGTACACACACGACATAAAAACAGCAATACTTTATAATCATATATCATGTACTTAGTAGATATCTATAATAAACTACAGTGACAGCTTTAACAGTAGCCGAAACTCGCACGCGACAACAGTGCACTCAGAGAACATGCGGGTCACGCGCGTGCCCGCGCCCCCGGTACAGATTGTGGAACAGAATGTTCTCGGAATAAAGAGGAAGGCAGCACTAGCGGCGCGCAGCGACGTAATCGCGCTACTGCAGGATTGAGTTCAGACAATGTAGTTGGGTCACATTGGTGGTCAGCGTGACATTGTGTGCATGCACAGTGCTGTGGGCATTGCTGTGAAAAGTGCAATTATCCACACGTCCAAATTCGTTCAGGTACCGCTCACATGAATGGAACAATGGAAAAAAGATTGATATAATAATAATAATAATAATAATATAATTTCCACTGCTTGTCTGACTGAAAAAAAAAAAAAAAAAAAAAAAATATATATATATATATATATATTCTTCCTTAAGGAACACTTTAAAGTTTACATTGATCAAATTAATTGTTTCTATGTTTCAAGTCAGACCCATTTAGCATGTAAAAAATATTTGAAGTATTAAACGTTAAAATAAATATCAAAGTTGATTGGATACTTTTAAGCCTAAGTGCTGGATCATTCATCTTAATCCTTACATAAAAAATGTAGAAAGAAAAAAAAAACTTTAATCCTTAAATATAATGAAATATATAAAATATAAAATAAAGTATATAAAAAAAAGATAAAATTAAATCAATCAATCAATCAATCAATCAATCAATCAATCAATCACCCTTTAACGCGCCAGCAATTAAGTGACTTAACAGTGCCATCTACAGGATGAATTACGTCACTGCAGAGCGCAAGTGAAATAGTGTAATGTTGATTTGAAACCAGATAATAGTGATTAACGCCCATGAAAAGCAAACTTACAGAATAAACTATGTCTCAAAATGAAAAAACAAAACAATTTATAACAGATTTGGGTAATTAATCAACTATTTTTAAACACAAAAACATTACTTTTTAAGTTCCATCACTTAAAAACACGTATTTGACTTTTAATACTTGGGCACATGCATAAAAGTAGTAAACATGTTTTTTTTTATTTCTTTTCTTCTTTTTAAACTCTAGCACATTTTTTTGGCAAATACTTTAAATGTGAAAAAAAGGTGATTAAAGTGTTTAGACATTATCTTTAATTTCAGTTTATTAAAGACCTTAGTCCTGTTTTCCATTTAAACTATATAAATGACCAATCAGTAACTACTCATTGAGGTCCATCCAAAACACCTTAAGGGAGGATACACCAGAAGTATATTAATATTTAAATGTGTCATATGCTACAAAACTGCCAAAGAAGAACAAGTGAATCCAGGGCTAATTCACTTAAATATTCATTTATTTAATAATACATGCCAAACATCCTATTCACATTGAGGAATATTACAGAATACATGTTTGTATTTGCATCCAAATACTTAGCCTACTACAGTGGGAGGACAGAACTCATCTCAGTCTCACCAATTTTCTCTCATTCCCCCAGAATTCATTTTACATCCTCATGGAAGAACGACATGCAATTATTAGTTTTTTATTTAGGACACAAAATTAACTATGACCCCCTTGGATAAAATTACAATATTATTGCATGAAAAATAAAAATATGTGCTTGGACTCATTAGCATACAAGTGCTCTTAGATAAAAGTAAAAAGAAGAGGATGGAGGCAGGGAATTGTGGAGTATAACTCAACTTCTAATGCTACAGTATAGGAGAAAAAAAAACTTTAAGAAAATACTTCACATGACGTTTCTTCATCGATTTGGCACGAAGCATGTCTTTCGCCCTGTTTGGTTCCTTACTGATTAGAACAACTACAGCAACGTTTATGGAACACATACAGAACTTTTACATGTGACAACCAGGTGCTTAAGTGATGCTCACTTATATTTTAGGACATTAAACAACTATGTTTAGCTGAAACGTCTGGTCCCAGTCAAAAGGCCTTGCTGTGCCAAGCTGGCCATGTGTACAATCACACCATGTGCTGGAGGGAATTACACTTAACCCCAGGTTTAATAATGGAGGAGTCGGTGTATCATGTCCATGATACAGTGCCAACATAACCAGCAACAGCTGCCAGGGAAATGTTCATTAGGAAAAAGTCCAAAATGTCATTGCAAGCTTTTGTCTAGATGGCAAGTTTCTATATTTGACTCATCCCAGACAAAAAAAATAAATAAAAAAATCCAACCTTTCTGGACTGAACACTTTTGTTATCTTTAAACTGAAAGCCTAAAATTTCTTAGAAAATTGCGAGAAAATTCCTGTTTGGTATTGAGGTATGCTGATGTACAGTGCTGTACAAAAGTCTTAAGCCACCCCTCATTTCTTCAAGTTAAATTATTATTATGATGGAATTAAAGTAACAGGAGCAAATGTTTTACTGTGACAGGCTGCAAAGTGCCTAAAGCTATAATTTAAAATTTGTTTCTTTATATAACAACCTCAGCAGCAATCTCATTTCCCCTCTCGTCTGTTCCAACCACTCAGCATTTAGCATCAGCAGTATACTAATCACCGGCCTGATCATCTGTCATCTTCTGCACCTGTTTCTCACTGGCTCATGCCTTAAGATAGCTGTGTTTTAATGCTTGATTGATTCATAGGTCACTGTGTGGCTTAAAAAATACAAACTGGAGAACTATCCCTCAAGAATTAATCAAATATACAAGAAAGTCTGTCTGTTTGGAAGCGAACTAGGAAGAACTGACAGCAGGCTCAAGACTTTTGCATAGTACTGTAGCTTTAAAAAAAAAAAAATGCTATCCATGTGTCTTGGATAAGCTTCTCGTCTGTCGTCCATTCATTTACAGTTTGACTGATGCCAGCAGGATGGTGTGAATGTATCATGCATCCTGTAGAGTTACAAAAGGGTGAAACGCCAAGAAAGTAAAATGGACTTTACCTTTGATGGAACCAGCCCAACAACAAGTTTAATGTTCATTGATAGTAGGGATGTGGTAAGAGTTAACACATATACAATAAAATGATTTATTATTATTTATAATTTGTCTTTGTTACTGTATGTAAAGATTGTCACTGGAAGAATTGCCACACGATTGTGATGTGATCCAATGCGATGCATGTTTATAAAAAAAACACAGTGATCTGATTATGCACTTTACATGTATTTCTTATATAACATTATACACAAGGCTTCCATGACTACATTTTAACCCTGTAGTAGAGACTGTATATTAGAACCCCTTGCTGCTGTTGCACGAGTAAGGCAAAAGAAGCAAGGTTGATGGTAGAGGTGGATGTGACACAGATGAGCATATTATCCCTTTCAATATCTTTATTTCAGCTGACTGATGAATCTAATAACATTTTTATTTTAGATTGTATTGCATTTATGTTTCAAAATGATAGTTCTCAATCTGCGGATTGCCAATGTTTCTTTTGGACCATGAAATAATATGTTCATTGTGAAATAACATAATTCTTTAAATAATGTCTTTCTTTAAATAAAACCCATAAATAAGTTAGATTTAGTTAATTAAAACCCATTTCAATTACTCAAAATCAATCTATGTTATCATTACCAGTAAAGTTAATCATTATGTAGAATAATTTATGAACGCTAGTACATCCATGTAGTAATACACTGTAATGACCCTAATACTTGTATAATGATTTGGAATATATGATTTAAATCTCTCAGTGGGGCTGAAATCCATTGTTTTCTCGCACACACACTCACATGCACACGCACACACGTACCTGAAATCAACGTTCTAAAGTGCATAAGAACCACTCCCTGTCCTCTGCTGCCCTGGCCTCTTGCCTCTTGCATAGCAAGTCTACATCGATAAACTTGTTAGTGAGTACAACATCAACCACCAATCAGGTCCATTTTGTGATTCCTTTGTGATCCTGCTTGCGATTACTTGGTTCTCTAACAACTAAAACTTAAAACGTAATCTCATCAGCTCAGTTTCAGGAAACAAAACAAAACAAAACTTATAAGCCACATGATTATTACACTGTTGTCTGATTGATTTGAGATGTAGAAAATGTTTTAATGAAGGCAAACCCTTTTTCGTTTAATATCCCGTCATATATGAACACGTGAGACTGTGTTTAATTGGACCGTGTGCCAGACAGACTCATGCGACCAAGAAATATTGTGAACAACATGAAATGAAGTTGGGGTAGGTCCTTCAAGTCCTACAAATATACATTGGGAAAGCACTGGTTGCACTTGCACCACATGGGTATCTAAAAGCGAATGTCTTATGGGTTTAATAAAATGTATATTTTTATGATAAAAGCTTTTTTTGTTTTTAAATCTACAATAGATATCTGAGAAAATATCTGTGCATTTTCTTTCTTTCTTTCTTTTTTTTTTTTTAGTATAATAAGCACATCTATGCATGTGTGTCCAAGATAAAAGATAAAGCTAATTATGTACAATAAATGTTGAATGTCTTTTCACACCTGTCTGGATTTTAAAAATATTTCCCTTTGTGTTTTTATTCGATTTGGATTTAAACTCATGACCCCTACATTGGTAACATGAGCGTAACATGGACGGACAAACTTAAAGGCTTAGGACAAATGGTTTTGGGATAGTTAAAGCATAGCGAGGGGAACTTAACATATTTAAAACATGGCTTGCTAGCCTACTTGTTAATGGTAATACCCTCTGTCTATATATTTCAAGTCTGCTCACTGGATACATATTCTCCTATTCTATTTCCACCTGAAGTCACAGAAAAGAAAGAACATTAGGCATTACCAGTTCAAAAGAGCTGCAAACTATTTTTTTTTTTTTGCCAAATGGCAATATTGTAATTCAGATTAGTACTATGGTGCTAAAGGTGACATAGTGTGCTAAGTTGCTAACCAGTTCATTACAATGTCGAGCACATAATTCACCCAGACAGTGCTAACTGCTTGACGGATGGGCCTTTGGACATCAAACAAGTTTTAAGCTTCCTTTTCCATCCTATGCATACTACAGTAGATCCATGACGGTGTCTGGCCTTACTCTTTAATCTCCTCCATCATCACGTGTAGTTATGCCTGCCGTCAAAGCTTTGAAAGGCAGACGGCTTAGCCAGTCGCCTCAAGGAGAGTGTGTCTGTCTTGCTGTCAGGCCTCATACCAGACTTGCTTCTCTGGAATGGGTTCCTGGCACGGCCCTTGTCCATGCGTTCACTGATGGAGAAGCTCTTTCGGGCATATACATTGGAATGGGAGTCCTCCGATGATGAGCAACTATTGGCACGTTCCAGTCGAGAGGCTGGTGAACAGAACGGGCCAAGGGCTAAGCCCAGGGCCAAATCAACCCCCATACCACCACCTCCACTGGAACAGGGCTTGCTGGTTGCATCTGAGCCCTCGGTGGTCTCCTCAGGGTCAGATTCAGCATGGCTCAGCTCAGCATCACGCTCTGGGTGGGAGGCACACAATTCCTGGGGCTTCTCAAAAGTGAATGAGCCCCCAGGTGAATCCGAGCGCTCGGGCACTGGGTATGACGTTGAAACAAAGCGTGTGTCAATGCAGTCTGTAATGCTGGTGTACTCAGCTGCCTTTACTTGCATACCTATGCCACCATAGTAGGTGCGTGGCATGAACATCAGACTATGGGATTTAACTATTGGTGGCTCATCCAAGAACAAAGGTCCAGCTGCCGATAAAAAGCGACTGCTCTTGGAGCGCTCAAGGATGCCTGCAGAGGGTGGAGGTGATGGGTCCGTGTCCCACGGAGGCAGGGCATCTGGCGGTAAGTGGGTGGTGCACAGTGACAGGTCGGCAGCTGCGCTGTCCTCAAATAGGACAGTGCCATCTGGCTGTCTTTCACTGACGCCTGCCCTACCAGCGTAGTCCCGTTCCCCAGACAGCATTGCCTCCATAATCTCGGAATGAAGAGATGGGTCCCGAGCAAGAGTCTGAGCCATGCGAATTGGTTCCAGGAAGGTCTCTTGGGGCTGTGCCTCCTCTGTTGTGGACACATATATATCAATGCAAGATGAGGGTCGGTGCTGTTGTTGTACAGACAGTGTGTTCAGAGGAGCAGGTTTGCACTCTTTTGGGGCAGCTCCTGATGCCACTGATTGTGAGCTATTGGCACGGTGTAAGCTCAAAGAACGCTCCTTGAAGAATCCCTCAACTCGGTCAGTCCCACACTTGTCCCGGGATGAGTGGCCCATGTAGAAGGAATGGCTCCTTACCCTTGGTGCCAGTGCAGTGGGTGAGGTTGGTGAAATGGACTCCTCCCCACCCTGTTCTATGGACTCTTGCAGCCGATAGGTGTTCCCCTCCTGACTGTTAAAACTACTCTGACGGAGGATATAGTTAGTGTCAGTGCAATCTGACGATGTTCTCGAACGTGCCTTGTTCACCTCTGTCCTCTCCACACCTGTAACCCTCTCCAGAGCTGTGGCCATGCGGCTAATCAGCTCCTCCATCTGTGCCAGCCGGATGTCCACTGTCTGGAGGGAGGCCTTCATGAAGTGCTCCCGCTCATTTACCTCTTCCAGCCTCATTGCCATGTTTTCCACCCTAACAAGGACAAATATTTAGAATTTAAAACAATCTGATATTCAACTAAAATTTTTAAACAAATCTGGGATTTAAGAAACTGTTAAAGTTGTCTTCTCAATGGTAATATTATTACTGGTACAATATACTGAATATGGTTTGTTTTATCTTAATGTTTATGTTAAATTCCGTGAACCTTTCAGATGTGCATCTGATTCTTTCATCGTTGGAAGAGTTGAAGCGATCATCCTTTTCTCTGAAGTATTCTTCGATGCATTGCTCTTCAAAATCATGGACTTTCTTTAGCTCATCTTCTGTGATGAAGAGCTCTGGTAGTATAAATAACCAGTGTGTTAATATTCAGCAGGGTATTTAATCATGTCATATTTCTATGCAGTATGTTATATGTAATTTTAATCCCTAAACAATGGATGATCACATTGTATGCTTCTATTTACTTTACACAGAGGTGTATAAGTAGCTCTACCTCAGCAGTTAAGCAATGCTTGTTTTGTCATTATACCATGAAAATTGTCATTATGGTTGTAATGAAAGGTTACTGGGCACTTACTTAATCCAAAGTCTCGTTCATCATCATCATGCTTCCTCCAGCGACAGCACAGGTGCTTGAGGACCATGGTCATGTGACTGAAGATGATAAGGGGAGGAGGAAGAACGGGGCGCTCATGAAATGTCATAATAAGCTGATAGCGCTGAAATTTCCACACCTGGTTGGAGATGGACTTCACTTCGAAGAATGTGTTGCTGCAAACACAACACAAGACCATCTTCATTTGTAGTCAACATTTCGTTAGTAAGACCAAACACAGGAATGGGATTTACACTCAGACTGAGTACAATCTTTGGTTATAACAGGATCTTATGCAAGATTGTGAGAATACTGTAAAAGATTATAGATTATATTTAAACAGAAAAAAAAAATCCTAAGAAAAGAAAAACTAGACCTACTTAAGCCTTTAACCCTTTCATATAAGTTGCCTTAAGGGATTTCTTACATTAATAGCAACTATGAAGCAACATTGTTAAAAATTCATCATAAGGATGAAAATCTGCACTAATGGAGCGTGATGCACTATATTGCCAAAAGTATTCGCTTGCCTGCCATCAAATGCACTTGAGTGACATCCAATTCCTAATAGGGTTTAATATGATGTTGGCCCACCATTTGCAGCTATAACAGCTTCAACTCTTCTGGGAAGGCTTTCCACAAGGTTTAGAAGTTTCGGGAGGTCAGACACACTGATGACTTTCAAGTCTTCTTCCGCACCAAACTTGCTCAACCGTGTCTTTCTGGACCTAGCTTGCACAATGCACTGGTGCACAGTCACGTTGGAACAAGGAGGGGCCATCCCCAAATTATTTCCACAAACCTGAGATTATGAAATTGTCTAAAATGTTTTGGTACGCTAAAGCATTATGAGTTCCTTTCACTGGAAGTAAGGCTTGACTTAAGTACTAGTGGACAAAGTAAGGACATGGATGAACGAGTTTGGTGAGGAAGAAGTTGACTGGCCTGCACCTCAACCCTTTGGGAATTAAAGTGGAGACTGAGAGCCAGGTCTTCTCGCCAACATCAGTGTCTGACCTCACGAATGTGCTTCTGGAAGGATGGTAAAAATATTCCATAAACACACTTCTAAACCTTTTGGAAATATAATGTATGTCTACACCATAATTTATGACTTATCTCAATGAACTCTGTTTAAAGATGCCATGAACCTGTATGTGTTGAATTCTACTCTATCCGGATTGTAAACAAATATGTTGTTCTTTTTTCTAAGCAACTGTAATATACAGATCAATATATGGCCACGTTTATGTAATAGTCATAAGATCAATAGTCCATACTTGAATACAGCAATGAGGAGATTGACCAGAAGAATGTTGGCCACCAGCAGGTAGCAGGCCATGATGGCAGGCACAATCCACGCGCCAGTCTTACAGGGTGGCAGGGGCACAATAACACCGTCCTCCGTTGTAATGTTCTGCCCACATGGTGCTATGGAGAAATTGCATTAGTTGTCATCAAAAAAGATTTTTTATGTGTTCATGAGGCTGACAGAACTAATGAAAAGCAAAATGAAAAACCAACAGAAACCACATCGAGTCCTTATTGCTCTAATCTTGAATAGCACGCGACCAAAAGAAGATGAGGAACAATAAGGAGTGAGAAGCCAAATGGCAAGCCTATTGTATATGCATTGAGATGTGGATCTAAAGCACTTTTTAAAGCATATTCATTCGTGTTCAGTTGCATTCCGCAATATATTTAAACATGTCCTCGATGTTTTAAATATATTGATATGTACGAGTGTAGCAATCTCATACAAGATGACTGTGCAGAATGTATCAAATAATACATTATTCGTTTTTTCCGGAAGTGATGGTTCAGTTGCTGTGGATTTCGACAAGAAGACAGGCATCACTCTTGGAGCTGTTTGTGTTTGTGGATATCCTTTGTTTGCTGTGGTCAATCACACGTGGGAGCCCAAAGATAGAGAACTGAAGTAACACCAATTTGTATTCAGACCATATATATAAATATGTATATATATAAATTTCTTTTTTTTTTTTTTTAAATCTGTCAGTAAAAACTCTGACAACTGAACCACATGAAAAAACATTTGGTGATGAAGATAGGTGGCAAATGTATGGATTATTCCAGGAGGAAAGAGATCTTATGTTACTTGCATCATTTAAAAAAAATATACATATTAGACACACAATGTATTTTTCTACCAAACCTTTCATAAAAGGAATATTTTGAAAGTTCTTTTTAAAGGCTCAAGTTCAAAGGGAAATAATTGATCTGTGATTATTCTCAGCCCAGTGCTTGCTGTCTTGGTGGATGTTTAGCCATCTTAAAATGTGCATTAGTATGAATGGCAGTGGCATTGCATATGCTTGTGTACCATGCAATGCCACAGAAGTCAGCATGGATGGACAATGGAGCATGCATTCAGCATGACCAAGTTTCCATGACAGAGATTAGAAAGAAAAAGCTGACGCTTCATTTCAACTCATGTTTGTATTCCACAATTATTTCCATAATTCATGCTTTTAACCTTTCACCTCAAGTGGAGAAGCAGACAGGTCAGTAGAAACGTAGAACTTTTTTGGCAGCAAGAATATTAGCGGTAAATTGATTTCCATGGCCAATCTTCAAATTGTAGTATAGACTGTCAACACTGGGTATTCTTAATAATAACTTGCTAGCATAGCAGATTAATATAGTAGTAATAGACTATGTAAAACTTAGCTTGAGGACATCGAATCAAATTCCATACTTTAATTTTTGATTCTCTCTTTTTGCCATTTATAGCCTCATCTGCAGTTTTGGTCTGTTTTTGCTTCTAAAGACCTCCTGGCTATATTTGCCTCCTGAAATCTATACTTTCTGCCTCTATCAGGCCTTCAAGGGTATATTTAGAAAACTTCATTAGTTCTAAAAATATCAACAAAAATTGCAATTGAAAATTATATTGGGATGTAAGCACAAAAAAAAAAAAAAAAGACCAGCAATACATTGAACCCCTGGCATGGAAACAGTTTGTCAATTTGTGTGCCATACAGTACTTGTATCGGCTACTAAAGAGGATATGGTGGAGTAGATGGCATGGCAGTGAAACTGGAATGGCACTGGCAAAGGAACTCTTGTTAAATAGTTCAATCATTGATATTTAAATGTGTATATTTGGATTTGCCTATATGGGATGGACCACTGTTACGCCCAGTTCCTTGAGTTCGAACGAAATTTTCGACCGGCCAGAGTTTTTCATTCAGCCTGTTCTGTAGCTTCCTACTATTCACATCTGCAACAAAAAATGACAGTGTTATTTCAGCTCTCTTGTCTTTGGGCTATCCACCTATGAGCACACACACACACACACACACACACACACACACACACACACACACACACACACACACATGCGTATTCACAAACACAACTCCCAAATCTTATAAATGTATACACACAAGCATTCTATATAGTGCCTTACATAAACCACCACTGAACCATTCCATATTCTGTATTGTTAAAGCTTCAAACTTAAATACTGAAAAGGACTTAATTGAGTCTATAGGTCATGAATCTATACAAAGATCCCATAACGTGGGGGTGGAGGTTAATATGATTTGAACAAGTATTTACAAATAAAATCAAAAGCTTTTTACCCAATGAGTTCTGGTGCAGCCAGTTGCTATTACAAGTTGCATAAGTAGTTCTGCGTGTTTAAAGTGTCATTTGGGATTTAAAAAAAAGAACACCACATGGAATGCCCCAGAGTTTGTTATGAAAAACAACTTAACAAACAAATGATTAGATTTGGGACAATGTCAATAAAAATAAAAAATGACTACTTTACAGAGCTCTGTTAAATCTAGTAGTAAAAATAGAAACAATATGGCACAACCAATATGTCTAGTGTTAGAGAAATACCTGAATCTGCTAGGAATCTGCTCCACTTTCTAACACACCACAGCCTACAAATATGGTTCCCACGGACTATCACCTGATTCATGAACACCATAAGACTATATACCGATATACATAATAAAATAAATGAGTAGCCTGATTTCACTAAGCCATTTGTTATGCAAACCAGTGTTGAGCATTGCTTTAGATTTGATTGTCTGATTTGTTAACTTATTTAAATGCATAACTGCATTTGCATCATTGTCAGTCTTTTCTTTATGACAGATTACTTTACTGCGAACACGGATGCAGCAGGTGAACGGGACTGACAAAATGAAAAAAAAATAGCAATAGAGCGGCAGCAGCAGCAGCACTTGGAGGAAATAAATGCCAAATTCAACATGATCTCATGGGCCCTGCCTTCAAAGTTCACTGATCCATTACCCAGATAAGTAAGTCGGGGAACCTCTCCAATGTTCTCATGTGATGGAGGCTCTCTCTACTTCTCAACCTAGTGACCCTCAAATAAATTGCAAGCTGTAACAACAAGATGACACTTCATTCATTTATTCATCTTTTGATCTGACTGGATAACCTGCTCTAGAACCGGCCACCAATCCAGGATAGTGTGACAACACAAAACACCACCTGAGCCCTAAACACTCTAGGAACTAAACACAACTAGGCCACACGAGATTCTGAAGAAAGAGAGCTGAAGAAAGAAAAAAGCTCCAGAAACAGATGTGTGCACCATGAACATATCTTGTTTCTGGTCACCATAACATCTACAGTAAACATCCCAAAATCCATGGGTTCTTCTGGATGCACCAGCATGACCCACAGGTACCCTGGTCAGATGGGTCTGTCACTGTCTGTTCACATCCCAGCTCGTACATGCTTTCAGCACAGTTGGCCAAAAGTTGGTGCACTGATTGAAAGCCCCTCTGAGGATAACCTTAATGATAATTTAAGTTGAAGGAAGGCCGAACCAGATCACTCCTAAGTACCTGTACCCACTGCGACTATTCCTATTCCCTGCGAGTATTCCAAACTTTTGGCCAGAATCTTATATAATCTGGTCCATGTTAGAAAAGATAACTTGTGGAAAATGGCACTTAGTACCACCCTTAGTCACTACAAGTATTGTGTAAACCAAATGGGCTTACTTGCATGCCATGAGTTCTCCAATGGTGGATCATGTCATAAGAGACATGGTTGTCTACTTGTCTTCATTGCAAATATCGATGACATTTTATATTTGCTCTTCAACCTTGCCATGTTCAGCTAATGCTTCAGAGACTGTTAAACGAATAAACTGTTTGTAAAAGCTGAAAATGTAATATCTCATGGACACATTTAATAGACATTTGCCACAGCCACCATCTTTTAAAATTCAGATTTATCCAAGCTTATCATAGTAAAAATAAATGCCTTCAAAACAGGGGTGGAAGCCATCCTATCCTAGCGATTTAGAGACAAATCCAGTAAAATGATGATTTGGGGAATTATTACCTGCTGGCAATCATTTTACCACTTGAAGGTATCACTGGCTAGAGGGGGCTAAGTATGAATTGACAACATTCACTGACCACAAGAACTTTTAAAATCTCACAATGCCAAAACAACAAGAGCCTGGTAGGCTCTTTCCTCTGAGAGTTTCTGGTTCACTTGCTTGTTTTTTTTACTTTGATCAAATAACACCAAAGCCAGATTCACTGTCTTGACTCCATGCTGTCAGGCAGAAGAAATCCAGCAAGGATCATATTTTCCCTGTACCTTATTTGCAGACTTCTGGGACAGTAACTGAGAAATCACACATCATCACACCTCAAGCAAGAAGTGTGTACGCAGGTACCTGGGCAACCAGTAGCTGGTGCAGTATGTGGTCAGGTGATGAATTTCTTTTGTAGCAGATGACCACAAAGTCCACCAGCCACTAATCATGTGCTCCAAAAGAAATTTATCACATGACCATCTCGTGTGATCATTTTTTTTTGTAGCAGAGTGGGTAAACACTTTTTGCTTGAGGTGGAAACTAGGCATTTGTTGGCCTTGTTGGCCTGTGACTGCACTAGTCTCCGGTCGTCCAGGTACATATGATGTCTCACCTGCTCAGAGCCAAATATTGGCGGTTAATAATAAGTTTAATTTCCTACTGACAAGTAATTCCTCAGTGTATCATTGCCTGACTTTACCAAGCATTTTGTTACTGTGCTTAGTCCTTCTGGTTTTGACTTTGCCATTTATTTTGGTGAAGATTTCTGTCTTTGCCCCAGTGCTGATGTTTGCAAGTTTTCTGACTCATCTCCTGTTTTCTAAACCATGATAACTATATATATCATTGCTTGATTTATCATTGCTTTAAATTTTGCCTACTATTTAAATAAGTTTCTTAACTGGGTATGCATTCATATTAGATCCAGACATCTAGCAAAAGCTGTATACAATAAGTCAGTAACCAGGTAATAAGTAAGGCCAAGGGTTAGATAAGCAACCATGGCGTCAACCAGAAACACTAAATTGACAAATTCACAGGAGAAGTTTGTTCACATGTTGTAATGTTACAAATTTTTTTTTAAAGAGGCCACAACCATTTAGAAAGCTTGGATTTGTTTTTTTTATTGTAAATTTCCAGGAATTTTCCTTGGACTCATTTTGATAGCTCCTTGGTTTTAATGAAGCTGTTATTTACTTTACCAAACCTAACAAAAAAGGTATTAATTCTGTATACCCACTTGCTGTTATAACATCCCTTCCCCTAGATTTTTATAATGTTTGTGCGTATTCAGCCACAAGAACATTAATGAGGTTAGGAATAGTGATTGGACAATTGTGTGTTTGGGGCAATAAATAGTTATGCAAGACGACTTATATATAGCCTAACATTCTATAAGTAAAACATGCCCTTCTTTACCTTTATGATGGCATGATTCTGATTTCTCACAACAGCGTATGTAAGTACGGCATTATTATTGTTAAAGAGAAGATTTTAGGCCTAATTTGTGTTAACTAGTCAGAGTTGTATAATACATTTACTGGGGTCAGGAATGCTTTTTTTCCCAAGCATCAGCTCATTCAAATGATAAATTAGAACTTAAAGCACCATCTGAAAACATGCTTAAATTTGTTTTGTAGTCAATTCCCATTGCTCTTTACTGTATCAGCAAGGCTTAAGACCATGTTATGACACTTAATAGCTCTTCAAGGCCTGGAATCAAATGAAGATGATTTTTTAAAAATAGCTTTAAACAATACTGACAAATGTACTGTATATGTGTATGCTAAGCCTAAGACAGGAAACTTCCCCCAGATTGACTGCTTGCTGCAATTATAAACAATATTATGGCACCACTGACTCCCATTAAGTGGTTTTAAAGCCTTATTTCAATTAAATTAATAGTCACTATTTCAATTAAATTTGCACAGTAGGTAGAACTGTCTATGCAGTAGTGACCATTATAATGAGAGTTTTTTTCAGTAGATACAACCAATCGGACATTGCGTCTTCCTCATATCCACCCATATTGGTCATAGATACCTCCCTTTTTCTGGAAATGTGCATAGTGAGAGGTATATGACAGCACAACAACATAAGATAATACACGAGCATAGCCTGGAAGCTTCAAGGCATAGAAGGCTGCTCTATTGGCCTCAAGCTTGAGCTTGGTGTGGGATGTTGCCCTTTTGACCTGAGGCTTAAGCTTGGTGTGGGAGATAAGGCTTCAGGGATGAGTCTCATTGTCCTCAGTCCTGAGCTTGCCAAGATTTGTAAATTTTGTAAGTTTTGTGTGAGAGGCCACACCGTCAGCCCATGCCATGGCCTTGGCATTGGAGGTGGCACTGTCAGCTTCTAAGTTGAGCTTGGCATGGAGGTTGCCTCATTATAGACCAGCTCAAGATCAACCATCTGGATTAATTTCGGCTCTTATCCTCCCTTGAACATTTCTAGGGAGGTTCAGACCTGGGTAGAAGTAGAACCCCCATTTCAGATAATTAACAAACTTTCTGATGCTTTCCAGACTTGGTTGTGCTTGGTTAACCAGGTTTGTGGCCAATTCGTATGAGCATCCAGTGACCTAGGATAAAATAAATCTCAGCTATTTTTCTTGCTTTGGGTCTCCAAAAAAATTGGAACCGTAAAAGGAATAAAATCATAAGGAACTCTGCGCCCTTGTAGGGTGCTAGGGTGTTGATATGATTTAAATGCAGACATGATGATCCAAGCCTTACAACATTCCAGTTTATAATAAACCTCTGTAT
Source organism: Clarias gariepinus (assembly GCF_024256425.1). Taxonomy (NCBI): domain Eukaryota; kingdom Metazoa; phylum Chordata; class Actinopteri; order Siluriformes; family Clariidae; genus Clarias; species Clarias gariepinus. The sequence continues at coordinate 9,544,692 of NC_071120.1, forward strand.
ACCTGCGCTTGCATCCTCACCTCTGTTTCTGATAGAATAGTTCACATACACATGAATGCAGCCAAACTTTTCTATCAGAAACAGAGACTATGCAAGTGCAGGTATACAGCTCTTTATTAATTGTGGAAAACACACACACACACACACACACACACACACACACACACACACACACACACACACAGACAAAATAACATAACTCATTATCACGTCAAAGAAACAGGCGAAAGTCAGGCAATCAGCAAACAGCGTCAACAAAGCAAGGCAAAGATCAAGCCAGGAGAAACAGAATCAGATGTAGAAAAAATACAAAACGTCTTGAAAGCAATTGCAAGAAAGGGTAACAAATGGCACTGAACACAGAGCATATACTTGATGAAAAACAAAGAAACACAAGGATGTAAATACAAAGACGTATCAGAAGTCAAAACAGGGAAAGTAACCATGACACGTTAGGGAGTCAGCCAATGACAAGACATGAAAAGACAAAAACCATAAGAAAGCACATAGCAATGCGGCAAAACATTTGAAAATGCGGAATGAGCCGCCACATACTGCCCTCGACGTTGGTGATAGGGGTGGTGGTGGGGGGGGTTGTCTACAAATAAAAATGACCCATTCCAAAATATTGGTAAAGTACTGTTTTTCTTTAAAAAAAAACCCCCAAATTTGATGTTATACACACGCCTCTAGTTACTGTTAGCATAGCAAATTACTTTATGTACAATTTATATAACAAGCCAGCTAACCAGGTTAACGATATGAAGATGATGATTACATAATTTATTTAAAAATATGGAATATAAACAAAGGGATACCCAAATTAAATTAATATTATAATTATATGGAATATTCACCCCGTATATCTAGCATGTAAAATGTTCCTCCTTTTTTCAGTTCGCTAATATTATATTGCAGCTAGCTGTCTAGTAAAGCTAGTAAGTGTCATAATGTTGTATAATGTGGTATATGGATGGGTTAAAAATTCCAAAGAAGTGAGCCACTTGAGGGCATAAGAGACGTTTTGGCTTCACCTTCAAACCCCTATTCTGATCCTCTCCCATATACCATATATAGTCTTTCAGCGCAACAGGGTATACAGGTCCATCAGGCAGGCTTTTTTATGTTAAATATAACGACTGAGAAAACCATGTTTATAATATGTGCACAAATAAGTTCCCTTGTTCCTATAAAAATTGTGGTTTTATACAGGGCCAGCTTGCTAGCTCAACCGTTTTCATCAGGGCTTTTTTTGGACCGTAGCAGCTAAATGATTTTATATGGGCATAGTGTTATTAGCCCAAGGGTGCAACAGGGGCCACCTGGTGGTGAAAGAGCTTAAATGCCAACCCTCTGATCAGAAACCCAGAGCTTTAACTGTCCGAGCCACCACTGACTAACCTACAGCCACTATATCAAGTGTTACCTTTACACCTTTGTGTAACAATTTAGTTATCGTTTAATGCCGTTTTTACATTTAATACCATGTGTTTAATACCATGTCCTGGCTTCCCAGAACCCCTCTATTCACTTTTGCTGAATCAAATGATCAAATGATTATTGTAAGCAATACATATTGTAAATACTGCATTTTTGCTAAACTTACAAATGCTAATACTTTTTTAAAAATATGTCTAACTTTTGATCTACAGTCAGTGGGTCCACATTTATTACGCTGCTGGTTCATGGTACCTGACTTAATTCAGTTCTGGTATTGAAGGCCTTTCAGTGTTCTTACTTTTCCCTTATTATAATTAGAATTGGTTCAACTCAAGAGTTAATAATCTGTCCCTACATAGATTACATCAGGTGTGTTGGGGAAATCCCAAAAGTCGCAGGAATTGACTGGAATTGAGAACCCTAAAGAGGGTTTTTAGATAAAAGAAAATGCTAAGAAAATGTCTTACGGTCAATTTGGTCAGCAAAGACTTCGCCATAGATCATCCAATAGGGCATGAAGAAAATATTGCGAGCCAGCATCCATGATGGATCCTCATTAGGGTTCAGAATGGCTTGACGTGCCACACCGAAACTCATCAACACCACCAACATGATGATGACAAAATACATCATGTCAATCATCTGGAGAGAAAGAGCGTGATGTTATCAGGTCATCAGGTCATTCTAGAATCGTGCTGGCTAAATAATAAGACTGAAATCCTTACCATCTTGCCAATCATCATTACATAGGGTCCGAGGTATTTGTTTACCCCGAAGATGTCAAGCAGGCGTATGTACCAGTAGATGATATTGACGCAGTATATGACTCGACCGTAGCTCATGAGCGGCGGCTCCTGGAGACGCAGCACCATGCCGATGGAGAAGATAAGGATAGCCATGAGGTCTGTGATGTTCCAGTACTCCTGCAGCCATACTTTAACTTTCTGTAAGAGTTTGCCAGGTTCTGACATCAGGATCTAAAAATGAGATTCATGTTAGAGAGACATTATTGAACCAACCATTATCCAGTTTTAGGCTGCAGGAACTTTGGGACTCTTTGGCCCCGACATAAAGCAGCTAAAGCAGAGAGAGATATATTTATGCGCTGGAGTAATACAATGAGAGGCTTTCATATATGCTACTCTTTTTTTAATAGTCTTGTATGCAGACCCACAGTAAACTAACCACATAGAAATAATTAAATCACTTCATCATTAAATCTGGGACTTTTGATTATGGAGAATAACAAAATACAGATACAGTATAAGAGCAAAAAGAGTGCTGTGAATGGTGTTCACAAATGATTGTGTGTACAGACATATGCATCTCTTCCACAATTTATCTGTTGATCTTTTTTATTGCATTGAATGTTTACAGGAATAACTACATGGGGTTTTGAACCAACTCAGCGAGGACCGTAGTTCACACTAACAAAGGATCTGATCACCGTCCCCTGCATAAAGTCTTCTGTAAATGTCAGTTTTCAATTGGTTTTACACATTCATTCACCGGAAATTTAATCATAAGTCCTGGTTTGGCTTGAACGCTCTTTGTTCATATTTCACAAAAGGCACCTGAAAGATGCAGCTGGAGTGCACATGAGCTACATGGCCAATAAGGGGCAGTATTAGCCTTCTCGTAGTGCAATGAGTGACACTGATTTTATTCCTGGAAAGGAAAAATGTGCACTCCAAAAAAACAAACAAAAAAAATAAAATAAATAAATAAAAGATTTGTGAGAAGACATGAGAAGACTGAAGGGTTTTACAATTCTCGGTTAGCTACATAAGAGTAGTAAAATTGCGTTATGTAAAAAAAGGGGCTGCTGTAATTCATATACAGTAAAATGCACCTCTTCAAAACATGATCCACTGAGGATGCAAAGAATAAATATCTTTGTTGGTACAGAGAATAAGCTACATCACTACAGCGGTGTTAATCACAGTATTGTAGGAAGTAGTAAGACTGATATTCAGGAGCGCAGCTTGTCTGATCGCTTCCAGTGAGCTTCTACAGTACTATATGCCCTGTCCTATATAAAGTCCCAGCTGGGAGTTTAACACTTGTTTGAGCGTTTGAAGTTGCTGTAGACATGACTCCCTTCTTCCTCTCATAGCAGTGACGGTATCTTAGATTTGTTAATTTCTAAGAAGTGATTTCAAACAAGAGATGTTTTTATTTATTTATCAGTAGCCCAACAGTAGATAAGAATGTAATCCAGTGTCACTATCTGGATTTATTAGGTGCTCCAAGTATTCGTATCCGTATTTGGATTTAAACCCATTTTTTAAGGATAAATGATCAAACATTCATCCATGTAAATGTGTTTCATTTCACATTTTCATTAATAGCTCTCCTTGTAGACCGTCCCACATGATTCTGAACATTTCACCATTTTTACTTGTTACAGACCCCCTTAGGTTCCCTGTGAAACTTTCGGCAGTGCTTTTTAATTAAAAAGACAGAACACATTATCTCTTCATTTTGTATAATGTATTCATATTCAGTTACATCCCGATAATCTAGATTAATGCGTAGGTGGGCAGAAATGATTGATAACAGCATTGGCAACATACCTTATAATGTATTAAAATTAAATTGAAGTTAGGAAAATGTGATTTATTTCAGATAAAGATACACGATCTGGCACTTATAACCTTTAAAGAGGGTAAGATTGATTTTTATCAGATTTAATTATTTTAAAATTTTTTACTGTAGCAAAGTGGAAAGACAAAAAAGGGTAAAAGGTAACGAGTAAAGGATATATAAAGGGTAAAGGCTATACATAGTGATACACCCCTCATTTCTTTTTAGTGAATTAAATTAAATAATGTAGATTAAATGAACAAATTGGGAACAAATGTTTTTCTGTGTGCAAAGTGCCTAAAGATATGATTAAAAAATTTGCTTGTATATGTAACGACCACAACAGCAGCCTCATTTCCCCTCTCGTCTGTTCCAACCACTCAGCACTCGGCATCACCAGTATACTAATCACCGGCCTAATCATCTGTCATCATCTGCAAAGGGTCATCATCTGGTTCATGCCTTAAGTTAGAAGGTTACATCCAGAGTAAAAACGTCTTCTTAATAAAAACTCCAGTACGCTGGAGCCATGATCAGACTGCCTGCTTCACATCTAAAACTCTGCCTCCCACCAACATGTGGTCCAAACCACATAGAGAAATGTCAGGACTGTACCGAGATGTGGCAATAACTCTTAGACGAGTTCCTGTAATGTGCTAAGGTGGTGCTAGTGAATGAAAGTGTGTATGGCTCCCACACACAGGATCGTCTTTAGGTATCTCCTTGAATGTTCATTGGACTTTAGTGGACTATGTGCTCTCTCACTTTAAAATGTTTGCATTTCAACCATTCAACTGTTTTATTTCTGCAGGAGAGAGTCTCATCACTGTATTATGATCAAAGCCTTCTGTAAATGTCAATCAGCTTTATAATAAATTTCATCACAAGTCCCAGTTTGACTGGAATATTCCTTGTATAACTTTAATAGGTTCATGTTTTGATTGTTGATCAATAAAAAACACGAATGCTATATGTGTGGCCAAAATTTGTGAGCACATGACCATCACATCACATTGAACTGCAAACCTGGCTGCATACCAAGGCTTCTTACCAGGCATCAGTGTCTGACCCCACTAGTGGTCTTATGGCAGAAATCCCCACATTCACACAAGTGCCTTTCAAGTGCCTTTTCTGTTGGAAAGCCTTGCCATAAGAGTGGAGGTTATTATAACAGCAAATAGAGATTAACCCTAAAATGAGATGTGACATACTGGATGATAGTCATGTGTCCACATTTTTTGACCCAGACAGCGTATAATCAAATCCAAAACCAAATGTCATGCCGTTTATGACCTGACCTCCCTCATCTTCTCGATGCCGTTGGTGAAAATGTAGGCGATCACGATCCACTCCTGAGGAGAAGGCCAGAGGTCCATTTTTACCAGCACGATGTAGTTGAAGAGCATTAGGTAGCCCACATAGGCCATCTGGACAGTAGAATAAAAAAACAAAACAGAGAACATAGAAACACAGGTCAGGTCAAAGACTCTTCAAAAGCCTTTGTAGTGAACACCGCTCCTCCTGCAAAGAACTCAACTGAGCAAATGTGGTAACCGACTGTGCTCACAGCAGGTAATTACACTGCTCAGTATTTACATGGGGAAAATCCTTCTATAATCATTTCAATTTTATTTTTAAATTATGGCATTGCATGCTCTGGAGTGCTGTTAGTTTATTAGTTTTTTATTTTATTTGATATATTTTGCTTGTGGCAGTTACTGCCTTCAGTCTTTCTGCCTTCATCAGCCTCCTCTACTAAGGCCATAGCACTCACTTACAATCCTGTGAAAAAACTATTTTAACTTACTTGATTTTTTTTGTATATTTGTTACTTTTAAATAATTCACATCATCTAATACTTTTTAATATTACACAGAGACAAATGACTAAATACAAAATACATTGTTTTAATTTTATGATTTTATTTATTAAAGGAAAGAAGCTTTCCAAGCCTGCCTGGCCCTATGTGAAACAGTAAACCCAATAACTGGTTGTGCCACCCTTGGTTTTAAGTACGGACTTTGACTGGACCAATGAAAACCTGCTTGTGGCCTGGCTGGTGTGTTTCGGATTGTCCTGCTGCATAACCAAAGTGCACTTGAGCTTGTGGTCACAAATTGATGGCTGGACAATTTTCTGTTAGAGAGCAGAATTCATGGTTTAATTATGGCAAAGCAGCCGGAGACTATCACACTACCACCACCAGGCTTGACTGTTGGTATGATGATCTTTTTATAAAATGCTGTGTTAGCTAACGGAAGATGTAAAAGGATGCACACCTTCAAAAAAGTCCAACTTTTGTCTCATCATTCAACAGAATATTTTCCAGTGGCAAAAGCCTTGGGGATAATTAATATGATTTTTGGCACATTAATATGTTTTTTGTCATTTTTGCCCAGTCTTTTTCTCGTTGTTGAATCATGAATGGCTGCTAACACTCTACAAACGATTTTTGAATCTTTTTCTATAGTCTTCTTAAGGTGCCTTATCCAGTGTTTGTAAGTTCATGGGCAGGTCGATAGTCATGTTCAAGATTTTCTACAAATGTGGCATTCAAATGCCACTTTTTGTAGAGCCACCTATGAACACTGTATGAACCAATATTCATACGGCATTCAAAGAAACGATAAGGCTTCTGGAGTTGCCACGCGAGCCACGTGGTCAAACAGGTTCTATATGCGTGTTTTCTTGATTCATCAGATCTGGCAGTATCAGGCCTTGGTGTGACAAGTGAAATTTACCTTGGCTTTACAAAAAATGTGGTTAATCAGTTAATTCATAATTTAGCAAGGGGGCAATTACTTTTTATTACATAGGTATCTTTAGACAGCTTTTTTCCCAAAATAAATGAAATCATTATATAAATACTGCATTTTGTATTTACTCTGGTTATCTTTGTGTTATATTAAAATTTGCTTGGTCTGAATCATTAAAATGTGACAAATATGCAAAAATGAATCTGAATTCTTGATAATATTTACTGTAGCTCTTGACCTGTACCTACTGTATATACATGATTTTATGCATATTATGCTGGTGGTACATGATTGGTTAGATAACTGCATGAAAGCATTTGTGTTCAGGTGTTCCTTTAAAAGTGGGCAGTGAGAATTTCATTTAGGTGGCACACTCATCTAGGTGGCACAGCAAAACTCAAAGCTGGCCAACAGCAAAGTGCATCCCCTGCAATGTTTCACACCGCGGCTGAGTTATTTGTGCTCATTTTCTTCCTTCTCTCTTTCACTCTCTGCACTCGCTCTTTACCAGTGCATGCAGGCCTTTTCCAGTCACGATGCCGATTAATTTGATGCTTTATTCGGAACACAGCGTGAGATCACCCACATCAGCCCCCGGGGTGGTTTTTTTTCCCACTGAGAAAAACATACCGCATGAGGAGAAGAAGTAGATTTACAGAGAGATGGTAATGCAGATGATTAAAAATAGATACAAAATACATTTATATGTAAAAAAAAAAGAAGAAGCTCCAAATGAGTCTTCTGTTTGTACAAAAATAAGGCAAAACTTTTTCAGTCAAGTTTCCATAATTATACACCATACAATAATTCATACACCAATCATGTTTCTGACAGATGTCAAAGATTTTTAGACACTAGTGTATGTGAGGGAGAAAAGCCAGCCTCTAGAACATTATCTTTTATAGAATAGGTTCCTTCATGGAGGTTGACAAACGGCATTATTGAATCTTGTACCCAACCCAAAATGGAATAAAACACACACTGTACATTTTAGAACGCTGCATACTAGCAGTACGCACACATACAAGTAGGCAACACCTGATACCTAGCAGCAAACACAACAAATGGCAACTTAAATGTGCCATTTTGAAGAAGGTCATCTAAATTCCCACCACAAGTCCAACAGGCAACAACTAGCCCAACCTAAACACTGCCTTACAGGGCTCCATCATAAAGCAATTTTTTCTGCACAACCAATAGTTCTGTCTTTATTTATAGAGCTACTGTTCCTTATAGACTGCATGCTGTCTACTGAGATGCATATATTTGCAACATATTAAATTGCATGTTTATTGCCCATGCTTTGTTGTCATTTTTTCACAACGATCTTCACCATTATTAAAAGAAATGTCTCCTGGGAAATTCATGTGGGTGTTATACTCATAATACAATGCTACATAAAGGACATAGGAGTGCATCCAGGGTGCTTTATATAAGAGGGGGATTGCAGTGAGTGCAGCAGTCTATGATGACTATTCTTTAATGTAAATAACCTTAGCGGTAGAATAAATCTCCTATTAATATAAATATATAAATATATATAAAAAATATATAAATATAAAAAATCCTATTAATTAGTGGTTATGTAGTTATCTAATCAGCCAATGATGTAGCAGCACAAAGCAGAAAGTCATGCTGATACAGGTCAAGAGCTTCAGTTAATTATCACATCAAAGATCAGTATGAAGAAAAAGTGTGATCTCTGTGACTTTGATCTTGGCATGGATGTTCGGTATCATGAAGCAATTTACCCAGGCAGGTCTTCAAAATCGGTAGCATATAAAAATGACTAAATAGCAAGACTTCAACCTGGAGCTGTGTCTAAAGAAAATAGTAGCAATCATCTCAGCTGGCAAGACTGTGTAATCTCTTCTAGAAGGTAAATTTCATAATAACTGTAATGAACCTTATTTACAGCATCCATACAGCAACTTAGTTAATTAGTTAAAGTTGAAAGTGTCAAGATTGGATGTTTCTAGTATGCCGACTTCAACAAATTTGCCCTATTAGTACCAGATATGGATTTACTACAACTATATACAGTATTACTATAAACTTAATTAGACTTTATTGGCACAGTCATTTTGTTTTTTATATCCATTCCTGTCAATCCCAGTTAAGAAGGCACAGTCTCTACAATACCATTTGTATTCCATTATATTATACTGGATTTACCCGGGTCTAAATGATGTCACAATGAAACCGAAATGTAAAAGAGCTAGCAACTTTCTGCAGAGAGCCCACAACCCAGTCACTCATATTTTGATATTCGATACTTATGTGAGTTATTTATTAAAGAGTTGAAAAAGAAAGGGCCCACATAGGGAGGACAACATCCAAGTGCAAGAAGATTTCATAGTAAACATCCAGAGACTAGGAGGAACTTGCTGACCTAGAGCCACTTCATACAATAAAACTCCTGAGGCTATTGGGAGGAAAAGTGGTTTACAAGGAGAAAAATAACTATAAAAAAATAGAAAAAAAAGGAGAAGTCAGGTAGGTGACTTAACTTTAATCCGATTTATTTAGATGCTGTGGCATGACCTCAAACAGTTCATTCATGCTCAAAAACTTTCAATGTGGCTGAATTAAAAAATTCTGCCAAGAGCAGTGGACCAAAATTCCTCCACGGCGATGTGAAAGACTCATTGCCAGTTATTGCAAATGCTTGATTGCAGTTTTATGGGGCAATTATTTTTTCCTCATAGGGTCAGGTACTGTAGGTCTGAACAGCTTTTTTCTCTGAATAAATGAAAACATCATTTTGAAAAATGCATTTTATATTAACTCTGGCTATCTTTGTGTAATCATTTAAGTGTGACAAATATGAAAAGAAAATACTTTTTCATAGCGCTGTGTTTTGTAGAATGTTACATAAGAGACTTGGCATGTGTACTGTATCTAACTATATGTTAGAGCTACCACTAGTGGAAAAAAGAATAAAAGTGCTAGCAAGCAATGTTTCTATCACACCCCATGCATAAGGCACACATTTAGTGGACTTTAACCTTACATACTGTACACAACCATTATGAAATTAAGATAAAAAAAATTCTGATTAATATGACATTCTTTTATGTGTGCATGTCAAACAATACATTAAATGTACTGTACCTCCTCTAAATAACTACCTCTAAATCTAAAATCAGGATACAGGGTTTTACAAAACATGCTTCCCAAAAAAGAGCTGTCATACCAATGCCAAAATCATACTTGCTTGTATTAGCTTGTGAAAAACAACCATATCTTTAGACATCAAACAAGAGCTAGAAGCATCTCATCAAATTTTCAGGTCTGTGGAGCATTTCAAACAGTGATGCACCAAAACATTAAAATACTGTATGTCAAATTTACCAAATATGTCCTCCCAAATACCACAAACATATTGTAATATAGTGCACATTCTGCTGCATTCACACATGTGCTCCTTACTGTTTCACTCTGGGGTCAAGAAACCACTGCAAAGATTTAAAAAACACATTCCTGCTTTCTGTTTCACCCAAATGAGGATGAAGGGTTTCTTCCTAATGTTTAATATGTTAATATGTTTAAAGCTGCTTTGCGCCCATGACAATTGTTAGAAGCGCTATACAAATAAAATCGAATGGAATTAAACGGCCCCATACTCTAGACAAATCCTTTAAGTGCTGGTATTTTTTAACAATACAAATGTATCTCTCACCGTATGGAACCAGAACTTGACAATGGGGGCATTGTAAAACTCATAGATCTTGCGTCCCACTGGAATTAGGCGATGCCGATTCTGGGCCTCTTCCACTACCTTTTTCCTAGACACTTCTGAGCTCACGTTCCCCAGCATAGCCTGAAACACGACAAAAGAAACAGCAAGCCAAGAAAAAGGAAACACATTTTATATTAAGCAAGTAAGACAGAAAATGTCATTTTGACTCAGAATTGTGTGAGGCAGTTTAGAAAAAAAAAAAAAACTGCAAATCAATTCTGAGCACTCAGGCAGGTGGCACATGTGGCAGCTGGATGATACTGCCGTAAAATGGTGGGGGGAATGGAAGAGAGAGGGTAGAACTTGCAATTTCCATGTGCCAGAGAAACACAGTGTTAAGCAAAGGGTGGGAACTTACAAGGATGGAGAACATGGTACACTCTCAATTGTATTGCAACCCTTTAACCGTTTCATTATAGAACCAGTTGTTTAACTAGCATTCCACAGCCCTCTTAGACTCTCCATGATTTACACCGATCAGCCATAACATTACAACACAGCAAATTATGATCAGTATTGTGTACGTTTGCCTTGGGCCACCTGAGCAACTCTGGTCCCTCTTGCGGGGCAAGACTCCGCAAGACCACTGGGGGTGTGCTGTGGTGTCTGGAACCTCGATGTGGCAGCAGATCCTTCGGGTGCTGTGGGTTGTGGAATGGAGCCTTTGTAAATTGGACTTGTTTGTCTAGTGCATTTAATGGTTGGCAGTCTTTAGACTCTTTGCTTGCAGGGCCTAGTGAGTGCTGGGCTGTGGGGCATTGTGTGTTTTGGTGCCTTTCTATCATGGCCAGCATTTTTTTGGGAGCAAGTTGTGCTGCATTGGCTTTTCCATGGGATTGGAACTTTCGACCCCCAGCAGGGATGGGTGAGTCCTGGGTGTCCATGATCCTGTCACCAGTTTATAAATGGTATATCATTGATAATCAGTGTTTTATCAGCATTTTAATGTTATGTGGTGTTAATGTTATGGCTGATAGTTGTGTATAAAAAAACAAGCAAACAAACAAACAAACAAACAAACAAACAAAAAAGCAGCCTAAGACATTTAAATCATCCAGGCAATGCAACGTGACATTTTTCAATGGTATTGAGAAAAAAGATTAATTGAGAGGCATTTAATTTGCAATACAATTGTTGCCATAACCTTATAAATCTATGAAAGATTCATAGTAGCAAGTGGGAATATGAACTGCAGAGCAGAGGTTAACAATGTCACCGGAATACAAATATACATCTGGTTGAAAGTAAATGAATAAAATAAAATAAAGATGGTTATAGTAGCAGCATCTAGCTGTAGCCTTACTTACCAAGCCCTATGTCGGTTAAAGCAACAAGTTGAATGGAGATTCTATACTGTGAATTAACTTATTGACATATTAACTTGATCTTTTGATTAATGTTAGCTAGCTTAAGTTTTAAGTAGTATTTTTTTCACAGTTACTTATTAAAATTTATTAATTATGAAGAAGACCAAGCAGTGTTTTTTTTTTTACCCAACATGGGGCTTCATATCATCAGCATGAGCTAGAACCTACTTCAGCAAAAGACCGTGTCATCTACTGTTTCTGCATTTCATTTCTTATGGCTCATTTGGGATGACTTATCCTTTGAATGCAGTCATGACAAGAAAGAGATCAGATGTGTGAATAAAGAGAAAAGCAAGGGTGCTTTTTTACTAAGAAGCTTGCTCAAAAGGTTTGTTTTGGGAATGCAATAAAGAGCACATTCGCATAACACGAGCAGAAATGACAGGACCGTGGTTAATGAGAGAGGAACAGGCAGCAATCCGTCACAGTACCGTACTTCAGATGAGACCGTCGCTAAAAGAAAGAGACAAAAAGAAGACGAAGACAGACACACCAAAAGACAAACATACACACAGAGACACGCTACAACTCCACGACCACACATCTTTGCTAGGACAACGAGGAAAAGGGGGAGAAGCAGTGGGGAAAGAAAGGGTTGGGACATACACTATTTTTAAAGGGCAGTAGCCATGGATTGGAAAAATAGCAAAGGGTTAGGAGGCCAAATTTTGGGGGCAGGACATCTTCAGCGGCATTATGTCGGGTGTGTGTGTGCTGGACTACAGGCTAAAGAACGGAGCTAAGGTGGGTGCTCTCACCACGGAGTTGTACTGCGCCTCACAGTATGCTCTTACGGTGAACTCCATGTCCTCCTCGTCCTTGTCCTTGGCTGGCTTGTCAGCCTCATCCGAATCCTTCTCCTGCAGGTAGGCCTCCTGCTCCTGAGGCATGTATGACATCTCATCTTTGTTCTTAAACTCCAGACTCAGGATAGATGGGGGCAGCAATAGGCCCAGAATCACCTGGAGAAGTGAAAGCACACACCCATATGCGTTAAGCCATCTGTGCATCCAAAGAATGTGATACAAACCCTTAGGAAAAAGATTTCATCTTGCCCCGTAGAAGGATTTAGTAAATACAGAATAGTTCTATCTACCTGCCAAAGATTGTGAATTGTTTTAGAAAGCAATACCTATTAATCTATTTTTGTTATTTTGTTTTAATAATAACACTCAAAATTGAATTGCTGTGAAGCAACTTTGTTTAACTTAGGTTGCTGTAAGGTGCTATAAAAATAAATGTTGATTGATGGATTGATTGATTAATATTAAAAAACACCTCTCTACTTTCTCTCAACATGGCTAGAACAGCTAACATTTAAAACTGTCCGAGGTTCAAACATACTTTAAGGTACCAGCATAAAAATCAGACATACAAGGAAAAAAGTATAAATAACTCTCTAGCACAAAGTGGGACAGTGGTGGAGTAGTTGGCAATTCTATCTCAAAGCTCAAGGGTTCAATACTAAGTTAGTTCTGGTTAATGGCTGTGTGGAATTTTTTTCTTACTCTCGCTAAAACATGGAGGTATGTGGATTGGCTACTCTGAAGTGCCATTAGGATGACAAAGACTTTCTAAGACCTAAAAAGCTCTTGACTTACATTTGGCAGCGCTCTTATCCAAAGCAACTTACATTTTTTTTTATCTCATTACACATCTGAGCAGTTAAGGGTTAAGGGCCTTGCTCAAGGGCCCAACAGTGGAAACTTGGTGGTTGTGGGGTTTGAACCTGGGTTCTTCCAAACGGTAGTCCAATGCCTTAACCACTGAGCTACCCCTGGCTCTCGATGGAGAAAGAAAAAGGTGGCAAAACAATTCCGAGAGCGATTTGATAAGATGCGCGGAATTCAGTCAGAGGTTGCGCAGTGGAACTGCAGAGAGTGGCACTCAAACTGGGCAATGTAACCGGAATGCCACCCTTTGATCTCCCCGAAAGGACAGCGCGGGAAAGAGCTGCTCGAGGTCGACGAGGAAAAGGGTGCTACGAGGACTACGTTAAGGCCCCTGATCCCAGCCGGGAAAACCGACGGACCGTCCAGGAAAGACTCCCACCTGTGGCCGGGATGGGGTTGGTCGTGGCTCATGTCAGGGGGAGAGGTTGTTGTCATAGAAGCATGTATGAGAGGTACCACCGCGTGCTCCATCTTTCCAGTCTGTCCACCGCCGCCTTTTGCCAGCCATGTGCATGCATGCCAGCTGTGCACTGCCACTGGACCTGCACATGCACACCTTCACTTCTTTCCTCCCTTTTCCATTTCACCCCTCTTTAACCCTTTCCTTTCCCATAATTCCCAATAAATTCTCCTTTTTCCATAAGACCTTGTCTGTGTGTTTGTGATGCCACCCATGCACAAGGTTCAAACCTATTACACTGGTGGAGAATGCAGGTATGGGGGCACCTGCCACAGACCTTGAGTTAAGTCCCAAACAAGGCTGAGGTCTTACTCATGGATAGGCAGTGCCAGCTGTGATGGGCGTGTGCCTCAATTTATTATCGCTCCTCGCTCACTCAGTAGACTCCCTACATAGGTGACGAGGCCACCAGGTCAGGCCGGCTGGTGATAATCGATGGTAATGGACCTTGGGCTTTTTCCACATTATAAAAGTGAAGCGTGTAAGACCTCGCCTCGTGACTGTGTGTCTGTGGTGCCACCCGTGCACAAGGGTTGAAACCGCTACAGTAATATAAAAAGTAGCTGTTGAATTGTCTAACAGCTTCTTTGACTGAAACAGAAATATCTCCCATATTTCCCATAAGGGAATGTTTTTTTAAAACTTGCTATACCTAAATGTAGATATCTGTTTAAACATGTTCAGAAATAGAAGTCAGCCACTACTCCAGTCATGATGTCATTTGGTATGACCTCTGAACATTTTTATAAAGACTTAAACTGGAACCTTAAGGCCAGAGTTTTTGCGCATGCGAAGCCGCCCCATCCACATGTCGGTGAGCAACATCTGGCTGCAGGTGTGGGCAATGAAATCGCGATGCTTGGCAGCTACAGCCAGCTGCAAGCAGGTGGCATTGCTCCAGTTCTTTAGTTCATAGGTAAGCAGCTTCATGGCCATCTGCTCATCCTGCTTGTAGGACTGGTCCAGAAGCTCCACCGCCAGCTGGCCAAACTCCCTAAGAGAGAACAACATTGTAGAAGATAAGTCGATGTAAGCCAAGGTGACAGACAATTGCATGTCTGAACATACATTCAACACCAAGACCAAGGTGTAAATTAGATGTGAAATGAATTTAAAATGGACAAGCTACAGAACAAACAGAATGTGATTTACACATATATACACTGATCAGCCACAATGTTAGGACCACTGGGGGGTGATGTAAATAGCATTGATTATCACATTCCAGAGGCACCTGTCAAGGCATAGGATAAAGCAGGCAGCAAGTGAAGTAATTTTGTGAAGTTGATGTTTTGAAATTAGGATCTGAAAAACTTTAACAGGGGCCAGTTTGTGATACAGTACCTAGATCAGTGGTTCTCAATTCCAGTCCTGGAGAACTTCTATAGGCCATGTACTCCTATGTTCTGCTGGGAGACTTTGGGCCCATTCATTAGAATGTTTCTTTAACATCTACCACCTACCTAAATACTGTTGCAGACTGACTTGTTCCAATCTGATCAAATATCTATCGGGCATACTGGACAAATATGTCTTATATGGACAGTTTACAGTCCCCAGTTTACAGGACTTACCACAGCACATCTTCTGGAGTCTCATGGAGTCAATGCCTAGACAGGTGGTTTTAATGTTATGACTGATCAATCTACATTTATATAAAAAAGTGTTGTCTTTTATTAGTCTGTGAACATTAGCAAGGTGGTACATTGAAAACATATGGACATGGTGAAGGTGGCACAATTCAGTGGCAATTGTGAAATCTGTCAAACTGGATATCTAAAAAAGTATCTGAATACAGTAACTCAGTTGCTGTTACCTATATTTGGTAATTTATTAATCACAAAGGCAAATTGAAAGAGTTTGGACCAAAGAACGTTACACCACTGAGTGGGCAGATTTGTAACAGACCCCAACCAAGCCAAGGGTTACAGACAAATTAGGTAAATTCTTGGTATAATAAAGATGATATGTGGAGAAGAAAGGTGTGTTAAGAGGTTGGTGTTATAAGATGAAGATATGGGTGTTACTTAGAAATAAAAGTTTTGTTAAAACATAGCGATGAAAAACCCTTGACAAGGAAAGGATCGCAAATAAAATTAAGAAACAAGACTAGATTACTGACACATACAGCAGACCCCCATCTGGAAAAAAGGGACAAAGAACCAACAGGCCAACTTTTCTGCTTTTGCAAATCCACTCAGGCACCTGGAGTTGTGGTTGAGCTCCTGAGAGATGTCATCGACCATGTCATTCTCTGAAGCTTCATGAGCCATGGCCTTGCACAGCTTGCATGCCACCAACGCCTTGGCCATTGCCTCCTCGCCATGCTGCCAGAAGAACAGCGCCATCTTCTGTCTCTTCATTAACACTGCCCACACCATCAGTTCATGGAAGGGGAAAGGGAAGTGGTTGATTTCAGGGTCATCCAGATCGATGTCAACCTCCTCCTCTCGTTTCTTCGTTGTCTTCTGCCGCCCTCGCCGGATTGGCATGTCATCCTGTCTCAGCAAGGAATTTAAGAGTACTATTACACTACACACTGTTCCTCTATACAGTAATTTTAGGGTACTATACAGTGGGGCAAAAAAGTATTTAGTCAGCCACCAATTGTGCAAGTTCTCCCACTTAAAAAGATGAGAGAGGCCTGTCATTTTCATCATAGGTATACCTCAACTATGCAAGACTATATATATATATATATATAACAAAATTTTAATACTTTCTCAATACTTTGTTATATACCCTTTGTTGGCAATGACAGAGGTCAAACGTTTTCTGTAAGTCTTAACAAGGTTTTCACTCACTGTTGCTGGTATTTTGGCCCATTCCTCCATGCAGATCTCTTCTAGAGCAGTGAGGTTTTGGGGCTGTCGCTGGGCAACACGGTTTTTTCTCCAAAGATTTTCTATGGGGTTGAGATCTGGAGACTGGCTAGGCCACTTCAGGACCTTAAAATGCTTCTTACGAAGTCACTCCTTCGTTGCCCTTTGCCGAAGAAAAATCCCCAAAGCATGATGTTTCCACCCCCATGCTTCACACTGGGTATGGTGTTCTTTGGATGCAACTCAGCATTCTTTCTCCTCCAAACACGAAGTTCCATTTTGGTTTTATCTGACCATATAATATTCTCCCAATACTCTTCTGGATCATCCAAATGCTCTCTAAGCAAACTTCAGATGTGCCTGGACATGTACTGGCTTAAGCAGGGGGACACGTCTGACACTGCAGGATTTGAGTCCCTGGTGGCGCAGTGTCTTACTGATAGTAGCCAGCTCTCTGCAGGTCACTTAATAGGTCCCCCATGTGGTTCTGGGACTTTTGCTCACAGTTCTTGTGATCTTTTTGACCCCACAGAGGTGAGATCTTCATGGAGCCCCAGATTGAAGGAGATCATCAGTGGTCTTGTATGTCTTTCATTTTCTAATAATTGCTTACACAGTTGATTTCTTTACACCAAGCTGCTTACCAATTGCAGATTTAGTCTTTTATTGTGATAACAGATGCGATTAATACAGGTAACGAGTGGAGGACAGAGGAGCCTCTTAAAGAAGAAATTACAGGTCTGTTAGAGCCAGAAATTTTGCTTGTTTGTAGGTGAGCAAATATTTATTTTCCACCACAATTTGCACATAATTTCTTAAAAATTCCTACAATGTGATTTTCTGGATTTTTTTCCCCCCTAATTTTGTCTCTCATAGTTGAGGTATACCTATGATAAAATTTTACATCTTTTTACGCGGAAGAACTTGCACAAGTGGTGACTGACTAAATACTTTTTTGCCTCACTGTATGTACTGTGTTTAATACCTTGGACCTGAAAGGTGACATTAGAACATAAGGCATGTTTGGACTAATCGGTGGCAGTTAAGTGAAATCGTAGTGTAGAGCAAAAGTCAAAATCAAGTACATAGTGAAACATAACTAGAATTAAAATGTAATTTAACCTACTGTAATTCTACAAATACATAAAATGAGCAACACATGTATTTGTGCTTTTAGATTTAATTTATTTAAATTATTTTCAAGGTGTTTCTTCATTTTATTTTGCAAGATATGACTTCAGCATTCAGATGATGACTTCAGCATTCAGTCTGTATTTTCTATGCCTCATTCTTTTGCAGCTTGTCTATAAAGACAGTGGACTAGATGCTATTTAAAAATTCAGTCCCAGTCCCTTCTACTCAAGAAAAATCTGAACTACATGCAGGATAAAATGTCTGGTTACAAACAGTGTCATATTTTCTGGTTTTTAAACAGAAAACATGACAAATATCACATTGTTTGCCTAGTCAACATTATACACTCTATAAAAATCATACACTCACCTCCATTCCAAGCAGCTTCAGGGCCTTTGGCTGAAAATAACGGCGAGAAAAAGTGACATTTAGGAAGAGCATGAAATGCTTTTTGCACACTTAAATGACATGTTCATAAGCAGATACATGTCCAACACATGCACTAGGGCAGTCCTAAGGACTGGTGTGTGAGGTCTCAAGTGAGGTGTATCTCTTTAGCAGGTGCTTTATGCATATTGATCAGATAAGCAACAAATCTGGAGCAGCTTTGTCGCTTCACTGCCCATCCCATTACAGCTATTTTGGGCTTTACCTTTTGTCTCACAGTGTCAGTACACACCAATCAGCCATAATATTAAAACCATCTGCCTAATTTTGTTTAGGTCCATCCAAACAAGGTATGTTTTGGTATCTGGGACCAAGATGTTAGCAGCAGATGTTTTAAGTGCTGAAAGTTGAAATGGATCAGAAGCATGGTCCTACAAGTGCTTGAGGTGATTGAGATCTATGGCCAAGTCAACATCATAGACTCTTTGTCATGTTTCTCAAATAAACTTTGCTTTTGTTTTTGCTGTCTGGCAAGTAGCATTTTCCTGGTGAAAGAGCCCACAGAAATTCAGGAATACTGTTGCAGCGAAGGTGTCATATAAATGTCAGGACCCAAGGTTTCCCAGGAGAACATTGTTCAAGGCATCACATTGCCTCCACCTCCACCAACTTGGCTTCTACCCACAGTGCATCCTGGTGCCAGCTCTTCCCCAGGAACAGTAAGCATCTCTCTTTCTCCTTCTCTCTCTCTCTCTCTCTCTCTCCTTCTTTGGATGCCTTTTGGTACACAACCACCTCATACTGGGAACACTCCAAACAACCTGCTGGTTGGAGTTGCTCTAACACAGTAGTCTAGCCATCACTATTTGGCTCTTGTCAGAGTCACTCAGATTCTTATGCTTTTCTGCTTTAATTTTTATGTACCCACTGTTCACCCACTGCCAAACTGTCCCACTGTATCTCACCCCTTGACAGAATAAGCAATGTAATTAATTTCACCTCTTAGTGGTTTTAATGTTATGGCTGATCATTCTTAACCTAAATCTTCTTATATGACTCCAGTGCAAAGTACATCTCGGCCATAAAAACATCCAAATACCATTGTGGCTATGGATCAATTGGGTGTTTTATCTTCTTTATGTGAACCTCATCATCTTTAACCCCAGTGGTTCAGAATTTATTAATTAGATCTATAACCTACCTTCAGTTGTTTACATATCTTATATACTTTCTCACTTTGGTCAGCACAAACAAACACGAGATAATATTCACCTTCTGCTCTGGTAGAGGCACATCATTTTCTTTTTTTCTTTTTTTTTTACAAAACTCTCTTTTAAACTCAAGTACTTGGAGTACAGAGTAAATAACCGTCTTCCACTTTATCACAGATCAATATTAGCTCAATATTTCAGTCTGCTCATTTCCTGAAGCAAATAGAATAAATGGTTTAGTATGCAATAAAGTGGTGCAGGCACTAGTAGATTTTGAACACAAATTTGTTCAAGCAAGTTTCAATGGTTACTTTGATACAATCTGTAAAATCCCACATTTGGCAGGAATTTCAGGTACTGTACACGTTTAGTCCTCCAGTTTTCTCCCACCTTTCTCATCACTTGCTTGAGTATGTTTTCGCTAAAATAATTTGCACATAGTTGTGAATGAGCAGGTAAACATGCATATATGCTTGTGGCCATAGATGTACAGTACCAGGGTGTATACTGGGATAGGCCCTGGAACCATCATGATCAGGATAAACAGTTAATGAGTGAAATGATGAACCCTTTGCTTATATATATATATATATATATATATATATATATATATATATATATATATATATATATATATATATATATATATATTTCTACTCTCTTGTAAAATGCTTTTTTATTATCCTTTTAAACGCTTTCCTCCATTTTCTCCATATTAAGTTAATCTGTCCACAATTTCCACAAGCCAGTCAGGAACCTCCTTTGCGGAAGGTAAAGGCTAACACATGCTTCCCCCGAGACTCACAACACCAGCCAACTGCATGTCTTTGAACTGCTGCCGATGCTGTGTCATAGGACAGCGTACCATACTCGAAGGAAACCAGTATCTCAGCTTTTCCATATAAGTTCACAGATGCCCATGATTGACTTTTGTCACTGTGATTGAATGGGATACCCAGGGAGTATGGTTGATGTTTGGCTACTTGGCTTGCAACTACTGATGGGTATGGCATCATAAAAGAAAATATTTATTAATAATTAAGTCCCCTACCCTTTTAGGCCCAAACAAGTTATGGTAGAGCGTTCGGAATCTTTTTCTTGTGTAGTTGCATCGGTAGGCTCCGCCCATTAGGTACTCAATGACTAATCCAATGTCAATCAGACTGATGCGGTAGTCAGGTGGCAGGTTACCCTGGAGGGGAAAGACAGTAGTTATAGTGTTACTTGTGCATGCACCCTCGACAAATGTTGGCTAAAAAGTAAGAAATGTCAGACAGAATTTGCTCATTCGTGCTACTCACACACATCCTCACATACAGACATAAACAGACACTGACATAATGCTAAAAGAGACTATGAAAAGAAGTGACTGGCTGATTCACCTTGAGGTAGATCCAACTGAACCCTGGATATTCTTGCTTGGAAAGAACACACAAGGTAAGTGAGACAGGATTGCACGGGTGGGATTCGGAAAGGAACACAGACTAAAACATTGGTATGCCAGTAATACAACAACAACTAAAATAGAAAAGAGAAAAACACCCAACACCCTGCTAATACACAGTGAGCGACAACACCAAGACCTCGTGTATGGACAAACCACACTGAAACACTAATTTCACGACGCTCTGTAGTGTCTGCCAGCAGCTCACTAAGACCTTCATGCTAAAAGAGCATTTGTAGATTATGGTTTATTGAACTCATCTGGCCTTTTACTATCATTATTCCAAATGATGCATTGTTCTAACAACCTGGCACGTTGGACCAAGCAATTGGACCATCGGTTGGGCTAATATTAATGAGATCTGCATCCAATCAGTGCCAAGATGTCACACCAGGCTTCTTGTCTACCTCTTCCAAACGTGTGCCCTGAACTCACCTTGTGGTCATTGTAAGTACCCATCTCTTCGAAATAATTTCAATAGTCCTTATTACTCAATGTATTTTAACCATATCCAAAATCCATATCCAAAAACCATATGCTATTAAAAATACTCATCACTTACTTTATATCCTAGTACCTACAGTAGACTACTGCTAGAGTTATTGTCTCAGGGGAAAGAATTCGGTATTGATCAGGACAATGGAGAAATTAAGAAAGCCATGGGGAGGTTAGAGCATTGATTATCCCTCATCAACTCACTGTTGCCCTGCTCTAGGATTTAGTAGGGGAATTTCTGGGGGTTCTTTGGAGCTTTTGTATTAGACGTCACTGTGTTTTTCTAAACAACTAAATTTACCTTAATGGCTCACTGAGAGAGAGAGAGAGAGAGAGAGAGCTTGGGATTAGGCAACAGATACTGCAACTATGCAAGTAGTTTTGCAAGCCTGTAGTTGTTACTGCTTTATTAATATGCCAGCCCATAGCCACTCCCATTTCCTTTAGAAAACGTGCTCTGCTATCATAATAACCCTGAGAGAGCCTTGATGTGCTGTTGACCTTCAACAGCATGGATATTCAAATATGTGTGTACCAAATGTGTGAAGCTTTAACAGACTTTTACATTGGAATAGGTTGGGATTTTTTATTTTTTTGGAAAGAGCTTGTTTCCTCTGTAGGCTTGGACCAAATGGCCCAGGAGTCCCAAGCATATACTGTCCGTAAATGCCACTACATTCTCAGGCCTGAGTGTATTAATATATACTATATTGCCAAAAATATTCGCTCGCCTACCTTCACATGCATGTGAACTTGAGTAACATCCAGTTCTTAATCCAATTTGCGAGGTCGGACATTGATGTTGGACGAGAAGGCATGACCTGCGATTTCTGACCTTATTTATCCCAAATATATTCTATAGGGTTGAGGTCAGGACTCTGTGCAGGCCAGTCAAGTTCACATCAAACTCGCTCATCCATATCTTTATGGACCTTGCTTTGTGCACTGGTGAGCAGTCATGTTGGAACTGGTGTGAGGTACCAAGACATTTTGAACAATTTCATGCTCCCAATTTTGTAGAAAAGGTTTGGGGATGGCCACTTCCTGTTCCAACATGACTGCGCACCAGTGCACAAAGCAAGGTCCAGACCTTTGGGATGAATTAGACTAATTAGTAAAGAGCTGCTTCTCGTCTAACATCAGTGTCTCATCTCACAAATGCACTTCTGGAATTATATTCTTATTTATTTATATTTTTTATATTTAATATTATATATATATATATATATATATATATATATATATATATATATATATATATATATATATAAATAAATAAATAAATATAATTCCAGAAGTGCATTTGTATATATATATATATATATATATATATATATATATATATATATATATATATATATATATATATAAACACACTCCTAAACCTTTTGGAAAGCTTCCCCACAAGAGTTAAAGCTGTTATGAATTGCATGCATTAAGAATTGGATGTTACTCAAGTTCTTATGCCTGTGAAGGCTGCTCAAGTTTTTGCTTCAGTGTCTGTTCCAGGCTCTTATCAGCTTGTATCTACAGTTAGTGTTACTTGTAGAGCATTTTCCTCCATTAATCACAATCTTTTTTTACTGTGACAGTGTTATAAGCGTATTTGGAATGGTAAACTGATAAAAATACACAATACACCAGGCCATTACTGTACATTGCATTATACCCCTAGTGTGTATCATAGGGTCAGTAACAACGTATTCAAACATGGGATTGTGAAAAGCACAAACACTCATGTCACAATTTTTGACATAGCAAGGTGTAACAAAAGATGGATAAATAAATAACGAAACAACAAGATGTTTGCAAATTCATTCAGGTTAGTGCGGACTTTGCCTCTTTGCAGCCTCTTCATGTACTACAACAAGTGACACTACATGTACTGAAGATTCCCATACAAATGATCACATGAACAAACACAGACAATGTTAGCAACCATAGAATAGGTTTCTCCAGTTTGGAAAGACAAATAGGCAGAAAAAAAACTGCTTAATAAGCTAAGGCCGATAGCTTAAAAAATAGGTACAGAGACAGAAAAGGTGTCTACTTAGACAATGCAGCTGGGAATTAAACTTGGCGGATCGACTACTGCGCACACCAAAGACACACAAAAAAAATCTAATCTGTGCTACTGTATGTCCTATTCTACCACCTGCACTTAACATACATAAACACACACACACACACACACACACTCAGGCACGCACAGGCATTCTTACAAATTCTCCTTTTAACACACACACAAGCATGCATTGAGAAGTCTTACCTTTTTTACATCTCGGACAAGATGGTACAGTGTGTTGGATGGTCCGTGCCTCTGTTGCAAGTGAAAAACAAACACACATTGCCTTAGGAATTGTTGCAAGAAAGACAAAATACATTGCAGTCTCAGTAAAAATCTTTATAGCTTTCAACAAATGGATCAGTAGAATAATGCTCTATTTACCCTCGTCTTATTTGGGAATCACCCAACTGAAAATACAGGAGTGTATGAATTACCGTGTTGTAGAGCTCCTCTAGCCGGGAGAGTGTGAGGAACCGGTGCATGCTCACACCGTTCTCAATCAGCAGCTTCACGAAATCCACACGGTCCAGCACTAAGGCATCTAGCATGGCTTGCTCTAGGGAACCCACCTGAAACACAATACACACTCTGCATCACACACTGCTTGGTGGTAAACATCAGCGTTAGTAAGGATTGAAGGTATTTTTAAATAATAACCTGTCTTAAAGTGTTTTATTCCTCTTATACTGTACTGCAGGAATGACATTTTTTTATTTGTTTAAAAAATGACAGAATACTTTTTTTTCTTGAATGTCCACAAAAATAACTTATGAGAGTGAGTTAAAAATGATCCACACTAAAAACCTCTGTTGGCCACACTGGTTTATCAGTGCTTTCCATTCAGGGCTACTGAATGTCACTGCTGTGCAGATGTGAACCTGTTACATCAGTTCATTTGTAAGTCTGGTGCAAGCAAAACTGGATCCACTGGTGATTAGGGATGGAACTGGGTGCAGTGATTTGTTTTTTAAAGTCTGAGGGTAGTTTGAGGGTGTCCATTTGCAGCACTGATTATCAGATTATTAAAAAAAAAAATACTATATTTGTCTTTTTTAATGTTCTACAGCCAGGGAAAATTTGACTCCAAAAGTTCTTTGTCCTGATGACACTACCATGTAAAAAAACCTGTTACAAAATGCTTTCACTGGAGACTCCTTCCATAAATATTGAAGAAATACTAGATTGCAGAAGACATCATATCAAATATGTTTTTGTTTTATATAAAATTGTTATATTAGTTATAAAAATTAATTAACTCCTCTCAAGAAATTGAGAGCGCCGTGGTTGATGCCCATAAGAATACCCAACTCATTTGGATAAAAAAAAATGCCCTTAAATAGATTATATGAATTATAAATAGACATGTACAGTACTAATAACTAGTGATCGTTATACTGTGGAGTAAATATATAGTGATTTTTATAACACTATAGCGTGACAGAAAAGTACAAGGGGTGTTTAAGCCAAACTGGAACCATTTAATTGTGCAGAATAACAGAACACAGTTGTCAGCGTAAAAATGTCTCTATATAATCCCCTGCTACACTAATGCACTTATCTCAGTGTTTCACTATTGCTTAAAGGAGATCAAAAGAGGACCTCCCAGGAACTCCTTTAATAGCCCTAACATTTGGAAACATAAATGGAGTGAAATCAGGACTGTATGGAAGATGTCTCAATAACTCCCTGTAACAGTTCCTGTACAGTGCCAGTAGACAGTATGAGCCTGTCCTTTAAAAACAGGATGCCTTTGGTAATCAAACAAAGCTGTTTATTTCTGAGTGTGTTTCACTCACTCAATGTGCACAGGAACGACTGCAGTGGGCTTCGAGCCCAGGATTGTCATTCATGGACATACGTTCTTCTTTACAACTTTTGCACCATTCCATTGTTTTACTGAGGCTCATTATTGTACTGTGATTGAAAGTCTTCTGTAAATGTTAATTGGTTTTATGCCTTGATTTATGAGAAATTTGATCTGACGTCCTGATGTTCAGACTTTCACGAAGTCCTGGTTTGACCTGAACACCCCTCACATAATCAAAGAATTAGTATTGGATAAAATTACTAAATCTTGCGACATCTCTTTAGAATATAAAAAAAAAGGTTTTCCTACAGGCCACTGTTGTCCATAGATGAATATCTGGCTACGGGCAATGTCGACACGGTTCCAGGCCAGGGCAAGGCTCAACTGGTCTGGGGCTGATGCATTGGCACCTAGAAGAAGAAAGAAGAAGATAAAACAGAAACAGACAGTGCTCACTGAAAACACACTGAAACTGAAGCAAGTGCTGGTCGCATACACAGAGCATGATGAGATACAATGTGAAATGATCCAGAACAGTAATAAAAGAGACCACTTGGTGAGAATGTATTTATCTTGAGGATACTGTGAGGAGACGAGCTCGGTAGCTGACAGTGTTATTTATTCATCTATTTGTTATTTTATTTTTTATTTATTCCTTTATGTAATGATATGTCCAATCTTGATGCTCTTACTGTAGCTGTGACGGTTTCACTTCACTGAGTCCACAGTAAGATCCAATTAATAATGTATTCAAAAAAAAGAAGAAACAAAGCTGCCTTTATTTTATTTATTTATTATTATTTTTTATTTTTAGCAATAAAAAAATAAATAAAATCTTGTTATAATCTACTGTACACAGACACAGGGCCAACCATTCGAAATTATGGACAGAGTTTATCCAAACCAGTAAAGCGTTTTTTTTGCTCTTTATGGCACACATATAGGTTTTAATAAAAGTTTAATTTTGCTTAACACATGGCTGCCTGTAATTTGTTTGGCCAAGTACTTATCCCACACTGTTTACAAATAACAGAGAAGGGTTGGGGTGACAGATAAAGAGCTGAGATGTCTTTCAATGATATATTAACGTGTATTGTTAATTATACATTTAACGACCACTTAACTAGATACAGCTGTTCAGGCCCTTGTTAACACAACTATACTGTATAATCAGCCAATTACATGGCAGCAACTCAATGCATTTAAACATGTAGACATGTCTGCTGATTTAAGTGACTTTGAAAAGTGACCCTGATCATCTACTGGGATTTTCACTTACTGTACAACCATCTCCAGGGTTTACAGAGAATTGTCTGAAAATATCAGTGATGCCATATCTTGGGGCAAAAATGCATTGTTGATGCGAGAGTTCAGAGGAGACTGAACAGACTGGTTCAAGCTGATAGAAAAGTTACTCGAAATAACATCTTGTTACAACCGAGGTATGCCGAAGAGCAACTCTGTAAACACAACACGTCAAACCTTGAAGCAGATGGGATATAGCAACAGAAGATCCCACCAGGTGCCACTTTCTGTCACCTGACATCATGAAACTGAGGCTACAATTTGTACGGGCTGACCAAAATAGGACAATAGAAGATTGGAAAGATGTTGCCTGGTCTGATGAGTCTTGATATCTGCTGCGACATTCAGATGGCAGAGTCGAAATTTGGTGTAAACAACTTGTCTCATTTCTATTCTTCCTCCTGGCTGCACATCCATAATAACCAAGCTGATGAAGATAATTTATTGCTGTTCTTTGAAGGCTTGAAACATGAGAGTTGTTCTTAACAGATCTTCAAACAACAAAAATCCAAAAACAATCTGTAATAAGCTTTAAGACATTTGTTAGCAGAAATTAATATGACGTGGATGCCAAAAATGAAATGAAACAAATTAATTGATGTCTTCTTTGCCTTTAAGTGGTTTTTAAGAGCTAGTGCATTTATAACACCAGGACACAATAGAAGCATGAACAACTTAAACTTGCATGAAGAAAGAACTATAAGTGAGTTGTATTTCATAAATCATTCAAGGCAAAGCCACTTGGCTGCTTATTCAGATCTAATGGCTTTTATTAGCCTCAGAGTTCCAGACACGGTCCATTAATAGTAGCAGTGTTAGCTGTGGCAATAGACTATTTCGCGAAAGCTGTTCCAGAGATACAGTACATTGCAGAACTTCACAGCCCATGGTGTAGATTATAAGTGCAAGCCTGTGGTGGAATTGAAATAAATACTTACTTCAGGCTTTCAGGGAAGATCTCACGTTTTACCCAGAAGAAACCCACAATGCATGGGGAGAACACACAAACACAGACTGGAGGCGGGAATCAAACCCTCAACCCTCAGGGTGTGATGCCGCAGTGCTAACCATCTTGCCATTGTGTCGTTTGCTTACAATTTCCATTTTTAAAATCATTAATTAAATGTTTGATCAGTCAGCATAATATCAGTAAAGAAGAATGAATGAGAGGACTCTTCTTCTAATGATCTTTATGAAATTAAGATGTAACTTTATGTTAAAAATGTGAAATGAGAAACCCCAAATATTTAATAGCAGAATGTTTCAGGTTCGGGAAGTTGGAAAGGATAACCGGCTCTGGGTGTCTTCTTTAGTGCCTTGTGTCTCTTGGTCACAGGTTATTTAAAAGCAGGTTAGTGAATACAATAATGCAGTACAAGCTGCAATGGCTTCATCCCAGAGCTGTCCCATCGATCATGAGCAGAGGAGTGTAATCTCTTGCTAAAGAACTTTTCCTTCCAAATCTTCTAGATAAGCAGGAAGTCTCCTTCATTATTTATAACACCCATCTACAAAGCAGTTTGCCCTTTGTCACTCTCTAGCTGACTCTTTTCTCTGTCTCTCTCTTACAACCAGTCCTCTCTATTCTCTGCATTTGTTTTCGCTATAGACTTTTTTTGAAGGTGTTGGCCACAATGAAGCAAGGCTGAAAGGCTTTTATTTAATATTCATTACGAAGGACTTGATTGGAAGATTATTAAACCTTACTGGCACCTTTTGAATGGTTTTGAAAGAGGATGGTTGGAAACGTCAGTAAAGATTATGTTCAAGAGAAGCTTATACAGGTTTTCAGTGGGTAGTAATAAGTATCTTGTTAAACAGTATGGAAATGAGAAGCAGTAAAAAAAAAAAAGAGTCAATTAATGCATATCCAGGCCACTGAGTGATTCTGCAGTTGGGGGCCTATTTCAACCTTAAAAATTTAAGTACCATATAAGAGATCTAATTGAAAACAAGTTAACCTGTTTTAGGTAAACATATCAAATTTCTTTATTGCTGGCTGCATTAGTGTCTGAAAAAAATTACTTAATTAAAATTAACCAATGCATAAAATGTGGTTAGCTACCATTGTTAAGAACATAAGCCTTTATTTGTCACATATACATTACAGCACAGTGAAATTCTTTCTTCGCATATCCCAGAATAACTGTGGTCAGAGCTCACGGTCAGCTATGACACAGTAGCAGATAGGGTTAAGGGCCTTGCTTAAGGGGCCAAAAGTGGCAACCTGGTGGAGCTGGGGATCGAACCGCCGATCTCGAACCCAACACAAGGCGAATTATACCCTGGACAGAGTGCCAATGCATTGCAGGGCCCACATGTACTGAACACACACTTACACACACTAACACACACAAAAAACACTACGAACACAGACTGGAGGCGAGAATTGAACATTCGACCATGAACACTTATGTTCGAAATGACCTCATCAGCATATTATCAGTAAAGAAGAATGAATAAGAGAGCATGAGTATGAGTGCAGCTAGCCTTTGCTAACAAGAGGACAGTCTAAAACACTGGAGCCTGAGGACAAGAAGAAGGGTTACCCGTGTTCACCCTGCCCCAGCCGAAAACACTTGTGGAGACATAACCAGCACTTTACCCTGCCCATACCTCCCCATCACCCTGCTGATGGTGCCATGTCATTGATTGCCTCTAAGGATGCCACCCTGTCTTACTGCCCACTGCTTCCGCCACCAAGAACCTCACCTACCCTGCTGTCCTGAGAGTATCACTCAGCTTCCTTGCCCTCCTGAAACATTTTAACAGAATGCTGAATTTCTCTTATCAATTTCAAAATATTATTAGAAACATAACTACATTTTTCAAATTATATTCTTTGCTTTATAAAGGTTCTAGGTGTAATATGGAATTAGATTTAAACAAAACCAAAAAAATAACCAAAAATATACAACATGAAAACAGCTGAACGACATTTTAGTGGTTAGCCTCATCACAGTGTCGGGGGTTTCATTCCTGCCATGGGTCTGTGTGCATGTGTGAGGTTTGCATGATCTCCCCATACTTGGTGGTTTGTTCCAGGTACTTTGGTTTAATCCCACAGTCCAAAAACATGCAGGTTAGGCTGATGCCCTGCGATGGATTGGCACCCTGTCTAGGTTGTACCATGCCTCATGCTTACAGTTTGTTTATGTCCAAAAGGCCAATGTAAAAACTGAAAAACTATTTGTTTCGCATATAATGTTGGGTATTTAATAAAAAAAATACTTTCAGTTTATTTATTTTTTTGTTTAATTAATATATTTTTGTTAAGTGTTTTCTGACATAAATTTTATTTCATAATAGTACACATAGAAACTTTATATTTAAAAAAAAAATGAATCCAGGCTGAGGTTTAGAAGAGAAAATCAGCATTCCATTTCCATTTTTATCGTCAATTTTATTGTCTATTACATTTTTTTTGTTCAATCTTTTTTGATTCATCTCCAATTCCATACACTATTACCACAAGTCAAGACTAATTGATTAAGTTTGGCACACATATTACCTTTTAGTAAAGCTGTGAGAATAGCCAGATCAATGTCCTGGTGTCCCTCTGAACCCATCCGAAACACTGTGATCTAGAGAGAGAGTGAGAGATAGAGAGAGAGAGATTATACAATATGCTTTACCTCATCTGTAATGATCGGAACACCATACCTGTAATCTAAACATGATTGTATAAGTATTTTAGTCCTGTTCCACAGACTTCATGAATAATTTGCCCTGACGCTTTAGACATAACAGTCAGTGCCCAGTTGAAGGGCACCTTGTAGGGTCAGTACCCCCAGAATGCTTAGCATTCAAGAGATCAGCAGCAGCAGCTACAGATTTCATACAACTAATCCAGGTCTCGTTCCTGGTTAAAACTAATGACGAGGAGCGTGGAAGGCCGATTTGATGAGACGTGGCCATGAACCAGGCCTCTTTCATTCTCTAAACACAGCATGAAATTAAGGCATATTGAGGAGGGGTATTGGTGTTTGAGAAGAAAGAAATGAGAAGAATGTGCTTGTGTGTGTATGTATGTGTGTGTGTGTCTATGTGTGCAATATGATGTGGTAGCAATACCATGCTGTGAAAAAGTATTTTATTTATTTATTTTTTGTCACACTTTAATGATTGAGATCATCCAACAATTTTTATTATTACACAAAGATAACGCGGGTAAATACAAAATGCAGTTTTTAAATGGCAATTTCATTTATTGCGGAAAAATAACCTGTGTGCCCTGATATGAAAAAGTAATTGCCCATAAACCTAATAACTGGTTGTGTCACCCTTGGCGGCAACAACTGCATCACATCACATCACTGTTTTGCAGAGTTGTTTTAATTCAGTCCTACTAGAGGGTTTTGTGAACATGAACAGCTTGTTTAAAGATCCCAATTGGATTTAAGTCTGGACTTCCCACAGCCACTACAATACCTAAATTTAGTTTTTTTTTTTTTTAGCTTTTCAGAGGTGGATCAGGACTGGTGTGTTTTAGACCATGGTTCTGCTGCATGACCAAAATGGTCATGAACTGATGGCTGGACATTTTCATCAAGAATTTGGCACTAATTTGTGATATTGTTGTTACCTCCAAAGGTCTTTGTTATAAATCTCTGCAACTGCTTCAGAGTTGCTCTTTACCTCTTGGTAACCTCTCTGACCAGTTTCCTCCTGCCTCTTACATCCAGTTTGGAGCAATGCTCTGATTCACAGAAAGGTCTGTCTTCTACCACATCCCTTCCAGTTCCTAAAACGATAGACTTCTCTGTGCTTCCAGGCAGTAATAAAGCCTTTTAATTTTTTTTCTATCCATCTCCTGACTTGTGCCTGTGTCCAGAGATCTTTGGACAGCACGTTGCCGTAGTTGATTATTTGCTTTAGTTGCACTACCAATTCAAAATGACCACAGCTGATCAGAGTTAAAAGTTGAATAGTTTTGTGTGCCATTGAGAAGGTGATCAACTTTACCTTATTTAACTTATTTAAGTTATTTTAGGAGGGGGTGATCCTTTTCCAACTTAAAAAAAAAAAAAAATTCAATTATTTTTTTTTCTATGATTTTCTGTTGGTGTTGTATCTTTTACTTGGATGTTAATACATATAGTTGAGTACATATAGCTGAATAAAAAAAAATTAGATTTATGCTGCAATGCAACAAAATGTAATTAATTTAAAGGTGGTGTTCCTTTTCTATGTCCACATATATAAAATACATTGCAAGCAAAGAGAGAAAGAGAGATAGATAGATAGATAGATAGATAGATAGATAGATAGATAGATAGATAGATAGGTAGAGAGAGAGAGAGAGAAGGGGGGGGGGGAATTGCAAATCAACAGATTTATGAATGAATAGGCCGATATAGATAATGGAACATTGGGAGAGGTGTTTGGCATTAAACAAGAAGACAGAAATAATATAGAGTTACAATATCAATTCAGTAGGAAAAAAAATAAAATAGGCCATATATGAGCCATTGGATTGCAAATCTATCAATAAATGGATACATACAAGGATGAAAGATAAGATGAGGAGTTAGTAAAAAAAAAAAGAAGACAGAAAATGAATTTATACTGGTTATAAGAAAGATAGAGTGAAGGATGGAAGGAATGAAATGGAAAAAGATTTTGCTACTGTAAAAAGGAAAAAAAACTGTCTATGATGTAAAAGGAGTGTACAGTAGAAAGGAAGAAAGTGAGGGAGGAAAGAAACAAAACAAAGAAAAGAGAAGAAATTTGGATTAAAGGAGGGACAAGAAGTCAAGACAGCATGACAACAAAGAAAAAAGACAAGGAAAAAATGGAAAGGGAGAATGTACTGTGCAATGTGATAGATGGATGGATGGATGAATTCATGGATAGACGGATAAACAAATGGATGCCTGGTTTAAGTGAAGAAAGGAAGCAGGAAATTATGATAAAAAAGAGAGAGTTGGATTTGTTGTTAAGTAAATATTAAGAAGTCAGGGGTGGAGTGAGAAATTTCTAAAGCTATTGGAAGTGAAGAAGCGCTATAGACGTGCAGTCAGTGGAGAGGAGCTGCAGTGCGGTACAGTACATGGTGCAGTGCGCTACATGGTGCAGTGTGGACCAGCGTGTCATGTTGTTGTGCATGGTGTGGGTGTAGGTGCAGATGCAGGTGTGTGTTAGAGCTTCATGCTTTTGTCACTCAAACCTCAGCAATGTGTTTCAGAGGGTCGCACTGAAAAAAAGGACAATTTGTCTTCATTTGGTAGAAAATAAATTCCCCCCCTTTCCTGTCACAACACACACACACTCACACAAATCCATATGGAGACATACAGTACAGGCATGCAAGCGTATCTTCCTGCTTCTCTGCTTGATTTATTTCATGTTAATTTCTCCTAAGTCTTCATCCATCACCTTATATCCTCCTGTATATCTTCTAAAAACGCATTTTACTTACTTATTATTCTTGAAAAAGTCTGCAACCAACTTTTTTTTTCTGCTGTTCTCCATGTTAGAGTGTGTCTTGCATTCAAACTATTGAATACTTAATACTTTTATATGCTGTTAATAAATCAGACACACAAATAAATAGCAATATATGAATATAGTAACAAGTTGACCCGGCCTGCAGTACCACCCTGACCCACTTCCTCATTCTATTTATTTCTTTATGGATTGAAACCTGTATTTCCTGCACTAGATCTTGTTTTTAGTATACAGTATTGTTTTGTATTAAAATTATACACTCAGCTGACAGGGAAATGAAGAGAAAGTGGCACATCAGGCTGACGGCATGCCTACTTCTTCCCTGCTGGCTCTCATCTGCAATGACTCTTTTTGCAGTAACGATGGAAGGCATTATGGTCAGATGTAGATGCTGATTTGTCTCAGATCACTGACTCTGAAGTGCTTTTAACCCAAATGGCAAAATGGAGCAATCAATAGTTATGGAATTAGGAGAGTAGAGTCAACATCCCAGCCTGATTTGTGTAAAATCCTTACAGTGGTAATCAAACATGAAAAATAAAAGGAGCAAAGTACTTTACAATACAATAAGATACAATAAAAGTGCATTCATTAATCCATTATTTTCTAATGGATTAGAGAGAGCGAGAAAGAGAGAGAGAGAGAGAGATAGCGAGAGAGAGAGAGTGAGAGAGAGAGAGTGAGAGAGAGAGAGAGCGAGAGAGAGAGGACTCTCCTCCTTTACTGACAGCTTGATGAATCGAACCATCGTTTTCTTCTTGTAGCTTTTGCGGAAACATGGCTTGCGAATGAAATACAACCACGCCGATGCAAATAGCACTTGGTTTGCATCTTTTCTGCACGTGTACAAATAATATGAACATTTATCACAATTACTGCAACAAATAAGAGGGGTGTCAGAGCAGTGTGTGTGTGTGTGTGGGTCTGTGGAGAACCTGAACTGATTATGATATACGAACAGAGAAGTCCGACTTCATCATCAAGAACTCAAGTTTGATTTTTTGTCAACATCACATCTTATACTCTACAGTATAGCGCACCATGATGAGAGCACACAACACGAAAAGGGACCTAATTAACACCAATTTAGGGTAATTTCGAATTTCACATTATTTGCAGCCTCGCATACACTCATCTTGAACAATCCACTGTGTTTTTTTCTTAAGCAATATGAATTGATGAAATGAAGCAGATGGAATGAACATATGAACAGTTTGACAGCAATTCATGATAAATGTCATTCTCAGACTACTCATTTCGGAAATGTTTTTTTTTATCTGGCATACAAGGTTGTTTATAAAAAAGTATTTAATAAAAAAGAAATGCTAAATGACCTTAATTTAAAAGCTTTGACCTTCCACGTTTTTGGAAAACCATGACACGGGGTGGTGACATTTACATTTATAAGCCTGAAAGCACTGTCACATGATCAGTGAAGTAAAATCTTTTTTTTTTTTTTTTTTTTACCTCATTGGTGTTTAGCGGATTTTCAGATCATCTTAGAACCATTGCAGTCACCCCAGCGTTGATGAATTACAGATATGTATCATTTAACATCCACAATATGTTCTGTGAAATAGGACATTATGTGATTTAGATGTTGTGCAAACACTACAGTATGTTTACTATAGCCTATAGACTATAGTCACCAAATCTACTGTATGTGAAATCTATGTCAAATACAACCTTTTATTTCCCTTCAAAATTGTCCGATCCTTCTCTTTCTTCCTCATGATCCTGCTACCACTTAATAAATGCACAAGTGAGTTGTGTATAGGAGACATAAGACATAATGTAGAGTAAGAAAAAATGTGTTGCATTCACAGTGTCTGGTTTTATTCCCTCCATCTAATCCTCTTGAGATTTTAAACCTCTATTGTTACATAATGTGACCACAGAAGGCTATTAATATTATATGGTTTATTCCTGTAATATAATAAGGTGTTGTTCTCAACCACGTAAGTGAAGCTGAAACTGATAGAGAAAGAGATTGTTACAATTTGTTACCAGTGATCAAAGCATAAGATAGATATACAGTATATATGCATTTGTTTATTAAAACTCAACCAACATAGTATTGATACTAAAGTACATATTTTATCTCAATTGATCACAAATACAACTAAAAAGTGATTTATTTTTTCCATTGTGGCAAAACTGTGAAGGTTGAATTACAGTATGCACAAATCACACTTTTATAACTAAAACAATTTTCACATAATCTTTTGGCATTCGTGCTTTTTAATACTTTATATTAAAGTTATTTAAATAAGACATGCACAACATATTATCTCTCATTTTGCAATACTTTCTTTATTTGAAAAAACAATATCCAGATATGGAGTTGTATCATTTTGCTGTTAAACTTTTCATATAAGTTAATTTAATATGAGCTTTCGAGCTACGGAAAAAGCATGTTTTATTATAATTATATAGTAATTATATAATAATTCATAATTAATTAACTTAATAACATTTGAGTAATTTATGCAGGCAATCTTTAGTCATTGTTTTAAATAAAAATTTGTTAGTGTTCTTTCATAACAGACAATTAACATATAGTAATGTACTTATTGTTACTTGTCAAAGTTAATGAATGCAGAAAATGCAGCGATGCACCACAAGCAGCACTGCAGCTTAACATGAATATACTCTTCCTAAAGCTCTGGAGAGCCTGCAAAAACACTCTGAATTACACTTTAATCTGAAAAAGGCAAAAGGTACACAGAGAGACGTCTAAAATCCAGAGTGTACATCAAAGCTTAGCGCTGGATTAAAGTCGAAAGGAGTCTTCTGGGAGCCGAATGTGCTGCGTGCTGCATTTATACAGAGTTAATAGTTAATTGTTTTAGTCTTTTGCTTGTTTTTGTGCTAACAGATAGTATTGATTTCATTTTTATGCATTATTCATTGCATATGATGCACAGCAGTGGTTATACCCTGTTGTAATTTCCTCTGAGGACTGCTCTGTCTGTCCTGGTTTTTGTTTTTCTTCTTTCGATGGTGTTTCCCATGCTTGTTCACCAGCTGTCTTGATTGTTATTTTCCAAAAAAACTAAAATCTGTTTCTCATTAGCCTTTGTTCTTCTGTGCCATGTTTAGTTAATTATTCATTAGGGCTGTGAGAACTAATCTAAAATTGATAAAATGGTTTCAGTTATAAAAGTATAAAATTTGAAAGTATAAAATACCTTGTCATACTTTTCATTATGCACACTTCATGACACAAACAGCAAAGCTATTTGACTTGGTTAGCTTATACTGTTCGTAGGTATTTTCTTTTTCTAAACATAATTGTTTCAATTTAATCATATAGTGAAATGGTTTGGTTTTTGGAACATACATAAAATATATATTAGGTACTTTTAAAAAACATTTTTGGTACTATTGAAAACACAAAAATTATGTTTTGGAACCATAAATGTCATACGATTCCAGAGTTATCACTGTAGTGTAAATGTAATGTCATCCTACTTTCTGGTCACATCAGCAGGGCTGGAAGTCTATTCTCTGTTTCCAAGCATTAAAAACTAATGGGGTCAACCACAAAGCTGAGGAATTGAATCGATACTTCTAAATGATTAATTTAAAGCAAAATTAATTAGCGTCTTGAATGTTTGAAAGACAGCCAGTCCAACCAATCAGAATTGAGCAACTTACAGTATGGCTTGTAGTGCACGCCAAAAAAACCTGTCCAAGCGAGTCAGACTGTTGGTCCACTGGCCAAGCTGATCAGTTTTAAAAAAAAATCCTCGTAACCCATAGTTGATTAAAATACAAATGTTATGTGTAGTATTCAGTATAAAATCCTAAGATCCCACACTTGGTCATCATATCTGGTTTCTTCTGCCATTGCATCCAACATGTTTAGGTGTAAATTTAATGACTAGACTAAAAATTTCAGTGATGGTTATCCTTATTAAAAAAATATTGATATGATAAAAACATGCTTCCTTCTTCAGCCTTTATATCAAACCCATGACCATGATAATATAAAAGTTTTATAACAAGGTGCAATAGATCAGACTTAAAGAGAAGACATTATCTAACTCATAGATTTAAAAAAATATTTCTAGGATAAATATGCATAAGATTATTTTAAATTTACTGTAAGATGTGGGATTTCTGTCTCATTGATCCTCTATTGGAATTTGTTGCAGTTCCCATTTTGTATGTTAGCTTATTGTGCAACATCTCGAAAAGCCAGCAATAAAACACAGGCATATATATCTTAATAGTGATATATTTAAAATCGTTAGTTACTCAGAACAATTAGTAATTAGTATTTCAACCCAAATATATGAGGTTGTATATCAAGACTAAAAAAGCTTAACATTTGTAGAATATCTGACAAATACTACTCTGCCCATATGAATGAGCCACCACTAAGAATACAGACTTGTGGTAAAAAATGGTAAATATGAAATAATTATATTTAACCGTGAGGGTTATATTTTAGAAAATTAATCAACTGGTATGTTTAAAATGTCTTAGTGTTTCTCTTCAAGTGCCTCTAATTGCAAAATAAGTGAATGCTGGTTTCAAGTGTTTAGCCTGAGTGCAATTAACATGACTGCATTCCCATCTGCTTCCCTCTACGTGGGGTGTGAGATGAGTGTCTAGGTAAGTGTGGGTGTGTTAGAAAGCTGTAAAATAGAAATGGTTGTTAAAGCAGCTCACGTTTAGTGATGTGTGGAGTTGTAGCAGTGAGAACATTGTGTCCCAGGCTTTTCCTAATAAACCTTATAAACCATGCGAAATAAGGGTGGATATGTATAAAACCGCAGTGTAGGATATTAAAGAGAGGTTTTTGAAATGTTGAAAAGCAGTAAATGATCTTTGCTAAAGGAAGTCAAGATTTGTACAGAAAATCTTTACCCTGAGGGTTCAAAGTTCCTAAACATACAATGTAAACATTGGCTGTTTATGTAAAAATCCTCAGCAGCAACCTCATTTCCCCTCTCATCTTTTCCAGCCGCTCAGCCATCAGCATCACTCTCACTGGTTCGTTTTTTTCATGTTAAAATGATTAATAGGCAGTGTTGGGGGACGTTACTTTATAAAGTAACTAATTACATTACAAAATTACTGTCATTAAAAAGTAATCAGTTACATTACAGCGTTACTTACTGATAAAAGTAACTAGTTTGAGTACTTTTCCATGAAAACTCCTTCGTGATTTCTTATACAGTACATGTTGTTTTAGTCAAGACCTTTATAATTATTCTACCATCATCACTCAGCCAAGTTTGGCCCATAATCTGTTAACTATACTAACAGCAGGAATAACAGAGGGGGTGGGTTATTGGGGCGGGGGTGGAGCTTGTACAGTAGGACAACTTTCACGCACAGACAAATACTAACAGAATGACTGCTGTCTGACTCACAGAGTTCATAAATTGTCTGAATAATGGATTTCATTTTTGAAAATATAACTAAATAACTGAGTACCTAAATAGCGAACCTTACACATTAGATTACTATAAAGTCCTCTAATGCGTTTAACCCAACACTGTTTATAGGTCACTTTGTGGCTTAACAAACAAAAATCATTCCCCTGAAACTGCTCATGTACAGGGACTGGACTAAAGAAGAGAGGCAAGAAAGTGCTCTAGATTTCTGCACAGTACTGTACTTAATATTTTTAACATGAGTTCTCCATCATAGAATATAAAAAAAGAAAAATACATTCAACCTTCCCTTCATTGTGTTACCTGAACAATTTCACAGAATGAAATGCAGTATTTGGAAAGTTCATCAGTATGCATCATCTAAATTATTTGAAAGATTACTGGAAGAAGCAAGTCAACTTCTCTCATTGTTTTAAATCTGTATTTTTAATTAGATGTGAAATATAATCCTGTTTAATAAATTATACATCCGACTAATCATGTGTGTGACATAAAATAATACTAAAAGCATGGATGATAGTTAAGCACATTTGATGTATTTGCTAATTCTAGGTTAAATAGCAAAACTGTCAGCAAAGCAATCATGTCAAAAGGCTGCTGAACCACAATGTGCGGCTTCTCCTGAATGATGAACATGGTGCAGAATACAGGTCTGGAGACACACAAGCCTATATACTGTACAGTCTTGCTGTAAAAATTACAGACTGCAAAAGCAGACACAAGCACTTCATCAATCTGATATTCCATCAAAATAATAATAAAAGCAAAAACCCTCCAGACAAACACTGATCCCAGCATCCCAGGTGCTAACCCCTCTTTCCTAGTAAATAAGGCTCATCAATGTACCTGAGATATTCTTTATAAACTTCTGTCACAGCCGTATTGACAGCATTCCCTCAGAATGCATAACTTGGTCATAAAAAAGCTGTACAACAGCAGACTGCAGAGATCAGGACTGGATAATTAAGCCAGCAGAAAGAGTGAGCAGGACAAATCTACCTCATTTGGATGATGCTTTACACTAGCCAGCGGATAAAGAGGTCTAATGACATCATTAAGGACACAACACACCATGGATGCATGTTTCATTCCCCTACTTTCTTGTAGTACATACTGTACGCACATATACACACAAATTATGGGAAAGCTTCTTCCCAGCTGCTTTAACTCTACGATTGATCCTCTGCATGAGATCATTAGTTGCAAGCACATCACACTGCCTGGGCTTTGCACATCCTGTGCATCTTACTCCTGGGGACACTTCTTTTTACAAACATTCATCATTTGTTAACAGTGTATATGCATCTTGCATCTACTAAGCTCCTTACTGCTCCAATAACTGAATATATGATTATTCAAAGCACACCTGGGTTTTTGATTTTGCAGTTAAGAAAGTAAAAAAATACTGCTCCTTCCAAGCGAGTCCTGGTAATGTGCAAATAGTGTGTTGGGCAGTATAAGGTTCTGCATTGTCCTACTAAAACAGAATGCTCTTGGTGATCAAACTAGGAGAATGTTTTTACCATTAAAGAAAAGGGCATTAAAGGAGTTCCTGAAAGGCCAGCGTTTGAGGCATTAAGTAAAACCAGTCTAATCATGGCTCTAGGCGTACTGAGAAAACTTTCACACTGATGGCATCCACACATTTATGAAACAATGGGATAAGTGCATTAGTGTAGCAGCAGATTATACAGTATAGAGAAATGATGGTAGATTTTACTCTTATAAATGTGTTCTGTTATTCTGCCCCGGTTTGACTTGAATGCCCCTCTTTATCTCCATACCATAAATCAATCAATAAATCAATCAATCAATCAATAAAGTGACAATAAGGATCATATCTTATATAAAAAACTAAATATTCATATACAAAAAAAATATATAAGAGAATATATGATCCTCTTGATCACACAAGAAACAATGAAATTGTAAATACGTTGAATAGTTGGAAAGTCCAATAAAAGGGACATGACTTTTAAAAAAGCATTTATTTCATATAAGTCACTATTATATCTTCTAAGAGATATAGGACCTAAATGCCACTCACATTGTGGAATCTCCTATTTTATTACATTATACAGAGTTTACTAGAAAACTACAGTTTTCTCCATCAGGTTTAGTTTTTTTTCAGTCAATAATCAGACGAGTCTTTAAAAAAGCATGTATCTATTTTTTGAGCTAACTGAGCTGAAATCAATTTTTGTCTGCTTACTTTGGACACCTCGCACAAAGCCTAGCGTAGCAGGCCCTTATAACAGGTCACGCTGTCCATAATGACCGAATGCCTTTTGATTCTCATCTTTGTACTGAATTTAAAGTTTGCATCCACTGATCCGCTTCGAATCATTTATCGTGTACGAAAGCACGTCAAATTTGCACACAACTCAGAAGACATATGGCAAATGATTGTAATGGATTTGAAACAAATAACAGACATGAGAAGCAAAAAAAAATAAAATTGAAAAAAATCACACAAAGAAATTAATTAAATAAATGATTTAATAATTAGACAAACACACAAAGACACTGATTTACAATAATTATTGTTGCAATCACAGGATGGGAGAAGTGAAAATGAAAACAGATCTGCAAGATGGGAATTAGTGTAAAGCGCCACCATGACAAGGAAGATGTTTAGTGGATGTTCCACAGCATTCTCATTAACTGTAACTACTGTATAGATGCATTAAAAAAACATTGTGTAATTTTGAATTCATTATTATTATTATTTGTTTAATTAATTTAATAAAAAATCAATTGAAATTCAATTTAATCATTAAAATGATAATTATTCAAAAAAATCAATAATTGGCAAGTTGCTGCAGTATGAACTAAATGAAACATATCAGGACATGATGTTATTGGAAATGAGTTTAACTTCACTATAGTGACATGGGGACTTTCAATATCACTGCTGATCCCGGTTTGGATATTTGTTAAACTGTTTACTCGTGTTTGTGGTTCGGTGGGTGGCGCCGCACTCACCAGCTCTTTCTTCTTCATACACTCCATGAGGATGATGAAGAGGTGCTGAGCCTGCGTGCGGCTATACGTGAACGTTTTCTGGATGGTAACGAGCAGCTGGTCCCGCAGAGACTCGTTTATCAGCCTGCACGCGCAACCGGAGAGAAATACAGATCAAAAACAAGCCATGACATAAAATAAAAACAGAACAGTTTAACATTTTATAACACAAAAGCGCATCATGAGTTTGCTGAAGGGTATTTACACCAACAGTGATTTTTTTTTTTTTTTTTTGCCTTGTGTGTGGGTTTTATTTTTTATGTATTCCCATAACAACTGAGTTTTAGATGGTAGCACCACACTAAGGTGATAAAACCATTTATTTCACCACAAAGCCAATGATCTCCTGATAATATTCAGACTTCAAGTCTATTTTGGCCACAAATAGAAATTTTTAACAAAATATGCAACTTATTAAATCATAACCTCAAATCTTTAGTTAGCAAATGACTGAAATCAATTTCAATTTGAAAGCTAATCCGAAGATTACTTACAATGGACACAGAATGATCTCTCAGTAACTACACAACAAAATAAAATACATGCTCATACACCAATTAGCCACACAATTAAAACACCAAGCATCAAGCCTAGTGTACAGTAGTGTATGCTCTTCTTGTGCCACATGGCCAGCTCTGGCCCCTCTGTGTCCGGCATTGGGACATTAGCAGTGGATCCTTTGAGTTCTGTGGGCTGTTGTGGTGGATCCTCGTCTTGATTATCTGGAGCATTCCATGGATGCTCTGTCGGATGAAAATCATCAACCTCATACTCTTTGCCTACAAAGCCGCATATGCATGTGATGTGATGTACTGGGTCTTGTGATACCTTTCTATCATATCCAGATTGACTGTTTTACACCAGCTTCTTCTGTACAGGCATATAGAGTATAAGTGTATGATCCTTTCAACTGTGTACACATATATAATTGATAATCAATGTTATTTAGTTTAGTGCTGTGACTATCAGTGTATATGGAGCAAAACAGGAAGTACATAGGAAGTGAAGTAGCTGGATGGAGTTTGGAAGACCCTCTTCTGGTTGGTACAAGTACTTGTATATTCTTGCTGAACAGTCAAGAGTTGTTCTATGGTTTGTGTCTAAACTGCTTTATGACATCATGCTCTCCCACTATTAGAAATTATTTTTTGCTAACGGTCAATGCTGTTCATCCGAAAACCTTTTAAAAGTTATTATACGGAATTATATGTACAGAAATAGGGCCAAAACAATCCACTACAAAGAGTAACTGGCCAATCAATGTTATATCCAATACTTAATGTATTTAATGGCACTAGTTGGATGCAGAGCTTGATATTCAAACTGATTTTTGGCCTCTATAAAAATGTTTAAAAAATATTTACATTTTCAATTTAGCTTATTTTTTTTAATAGTAGATCTTATCTAAAGTTATGTATATTGGCTAGCTTAATGCATAAATCTAACGTGCTGTATTAAGCTAGGGTGCTTTACATATCACAACATTTTCAGCTTATTACGTTTGTCTCAGTGGATATAACATGAAATAAAATGCTAGTTACTAAATTATTATCCTTGTCCGATTAATTTTGTTTATATGAATATCTAGTTCTTTTTTTTTTCTTTTAATTGTGCCCATTTTCAATTACTCAAATTTTCTGTATATGTTTTACTTAAATAAATGTGACCATGCTCAATGCCGAATGTAATTTCCATTTTTTTGTAACCTCCTAATTATAGACATCTCTTCCCTTCCCATTTCCTAAAACTAAAATGTACTTATTCTCTGCATCACTCACTTCGTCCACTTTGCATTTCCACCATTAGTACACCCCCTTTTTGCTATAAATGATTCACCCCTTGTTAAAAATAAATGACTTTTAGACACTGCTGCCTTTTCCTCCACTGTTGCCTGTCTGCAGACCCCACGAACAACTTTCTCAGATCACTAAGTCATGTCCATCACGGTGACCTCTATACCGTTAATCTCATCCTCCACCACATCCATCTCGGTCCTATTCAGTGGTCCCAGGTGGGCTGTCAGGCCACTAATCTGCTGTCCAGAAAACCAACATTCTCTCCACCATCTGACAGAAAACCTGGATCCCTCTAAAGAATATACACAAGCTGAAATCTAAGCTGCTTCATTATCTGCGTTCTGCATTCTCTTATTCTCAATGGATTGGCTACCCAGTCAATGGAGTTATGACACAGGTACAGTATGCAGCACAATATACAGTACTGAAATTCGCATTTAAAATCTCAAACACACATGTGGATGGGGCAAAGCTCTAGCTGGACGTGACCCCGGTAGTGAAAAGGAAGTTGTGTTATGAACTTGTGGTTGGAAATGAGTCTCTCGGTAGAGGAGAAAGGGTTTAAACAAGCCCCTCTAATGTGACCTCCAATAGGATGATCTTCTCCCCCAGT
This sequence comes from Clarias gariepinus, assembly GCF_024256425.1. Classification (NCBI taxonomy): domain Eukaryota; kingdom Metazoa; phylum Chordata; class Actinopteri; order Siluriformes; family Clariidae; genus Clarias; species Clarias gariepinus. Next base: position 9,588,683 of record NC_071120.1, read on the forward strand.
TTGTTGCATACTGTAGCTCTGCTCTTCTCTGGAGGCATGTGGCTCAGCAGGAGCTCATCTACATACCCTGATGGCACATTAGCAGAAATAAAGGGATTTGTAAAAAACGCATTCATGCAGAGCTCTAAGACCAGTGGTAACTTAAAAAATAATGTTGTTCGATTGCTTGGATTGAATATGGATGTACTGTAGGATTGGTTTTGTTTCACTTCAGAAAAGCCCTTTGCTTAAGCTTCACTGAAAAGCAGATTCTATTGTCTCCATTGTGTTAAAATCTCTTATTGTCAAACACCAAAAATGGCTAATCTTCAAAAACAATATACCGTGTAAAATCTGTTATTTTCCCTTCAATAGACATTTTTATAGCCATTTGTTATCTATCCAGATTTTTTTATATTGCTCCTGTGTGCTCTGACTCAGAATGGTGGATGAAACACTTTTTTTCTCTCTGTATTGGCTAGTCCTCATTCCTTCACAATGTTCTAACACAATTCTCTTCTTTCTCCAAATTATGTTCTAGTTAATTAAATAAATGCATCTCATTTCCACCTAAGATAGTCCAGAGTGTCTCCTCCAAAACTACTGCTATTCATGTCGAAAAAGGACTCATATCTTACTGTGAATGAAGGTGTAAAACTGATAGACACCTTTATGGAAGACTTCAAGCACAGTACGGTGATGATATTCAAAATATTTGAATGCTTTAAAGAAGGTTGAACGTTTATGAATAACTTGCAGAAGAGGCACATTTGTCAGTGGGAACTGTACACACGATGGTTCACCAACACCACTTGCACTTTACAGGATGGGAGGTATTGATACATCCCCCGTACAGTCCTGACTTTGATCCTAGCCATTTCCACATGTTTGGGCCATTAAAGGAGTTCCTGGGAGGCCAGTGTTTCAGAAGGCAGTCCAATCGAGGCTCTGGCGTACTGAGGAATCTTTCCACCTTATGGTGTCCAACACTGGGATACGTGCATCGGTGTAGCAGGGGATTATATAGAGAAATAAAGGGAGATTTTCCTCTAGTAGCATTGTTCTGGTATTCATCAACACTTAAAAGTCTTCAAGTTTGACTTGAACACCGCTTATACTGTATGTTTTATCAGGGGTGGGCTTGTGGCAGACTCAAAAACAGACTATAGCATCAAAAATGCTTCAGTTATTTGTCACTATGTTTGGGGAGCAGTGAGCAGTTAAATGTAGCGCAAATGGAACCATATGAACGGGAAGTGCGTGATTTAACGCAACAAGCGACAATAACAACTAAAATAACACATTAGCTAATCTAACCGCATCATTACCATTTGTTATGTTGGGGTAATTGGGGAAGAAATTAAGATGCAATTAATTGTTCAGCGTCACTCTGTTAAAGTATGTTTTGTTAATGTATTTTGTTTTATAATTTATTATTGTACTTGTTAGCAATCTGGGGGAAAAAGTGTAACATAATATATTTTTTTATAATAAACTATGATTTTTTTAAACTATACAACAAATATTGTTAGGTATAAATTTAGAAATATTTTTGTTAATTTTGTCAACCATTACATTTAGATAACGAATATTTATGTTATATTAAAATAATAAATACATCAATAGGCTTTATTATTAAAAAAGTGGGCGTTTAGTAGAACATTCCCTTTATTTACTTACCCTCCCTCCTCTGAGTACTTGTGACCAAATGCCAGGATGTCCGACGCTCGGCCGCTGCCGTCACACACCACCACCGGCACAGGCGGCGTGTCCCTCAGGTACTCCAGCACGATGGAGATTACATTTGGGCCGCCTTCAACGATCAGCGCCACTACAGGCACCCCCTGCCCGATTCCTACATAAACACACACACACACACACACACACACACATACACACACACACACACACACACACACACATATAATGGGAAATAATCAATATTGGGACCTGTTCAGGTCAGCCTGCATCACATCACACCACTCATCATTAATCATTTTGTAATTTATAACAACACACCTGCAAATGTTTTATTACTTGTTTATTGTTTATTCATTTTTATTTGTCACATCAATAATGTTTAAGTCAAACCGGGACTCGTGATGAATGATTGCATAAAACCTATTGAAGACTTTAAGCACAGTATGGTGATGAGACTCTTAGCCACAGTAAAATATTTCAATAGTTTAAAAGTTTTAAAGAAGGCCATACACTGATAACTGACAATCCCAGCCAATACTGTATGGCTCGGAGCCCACTCCAGTTGGCCTATTAAAGGAGTTCCTGGGAGGCCAGCATTTCAGACGTGAAGCAGGCAGTCTGATCATGTACTGAGAAAACTTACCTGCCTTGATTATCTGTAAGCACTAATAGGCAAGGCATAAGCGCTATAGTGTAGCAGGGAATTATTTAACTGTGTGTAGCTGTTGTGCACAACCAAACGTCCTGGTTTGACCTGAGCACACTTTGTATAAACCTGTCTTAGAGCCAGAAGTAGTGCCTGAGCTGCTGTAGACCAATCAGATTCGACAGTCCTTTAGTGTAAACTGACATGTTGCTCCCTTTGAGAGGTCACAACGGCGGACCATCTGATCCGCAGATAACTTGGACGCAACCTTCCCATTTTATCTGAGCCTAGGGCAGGCACTGCATCCAGTGGGCGGGGTTTAGGCATTGGGTGGGAACTGAACCTGGGCAGGTGAGAGACCGACCACTAAGCCACCAGTGCCCATCAGTGTATAACTGTATAACGGATATTAAAGCTAAATCGTAAAATACACATATTTCGTATACCAAAAAAACAAACAAAACAAACGAATAAAACTGAAGGAAATTAACTGGTATTGGTATCTTAATAAAAAAAAAATACGACCCATATTTCTTCATTCTGTTTGATCTTCGCAGAGAGGAAGAGAAAGAAAATAGAGAGATGAAACCTGTGACACTATTCTCTTAGCTGGAAGATTTGTTTGGTTGTGTCAGCTTTTGACAAATGTCTTTTGAAGTATTTTGTAAATCATTTATTAATTTCTTGAAATGATTATTTCCTTATACTAAGCTAATGATGAATAGCTTTGTTAATTACTCTGTCTTTTTTCTTGGCATCTCTGCTCTTGGCTTTGACTGCAATGTCATCTGCTATACAATGTAATAGAGTCAAAGTGTGGACGAGGGACATTTAGAACGACAGCAAGAGAGAAAGAAAGCAAAAGACAGAGAGAGAGAGAGAGAGAGAGAGAGAGAGAGAGAGCGCGAGATTGATAGTTGGCCAGTATTCTGCAGGTGACTGGCCTTTCACATGGTTTCACTGGGATCCTGCTGTCAGGGTCAGTCACTGTTCATGCATGCAAACACACACACACACACACACACGCACACACACACACACACACACACGCACACACACACGGTTAAAGCCTATAGCCATCAGGTTCACATGTGCCCTGGAGAGATGGCACAAACACTTCCTCTCTTTCTCGCTTTGTGAACAATTAGCCATGATTGTGAGTTGATTAACAAGCGGTGCATAAAGCAGCTGCGTCCAAAGAAAAAGAATGAACCTGTCAGACCTCCGGTAGCTTCCTCTCTCCAACTCTCCATTCTTCCTCTCTCCCCCTTCCTATCTCACTCTAATACACTGACTGTCATGCTGTAATATCGTGGCTGTGGTTCGAACAGCATGCCGCAGTGGGATCCCACTCCAAACGCATGAATAATTCAAGAAAACGGGAGTGCGAGAATGAAAGGGAACGATTCCGTTAAAGGGGGAAAAAGACAGTGGGGGGTCTATAGGAAAAGTAGGAAAAGGTGAGACAGGGAGGAGGATGACGGTTTGGACAGGCAGGTATAAATGCAAAAGAAAACAAAGAAAGGGAGAGAGCATGAAAGCGAGAGAGAAAGGTGGAGGGAGGGAAGACTGAGGCTCCCACATCGGCTGTCATTGTGCCTAAAACGGGATCAGTTACATAAAACGCCTCTATTTATAGCCTTCGCTCTCCTCAAAGCCCTGTCATTACACGACTCAACTGGTGCAAAATAAAAAGAGTAAAAAATATTTATCCCTCTTTTTTCTGCTTTTTAGCTCCTTGGAGGACCGCCGTGTTTAGTCACATGTAGTGTAAATAGCTGTCATTTAAACCTGAAAGGCTTTTGCGCCGCCCAGTTGCAGGAGAAATACCATCTGTTTTAACACATATTCACGTATTGCTTGTAACAACCGAAAATGCCCTACTGAGGACCTAAACTCCTTTAGCAGAAACACCTGTACACCTGATTATTCATGAGATTATTTAATCATTAATTGTGTGGCAGCAGGAAAATGCATAACAAATACTGTATGCAGATGAAGGTCAAGACCCTAATCATCATATCAAACATTAGAACGTAATCTCAATGAGTCTGATTGTAGCCTGGTGGCTTGTTTGGGTATTTCAGAAACCGAAGAGAGAGGCATTAAAAGAAGGGATATGATTATTCAATTAATCACTCTTTACAACCATGACAAACAGAGAAGCATCTCACAATGAACAAATGACAAATCTTGACATAAGAGCACGTTGGGTTCTACATGTGTGTCAGTAAAATCTGCGGTAGACACCCTCAGATATGGTAGGAAAACGACCAGGCCACATTTTCAACTCTTGTACTGTCTAACCATCTAATTATATTTCCCTACTTGAACTATATCACTAAAATAATGTTATAAAGTGAAACCACGGATTGCGAGTGATGCGGTTCGCGAGTGTTCCGCAAGACGAGTAAAGATTTTTAATAAATTTTGACTTAAAAAACAAGCAAGTTTTGGTTTACGAGTACCCAGTATCATGTATTACGCATGCGTACTTGTTTTGACGCCGAGCGTCACGTGATCACAACTGAGCCAACGGTTTTCTCTCTCTTATGCGTTGCGGAATTGTGAGTAATCGTCTCCCCTGTTGGGTCTTAGTAATACTCTTACTGGTATAATCAACATCCGTGCATGCGTGTATTGTTTACTATAACACTTTGACCACGTGTTTTTTATTTATTTATTTTTGGGCTGTGGAACAAAATAATTGGAGTTTCCATTATTTCTTATGGGAAAATTCGCCTTGATTTACGAGTGTTTTAATATACGAGCCAGGACAAATTGTGCTCGTACTCCAAGCTTCCACTGTACTCTCATTTGTTTTTAGCAGGTACTTTATGGATGTCTAGCCATCACTTTATATTTGCACATTTCCTGTATGGTGTATCCAATAATAAAAAAAAAAAATTTCCCTGGTTACATTCCACCATGAATACATACTGTACCATCACAGAGAATTGGTTTATGCTGGTTGTGATTAAATTTGTGACATGGGGTTAACGTTAAACCTGGACTTGTAATGAAATTTCTTATAAATGTAGATATAAAACCTTTAAGCACAGTACGATGATGAGACTTTTATTTCCAGTAAAATTTTAAGCAGTGAAAATGTTTTAAAAACATCCATGGATCCCAGCAGGGTGGCTCGAAGCCCACTGCAGTCGTTCATGTGATTGTTCAGCAATAGAACACCTGATCGTTGAAAATCGATGGATAGCTTGTTGCTAATTTACAGAAGAGATAAATCTGTCTGTGGCCACTGTACACACAGACAATCACACCACAGGAACTTGGCTGGAAGTTATTACCACATCCCACCTACAGTCCTAAACCTTGCTCCAAACCATTTCCAGTCTGATCATGGCTCATGGTTCGGGTATACTGAGTAAACTTTCTACCTTGATGGTATCCATGCAATGCTAGGATGTGCATTAGTGTGGCAGGGGATTTTTACTCTCATAACTGTGTTCTGTTATCCTGCACAATAAACTCCTGCTTTGACTTAAACGCCCCTCATACAGTAATTATATATATATATATCTGTATATATATATATATATATATATATATATATATATATATATATATATATATATATCTGTATATAGTGTATACATACACATTGTAGTAGTAATGTTTTTATTTTAAAAAAGGAAGACCAGAGGTATCTTACAAGGGTTTTTGCGAGGTGTTAAGCTGGTTCTGTGACATTAAGCGAGTGGGAGAAAATGAGACTGTGAGAAAATGAGGTCCGGGAGTTTCTAATTTTACACTTCAGCACAAGTGTCTTTGCGTGTGTGTGTGTGTGTGTGTGTGTGTGTGTGTGTGTGAGAGAGAGAGAGAGAGAGAGAGAGAGATGGAGTAATTAAACAATAATAGGTGTTAAACTTATTTTTTTATTTAGCTATACCATCCGGTCAACATTAATATTAAGACTATGTTTTTCCCTCCTTTTATACTTAATAGCTTGTAACCACACCAAACTTTCAGATTATTAGATTAGAAACTGTTCTAGGAATTGAAAGACACTTTTTGGACTGTTACCGTTACCACCACTAATGAATTATTTGGAGCACATTCATCCAGTCATCAATGATGTCATCGAGAATGATAGTTGCTTGCAATGACTTTTGGCTTCCTGCCAGCAGTCAATTATGTTTCTAGATACGGGAAGCTACATTGCTTAGGACACCATCACACACTCACATACTGCAGGCAATTTGGAAACACCAAACATCCATGACTTTTGTAATGTGGGAGAAAACGGAGTAACTTTTTAAAGAAAAGCACCAAATGTGCAAACTTCATGTACACAAAATAGAAGCAAGATTTGAGGAAGTTAGCTGATACTGTAAAGTGGAATAAATGGAAAACCACCTCCATGGTTTATTGCCCTTACCTTTTCGCCTTATAGTACCGTTATAAACTTTGTTAATTACACTGTCAGTCTGTCAGTCGCTAAATGTTGGTTGCCAGTTTGGTGCTTGTGAAACTGTTCTATAAAAGATCACGCTGTTGTATTGAATATCAGCATGGCTATACTCTTATACATATGGCTATAGTCAGTACAACAGCATTCCCTCCAATGTGATAAATAAACTTCTTCCAGAGGCTTCACTACAGTATATTATTAATCTAACAATTGGTTTGTTATTAATGCTAGCCATTTAAACCCATATTAATGAGTTGTAACTATAGACATGATAATGCATCCAACTACTGTCTGAGCCACAAAAAATATGGGGTCCTTGAAGGTAAGATTTAAGTTTTGTTGCCGTACTAATACATTAACAGATCTAATTGGAGTTTTGTAATTTGGACTTTCAAGATGTGATTTACTACCCGAATGCAATGAAGGCAATGAGGAAATCAAGTGAAACATTTGCCTAGCAACAAAAGTAATCTGACACCAAATTACCCTCTTCAACTGTGAGCAGAAGTCTTATAAGAAATTGTCTTGGTGCGCTGCTAGAGCTAATAATCCAGTTACTGCAGGACGGCAAAGCAAACGAGACTGCGCGATGCTAAGGATCATAAAGCACAGTGTGACATCCAAAGGCGCAAACAGAAACTCACATTAGCAATTTGTTTTAAGTTTGCATAAAGGGATTGTGTTTGAACTCTTTGTATTAAGGCATCGGACTCTGGGAGACCACATCAAGATGAGTTTGGATAGAGCACTTACAATAATAAATTAGCAACCTTGAAGTGTCAACCTTGACATAACAGATGAACAAGAGAAGCTGCTGAAATCCTTCAGTTAAACTTTATTAAAACATGTGCACCATCTCAAATGCTCATGTTAATTTCTAAAGTACTGCGCAAAGGTTTTAAGCCACCCTTAATTTCTTCATATTAAATTAAATAAAATAACGTAGCATATTAAGAAGGAAATAAAAACAAATGTACTGTGACAGGCTGAAAAAATTGTGAAAAAAACTAAATATACAATTGAAAAATTGGTTGTTTAATGTGACAACCATAGCAGCATCCTCATTTCCCCTCTTGTCTGTTTCAACCACTTAGTATTCAGCATCACCAGTATACTAATCACCCGCCTGATCATCTGTCACCATCTGCACCTGTGATTCATACTGTAGGTCACAGTGTGGTTTAACAAACTCAAACATTTCTCTGAAACTAGTCAGGTACAGGGACGGAACTGAAAATAAAAGCCAAAAAATTATTCCCGAAATAAAAAAAATAAAACCTATTTAAGACTACATTAAAAATACAAGAAGCCTCGTTTGGCTTGTTAATAGACAGCTTAGGAATTCTGCACAGTACTGCTTATTCCATTTTGTGTTTCCAAACATTCCGGTCTGATTGTTTCGGTAGCTAGCAGGAATTAGGCTTTTGATTACTCTACAGTTATGAAAAGTTACACTATACAGTAAATCACAAGTTTTAGATCAGCTAGATTTTTCTTATAGTTTAATCACTGCTATAGCCACATTATTGAGTCTTAGATTCTACAGAAACTCTAATTTTACGATTTTATTAAAGGAAGCTTAAGTTGGAGGGTAAATCATTAAGCTAATAAAAAAAATAGACTCAGGCAGTGCTGGTATTCACTTTAAATAACTGATGTACAGTAGGCTTTTCCCATAAGAATCTGAAGTAAACCCTACTAAAAGCAATCATCATACATTGACTAATGTATAAGAGATTTGTGATATATATATATATATATATATATATATATATATATATATATATATATATATATATTTTTTTTACATCTGTATTTGTTTTAGATAAAAGGGTTCTGTTGGCTGACGAGAAAAGAAACTAAAGAGAGACATTGTGGGATTAATTAAAACCAGATCTAGTGCTAGAAGTGCTTGTGTTCAGTCAATTAATGAGCAGCATTTTCCCGACAGACGAATGAGGAATATGAAAAATATTGAGCAGACGGATAATGGACAGAAATAATGACCACAATAAACACAGGAGTCTAACTGCAGGACAGTAGCCACAATGGCTGTTTTATCTCAAAGAAAAAAAAAACTCAAAATCTGATCGAATTTTAATATTAACAGCATTTACTAGGGTTGTACGGTGCAACACTTTTGCTCATTTTTGCTTGGGCGACAAACTATGTTCTGTAGACGGCAAATTAAACGGTGTCAACAATCAAGACACCCTACTGTCACGTGTGTGGTTTAGCGGGTGAGGCATAGGTGCAAAGGTTAATACTTAAAAATTGTAATAAAGGAAAGCAAACATAGACTAAACACGAACAAACCAAGACTATAACATGATGCATAAAACAAAACAGGCAACATATATCAACAATCGACAATCAGAATAAATGCAAGACATGAGTGAACTAAAGATATGCCAACTGATAACCCAACTAATTAGTGAACTAGGCCCAAATGAGTGAACCCATCACCTCACCGAAATGCATTCTGGGACATGGAGTACAAAACAAACAATGTCTCAGGGTGCAAGGCGTCCTCGAGGGATCATTCCTGACACCTCCATGGCCGACAATCCAGTCTTTAATAAGCTAACAGTTAGAAGCAGCCTGTCACCAATGATGTAACTCAACCAGAGTCTTCAAAGCTCTCTGGTTTTCTCAGTTCACAAAATAAAAATAAATAAATAAATAATTTAATATAACATGCCAGAAGGTGATTTCGCTCCTCCAAATCGACCCTGGGTGTGAATATGTGTACTACATGGTGCCTTGTGTTCAACTGGCATTCCATCCAGAGCATATTCCAGCCTGGTGATGCAGGTGATGGGAGCAATGCTCTGTGCCAACTGAACAAGTCCATTGAGACTGAAATTATCCCAAAGCATTCTAACCAAGTTCTTCATTTGGCTTCTTTTTAATGGGGCATTGGAGTGAGGAACAAGAGAGGCTGACAGGGATGCATTGATTATTTGCATTCATAAATAAATTAGTAATATCAGATAGAGAGAGAGAGAGAGAGAGAGAGAGAGAGAGAGTACCCAGAAGGCTATCCCCATATGGTACAGTGGGAGTCATGCCAATATGCCACAACCCGCTGAGGAGACGTTCAAAGGAGGCGGCAGGAAATGATATCCAGAAATAGTGTGCTAAAGCCAAGGGAGCAACAGATGCCACCATCACACAGAGCCCTAAAGCAGGTTTTAGGCTAGAAAGACTGGCACCCTGATGGCATGACAGCCACAGAATGATTTCCTTCAAGTGAAACATTTTGGCATGTACAATACATTGGTAAAACAACTAACAAAATACGAACATCTGAGATAAAAATAGGTAAAAAAAAAAAAGGAAAATAAAGTATGGAGCTGTCCATGGTGCTGAAATGAAAGGCACGGCAATTCACTTTCTGGTGATAATACAGTTTAAACTTTAGTGCAATTTAATAAACAAATAACAAACTTAGTTTTATGACATCATTGTTAACCTCTGCACAGTTACATTCAGTTAAACACCATTACACCACCAAGGCAGCATGGATCCATGCTTTCATGTTGTTGTTGTTGTTTTTTTATGAACTTCTGACCCTACCATCCAAATACAAAAGCAGAAATCAAGAATCAGCTGGAAATCAAGTTTTTCCAGTCTTTCTTTGTCCAAGTTTGGAGAGCCCATGAAAATTGAGCGCATCACTTATTCTCTGCTGCTGTAACTCATCTGCTTTAAGGTTTGGTGCTCTTTGGCATACCTTGGTGGTAATTAAATATTATTCAAGTTACTGTTGCCTTTCTATCAGCTTGAACAAGTCTCACCATTTTTCTCTGATTTGAGGAATTTAAATGAAATATAGAAACTGTTTACTGGATTTTCTCTTTTTTAGCGCATTCTCTGTAAACCCTAATTGGTTAAAAGTTCCAGTTAATAAACAGTTTCAAAAATACTTGCACCAGCACATTTGCAGTCAATACCCATTTCACGTTCAAATGTTTTTTTTTTTCACATCATTTTTCTTCCCTATTCTGATTCTAATATTTCTGACCATGTCTACATTTCTGCAGGTGCACAGATATACTTAATGAAGTGGCCAGTGAGTGTTTTACTTTCAAATAGCCGATCTAAAATAAATGATATGATGTGGAATGCGTTTACACCAGTGAACTGTGAATGCATATTGGGGGGTTTGGATGCATGCAATTGCTTTTTCAGTGGACATGTGAGAAGTAGCTGCTCGTACAGTATAATGTGGATCAGTGGTGATGTAGGTCATTGCACAGCTGAGTATTCACCTGTTTGACTTATGACATTCAAATCAGAGTATTCTCTAGTTCTCTAGTCTGCCTGCTAGACCTTGAAATTGTGCATCGATGATGTTGGTTGCTCAACAAGGCTACTTTAAAGTATAAGTATTTCTTATAAGTTGAGAGCAGGGATGTGCTCTAGAGATCCTGGATTGTGCTTCCAGGTTTCTCTTCTCACTTCAGTGCTTCAACTGACTCTGCACTTAGTCTTTTGGAAATTGATTCATGTTCAGTCCTAAAAGCAAGTTAGTTCCTGGCCTGTGGGTAAATTCAACAACTGAACAACATAGACATAGTTTTATTTTTAGGTATCCCATCATTAAATATCATAAAATATATCTGGGTAAATATATTGGGTAGAAGATATATTGGGTATAAGTTAGATAAGACATGTTGCAAATTTAACTTGGTTTAAAAAAGCTATATTCTAAGTGAACACTGGATTGGCTGTGCTATAATAGCAATAAGTCAATTTCAAGCTAACATTAATCTATTCATTATGTTCTGTAATTAAAACAGTTTTTTATTTTATTTTTTATGCCATGCAGAATATTGAACCAAAGAAGTGAAAAAAAAAGGTGGTTATGCCACATAATTAAAACTGTAATTGAATGCTCAAATTAAACTGTCTATGTCCTAGTAATGACAGTCACTCAACAAAATTTGGACATGCAGAGTTCGCCAGGATTATTTACACCATCTATAAAATCGGGGGCATGTGATAAAATTACATCCACTAATTAAAGATTTCCTCGCAAATAATATGCAAATGAATTAATCTTTGCTCTAAAAACACCTAAAAAGACTCTCATTAACAAAAATATATGTGACAAAATTAGTTACACTTGACACTCGAGAGTAAGTGTCCAAGAGAAGAGGGTTAAAGAGATTTTTTTCCCAGAAATCCCGTAGCGGAAAGGTTCATTTTCTTTTAAAACTTTTAGCATGTTAGATCCCCACGTTAGACGTTGCAGTGTGCTCATTGCTACACATACAGTACACAGACGCTGTTGATGACAATTAGACGTCCCTTTGCCTTCCCAGCCCCCTTTATAATCCCAGGCATAGGATGACAAAGGGAAGTCCACAAGTCCCATGTCCTTGGGGAGGGGAGATAGTGTCAAACATTGCCTCAATCCCTAATAACCACTTCCTGTTTCCTTCAATAGATCAGAGATCAGACATCAGTCCCACTCCTAATTAACTGTAAGAGCTGTGACTTGGCGGTTAGTTGCGGTCAGTGGAGATGGATGAAGAGGACAAAGATGATTTCCATACACTACTTGAAGTGAATACTAATGGATTCAAAACACTGACCTGAACAGAAAATCCAATGTCTCAAGCCACACAGCATCCAACTGAACAGAGCATAATGCTTAAAGCCCAACAACACTAGCCTGAATTAAAGAGATAATGGCTTAAGCCCACAACAGCCACTTCTCCGAAAAAAAAAAAACAACAAGGCCTAAAGCGTAATTAGATCCATTCAGACCAAACAAATATGATCTTTTGCCAAACAGAATGCAGTAACAGTCCAACAACTCAGCCACACTGAGCACAAAGTCTAAAGCCCCAGTGGCACCCACCAGAACAGCCATTTATACTAAACCTCCATGACCTGAGGACAATCATCATCAGTTTCCACTAAAAAATCCTTCAGTATTCACACAACCTGAACATAGAAGGATAAACAGTAATAACATCCACCAGAACTGATATACAGTACCAAGGTGTAAATCTCCCCAACATCAACCCAAACTGATTATACAAGCCCTAATGGAATGGAACACCAATCCAAAGTAAATACACAAAATGCCCTAAAGTCTATACTAATCCCCCAATACCAGCCTAAACTAAGCCTGTTATTAAAAACTATAAAACTATTAAAAAAAATTATATAAAACTATAAAAACTTGTTACTTATATAAACAAGACATAAAGCTCTACAATACCTGGTCCCTATCCCATAAGGCCCACTGTCCCATAGCACCACATGCCACAGCTACTGTATACTCTCAAGCTTCAATCCCCTATAACATCCCACCATACTAAATATACAAAGAGTAAAGCAGCTTATCACCTCCAATGCCAACCCAATTTGGACATGCAACATTCTAAAACCAGAAGACCTGTAGTGTCACGACATGACGCTCTAAAATCTCAGGTCCTACTAAATATGCAAGGCCCAAAATCCGCCTGAAGGCATGGCACTGAAAAGAAGATTTGTTTCATATTTTTCACAAGTATTTGCATGTCCAAAGATGCTTTCACACTTGTTAGTCCCACCGTCATTCACAGAGTCAGAATCTGAGGCTGAGAAATCGACTCTCTTGATAATTCTTTATTCATTTGCCGCTTGGCTATAAAAGCAGTAAAGCCATTTTATAAAAACGACTTCTTAAAAACCCACCAATCAAACATTTATAGGCTAGAAATACCAGCAAGTACAAATAAGGTAATTAATTATAAAAATACTCACACAGCACCCAAAATCTCCAGTGTTATATTAACATCCAGAGTGTTGAATTAACACCATGCAGAGTTTATTCAGGTCAATTTGAACTCAAATAGGGTATGGACTCAATGTGTAGTTGAAAAAAAAACATTTAATTTAAATATAACACCCAGTGTTATTTTTAGTTAGTCACTCTGAATATTCAGGACCCAGCATGTTTGTAATGCCACAGCTCTATCTTCGCTCTAGCTCGTAGTCACGGTTAATTTATTATTGGATTGTTTGAGTTCACACCCGAGAAACTGCTGTGTTCTCACCTGCCCAATCCTCCTTTCTTAGGACGATTAAATTGGAATATAAAACTGATTGTAATACTGATCATGTGTCAGAGATAACTGCTAATGACCAGGATTTCTATGTCTATGAGAACAATCCTCTGAAAGACAGGCTGAATGTCCCTTTTGGGTCAGTTAATTTCAGATAAAAGGTATATTCTCTAAATGTATTTCTCATTATTTTATTTATTTAATGTTGATTAATGGCTTTAAGAGATGCTGTGATTCAAAGCCATGTATATGTTAAAAAATGTATCCATAATAGCTTACATAATTTCCTTAACTTGTTCAACCCAATTGCTGAAAGTGCATCGAGGAATCTTAAGCTTCAACACACAGTACAATTAAAAATGCCCTGTCCCGTGGGAGATAATCCACCATGAGTCCTTGGAGTGCATAATCACTTTTTCTTTGTCTGACTGTGCTAGAAACTAGCAGGGTTTCAGCAAACTCACGTGTGTTGATCTTCTGCAGAGAGATGTGTTTCTCCAGCTGCCGGCGAAGCTTAACCTCGGCACCATACTTGCCCGTGGTGCCGTTGTCAGCTAGGATGAAGTGCGAGTGTAGGCTGTTCAGAACGGTCAGTTTACTCATAGGATTCGACATGGTCTGGTACGGCCGGACCACCTGAAGCACAGACATATGCAAGAAACTACTGGCTTATTGGTGGTTAGATGTCTTACACAGGTTGAAGGGCTAATGCGTTATAAACTGGTAGAAGTGCTTTACAGTGGGTTACGAAGAGAAGTTAAAGAGGCTGTTTAAAGGGTTAAAAGAACTTGTCTGATAGAGACTAAAGGTACTAACTAAGTGTTTAGTGTCAGGACTACTGGTTCTGTAAAATCTTGCTTCATGTCTGTGTGTCTGTGGTGAGCACTAAGTTAAAGATCTTACAAAACATATATAAATGAAAAATGTATTTAAAAAAATAGATTTTTGGAGTCGAGGCACAGTGCTGTAGTGGTTAGCACTGTCGCCTCCAGGGTCTAGATTCGACTACTGGCCAGACTCCATTCCCGTCTCTCTGTGTGCATGGAGTTTGCATGTTCTCCACGTGCTTGGTGGGTTCCCTCTGGGTACTCCGGTTTCCTCCCACATTCCAAAGACCTGCAAATTAGGCTAATTGGCATTTCCAAATTTCCACAATTGTATTGTGTGTGTCTGCAATGGATTGGCACTCTGTCCAGGGTGTACCCCGCCTCATGCCCTAAGTCTCCTGGAATAGGCTCCAGGCCCTTGAGACCCTGAATACAGAATGAGTTAGTGAGTGAGATTTTTGAAGTCAGTATGGTGATACATATATTGGCACACACATTCACTCACTCATCGTCCATATCCTGTATTTAGGGTCACGGGGGGCCTGTCCCAGGAGATTTAGGGCACGAGGCAGGAAATGCCCTGAACAGGGTGCCAATCTATTGCACACATACATTCACACGCTATGGGCAATTTGAAAACGCCAAGTAGCATAATCTGCATGCCTTTGGACTGTGGGAGGAAACCAGAGTATCCAGAGAAAACCAACCAAGCACAAGAAGGAAGCACGGGAGCTACACAGCAACAGTGCTAATTATCACTATGTATCTGAATAATTCTTTTTCACTTTCATTTTTTTTTTATTCGATTTCTTTTTTTAACAGCATGACCTAACTTTGGGAAATAATCTGAACTTTGTGTTGTTTGAGTGTGCGAATAAGATATGAAGAAAGTTGGTAGAAGTGGGCAGTCAGATATACCAGAAAAGTGTGTGTGTGTATGTTTTTTTCATCCGAGCTGATGTGACTGGTAGCACAGTAAAGCAGTTTGTGTAAATTATTTAACATTGTATCATTTTCGAAATCCCTGATGTACAGTATTTAGAGAATAGATGAATGTCTTAAGTACTGTAAGGTATATTATTATAGCATTTGGACACAAGGACTTGCTTTTAAGCCCCAAAATAATATGATGTAGGTTGATGAACTTATGATTGTATGATTACATACATCTTTGCCCACAAGGTCCTCCTGGTTTTCCACTATGCCCCAGGGGGCGATGCCAATGGTGCAGATTTTGCCCCTAGATTTGGAGGCGTGGTCCTTCAGAGAATCACCGACATGTCTGATTACCCCTGCAGGTTAAACACAGAAGTAAAATAAAATAGATTTAGACTATGAAATATATGTCTGTAAAGATATTCAGTCTTCCAGCTCTATATGGTTACTACAGGTGTTTTCAAATAACCCAGAACAAAAAGTCTGTGAGTCGGAGTTAGACAAGTGAAGAGTCAAGCCATAAATCTTTCTGCTGGAGACACTCAGTGTGTTGTGTGGGTTAGGAGGTTAAGGGTTAGGCTTATAGTAGGAGGTGGATTAGATCCAGCTCTGCCCCCTGGATTTTTTTCTTGGTTTTTTCATACAAAATATCTTGCGTCTGCCTAAATACAAGCCTGGCCAGGTTGATCTATCTTGCCTTGGATTTATGTCATATTGGAATCCACCAGAAACTCTATTTCCTAGAGTACACAATGGCCTACAGACATGGCTTACATGGACTACATCCATAACACGTCACTCGATGTGCTTGAGGCACGATCTAATCCTGCTCGAGCACCTTTTCCCACTCAACATGGTTGATCTCACTTCACCAGTTTTCCTTGATTTACTGTTGTTTGCCAGTGACCTGACTTCCTGTTCACACCTTTGTTGCACTGTTTTGGATCTGTTTTAAATAAATCCTAAGCTGCATTGACACCCGTGTCTGACTGCCAATCTGACATTGATTCTGACAGCAATTTTCGAAAAAACTTAATTTCAGTCATCTCCTCCTCTCAGTTGTTATAATTACATTTCAGTCAGTGCTCTTTAGAAATCCCTTAGCTCACTCCTCTCAACATGTTAGGAACAGGGATATACTATATAAAAGACATAATGTGTATTCATAGCTAACACAATTAAGTGAAAGTGTAGCGAACGCACCCGTGTTGACGCCGCCGGTGAAGATCCAGGCCCCCGTGGTCATGGCGGCTTTGATCAGACCCTTGCCGAACACCTGCTTGAGTTTGGGCTGCAGCTCGAAGTTCTGCAAGCCGCCGTGGACAGAGATGAGCAGTTTGGGGAGCTCTAGCTGCCACTCTTTAGTCATGAGGTGCAGCAGCAGGTCGGCTTTGGTGTCGTACGACACACGCACATACTGACCCATCACAAAGCACAAGACATAATACTTAATAACTTTATTCATGGCTCATTTAAACTACATATCAATGTTCACATTTATAACATTATTAATGTTCATTATTATCCACTAGATCCTGGGACGTCTGGGATAACTATTGATGACTCAAGGAAATACTGATCTCAGTCAAAAACAGGTGTTGAATTGTGTGTGTGTGTGTGTGTGTGTGTGTGTGTGTTTAGATACCATGGCTTTGTTGGAGTGACCTCCTCCCTGGAACTCAATGGTGCCGAACGCATCTGTGGGACTCAGCTGTGTGTGTTTGCTGATGGACCATTTTTCAGGCAGGCTGTCACTCTTCAGTGCACGTTCCGATCTGTCGTTCTGATTGGATGAAATGCTAGGGGGCAGGCCCACGTGCTGGCCAATGAGACGGCCACAGCAGCACCTGTGACAGAAGGGGAAAAAAATAGGTTAACTGTACTCTGTGCTGTATCTGTGAAAATAGTGTGGCTTTGTGTAACTTGTCAGTTGTGTGTAGAGGTTTTATAAGTGCCTCATTCTTATTGGTGGACTCAGGTTTTAATCTTGCGACAAAGCATAAAACCTTTACAGCTATAAATGTGTTAAACATTGTAGTCATTTCTTTATATCAGTCAATATTCTCTTGTTTTCTTTGTTTTTCTCTTGGTGAGGGTGGTATTGGATCTGAAAACTAGCCTCATTCATAATTAGGAACCATGGAGAGAACTTACAAAAACTCCACACAGACAGGATCGAATTGGCAGCACCAAACCCACTACGCCTCATTTCTTTCTTTCACCGTGTTCACTCATTTGGACAGACTGCCTATTAAAAAGATCCACCTGACCTGTCTGTACACCTCTCGTATTAGTTCACCAACATCCTACATCATGAAAACGCAGACATGGTTATTACAGAGAGATTTTAAAGTGAGTATATTCTGCAAACTTTTGTATTATAATGATTTCAAATTTAATATCTCAGTAAAGTCTGCTCAGGTCCTTAATTAGGATTAACTCCAGTCGACTGGAGAAGCAGCAATTTCTCTCTAACACCAATATCACCTCTATATACAGTATAGTGCATGCTCTGTTAGCAGACTCAAAAATTATACTGTATATGATAATAAATAGCATAAACACATTTACAATGAACGGAAAATCAAACTAAACAGATGTTCCTCATAATATTGTGTTAAAAAATGTCTGGGAATAATAAACAAACTCAAAAGGGTATGATAGCATTGCATAAAACAATTTATATCTCCAGGATTCCATTGCTCAATGAGTAACCCAGCAAACCATGGACTCCTGGAGTGAAGTATTACGAAATATTAGCATTTTCCATAATAAAACAGTACCATTCTCCAGGATAAGAATGGAAGTGGAAATACACAAAAGCAAACCTAGACAAATGATTGCGAAATACTGCAATTTCTACATTTTGTATAGCATCCCAACAAGATATACATCATATACGCATAAGCTCTTTATTTCAAAATTTTATGCATGGAAGACTTTGAAAAGCTTTTTGCACTTTGAAATGTTGACATTTTCATCACATCACAGGGGGTCAGACTCTTAAAGGATATTCCAAAGCTTTTTTTGCCATCACTCTGGAAATACAGTTAATCTAAAAGGGTCATGCCCTATAGTTTTATCTCCAACTCTAATCTTCTACAAATCAAGCCATGTTTATTTTTTACACAAAAACTTAATCTGCAGTCTAACCACATTTTCTCCATTCTATTAAAATAAGTAGTGTTGTGTTTGCTTTAATGTAAATCTGCAGTTCTTGTTTAAGAAGGGAATTTGAGGATCCTTACCTATGGGGGTCTTTGGCGCTGACGATGATGTGCACGCATTCTCTCTTGCTGAAGGCTCGTTCTATCCACGATTTCTGAGCCTGATGAGACAAAGAAAAGAATTTGGGTTTCAAGCACAAAAATCAAAAGAACTCTGTGTAATAAAATTCCACTTAACTTGCTTTAAACCATTTAAAAACAATTAGCTTGAAATCCAAAAAGAGCCACTAGCATTATCACAAAACCATAGACAACTTCAGGAAAACTTGAGCACTCACCAACAAACAAACCCAAAACTCTTAAAAAAAAAAATAAAGCCACAAAAAGAATCCCAAAATTTCAATAATAGATTAGTGTACTTTAAATAACTACACTAAAATGTCCTGTACTGTACTGTATATCGGCAATGATAAACTCCAAGTGAGTACAAAGGCTGAAGAATTCCGAGCTCAGGTCATGCACCCTGACCCTAACCTTCCCACAGTGAACCTCAGATCTTATAAAAGTCTAGCCTCTGGGATAGCTTGTACAGGGAAACCCTGGCACGTTGAATCAGCAGATCACCGGCGACCCGCGTACACGCCACCGTGAGCACACACAAAGTAGGTCCTGAAGTGAACAAGATGGTTTGTGACAGGGTTGGTGGGAGACACAGCGGCAGCGTTCATGTGCTGTGACAGGGAGATGTGTTAACACAACAGGAATGCTGGCATTCCTCTGAGAGCGAAAATAAAAAGAAGGTGGGAAAAAAAAGAAAGGGAAAAAGATAGTTTTAGAAAATGAGAAGTTTATCGAGCTGCAAGTCGAAAGCAGAAATAGATTTTGCTGGTGTTGGTACTAAGCAGCGTCAGAAGCTGACCTAATGTACTGAGACTCACTGAGTGAGCAAGAAATACCAAGTGACCATCGACCACTACCAAGACACACACAAAAAAAAAATACAAGTTCACAAGTTTACACCGGACACATAATCGATAAGCCACACTGTTTAACGGCTGTTCAGTTTTGAGTCGAATCTAACAGGATAATGGAGCTAACAAGGAAGGGAAGCTTACAGTCTTGACTGTAGCCCTATGATACATCAATACAATTGCAAAGATAAATACATCTCATTAATTGGACTACATTCTGAGCAAGAAAGAATGTTGGTCAAAGCTTGGACAGGATCATGTGCAAACCTAAACGCTGAGCCTTTTTGAGGAAACTAAGGAAAATAATTGCATGCAGAATTCATGTAATTGATCTGAACAGCCAGAAAAGTGGCATCAAATCATGCAGATACAGTTAACAAGTGTCAGTTAATAAACATATCAAACACCATAAAGGGGGGAAACAATGTTATCTCAGTGAATTCCATCCTGCCAGATGGGCTGGTGCTAGTACCTCAGAAACTGTTGGTCTCCTGGGATTTTCTTGAGAGTTGTGAAGGATTGTGTAAAGACTATAATCATCCAAAAACTGTCAAGTTGTATGTGTGGAAACGTCTTTTTCGTGAAAGAAGTACAGACTCAAAATATTAACTCTTTATCACTGTGGTGAGCAGAAAGGGATCACAACACCCTGAGGCAGATGGGCTGCAACTTCAGCCTGAGATTTCACTCCCGTCAACCAAGAGCATTAATCAGAGACTACAGTGAGCACAGTCACACCAAACCAAAGAGCTGGAAAAACCAAGCTTTAGTCATTTTCCAAATCTTTAACTTATGTTATTGCTTTTGACTTGCGCTATAGACCCTGAACCGAGTCCATGAAGCTGGGAGAAAAAATACACCATCTTTAAATTCTGTTAAAGTGTTCTGCTTTCATTGTCAACTTGTGTTTTTCTAAACACGCCTAAACTAGTTTTGCAAGTTTGTAACTATGACCACAGGTAAAATGTAAATAAATGTAAAAAATATACTTAAAAATGCTCCTCCGTTAATTCTGTCAGGAAGAGAAAAATAAATTGCATACAGTAAATCAATATGATTCGCTGTAAAAAAGAATCTGGTACGTGTTTAAAAAACTACTGAACTATTGCTGAACTATGACTATTTTTCCATCTCTATGAAGTGAGCTACTGTAATGAATAAAAAGTGTTCTATATAGTTTTCTGCATTCATTTGTCATTAAAATGTTATCTGGTCTGCATCAAAATCAAAAGTGTTGACAAATATAATGTGCCTAAAATAATAAAACAAAAAAATCTCATCTTTCATTAATTATGTCATTATTCAACATTCAAAATGGTCATAGAAAGATTAAAATTAATAACTGGTTAACCCAGCCTTCCTGGCAGAATTGCTTTAGCTTCGCCATACACTTTGGACATTTCATGTGTGTGGCTCTCTTCAAGTCATTTCATAGCATCTCGATTGGGTCTGACTTAAGGTCTGGGCTCGGACTTGGCCACTCCAACGGGCGGATTTAGTTTTTTTGAAGCCATTCTATTGTAGACTTGCTCTGGTGCTTTGGGTCATTGTCTTGTCCTGTTGCATTACCAACATCTACAGAGTTTCAGCTGACATGCGGATATTCTCACATTATCCTGAATGGAGAAATGATTGTCCAAATCCTGATGTTTCCTCCACCATACTTTATGGTTGGGATGATGTTTGATGATGATATGCAATGCCTTTTTCATGTCAGATGTAGTCTTGTGTGTCCTTTCCAAATAGTTTAATCTTAGTTTCATCAGTGCAAAAAATATTTAGCTAATTTCTTGCCAGTTTTTTTTTTTTTTTTTGTAAACTTCAGGCAACTAAAAGTTTTAGTTTTAGTCCAAACTTCTAATTACGTAGTCTTTCCTGATTTTTAAAATTCCTTTTCACACTGTAAAGCAATGCTAAAGGCGTCCAAAATATGCAATAATCTCATTTGAACAGTTGATATTGAGATGTATCTGCTACTTATGATCTGTAAAGCCTTCATAACGGCTCTAATCTGAGGTGCTGTTTGTTAATTGGTGATTTCTGAGGCTGGTAACTCTAAATGAACTTCTAAATGAAATTTTGATCTTGCTTTCCTGTGAAGGTCTTCATGAGAGACAGTTTTATCACGTGCTTGATGGGTTTTGCAAATGCACTTGACACAATACTGTCCCTGCAAGAACTATTTCAGAACAGCTGACCTTCATGTACTAAAACAACAACTGACTGTTGTATACTACTGTGAAATGATGATCTGGAACAACATACAGTATATACACTAATACAACATGGATGCATAGATGACATCATATTATATTACATTATATGAATATTACTATAACTATGAACAATATAATTCATTTTGTTTAAATATATATGGTCTGATTATACTGGATTGCTCAGTAGTCTATTTGTAAATGTTCAGATCAAACCCTAGTATGAATTTGGCCTCATTGAATCTCATTAAATCTCAATTAATCACAGACTTACATGTAATGAAAAGTAGTTAAGACATGAAGTCAAAATTGTGTCTGTGGTAATAAGGAAATGATTTAATAATTTAAGATTAAGGTGTGAGGAAACAAATTGTTACAAAACATTATGTTCAGATTGTAATTTTAAAATTTCCATTTTAAAAATGTTTTTTGAGTCAATTTTCTTAAGATAAGATAAGATAAGATGAGATAAGATAAGATAAGATAAGATAAGATAATCCTTTATTAGTCCCATAACTGGGAAATTTGCTTTGCCACGGCAGCAAGTGGACAGTACAAAGTTAAAAATTTAGAAACAACAGAATAAAGTAAAATGAAATAAAAAGAGGGGAAAAAACTAAAATAAACGAAAATAAAAAATACTAATGGTTTGCAAAAAAAAGTACACTTTTGAACACTATTGTAGGAAACAAACGAGTAAAGATATTACTACTTTACTGCATTCTTTGAATGTATGATTTTTCACAGTGATAAATTTTGTAAAACTAATAAATGTAAATGTAAATAATAATTAAATAAATAAATCAATTAATGCATGAATAAATAAATTAATTAATTAATAAATAATAATAATAATAATAATAATAATAATAATAATAATAATAATAAATTACCTGTATTTATCTCTCTCTCTCTCTCTCTCTCTGTCTCCCTCTATCTCTCTCTAACAGTCTCACCCTCTCTCTGAGCACATGCGTGTCTTTTGCTCAATTGTGTTACGACTTTAGCTTTAGAGGACTCACACATCTAACCTATCATTAACCAGGAGAAAATATTTTTAAATGTGTTTTTTTTTTGTTGTAATTAAAAGTTGTAAAATCTATGTATTTAATCTACGTAATGAAATCTTATACACATGGACACCAGTACAAAAAAATTAAACAATCATTCTTAACATATTTTCCCATAAATCAGCATTACGAGAGTTTTGTACGGCAACATGTTACACTACTGTGTCTCCTCTTTCTCTCTCTCTCTCTCTCTCTCAATCACTCACACACAAGCAAAGTGAAAAGTTGACACTATCCGAGAACTTTGCACTCCCCACACACACACACACACACACACACTCTCAGCCGAGATCTCTGCATTCCCCTCACACGCTTGCCCTGAAATAATTCTATAAACTGAGGGCTTTAATAACATTATGTGAAGCCAGCACAATGGCTGTCATCCAGCACTTATAAACACACACACACACACACACACACGCACACACACACACACACACACAGTACCTGTGGGGAAGAAACAATGTCACCCATAATGTATGTGTTCTTTGTTCACTTCACGACTTTTGAAACCAAACTGGAATTGTTGCTTTTGTTCTGCTTTTCTGCCCATAAATCCAATACTAACGACTCAGTTTAGAAATTATCCACCAATAAAGGACAAACACTCTTGTAGGTGGTGTGGATCTCCCTTTCTATCTACTGATCTACAGTAACACTTACTGTATTGTGTTGTCAATGCAATCACAACAATAATGGAACTGTCACTTAAACCAGTCACGCCCCTAATTATGCATCATTTTGCAGTATGTCGTAATATAAGTGTAACTGATGAGCTACATACAAAGTCACCCTTATATAGTTGTCAAGAGTGGGAAATTTATGAAAGTTATAGAGAGCAAATCCGTTTTATGTACCACGCTGCAATACAGTATATATGTTTATTTCTGTAGTAAATGTGGACATTGTGGACATCTTAGGAGCCACTACAACTTTTAGGGTAGATCGGTGAGGTCAGGGGTAACTCAGTGGTTAGGGCTTTAGACTATTGTTCATAGGGGCCCAGGTTCAAATCCCATGTGTCCCTGTTGAGCCCTTGAGCAAAGCCCTCAACTGCTCAGGTGTATAAGGAGATAAAAATGTACCATAGCATATAAATGTACGCTGAACTAACTTTTTTAAGAGCTGGTGCTCGTTGCTTGGTGTAAATCCAAAGAGGCGATATTACAGTATAGTGACCAAGTGTGATAGAGCTGTCTATAAGCACCTATGGAAAAAAATGGCACTATTTAAAAAATGTGTTTTGTGTCTCTGTGAAATGAAAGCCTGGTGTTATTTAGTTACTGCTACAGAGTTTCTACTTGTGCTTTTATTTTCTTCCTTAATTAGCACAGTTAGTGGAGTTTCGACCGAAGCTGGAGTGGAACTGCATCTTATTAAGTCATGTGTTTGTGGGCACACGGTCGAGAGAGCTGCATGAGTGGGGTATAGACACGCTAATAACATCACCATTAAAATTCTGGTAAACTTTTTAAACAGTTCTACTGCAGCACGGCAGAAGTTCTGAGAACGGATACTGTTATCAGCTATTTCTTTTAAGAATATTATTATTTTTTGGATAATGGATGGATGATTCATATAGACCACTGATTAACGTTATAAGAAGTGGACAAACCCTCCATGATGTCACCTATAGGTTTTCTGAAGAGCAGTTATGAAGCTCAACTGTTGGAGCTCTGGTCGTCACCATCATGGCGGGAGCTGACTCCAACTAAACCCGGGTTTAACTATTTGGGCTATTTACATGTGGAAGGAATGGACTCTGGCTGGTATCCCATAATTTAGCAAAATTTAATTAACAACAAAAGTTAAATCAACATCCATCCCCTACAGTTGTCAGAAGTTGTTGTCGTAGTACCAGGCTAAAAACATGTTTATTTTTGTTGTAAGGTTTTAACATGGGGGTGTATGGGGACTGACTCACTTTTGGAGCCAGCTTCTAGTGATTGTTTGAGGAACTGCACATTTTGGCACTTCCACATTAGGCTAATGTTTCAGAACCGGAGGTTACCACATGATTGAAGCTGATGGGATATTCAGTGTTCATGGAATAAACTAATGATCTAACCAAAGAGAAATCAAAGCGGAAGTGGTGAGAGGGTAAGTCGATATAAGCAGAGATAAACCCAGGAATCCATCACAGATAAAAACATAGGAGAAGATTGATCCTTGTTGAAGAAACACCAGGCTAATCACGGCTATGGAAGCGCAGATATAAAGCTCAGTGGGACGGCGGCGAGCTGAAAAATAGCCCTGTCGATACAAACAGATCAGCGGTGTCAATGGTTGAATGTCCCACGGCCTGATCACATTAAACAATTGATTTGCTCACTCTGCCAGCATTAGCTCAAATAGTTCAGCTAGCAGCAAGGTGTTCCGGCGCTACCATGATGGACAGCATCCTGTTATCTCCCTCCCTCCAACCCACATTCTCTCCTTCTCAGATAACGCCATCCTCGCTTCCTCAGCTGCTCTGCCTTCCTGGCACATTTTCCCCGTCCCTCCTACTCTTTAACATTTACATTCGCTTCTTTCTTAATCAGTCTTTCTGTCTCTTTGTAACTAATGATCGTGTTCCATTGGAAGACATTTTTGCCTGGATAAACATGTTTTTTTTTTTTTAACCAGCCATAATTATCTGCCAACAGACCAGCACTTTTTTCAAGCTTTAGTCTGGTTAAGTAATCATACATTATTCACTGCCTCATTAAAAGGAAATGCTAGAGAAATTCTGAAATATTTAAGATACTTTCCAGTTTTTATTCTTTTTCCATGGCTGTCTTACTTCCAATATCTCATTTCAATACCTCTCCTACTCATGAACCCCACCACCTTCCAGAAGCTAGCAGTTCTGGACTATTTTAAATGTAGGAGGATGAAAGCGTTGTACTGGGAGGCGTCTAACATCACCTTAAAGGTCTTTGATGAAAACAGTAAAAAATATATAAATAATTTAATCTGAAATCTGGTAAAAAACATATTTAGGTAACTTTTAAAAACTACTAAAATATATAAACAAATACGATAAAAATTTCACAAAAAAAGAAAAAAAAACAGATTTTTTAAATGAAAATGTAATAAAAAATCACACCAATTTTTTTTCATACAAAAAAAAAAAAAAAAAAAATATATATATATATATATATATATATATATATATATATATATATATATCATAAAATAACAAAATAATTCATGTTTTTGTCCCTTATGTGTGTGCATAAAACTTCCACTCCGTGCTCACACTCCTCCTGCGGACTTTCTCACACGTCGCATTTCTCCACCCGACTGTCCCTGTGACGAATTCTCATTTCAACACTTCCTCTTTCTTCTTTCTTCAGCTCTCTTTCTCTCTAAGTTGGATTCATACTTCCTGACACGATAGTTCTCTCTCTCTCTCTCTCTCTCTTTCTCTCTCTCACACGCTCTCTATTATTAACCCAGCTGCATGCTGCCAGCTCTACGGTTTTGAGCTCTGAGTGCTGGCATTCCTTCATTTAAAGCAGATTAGAGCCGCTCTTTCCGGCTGCTAATTAAAACCCATGCTGATTAGTTAAACACTGTTTTTACAGGAATGTTGCAGGTCGAGCTCTTTGACGCCATCAGAGAGCAGCCAGGAACCAACGCAACCCGTTTGAAAGCTTTAATAGAGAAAAGCGATTTTGCACTCTCTGACACCGGTGCGAATTTTAACGACGCTTCTCAAACAGAATTCAGGACAGTACAGAAGATACTGCATTAGAGATGTCAATGTATCACGCAGGTGAAGGTAGAATAAGAAGCTGAAGTAGGTGAGAGCGAGAGTGAGAAAAACATCGACAGCACTTTCAGCACTTGCTTTTTCTCGCCCAGGTCGAAAATTACACAGTCCATTTTCGACGTCAGCTCGCTTGTTAAAAAACTTTAAACGAAGCCTCTATGAAGGCGTCCTCTCACACACCTGCAGCTGTCTGACGGGCTTCGCTTCAGGTGCATCAGGAAAGCCTTCAGCAGGAACGAGTCCATAGACCCTAAGGATGTTTCATGAAAGGTCTTTCAATTATGATTTTCTGCTCCATTTAGTCTCTGTGTTAAACGCATCGTGTGTTTATAAAGCTCATTTAGTGCCATTAGTGTACAGTATTTTGCATGCTGGACATGACTGTGATCACAATAGTGCACAAATTAGTACACGCTTACTGTACAGGCTTACAGACACACTGCAAACTCCTTCTCACACCATCTGCCTGCTGAGTATGATATGTAATATCTACTATATATTAAACCTTAAAATGAATGACGTGATATAAAATCAAAATATGACAAATATGATTGATGTGCAGATGTGTCTGATTAAACACACACACACACACACACACACGTACTGTACATACACTTCTCATAAATTCTTCTCATTTTGCCGCAGTGCAGAGTAACACATTTTGCGTGTGCATACGTGTGTGTGTGTGTGTGTGTGTGTGCGTGCGCGTCAGGATGTGCAAGTCCCTGCAATCATATACACATTCTGCAGCTTGTGAACTGCATCATGGGAACCAAAACACATCTCATAAATGTTCCCGACATGAATATTTATAGCCATGAACATTTATAATACATACTGTATCTACAGCAGCTTCACTGCATGAAAGGAAATGAGGAATACATTCAATTTCAAACACAGCTTTTTCAATTCTTACGACTTTTACTTTCTATTTGCTTTGTTTATCATTATATGACTTTTTTTTTTTACATAAATGGCTCATATTTTATTTGTCTTTATTCTGGTTACCTTCTGACTGTAAGTCTTGAATCGACCTCTCCCCACCTCTCTGTGTTATAAAAAACAGTACACGCATGCTGTACAAACACGCTGTTACACACACACACACAGCGCCTGCGCGCATAAACTTATCTGTCTGGATTTCTTTTTTCTTTTTTTAAAGGTAAAGTGCAGGTTAATTTGTTTTATTTTTACTTTATATTTTGTGTTAATTATTTTTATTTAATTTTATTTGATTTACAAGTGTTTTGGAATTACGAGTTCACTTCTGGAACAAATTATGCTTGAAATCCAAGGTTCCACTGTACTAGGATACTAACACATTCCCCTATACACTGTATACACTATACACTGGGCTGCTCGATTATAAAAAAAAAAATAATAATAAAAAAAAACATAATCACGATTATTTGGTGATGATTGAAATCATGATTATTTTACACGATTACTTAGTGACTTTGGAAATATGTTGCATTTATTAAACAGAACAGTGAATTCTCCTTAAAACAGATTAAGACAGATAAAACAGATAAAGGCAAACAAGATCAACAATGTAGTGCACTGCCACAATCTTTTAAAAAACAAGTAATAAATAAAATATAAATATTTAATAAAATAATGAATAAATTATCAATAATAAATGATTATTAATAGTGTCGAGATGGCAAAGCATAACGCTTGTTCAGAGTATTTATCATTTTCCTGAATCCTTCGTTCTCAACCATGCTAATAGGGCACACGTCTTTGGCTAAAAAGTATGTAACGGCATCTGTTATTTTTTTGTGCCTTTCTGAGCTGGATACGGAGTTGCACTGAAGAGCGTGTCTTTAATGGATGACTCTGTTGCCGAAGATGTTGTGGGGGTTGTTCGTCGTTTGTTTCTTTATTAGTTGGTCATATGTCAGTTTGTGTTTAAATTTTAAATGGTTAAAAAGATTTGTGGTGTTACCAACCGGTGCCGACACAACCGCGTAGCAAATCTTGCACCTAATATGTTTTTCACGTTCGCTTTTTCGAATCCAAACTGTTTCCAGACAACAGAATTGCTTCTACCTCTTTTGTTGATCAAAGACTTCTGTGGTTGCTCTTTTTCTGCCATCTTCACTCGCGCTGATTTTTAAATGCGATCAGATACCACATACGCAACTTCTCCGCTGCATAGATTGAGAGAGTTCGGGCTTCTGGAACGGCGAACGTGCGGATGCCTGTGTCAGAACGCAGGTCAAAATAACTTTAAAAAAGTGAATAATCGTTTTTTTTTCCGATTACACCATTTTTGTGATCGTTAAGACCCGAAATCTAAATTGAAATCGAAATTCAATTAATTGCACAGCCCTAATGGACTGTCTATTCCTGGGAATCATGCAGATGGTTGAATGATGCATGTTAAAAGAATGAGTGATGTCTGCCATCTTTTCATCACATGCCATTCTCTCATTTATTCAAATTTTTATCTCCATTGTTATTGCTTGGTGCCCCTTAGCAGTACCAGTTTCTTCATCTGTACTGCACTTGTGTGGTGCACGCTGCATGCATGTGACAATGTACGCCAGACATGTGATCTCACTGCCGCAATTCAAACTGCATGAATGCATGTTCGTGTCTTCGAATGTTTGTGTAAGTTCATACATAGGAGACTTATTTAAAACAGTGCAAACATGCACGCACAAAAAAACTTTCAGAAATATCAGAAAAGTTCATTTTTTAAAAAAAAACAAAAAACAAAAAAAGACTAATAAGTTAGCTTAAGATAATTATAGAAACTCTTATCAATTACTACAACATACAGTAGTTCACAAACAGACCGTTATTTTTTTTCTTCTTCCTTAATGTTTTTTCTTGTGATCTTAAGATAACAAACCTAATTTTTTACATTAAACAGGATGATTAACTGACTGATAAACCAGTATTGGAGATGCCATTCATTTCTATAAAAACTTAGTCATAGGGAACGGTAAGATAACAGCTCTTAATGAATTCTTTAGCAAAATTGTATTTGTGAAATAAAAAGCGACGAGTAGAGCCTGAGAAATGTGGACTGGTAAATTTATAAGAATTTGCATAAATCAAGCTGTAGGAAAATGCATGAAGGTTAGGGTTAGGGCCGGGGTTAGCTTCTTATGACTTATTCATATAAAATCGAACCAAACCCACTCATTTTCTCCACATTTAAACTTGTCAGTTCCTTGCATTATTGTGAAAAAAAGGAAAAGCCTCATGCATGACCTGCCTGAGCTAATACAGTATTTATTTAAAAAATGTGCTTCCCTTGCCATTTATTCCTTTAATTTATTTATATTACTGCCACCTCAGCCAAATTTAAAATCATTCTAAGTATTTTTTTTAAGATTGGTTAGTTTTTCCATATTTCCATAAGGATACATTGTCTCCTGTATTTACAGCAATACATTTTAGAGCCGTAACTAAGCTGGATCCATGGTCATCTTCACACCTAATGAGACGGCGCTGGAATGTTAATTATCTGGGGAAAATTACCTCTCACACATGCGAGGATAAACTCGAGCTGATATGAAATTCGAGCAATTCCCGGGTTAAAAAATAAGCAAATCCCCAGAGGCAGAGTAGGATTAGAACCATATTAGATAATGACCAGACCCTGGCATGCCCTGTATGCAAAGTAAGAAAATAACAGGAAAGAAATTACAGAGGGGAGTTAAAGAGATTGAAGATGTATGAGTGTAATTATGAGTCTTATTATATTCAAAATGCGGCAAATTGTCCCTCAATAATAAGTAACACAGCTGCGTAATAAAAGGGGAAGAATGTGAAATAATTAAATATGTCATTAAATCATTAACATTAAAAAAAAAAAATCCTGGAATTTAATTGTTATTTAAACGTCTTATCTAATGGTATTTTTATTGAATTACATCATTTAAATCAACTTAAATGGCAGTGTTTTAATTGCATTTACATCATGAAAAACCACTGTCTATATAGAGTATATATTTTTTTTCTATCAGTGTGATTAGTGTTATTTGTACTTTCGCTGTAAATGCATTGTTATTGTTTTATGTCATGCAGTGACCCAATGATCATCATATCGAAGCAGCACAATGCGTAAAATCATGCAGGTACAGGTCAAGAGCTTTGGTTCACATCATGTTCCCATCAAACCGTCAGAACAAAAGGGGGTAAAAAAAGTGATTTCAACCTTGTGACTTTGACCGTGACACTGTTTATACCTGATGTCTGGCTTGGTTTCAGAACCTGCTGATCTGCTGGGATTTCCACTCACAGTAGTCTTCAGAGAATACACAGACGAGTGTGAAAGCAAACCAACACGAAAACATCCAGTGAAGAAAGTGACAGGTCTGTGCTGTGCCAGGGAGAGAGGTGAGAGTAGGATGACTGGCTCATGCTAACAGGAACACAACTGGAATAATCACTCAGAGGACCTGATGATCCAGGTGTAAAAATGGTGTTAGTACTGTAGATTATTGTAAAGTTACACCATTTTAAGAGTTCTCAATAACTTTTAATATACAAAATAAGTGTAATTACTTTATATATCAATGGTGCAATACTATAGGATGTTACTGTCTTTTACAGTTTCAATACGTGTTGTGCTTGTTTCTTTTTTGTGTGTTTGTTTCTTGCAACTGTCGAATGATTTACTCTGTCTACGATTCGTGGCTTTAGTACTCTTCTCTTTTTTTAATTCCCACTCAGCTCAAATGTGTAAATAAACAGAAGCGCACAAGAAGTAATTGCATGTCAGTTTCCAAGATCCAATTTCCTATTATAAAATCATTGAGCTGGAATACACAGAAGCCCGTTGTCCACAAACATGAGCATGGTGCCTTCATGAGGGAATCGCATGTAGCGAGAAAACTCTGTCTGGGTTTGCCATTTATATGAGAGAGAGAGAGAGAGAGAGAGAAGCAGAGAGATTCTTGCGGTTGTGATTATTGCAGCATTTCTCATAAATGATAAGCATTAAAGTAGATCAAAGCAGTCAAAAACATTCCCAGCCTCCAACTGTGGAACAAAACCTTAATCTTTCAGCAGAAACTACATTAGCTCAGTGTAGCAATGGCCTGCAGGCGAATCTTAACATACAACATTATTCATCAATGCTGGAAACCCATGCAAGGTTTGGTTCTGATTTGGTGCCGGCGCAAATCTGTTTACCCTCTTGGATGAATTCGCAGAGGGGTATCGAAAGACGGTTTTACATCAGGATCATCAGAACATTAGCATCTTTTATTAAACCAAGCATCCAACCAGAAATGAAACTTAGAATGCATTCTTTGTAGTTCTTTGTATTTCAAACAGCCGATCTGCTATAACATTACGACACAAAACATTATGTCCAGTATTGTGTAAGTTCCTTTTCTGTTACCAGAGAGGCTCTTGCTTCTGGGGTCGAAACGTCACAAGACCTCTGGAGGTGTGCTGAGGTAACTGGTACCAGGACATTGCCAGTGGATACTTTGAGTGCTGTGATTTGCAGGTGGAGGCCTTCATGGGTCCTCAATAGGATTGGGATCTAGGGAATTTGGAGGCTGTGTTGGCGGCTTTCGGGCCCTGGGGAGCTGCAGGCTGTGGAGAACTGGTGTTCTGTTGCCTTTCTATGGTGGCTAGCATTGGCAAGTTTGTTGGTATTGACAAGTGGCTTTTAAAATCCTTGATATAAAAATAATATACTAAATAGGGAGCAGGATCAGAATTTTGGGTGATCAGCATTTTGAGTGATTCCCATCCCCAGTTAAAGAATTCCGGATGCACTATATACATGAATCACATCCCTGTTAATTTGTTGTTGGGGGTTTTCAACTGCTTCCATTAAGGGATCAAACCATCCAATCTACACACAACTTGGCACAGGTTTGCTATGGCAATGCTATTTACTGTTTATTTTTCTAACATATTTTATCCTGAGTTTGGACCAGCAAAGCACCCAGTGGTAGGGGTTTGGCCATCGACTGGGAATAGAATCCAGGTGTTCCATATGGCAGGTAAGAAACATGATACAGCCATGTTTTTTTTTCATCTAATGTAACTGTAACTCTCTGACAAACAGTTTTGTCATGATCAAGTGCCTAATGAAGGTCATTAAACAATCCCTTAAGGTGTGCTGATCCAAACTTAAACAAAAGCTGGGTTTAGAGTATCTGAAGTCCTCTATGACACACACACACACACACACACACACCTTGGTGCCTTAGGTGCTCACAGTCAGCAGTTTCTAGATGGTATGGTGCAACAAGATCTGTGAGTAATTGTCCAAATGAAGGGCCATACAAATGTGTGTGCCAGGATACCTATAGTACATGGGTTTGAGGTCACAGATGCAAGATGGCAACTGAGTAGATACACTATGGAGTATTCATTAGTTCTAAATCAACCTGCCCTGGAAGTCCTTAGACATAGAGCTTATTCATTATGTACAAAGGGTACTATTTTGGGTGCCCCTAATCCGTCCAACACACAACACTAGAAACTAAATTAATAGTTGAAGCAAACAAGCTACCTAAATCAGCTATGACTCCGGAGCAGCGCCAAAATGCATTTTACATTTATTCCAGCGTATTAAAAAAAAAAAAAAAGTACCACTGCAACTATATGAGCATGAAAATCACTGATAGTATGTATGTGGGTGGGGTAATAATAATTATCATCCAAAGATTCTTTAGTTTTTTAAGGAATGCTACAAAGAAGGTTTAACTATGTCCGAGCTTCATCTTTAGTGAAGACACATCTGGCGGTTTCAACCTGTCTCATTTACTCTCTCTCTCTCTTAACCTTAAGCGTGCTCTCTCTCTCTCTCTCTCTCACGTTTCTTCACTATGTGATTCAGTAGTTGGTGTGTCAAAAGGCAAAGGCTGTGAAATTGCCTCTCGTCCTGCCAGTGTGACTCTGTTCCCCTGAATAAAACCCATACAATAAAAGCACCAGTGTCACTGATACCCTTTACCCTTTCTTTTCCTCGCCTATCTCATCCTTTCATTTTATTTTCCTTGCTGGTCTTGTTCTCCTCTCATCAGGTTTCTTTGCTTTATTACACTTATCCAGTCTACCCCTTCTTTGAATTTGCTATTGAACATCACACTCCGAGTAACAGAACAAAACCAAGTCCAATATTGCGCTCACACACTGTCTTTACCACTTTATCCTGTATAGAGGGTCAAGGGGGGCCTGAAGCCTACCCCACATGAGGCGGGGTTCACCCTGAACAGGACAATCCATCACATGGCATACACACATACACATTCACACACTACAGACAGTTTGGGAACGCCAATTAGCCTAATCAGCATGTCTTTGGACTGTGAGAAGAAATTGGAGTACCCAAAGGAAACCCACCGAGCAGGGGGAGAACATGCAAACTCCATGCACACAGATCCCGAGGCAGGAATCAAACCCAGACCCTGGAGGTGCAAGGCGACAGTGCTAACAACTTCACTACACTTTCGTGTCAATATAACTAATCTAAAAATAAAAAAAAGTAAGAGCTCTTAAATGCTACAAGAAAAGGATGTAGCTCTCTGTCATGGTGTTACAGCTTCTGTTAAAACCTTTTGCATGGTTTCACAACAGCTGTTCTGTCAAAACACTGAATGTCCAAAGTGAATAAATCATAGACCAAAGAAGAAAGTTTTGCCTCGAAAACTTCAAAGGTTTTTCTTATCCTGTTCGCTGTTGCATGGTTGCTCAGCTCTATTTCAGTCTTGACCAACCCTTTGGTCTCCTGTATTTTGGCTTAAGATTTTAATTCCTGTCCTATCCTGTCCTATGTGGATAAAAACAAATATTCAAATATCTATATAGTCAGTATCTGTATTTAAATTCATTCAAATAATGAAATTATATACAGGTAAATGATCAAATTATTTACAGTGTCTTCATATGGGGCACGGTGGTGTAGTGGTTAGCTAAACTGTCGCTTTGCACCACCACGGTTCAGGTTTAATTTCCGGCCAGGCTCGATTCCCGTCTCTGTGTGCATGGAGTTTGCATGTTCTCCCTGTGCTTGGTGGGTTTCCTCCCACAGTCAAAGATATGAATGTTAGGCTTATTGGTGTTCTTAAATTGCCTGTTATGTGTGAATGGGTGTGTGTGCCCTGCAATAGATTGGGACCCTGTCCAGGGTGTATCCTGCCTCGTGCCCTAAGCCTCCTGGGATAGGCTCCAGGTCCCCACGACCCTGAATACAGGATAAAGCATTCACACATTTCCCCCTAATGTGACCTCATTAAAGCGAACCTCTTCCCTGACTTGTTGTTCCATAGTAGCTAATTCACAAAGACACTGAAACAGGGTGTTCACAGGTGAAGTGAAATAAAGGGAAGTTGAGGTACTGTATGAAAATATATAAATGATCTGAAAGCTATTTTAGACATCTAATGCAAAAGTTTTGAGAACTTTTTTAATTTGTTAATAAAAATAGTAAAATATGGGCCCTTTAAAGAATAATATGTACTGTAATAGTTACTCAAGTTTCCACCTAACAGCATGTTGATAATGAACAAGATGATGATGGAAGACCAATTTCTTTCTTATCTCTCTTCCGTGTCTTATCTACTGTAGGAACATTTCCAGAAGCTCTTAATTAGCTGCATGACATATAATTGATTTCAGATGAAATGAAACCTCCCATCCAAGACAGCAGATCTTCAGGGTCGGTGTCATAATCATTGAAATGAATAGTGACAGAAATCCCAATTCTCTGCTTCTTTTGATCTTTTGCAGCTCCACATTCATCAGATCTATAACTGTCCTGTTTGGCGCAAAGAATCCCACTGTCCTGATGCTCTAATCGGCTCATTCTTTTAACCTGTCTGATGAGGCGCTTTGAGGGAAGCCAAGCTTAATGTGCGTGAAAGTGGCTGTCAGGTTGCCAAGACTTGCTTGATTCTTGGTCTCCCATGTTCTGTCTCTCGTGTAGAGTCTTTGCTTCCTCGTTTCATTTTTTTTATGCATGATCTTGTATTCTGGTGTGATGTGTTGACACTTATAATGGAGCCACTTTTCTATCCATCAGAAAGCTTTTAGCACCACAAACGTCCCGGAGACCGAATCCTCTTCCTTATCAAGGTGAGTCAAGGGCAATCCATTAATCATATGAGCTTCCCAATTTATTCCTCGAAGTTGTCCTCTGTGACTTTGAAACTGAACCTTAAGCTGGTTTAGGAACAGAAATTGATTCCAGGGTGATATGATGTTGGGAGATTTTTATTTTCATACTTTTGTTGATGGTGGCACAAATAATAAATTCACGAGACACGACTTGCCTGTAAAAACTTCTGAGTTCAATTTTTTAGCTTTTTCAAAGACACACTAAAAATATACTTTCTAAACCAATTAAACATGTACGGTCTACCTCAAGCAAAGTCC
This sequence comes from Clarias gariepinus, assembly GCF_024256425.1. Classification (NCBI taxonomy): domain Eukaryota; kingdom Metazoa; phylum Chordata; class Actinopteri; order Siluriformes; family Clariidae; genus Clarias; species Clarias gariepinus. The sequence continues at coordinate 9,624,812 of NC_071120.1, forward strand.
AGTGATTTCGCAGTGACAATTAATTTCATCTATAGGCTGTAAATCATTTCAAATATGTTGCATATACAAAACTGTTGCAGATACTTAAGTTATTATTCGTTGGGCAGGTGGCTAACATGTTTGATGTCTCCGGATTTTCTTGTACTTCTGGCAAGATCAAGTTGGCCAAAAAAGCTTTGAGTTTCATCGACTGTTTTTTTGTCCTTAGGTTAGTAAGCTCATGTGAGCCAACCAGTTCACCATTGCTTACCAGTCATGATCAGTAATTAATTAATTCATTCCTCATCTAACTTCTTATTAACTTTCTGGTGCTATTGCTTTGTCCTTTTTAGATTACCGCAGTTACAATGCTTTACCTTACTAACTGCACACATGAATAATTGCACTGGTTATATATATATATATACATTATATATATATGCTGTCAGTAGACTTGCCTGTCACAAAATAAGTCTGAATGAGTCTCTTTGGACAAATTTTGTGGTCAGTAATTGTGTAATAAATGTACAAAAAATATATATTTTGTTGCACAATATTTCAATGAATATCTATATATTGACCATTTATCTAAGTTAACATTCATCTACTTTAAATAAAATCTAAAAATAAATTATAACCCTTTCTTTGTATTGCTCCCTTTGACAACAATCACAACAATCAATCAATTTATTTATTTATTTATTTATTTAACAGATCCCAGGAAAATCTATATATAGTGTCTTTCAAATGGTTGATTTTTTTTAAGTATCAGTATAATTTATAATAATATAAAATACAAAAAAGCAAGCAAGAAAAAAAGAGATGATAACATGATAACTTTTTGTGCGGTGGTAAATAATTTGAGGCATATTGTACATTTTATTTCTCAAGATATCCTATGAAATGTTATTGTGTTACATGTATCTTGATTAAAAAATATTCACAACATGATGCTGTCTTTTAACTCTTTATAGACATAGCCTCATGCAGGTAATTAATTAATTAATTTATTTATGTATTAATTAATTAATTAATTAATGTATTTATTTGTTTGTTTTAACATAAAATACCTTATCCGACTGGTAAAAGGGTTAGAAATGTAAAATAGTAAATAATAAATATACAGTATCTACCATTATATTTAAAGTGAATGTATTTATGAAACACAAACATATTTATGCATCTCATTTTATTTATTTATTGTTATTTTTTCCCCTGACTTTCTATCTGTGTGTAAATTTGCAAATGACACAACAAGTATACACTGAGAGCATTTTTATGGTATGGTAGCATGTTAGCAGTAACTTCCCCACTATATATTTTGCGAAATTAGTACACCATCAAAGTTTGCTTATTATTTTGGCACAAATTTTTACTTTCATTTGGAAACCTCCCAAAGCTGTGACAGATTGAACGCTTTGGATAAGTTGATGTCCTGAAGCAGTTAAAACCATTTGGAACACATTGCACAAAGGACTGCTGAGTGTGAATAGCCACGACCGCTGGAAGGTTATCCAATAAAAACACTCCCAAGACTCTAAATGGTCTGTCACTGACCCAACTGACAAGAAGCCGCAGTAGAAGACCAGACAAGAGCTCATTGTCTGATAAGCAAAGATAACAATCAATCAGAACCTGCCCACCATCCAAAGCCTGTCCATCTCCAGGACCAAAAGTACACAAGCAAAACCATCGATTAACCCTTTCACCCCTAAAACAACAAGCTGTTTCCACTGGGAAATGACTCAGGGCAATTAAGCAGGACCACAAGACACAGGAACAGCTCTTTACCTCAAGAAAGGGTTCTGATCAATCAAGCAGAACTGTACCAACACCAAATCCTTTGCTCTACATAATTATTGTGTACTGTAATCAAACACAGAACTAACTGCATACAGTACATATACTTCATTTGTATTTATTATTATTCTTGTTACAGCTCTCATTTAATTATGTTCTGATATCCAGTTTATCAAAAATGGTACAGATTTACAAATGTTTTTTATCTTTTTTTTCTTTCTTTTTTATCTCCCTATATATTATTCAAAGTGATTCTTTATACACTTTGTGGGTTTGTTAGCAAATGTAACATCAAAAGAAGCAACATGCACTTGGGTAATATACTATTCTTATTCTGGAGGATATAGGATTCCACTAAATGCTAACAAAGCAGACTTACAGCCCCCGGGGCAAGAAGGACATAAAGAAGAAACACTTGATGAATAAACAATTCTGCTTATGCATGATATACACTTCACCCTATGTGTTAGCAATATGAGCCTTGATGATCCAGTTCAAAAAGTAAGAACATACTATGCTAGTGTGTGAATGTTGACCGGAGGTCCTACTGCTGTTGTTAAAATGGAAATTAATAAAATGGTCACTATTGGTATCCACAGTTGCTAGTTGGACTACAGAGGTTCCTAGATGGATTGATGATGGTATAAAGATGGTATCTAAATGGCTAAATGGTAAAAAGCCTAGTTCAGGAGGCACAATAATAAAACTACATAATTTTGGTGAAGATAGTTATCCAAAAAACACATTTGATTCTGTATGACAACAAAAGCTCATATTGGCCACAAAAGAAAGCTTTAAAGCCGCAAACCTCGGATAAGAAACAACAAAACCTTCAAAACAAACCTAGCAAAACTTTTTTTTTATTTTTTAGAACAATTGAAGAATATAACTGAAGAATATATTGTTCGAAGAATCTAGCTCAAATAATGATCTATGATACTGATGTTTTCTGAAAATAAAGTTTATTTAATATTTATGGAAGGAGTCTCCAGTGTGAGCCCTCTGTAACAGGCAGGGAAAAAAAGTCTTTAGCATCTGTGATTACAAAACACTTCTCTTCAAGAATACGCTTTGGGAATAATTAAAGGCGTTGATTGGGATTCCGGCAGGTTGTTGCATGAAATATGGTGAAGCAGATGTTGGGGGAGGGGAAGCAAAGATCAAAAACACTTCCTGTTGCTCACAGAGCCCGCCTCTCTTCATCAGGCCACGTTCGCTCAAGACAGCGAGAATGAGGTTTCAATTTCAGCAGAGAAATAGAATCAGCACAGCCCCGCTGCTGCCGAGAACACTTTAATCATTTTCCTCACCACACACACACAGACACACACACACACACACCAATAAGTGCAAAACAAGCATGTGCACAGACAGCCTACTTTAGTACAGCATTATTTATTGAAAGATTCTGCATTTTTTATCCATGTCTAACTTAAAATCCTCATCCCGCGTGCAGCATTTAGTGGCTCAGGATGACTTTATGTAACAGAGATGACTCTAGATCCTGACATCTGACAGAGAATTGGACTTGCAAAATAGGACCAAATAAGCATCACCTGCTGTAATACAAGACCAATCCTCATAAAGATCACGTATCGCTGTTCTCTGCCAAATCAGTTGCATCTTATAATCTCGGCTAATCAGCACAAATACTACCTGCCTGTTATTTTTCATTTTCAACCCTAATCAATGCCTTGCATTGGAAAGGGAGCAAATCAGGAGCAGGAGCATCGAAACGCCTCCTAGCATGCAGAAATGTATTCTGATTTGCTCCGGCTCACGCTGTTAGATTTTGGAAGAGCAGGCGCTTTGCACTAGAATATCTAAGAATATTTCCAGGAATCTCCTGTTGCCTAGATTACTGTACATATTAGCTAATTGTTAAAAATTCCATGATAATAAACTTCAAAAAGAAGATAAGACATTCTGCAAAACCTGGAACTTAAATAGACAACCTGATCAGAAAAAAAACAAACAAACAAAAAAACAAAAACATATAGTCATGGACCAGTAGGAACACAAGCCTAGGGCTAACACATATAAATAGCACGATTGTTATTATAGACCAATGTTATGTTTAATTCAATCGGTTTTTCAGTCAGGATTTAAGATATACAAACCAGAAAGCAATATTTTCTCATAGTTTTCTGAGCCCGTGTTTTGTGTCCTGGTTATCTACAGTATGGCACAGTGGCTTAGTGATCAGTGCTACTGTAGGTGAACATACACTGAAAGATACCTGGTTTAATTGCATTGTTTTGTGTCACTGCACTGATACTGTTATCATTAGAGCCCAAATGTGTGCTTTTTATTAAGAGGGGAAGAAAAGCATATTCAGGTTGAAAACATTACATTAAGTGAGGAGTAGCTCAGTGGTTAAGGCATTGCACTACTGATTGGAAGGTTCCAGGTTCAAGCACCACCAAGTTGCCACTGTTGGGCCTTTAAGCAAGGCCCTTAATTAACCCACAACTGCTCAGATGTAAATAAAAAGGAGATAAAATGTAGGATAACGCCGTCCGGCAATTGCTTGAATGTACTAGTTAAAATTTAAATCTGCTATTTTTGTAACGTTACATAATGGCAATATAATAAAGTGGGTTAGAGTTAGAATTAGGTTTAACATAATAAAGTGAGTCATGGGTAGGGTTAAGGATAGCTAGTCTTATGCATAATTCAAAACTCCATGCTACTGTTATTCTCAAAACTGTAAAAACACAGGCAGCATGGTGTCTTAGTGGTTGGCATTTTTTAAACGCCTTGCACCTCCACAGTCTGGGTTTAATTTCCAGTTAGGTTTGATTGCCGCCTCTGTGTGCATGTGGAGTTTTCATGTTCTCTTCGTGCTTGGTGGGTTTCCTCCAGGTACTCTGTTCTCTTCCCACAGTCCAAAGACATGCAGTTTAGGCTAATTAGTGTTCCCAAAAGTGCCATAGTGTGTGAATGTGTATACTGTATGTGTGTGTCCTGTGATGGATTGTCATTCTGTCCAGGGCAGGGTGTACCCCACCTTATGTCCAAAGGCTCCAGGCCCCTACGACCCTATAAAGCGCTATAGATAAATGAATGAGTTAGTGAGTGAAAAACACATCACTTATATTTAGTATTTGGTCATGATCAGATTTGTGGGCTTTTCTGGACACTACTGTATGTCTGATCACTATTACGATCAAATCCCACAGAACAAGCAATCTAAGTTTAAATAACAGAGCTGGTAATGAATTCATAATGTAGGCACAGCAAAAAATGCCATGTGTCCATGCACTGTGTAACTGTACATCAAAGTAAAAAGAATATAATCTTTAGCATTAATGCAGGTCATATTGCATGTTGTAGTATACACTTACTCACTAATCTTCTATACTGATTTATCCTGTATTCAGGGTCACGGGGGGCCTGGAGCCCATCCCAGGAGACTTAGGGCACAAGGCAGGGTACCAATCCATCACAGGGCACACACACACTACGGGCAATTTGGAAAAATCAATTAGCCTAATCTACATATCTTTGGACTGTGGGAGAAAACCGGATTACCCGGAGGAAACCCACTAAGCACGGGGAGAACATGCAAACTCCATACACACAGAGACGGGAATCAAACCCGGTCCCTGGAGGTGCTATCTACATTTTAAAAGTTTCAGCGCAAATAATACTGTAGATTGTGTTTGTCCTAAAAAATAGGATATTCCACAGGATACAACTGACACGTGTGTGCACAGTCTGTAAAAAATACAGACATAAAGGATTCAGACAGGAACAAAATGACTCCTTCCCACAATCCCATCTTTCCAGGCCAGATCCAATCCAAATTGGGTTTTAGGTTTGAACAGAATGATGCTTTTGTGTCAAAAATACCTCTAAAAGACATTGTATCTTAAGGACATCACTGCGGCTTTGAGATTCTCAGGACTGGCTTACAATCCTTCGCCTTTTTAAAATCACCATGACCACAAAACCAGTTTCTGGGGGTGTATTTAAAGAATCATTTTTATAGCAGAAAGGATAACCCTTTTTTTTTCACCAGGAGACATGCATAAAGCTGTCCAAGATTGTAGACTGAAAGAAAAAGAGAGTGACACGAGGAGTACTAGAGGTTGGGTGGATGGTGTTATGCAATCCTCTATCCTCTCTTTGTAATCGTGCCAGGCACCTCGGCTCTCCCGTCTGTTTCTGATCGACCCAGAAAGTGTCGCCTGTCCACGGAGGGAGAGGAAAGGAGGTGAGAAAAGCCTACAAGGGTGCAAAAAGACGGAATGAGAGTAAGAATGATGATGCGAGCAGAAGTGTGTAGTATTGGTGTCTTACAGACGCAGTTCCACATTTGAAGCAGCCAAACCAGCATTAATGTGTGTTTACTGTATGGGTTAGCATGGATTTTATTTTATTCCAGGGAATTTGTAGACACACCACCAAGGACAGATGTCTTTTTAATTATTTCTGCTTCATATAATGTTGTCTCCAACTAACAAAAAGCAGGCATCTGAAAAAAAAAAAAAAAAAAAAAGCAGACACTGGTACAAGCAACCAGTATTCCCAAAGTGTGTTTAAGGCTTAGAGAACGTCTCTGCTACTGCAAAACAAATAAGTGACAAATAGTTGCACAAAAGCGCTAATTACACATACAAATCATACTCTCGTTGGTCTCATTAAAGGGCCTCTAACAAATAATGAGAGCGTTCTTGCTGATGCAGCTTGTTTGGCTAAAGTCAATGAAACACAATGTGCAGTGGGTGTGAAATCATATTAGTGAGTGTTGAGAAGAGCTGCACACTCACTGAGTATAAGAGTGCAGCACTTCTAAATCCCTATAAAAATATTGTAACCTTGAATTTCCAAGCTCACTATTTTCCCATAATATGCGAGTCCTCAAATGTTTTAAGCACATAAAGGAGTGAAATTGGATTTTGATTTTGGATTGTGACATTTTTAATAGGGAGAAAATTTTAATATTCACAGTAGAGACACTGCTATTGTGCAGATACTGTATGATAGATTCTGCTTGATTAGTCCGAGTCTTGTGACATCACAGAGATGAGTCATGATTAAATCCATCCATCCATTCATCTAGGAACCTCTAAAGTTCAACTAGGGATCGTGGCGGCCAATAGTGACCATTGCATTTATTCCCATTCACACACACATTTGCACAATTTAGGCAATTTAGGAATGCTAATTAGCCTAGTCTGCATGTCTTTGGACCGTGGGAGGAAACCGGAGCCCCTGCGAGAACCCACCAAGCAAAGGGAGAACATACAAACTCCACACACACACATAGACCCTGAGGCGAAAATCGAACCCAGACCCTGAAGGTACAAGTTGACAGTGCTAACCACTAAACCATCATGTCGCCAATGATTAAATGTAACAGTAAAAATGTTTTCCCGAAAGAAGACTGGAGAACATTCCTTCATGTGAACACATATACATGTTGCTCCACTATCTGTTAGCAGCAATGAGAAATGTCCATGTATTTGTAACCATTATTTTTACTTAGAAATGTGAATTTTGGCTTTATTTTTCAACCAAAGAGTTCACACACAATTCCAGGCAAACAGCTCATCCATGATAGAGTCCATTTACCTGAAAAGAAACAATCACTCCTCGGTTCTGTTTTCATGAGATAAGAGCGAACTCTTTTTTTTTTCTGGAAATCATTGACCATTTCTGGAGCTTGTCTGTTTTTGATTACATAAAACCAATATACTGACTGGACAACACATTAAAAGTAGTAAGGTAGGGGTTTACTGTATGAGCCAATCCCTTTCTGTAAACACATAGATTCCAATCAGATTCTACATCCAACAGAGTTTTAATAATGTTCCATAACAGCCATTTAAGATTTACCCTTTGTCCAACCAAGCGACTTCACACTGTATTAATTTTCTAGTATCTCTATTAATTTTAGTATTCATTATTTCATTTTTTAATTATATTGATTTGGTTGTTATAGTTAATGGAATATTAAATTGTGATCGGATACTTGAACTGAACCAGATTCAATCCAATAATATTCTACAAACTATTCGAATTCCAAATACTGTATGTTCCTTAGCCTCTTGGATTACACTCAGATTTTGTAGCCAATCAGAATCCATATTCCATAACCAGCTGCACTCCTATGGTATGGTAAAACTAATCCAGTACCAAAATTTAAAATAAAGTACATCTATTTAAATTCAATAATAGGTCAGATTTCAATGATGTTTTAAATAAATCAGACTAGTATTCAGATTATAGTGATATTTTTATATAATTTATGAAATATTTGCTTATAAATCAGGTTTTGTAAATCAAATTTAATATTAAATTAACTTATAAGATTTTTGTTCTAACCATAACATGGAACCACATTCACCAACTAAAGCAGAGCCCAATCAAATTTCATGTAATTACAGCGACATTCCAATATGATATCCAAGTATCTAACCAGATGTTTTTTATATCCATTAACTTAAAACATACCATTCAGATTCCAATCGCATTATATAACCAATTTAGTCTCTAATACAACCACCTGTCTCTCTGTCAAGGTTTTGTAGCCAATTAGAATCTAGATTCCAAAACTGAACTCCCATGGTAGGGTAGACTCAACCCAGTACCAAACTAATTTTTGCAGATCCCAAACAAATCTAGTGTAATCACAATGGCATTCCAGTTCAACTACAGAAATCACTCAAATTCAAATCAGATTCTAAAATTTATTTATTTTTTTGTGGGGGGGAGGGATACCTTAAGCAATCAGATTCCAGTAGTATTTCATATATATAACCAACCCAGTTACCGTAGTAAGAGGAAACGGGTTCTTTTCACTTTTCATTCTAACCTCAATTCTTGGTAATGTATGCTAACTGAATTTACAAACACCGAATCAATCCGCAAACTAATGAAGACGCTATGTGCCTAAACAGATTTCATCCACGGAGACAGATGTGACAAACAGCCGTGCCATCTGAAAGACCAAGAGGCACCTGTCAATCATTTGTTCAGCAGCCTAATGGATATGTCAGTCTTACCTCTCAAAGGAGGGCTAGCCTCACATTGGCTAGCAACTCATCAGCTACAGCGCTAATATGGGCCACTTCTTATGAGTTACTGTATAAAGCCTGAAAATATTGCAGGAGCTATCCTAAAGTCATGACCTGTAATGAGCTTTAGGTGGTACAAAGCAATCAGTTTCTAATTGGCTCCAGCTGGATCAGGCGACTTTCATTAAGAGATCTCTGAGGAATGGATCTGGGAAAAGAGAGCTTAGCATTTGGGTGAATTAAAAAAGAAAACTTATTGCTTTCAGGATTCTGTAAAAAAAAATTGCTCGGCTCAGGACTTTTGGATTCTACTGTAAGGGTTTATATGTAATTATGCTATTTAAATTACTCTTTGATAACACTTACACACAAACCCTGAGATAAATGGCTTTGCAAATTTAAAAGCTATTTCATTTAAAGCCTAATTGCCTGTAACTGCTAATAACAACAGGCATCAGTAATAGATTTTGTGGGATGGGCAAAAAAAAAAAAGGGAAGGGCAATAAGATGTAGGAAAAGGCATCGTAAATCAAATGAAATAAAACCCCAAGAGAAAGAATGCTCTGTTCTATTTCCAGACACCCCATTACAGCTTTGTCCAGCTCCACCTGAGCCAGCGAATGTCCACCAGGCTATTTGCTCCTGGAAAATGGAGCTGATTATTGTCTTTATTTGGCTTGGGACCTAGAGCAATACAGCGGCACATGATCCTCTATATTGTTTATCCGCTAGCTCTTAATGAAATGCTAAAGTATGGGTTACCATTTGTCACAGTTTTTTTTTTTTACCCATCAAGCATCAAGGTCAGCCATCTTCCAATCTATTACGCTGATCACCACTTACCATAATGCATACAGTGTTCAAGAGCTCACGGTTAATAATTTTTCTTTCCCGCATCTGAAGTAAAACTCTATTATTTTATTTTTTCATTTGAAATAAAGTCTAATTTGGAGAGCAGGTTGGTTGTGCTGAAACAGAAGCAGACAATAAAACACAAGTAAACGGTTCAGGAGACGAGCAGCAAAAATTACCCTTCGCATTTTTTGCACTGTTTTATTACAAATATGAATCATTTGGAAACATTTGGAGATTCTTGTTTTTGTTCTCGCAATAACAGTGTTGTTAAAGCTGACTGTACCGTACCACCAGGCTTCTTTGACACTCCCACTGGATGTTACTAATCTAAGAACATGTGTGGAGTGAAACAGTCCAACATATCACTTTTTTTTTTGACCTTTAAGTAGTCAGTCCCTTACCAGCCTCTCTTTTGAAGTTAATAAAAGAGAAAAATGTAGCTTGTCATTTTATTAAGAAACTGGAACTTTCCACTGACCAAAAAACTTTACAAGAGCAAATCATTCCATACAAGGTGATTAAAAATTTCCGTATATAAATCTTTACCGCTGTGACCAATCAGATTCAGGTATTCTTGTGTTCCTAAATATGGCCAGGTGGCATGGTCGCGTTGCACCTTTAGGGTTCAGGTTTGATTTCTGCCGGCATGGAGATTGCAAGTTTGCTTGGTGGGTTTCCTCCAGGTACTGCGATTTCCTTCCACACTCCAAAGACATGCGGATTAGGCTGATTGACATTCCCAAATTGGCCATAGTGTGTGAGTAAGCATGTGTGTGTTGATATGTGTGTGCCATGCAATGGATTGGCACCCATCCAGGGTGTACTTTGCCTCATGCCCTATGGCTCCAGGGATAGGGTCCAGGCCTCCGAGACCCTCTATACAAGATAAGCCAAGAATATACAGTATGGCCAAAAGTCACCTACATTCACTAAAAAAAAGGCAGCAATTAATAAGTACAATGAGGTACAGCGAGGTACGAAAAAAGTCTAGAACAAGGATATTTAACCAGATTACAGCCTTCAGGATTCTTACACTTAGCCAAAAAAGTGTACAATAAGTATCAGATGCTCTGGGTTGTGAACAGAAGTTCTGAGATTGAGATTAGGTTTTAGAACAAAACTATATGCTACAATAAACTTAAGCCAAGTTTTATTCTGTCTTCTATAAATATCTGATCTCCAAAACATATAATCTATGTTAGTGGTCTCTGGAAGCACTTTGTTATAGAGTGAGTGGACAGAGCTATTTGTGCTACTGTGGAAATTTTATGACCTCGTAAATAGAAACTGGGCTTGCAGTTGTAAAATTGATTCTGCATGTTGGCATTTAATTGTGCATCATTATTGCTAGTGTTTGTGTTTGCTTAACATATGGGGAATTGATCCTGCCTTTTATTTACTGCTCACTGTCTCGTAGGAGGACCATCATAATTCAAGACTGTGGGATCTTTTGTATTTCTTTCAACTTTTCAGAGGACAGAAGTAAAGCTGTCAAGCAAGCTCCGAGCGGATGATGCACTTATTAGTTGATGACAACCCCTCATTTATCAGCATGCAGTTATGTTTTTGCACTCTGGAGTAAATTCAAATACGGCTGAAACAGCAGGGTGTGTAAGTGACAAGCACTCCTACACGCTCCGCGTTTCCCGTCGAAAACCATTTACCCCTGTGTAGGAAGAATCTCAACAGGGTTTGTCACATACAGAATCCTAACAATGGGAGCTGCTAACGATGCTAATTAACAAAGCACTCCGTGAAGTAGTGTGATGTACCGCATCAGTTTGTTAGACACCACCTACTGTATGTAAAGTTTTAGAAGAGCTATTTTAATTTAATTGTACTTTGAGAAGGCTCAAGGCAGCCCACGCTGAAATTCGGGAGGTCGCGGGTTGGCTCGTGATGCAGCTGCCGAGTGAACTCGTCTGATTTTCGCACATTATCCTAATGTGAACATGGCTTGTGGGAGGATGGAGAGATACACAAAGACAGGAAGAGAAAGAAACAGGTCTCCCCCGACCTTCCCACACCAGAGATATGATCTAATACCACAAGCTGCAACATAGAAATGGCAACAGAAGCATTGAGATTACTGAAGTTAAAAAGGGTGTTTTTTATCATCATCTGGACAAATCAGAGACTTATGCGATGGTCTTGTTTGTGGACTTCAATTTGGCTTTTAACACAATTATCAGCACTGCTCCAGACCAAAGTAACCTAGCTCTCTGTTCCTAGCCCTAATTGCCAGCCTACACTGCATGTCTTCGAACCTACAGTACCAAGTATGGGGAAATACATGTCCAGCTGCCACACCATCAATTTTGGTGGCCCTCAGGGATGCAATCTCCCTGCTCTCCTCCCTCTACACAAATAAGTCTGCAGATCCCTCTGTCAAATTTCTGAAATTACAACAACCTGAAGCTGAACACCCTCAAAATAGGGGAGATAATTGGGGATTTTAGTTAAGTTAAGCCTTTATTTGTCACATATACATTACAGCACAGTGAAATTCCTTCTTCGCATATCCCAGCGTAACTGGGGTCAGAGCGCAGGGTCAGCCATGATACGGAGCCCCTGGGGCAGATAAGGTTAAGGGCCTTGCTCAAGGGCCCAACAATGGCAACCTGGTGGAGCTGGGGATCGAACCGCCGATCTTCCGGTCAGTAACTCAGTGCCTTATCCCTCTGAGCTACCACTGCCCCATGTGCTTCCACCACTCTCCATCACGAACACCACAGCAGATCAGGTGGCAGCAGTGGAGTCATTCCAGTTCCTGGGCACCATCATCTCTTAGGGGAGATCACATTTATTCTATTCTTAAAATGACCCATCAGAAGTTTTACTTCCTTCACCAGCTGAGGAAGTTCAACTTGCCACAGGAGCAGCTCAGACAATTCTTCTCGGCCATCAATGAATCCGCCTTGTGCACTTCAATAAATGTCTGGTTTGGCTGAGTTACAAGACATCAGAAGACTACAAAGGATGATTCAGACTGCTGAGAGGATTATCAGTGCTCCCTTGCCCACCCTTCAAGAACCGTATATATATCAAGAGTGAAGAAAAGGGCTCAGAAAATCACTTTGGACCCCTCACATCAAGCCATCTTCTCTTTTGCCAACTGGTCTGCGCTACAGAGAACCAAACACCAGACAAAAGAACAGTTTTTTTTTTTTACCTCCCAGGCAACCTACCTCATAAACAGTTATAATATTGTGTATAATATTATAGTGTGTATGGCAAGTCTGCAGCCAAATGTTGATGTAAAGTCCAGCGATGTCTAATGTGTACCAGTAGTGGCACCATTATCTGTACAGTTTCTTAAATAAAATCATCAAAGTAGTCTGACTGGTCTTGGTATTGTCTCTTGGCTCTCAGACCTAATCAAATGGCAAAAACTCTGCACATGCACGGAAGTCCTTAAGATGATAATGCGAGTTACTGTCCATGATAAAGTAACCCTCTACTGAGCATGACAGTAATTTTACCTTACCCGAGTTCTTAATGTTCATTTTGTCCATGAGGAATTTTCAGAATGGCTTTTGGCTTACGCCATACGCACATCAAATTTGAATGCAAATCCAAACACAAATACAAATAATGTCGTAGCACTGCACCAGTGATATATGTATATTTTTATCCTATTGATTAATTGCTCAGCTCTGACATTCCAACCTTTCCTGCCTCTTTGATGATTCATCAGTGCTAATGTCAGCTTCAGATCGTTCCTTCGTAATTTTTTTTAATTACACCCAAAGCCTTTTCAGTTATCTTTACACCAAAGTGTAACTGCTACTTAATATAACATTGACATTTGCTTTGACTTCATAGCAATTTCTTCGTCTCTCCTTGCTCCCACTGCTTTATTCAATCTTATCACTCTATTGCTTTCCATCTCAGAGGTTTCAACAGCTGCTGCTTCCCAGCTCTCATCATTATCTTTAGAAAACACAGCAAAAAAGATGAAGCTTGCTGGTGACAAAGCCACCAGAACCACAGAAATTCTAGGAACATCTCCACAAAATCTGATGACAGGCATTGGGATTTGGTTTAGTCCAAGACTTTCTCAAAAAAACATTTTGAGAAATTGACATTCTCAAAAAAACATTCTCAAAAAAACATTTTGAGAATTGAAAAACATTTTGAGAAATTGTCTTTTGGTACATATCTATGATTTTATGGTTATATTCTCTGTATGGCTTATGCTGTACAGGGTGGGGTATCACCTGGATTGTGATCACCACTGTGATCCTGGGGCACAATAGTGCCAGTCCGTTGCAAGACACAAGCATACACACAAACTACAGGCAATTTGGAAAAGCCTAATCTGCAGGTGTTTGGATTAGGGGGAAACCAGAGTGCACGGAGGAAACCTAAGAAGCACAGGGAGAACATGCCAACTTCATAAACACAGACCCAGGAAGAGCTCGGACCCACAACCATAGAGGTAAGAAGCCACAGTGTTAACCACCATTGCCACCTTGTTCCACTTTTTATTCTATATATTTATATTATTTGAGTGATTAGCATGAGTTTCTTTTCCATTTTTGTACCTACCAGTGGTAAAAGAAGATAATTTACCCCAGTGTGACCTCATATAAAATATACCCTATCTTATCGATCACATACTGTACATGTGTGTGTGCCCTTTGATGGACTGGCACTTTGTCCAGGGTGTTCCCCGTCATGTGCCCTAAGGTTAGTCTCCTGGGATAGGCTCCTGGCCTCCCGCGACCCTGAATACAGAATAAATCGGTATAAACCATGATTGAATGAGCGATTGACAAAAATTGTTTTCATTAAATGATGCTTAAATTTAACTGGATAAAGTTTGTGAAATGAAATGAGATTACGTTTCGCACATATGGGGTATGAGTTCACTTTTATTCAATTTAACAAAACAGAATCACTTTTTCCCTTATTTTAGTTCAAAAAATCTTTTTCTGTATTTTCTAAACGTTTTTCACCTGTTTGCATCTTATTGAATCAGCCGATAGCATGATATACACCACAGCCCTACATGTTGGCTGGGAAACCCAGTAATAGAAAATGGATCATTTTTATGTAGAAAAGAACATTCACTTTGAAAAAAAAAAACAAAAAAACAACAAAACAATAAATAGCAGGTTCATTTTGCAGAAGTTGACACTGTGCAAGTCAGTTAAAGCAAGCCTTGCTCAAATTTACATCATTCTTGATAACAGCGAATAGAGAACAAAAACCTGAATGTAGAAGAACACTTCATCTTTCAGATCAAAGCTTTAAAGCAAAGGAATCCTTCATTTCTTTCTTTTTTTATCACCTCCCACCATCTTGTTTTTATTAATCCCTTTTGGAGTTAATCTAGCCAAACCAGCCTACTAGAAAATCAGCCGAGTGATTGTCCAGGCTCAGTTAGGGTTGGCACTGAATTAATTCAGCATAGTTCTTATTCTTGCAATGATTTTTAATGATTCCAACAGGAACCTAAATGTTAGTCTATCTAACTCGGCCGGGGTGGAAACCCTGGAGGTCGTAACAGGGACTGAAATCCTTTCCTTTCAATGGTAGGAGAGTAAAACCGTGACCGTGCATGCGATTCTTTAAGTGCTTCTGCGCGACCTTGTGTTAGCCGAGTGGCCTCGGTTAAAATTAAAATAAATTGCCCCTCGTCTTTGAAGAGACGAGTGCTCATTTTTCCTGTGACAGGCACTATCCGCTCAGGCTTCCCTGCTAAATTGAAACATCCTCCCAAAGCTAAGCGCTCATAATATATTTACTGCATGAGTGACACGGCCTTGAAATGCTAGCTGCACTCGAGTGTTTAGCGTTAAGTAAAATACAAGAGAAAGGCAAATAAAAAAAAAACGTTGCATCAGTGAAGCAAAGAATATATAGTGGCACTTTTGACAGATTATTACTGTATGAGAAGCCACTTTCGCAGCTATTTTCGGGCCATGAAGTGAAATAAAACCATCACCAGCATCACCAACGAAGCTATACGAAGGATACAAACTGTATGGTTTTCAGCCTCGTAAGTTGGTCTTTCTTTAGGGGTATAATCACAGAATACATAGGTACAAGGACAAGAGAAATTTGTAGCTACTTTATAGTTATAGCTTCATATAGTGCAGAGAGTATGCCAGCATTGTAGAAAGTTTTTTTTTAGTGCGCGGGAGACATGATCAGGCTTTAGGTCTAAAACTCTGGCCTCCCAGGAACTCCTTTAATGGCACAATCATGTGGAAATGGCTAAGAGTGAGGTCAGGACTGTACGGGGGATGTGGCAATAACTCCCAGACGAGTTCCTGTAACGTGCAAGTGTGCAAGTGGTGTTTGTGAGTGACTGTATGTACAGTTCCCAAAGACAGAAAATGACAAGTTATCTGTTGATATTCAAGGATCAGGCGTTTCACTTGTCGAATGTTTGTCAGAAACGACAGATGTACAGCATTATTTTAAACGTTTGCACCATTCAGATGTTTTACTGCGGCTAAGAGTCTCATCATCGCATTGTGCTTAAAGTCTTCTGGAAATGTCAATCAGTTTTATGTCTCCATTAAATAGAAACTTCCTGTGTTGGTTTGAACGCCCGTTTTGCAGAATGATGCAATATAAACACAACAGGCTAATGGAAAGAAAAAAATACAACAGCTGATCTCATCTTACAAACAAATACTTTTTTGGTGAAATTTTTTCTTTGACAACAAAATCTGGGCAAAAAATATGCAGTGCAAGCCAAATGTACAGTATGATGTGATATGAATTTCAGTCTATCCCAGAGTTCTTGGGGCATGGGTACACCATGGACGGGGTGCCAGTCCATCGCAGGACACACAAATACACAAACTATCACTACAAGGAACTTGAAAATCACATTTAGCCTGATCTGGAGTACCCGGAGGAAACCCACCAGTCGCAAGAAGAACATAAAGGTGAGAGGTCACAGTGCTAACCACTACTCCACCGTGCCACCCTAATCATGATCAGGATACCACCTGTCACTTAATTTGGGCTTTAAGTTCCTTGGAATAGACTTTCATATCATTGTATATTCAGATGGTGTAGTGGTTAGCACTGTCGCCTTGCACCTCCAGGGTCAAGGTTTGATTCCCGGCCAGGCTCGATTCCCGTCTCTGTGTGCATGGAGTTTGCATGTTCTCCCTGTGCTTGGTGGGTTTCCTCCGGGTACTCCGGTTTCCTCCCACAGTCCAAAGACATGTAGGTTAGGCTAATTGGCGTTCCCAAATTGCCCGTGGTGTGTGAATGAGTGTGTGAGTGTGTGTACCCTGCGATGGATTGGCACCCTTTCCAGGGTGTACCCTGCCTCGTGCCCTAATCCTCCTGGGATAGGCTCCAGGCCCCCGCGACCCTGAATACAGGATAAAGCAGTATAGAAGATAAGTGAGTGAGTGTATTTTCATGATATACAATGAAATATTATGAATATCTAGCTTCCTCCTGAAATAAAAACATGCACTAACATTGCAACAGGATTATAAAGAGCTTCATTCTAAAACTGTATAATCAGGATGATATTATATTAATTTAATCATAGTTTCAGTCAACAAGCTAGCACTGGTGCCTAAAGTCGTCCCTTAATTTTCGACAAAAGCCTGTTTAAGGTTCATTAGGGACTATCGCCTTGGCAATTGGTGAGAAAGCAACTCCCAAAAATACAGACTCCGTTAACAAGCGCTAATGAAACAGGGCTTATCAGATGTGTGAATCGTGTTTTTTTCTTCCACTCATAATCCATGAGGGATTTAGTACAGTGTTAAGGGATGCCGCATGAATCCTGGCAGATAAGAGCTTGTTTCGTTCTTTCTCCTCCTCCTGGAAGAGAATTGCCAGCTGTCTTGATTGGCTAAGATTAGCCTGTCATGCTGTCACCTGATAGGCTGATAATTAATTGTCAGTGGGAGCGATGCTCAAACGGCAGACAGGCAGTTGGAGCGCTGCCGGAATGCTAAAATCAAATCGCACACTGGAAAATACCCACCTCGGTGCTAATAAATAGACTGTAAGACAATGGCTGTTCAAAGTAGTCATACAAATCTTTTACAAATCCTGTCCTCATTCATATGGAGCTATAGACAAATTCATTTTGGAGTCATAGTTGGACCAGGTCTAGGATATTTGCTGATAAAAAGTAAGGAAGTCACTTAGGGTGCGTTTGCGTATTTTATTAGAGAGCTAAGAATTAGCACACCAAAAGCAATTAAACCCATCATTTCATTCAGGGTGATCCAAATGCTAAACACTACACTACACTACACTACACTCACTCACTCAGCATCTATATCTCTTTATCCTGTATACAGGGTCGCTGGGTGCCTGAAGCCTGTCCCAGGAGAATTAGGGCATGAGGCAGGGTACACCCTGGACAGGGTGACGATCCATGGCAGGGCACTCACACCTACACATTATGTGCAATTTGGGAATGCTAATTAGTCTAGTCTGCATAACTTCGTATTGTCGGAGGAAACCGGAGTACCCGGAGGAAACCCACCAAGCACAGGGAGAACATGAAAACTCCATGCACACAGACCCAAGGCGGAAATAGAACCCTGACCCTGGAGCCACAAGGTGAGAGTGCTCACCACCACACCACCATGCTGCCTGCATATTACACAAATGAATCTTAAATATCAAGTAAATTTGCAAAATAGGGAACCGATGTGAACTCGAGGTCACTGAAAATGAAAGGATGTTCATCACTCAGCTTGCTGTGGTTAAGGTGAAATCATAGCCACCAATTTTTGTCAGCCTTCTTAACCTTTTAAACCGTCATGTCGTTTTTAGCGAAAAGAAAAAAAATAAAATCTTGAAAAGGTTTTACATGCTTTTATTTTAAATTGGCTTGATTATTGCAGTGCCCTCTATGTTGGTGTTGGCCGGGCAGGCTCTCTTGCACTTTGTTCCAAAATGCTGCTGCTTGTTTGTTAATGGGAACACATAAGCGGGAACACATAATTCCTGTCTTGGCATCTCTACACCGACTCCCTGTGCAGTTCAGGGTCACGTTCAAGGTCTTGTTAATAGCCTACAAAGCCCTGAATAATCTAGCACCACTATATATTGCTGTCGTTTTGAAGGCGTACAGTCCAGCACGGTCTCTCAGGTCTGGCGAACAGCTTTTACTTACAGTTCCCAGATCTAGGTTGAAGAGTCGGGGCGATTGCACCTTTCCAGTATCAGTAGGATCTCAGAGTCTCGGTACATCAGACTCATCCTATTTATAAATCCCAACTCAAGACCTTTGAGCTTTAATACAGTGTGAGGTTCTTTTTATTGTCTGTTTTTATAGGCTGCTTCTTTGTCTGGAGTTATTTTAGGATTGTACAGCACTTTGGTCAGCTGTGTTGTGTATAATGGGCTTTAAAAATAAATTTGACTTTGGCTTTGACTTTTAAAACATAGCTCCTGATTTAAAACTGAATGGATAAATAAATGAATGAATGAATAAATAAATCATAGCAATTATTTGTAGGTGGATCGTAGGGGTCTTTGTAGGTCATTTACGCCTCGCCATGATGTCAAAAGTTTAAATAAAGTCAAAAAGTTGCCAAATGTGGAAGGTTGGATTTTTGGATGGTGCATGACCAGGAAAAAAAAAAAATCTTGACAAGTGTTGAAAAATCATATGGGTTTGAGAGAAATGGTAGCAGTTTCTGACAATTTATAGCAAACCAAAAAAGTGTCTCCCCATAGTGAAAGTCTGAAAGTTCCTAGTTTTGTGAGTCAGAAGTAAATTGTATGTGATTGGTGTGTTTCGTGACCAAGAACTGTCAAGAATTTCAAATCGGGTCAATTCAGTGTGTTTTATCATAAGGAAATCCCAGCCGGCCCGGGGCAGGTGAACACCGTTAGGCACCACATCTCTACAGGGACATTGCATTTATATGTGTTAATGTTATTAAACTGCAATTTTACTGACCGGAGTGTAAAGCAAATATAGTTACTGATAATTATTGGAGGAAGTAAACAGACAGCAATTTTCTAGAATGCTGATAATCCTAGACAGAATTTTGTTATAGGATTGAATGAGGCCCCTCATGTGTATTATTTATTTTTTTGAAGGCTGCCAGGTTTTTTTTTTTTTTTTTCCCTTCATGGTTCATCAGTGAGTTTATTACAACTTGAAGCTTCATTCTCTCAGCAAAGTGAGCGCTGGCCTTCCCTGTCAAGCACGTAATGATGACATGGCACACAGCGTGAGCCGGAGCACATGCTTGGGTTAGATACATGGGGAATATTTCAAGGAGATAGATCACCTGCCTATATGCCTGCCAGGAGTTCCTGATTTCTCCCTCAAACATACATTTCAGACAAAACTGTCACGAGCCAGTCTGATCAACCCAGCACATCTAAGTCATAACTCCTGCCAATACACTTTGCGCCAATGGCGAGAAGCGCACCTGTTACCAATTTGGCAATCAGCCAGGGACTTTAAAAGTAATGCAGAGAGCTCCTCACCTTGCCGATGTATCTTACTACGTGCCTCTCGTCTTGTTTCTTCGTGAAATTTCCTAGCGTCCTGGATTTGTGTTTTCGACCTTGCCTGTTTTGGATTTCGCTTTTGTGCTTCGCCCTCCGGATTTGCTCGCTTTGGATTCGTCTATGTGTATGACCGTGTCTGTTTATCTACTCCGAGTTTGGATCACGTTTTGGATCTTGTAACTTCTTTCGCGGCTGGATTACTGGTCACCAATTTCGCCTGCCTCTCCGACCTCGACTTGCACTATTCCTCTCAAGCTGTGTGTGTGCTTGCGTGCACTTCCGCGTTCGCGGAGATCAGACAAAGGAGTTTTATCAACACGAGCGGGGATTCACTTTCTGCCAGACACAGACTCCCAAAACACCGAACACTGCATTTACACACGCAAATTCTCATCCTCCACCCACGCATCACAGGAGACTCCCGCTTCACCTTCGACTTCCGGACCCCCCTACGTCATCGTCCCGCCTCCTTTTGCGTCACAGGAGATTCCCCATTCATCCCGTTCTCTCACAAGCACCTTATTCTCCCCTTCTCCTATCTCTTCTACATGTTGAAACTCCCTTGTGCTTCTCAATAAAGAAAGAAACACTATTAGTCTGCTATTGGGTTCACCCTTCTTCAGTCCCGCGCCTGACAGTATACATCGGCCATGACGAACCCAGCAGACTTAGAGCAGTTAAGGCAGGCTCTTTCACAGCAGGGGGCGCTGTTGGGCTCCCATCAGCAAACCATCCAGCAGGTTACTGATACACTCTCCTCCATCTCCACACAGCTACAAAAGATTCAGGTCAGCCCCCCCTCGGCGCCAGCACAGACCCAGCGTCATGAACCTCGACTCCCTAACCCACAGCCATATAGTGGCGAACCTGGAACCTGTCGTTCCTTCTTGTCACAATGCTCTCTGTTGTTAGAGCTCCAAGCCTCCTCTTTCCCCACTGAGCGTTCAAGAGTGGCATATGTGATCACACTCCTCACTGACCGAGCCCGCGAATGGGGAACTGCGGTCTGGGACGCCAATGACTCATGCTGCTCCAGCTTCAAATCATTTACTGAGGAGATGAAAAGGGTGTTCGACCGCTCTCACACCGGCAGGGAGGCTGCCAGACAGTTATTGGAGCTTCGCCAGGGCTCACGGTCTGCCTACGACTACGCTATTGAGTTCCGTACGCTGGCGGCATCGGCAAACTGGGATGCTCAGGCGCTTTATGACGCTTTCCTCCACGGCCTCTCTGAGAACGTTAAGGATCACTTGATCAGCCAGGATCTCCCCACTGATCTTAACGGCCTGATGGAATTAGCTGGGCGCACGGACGCTCGTTTGACACATAGGCGTCGCACTCGGGCTCCACTCTTCCATCCTGGACCTAGCCCTTCCGCCTCCTCACATTTGTCTCCGAGCCCTGTCTCATTGCTAAGTCCTAGTTCAGGCTCAGAACCCATGCAACTGGGTCGAACCCGGATTTCCCCAGAGGAGCGTCAGCGGAGGCTCCAATCAGGTTCTTGTCTTTATTGCGGCCAGTCTGGTCATTATCGGCTCCACTGTCCACTAAAAGTCCAGCCCCTCCGGTGAACCTAGGGACTCTGGAGGGGCCAGTTTTCATCCGTTCCCCTAGCTCGCGGCCACTCCTGTCAGCTATTATCGTAGCTCAAGATAAGCCTCACATAATCCCCGCGTTAATTGATTCCGGTTCTGACCAGAATTTGATCTCTGCATCGAAGGTTAAGACCCTTAATCTTCCTACACTAGCCCTGAACCAACCATTAGCTGTTCGAGCCCTGGATGGGACCCCGTTGCCTGTCATTACCCAACGCACAGCCCCGATAACCTTGCGAATTTCTGGCAATCACTCTGAAGAGACCTCCTTCCTCGTAATGGATAACGCCCACTCGCCCTTGGTTCTCGGACGCCCTTGGTTGACCCGTCATAATCCTCGTATCGACTGGGTCAAAAACACAATTCAAGAATGGAGTCCTTCGTGTCTTTTGTCCTGTCTCAAGTCAGCTCACTGTCCCTCAGCCACATTCTCTAGCGAGGAGGAGTTCCCTGACCTCTCAGTTGTCCCTCCTGACTATGCCGACCTCAAGCAGGTCTTCAGCAAATCGCGGGCTCTCTCCCTACCACCTCACAGACCTTATGACTGTGCCATTGACCTCCTACCAGGTACAACCCCCCCTAGGGGAAGACTATATTCTCTGTCATCTCAGGAGAGGGAGGCCATGGACAAGTACATCTCTGAATCTCTGGCCGCCGGGATCATTCGTCCTTCCTCGTCTCCTGCTGTGGCCGGATTCTTCTTTGTGGCCAAGAAAGACAAGACGCTACGGCCGTGCATCGACTATCGAGGTCTAAACGAGGTCACTATAAAGAACCGCTACCCTCTCCCGTTGATGTCTACGGCCTTCGACCTCCTGCAGGGAGCCAACGTGTTCACAAAGCTCGACCTGCGAAACGCTTACCATCTGGTCAGGATTAAAGAGGGTGATGAATGGAAGACGGCATTTAACACCCCGTCGGGACACTACGAATACCTGGTAGTGCCCTTCGGTCTAGCTAACGCCCCAGCGGTTTTCCAATCCTTGGTAAACGATGTTCTCAGGGATTTCCTAAATATCTTCGTGTTTGTTTATTTAGATGATATCCTGATTTTCTCACGTTCCTTGGAAGAACACAGAGTGCACGTTCGCCAAGTCCTCCAGAGACTCCTGGAGAATCAATTATTTGTAAAGGCGGAGAAGTGTGAATTTCATCGCCGCACCATCTCCTTCTTAGGCTTTATTATAGCTCCGTCTCAGATTCAGATGGACCCAGCCAAGGTAAAGGCGGTGACCGACTGGCCAAGACCATCCACCCGAAGGGACCTCCAGCGCTTTCTCGGGTTCGCCAACTTTTATCGTCGGTTCATCCGCAACTACAGCTCAGTAGCAGCCCCACTCCTTACCCTTACCTCCACCAAGATTCCTTTTCAGTGGTCAGATCAGACAGAGTACTCCTTTTCCAAACTAAAGAGACTATTCACCTCAGCACCCATCCTCACACAACCAAATCCCGCCCTCCAGTTCGTGGTGGAGGTAGACGCCTCAGACTCTGGTGTTGGGGCAGTGCTCTCTCAAAGAACTTCAACAGACGGTAAATTGCACCCCTGCAGCTTTTTCTCTCATCGGCTTTCCGCCCCAGAGAAGAACTATGGTATCGGTGACCGGGAGCTACTGGCCATAAAACTGGCGCTTGAGGAATGGAGACACTGGCTCGAGGGGACAGAAGTCCCATTTCTCATTTGGACGGACCACAAGAACCTTGAGTATCTCAGGTCAGCCAAGCGACTGAATGCTCGACAGGCCAGATGGTCTTTATTTTTTTCTCGTTTTAACTTCTCCCTATCCTTCCGACCAGGTATTAAAAACGTTAAACCCGATGCCCTTTCTCGTCAGTTCGACTCGGTTGCAGATGATGTTCCAAAATCTACCATCCTGCCATCACACTGTCTCATTGGGGCTACCTCTCTTGACATTGAAGCCGTGGTTAAGCAAGCGTTGGACCAGGAACCCAGCCCTCCAGGGGCTCCACCGGGCAAACTATTTGTACCTCAGGCCGTTCGCCCCGAAGTCCTGCAATGGGGCCATAGTTCACTTTTGGCCTGTCATCCTGGTGGGTCTCGCACCCTCGCCCTTGTCCAGCAACGCTTCTGGTGGCCCTCGGTCAGAGAGGACACTCGACAGTTTGTCAACGCATGCGACGTCTGCACTCGGAACAAGTCCAGCAATAAGCCACCCGCAGGTCTTCTCAGACCACTTCCAGTGCCCCACAGACCCTGGTCACATATCGCTCTAGACTTCGTCACAGGACTCCCAAATTCAGAAGGCCACACCTGCATTTTAACCATTGTGGATCGCTTCTCCAAAGCTGCACACTTTGTCCCCTTGACCAAACTTCCCTCAGCCAAGGAGACTGCGGAACTTCTCATCCTGCATGTGTTTCGTCTCCATGGCATCCCCTCAAAAATTGTCTCTGACCGCGGACCCCAGTTCTCTGCCCAGTTCTGGAGGGCTTTCTGCAGGCTCGTCGGGGCGTCCCCCAACCGCTCCTCCGGGTATCACCCTCAGACCAACGGCCAGACTGAGAGAGCCAATCAGGACTTAGAAACAGCTATTCGATGCATGACAACTAAGGACCCACACTCCTGGAACCGAATGTTACCATGGATTGAATACGCTCATAACTCGCTACCCACAGCTTCTACGGGCCTTTCACCATTTCAGTGCAGTCTGGGCTACCAGCCCCCCTTGTTCCCGTCACAAGAGGAGGAGGTAGCAGTCCCCTCAGCCCAAGCCTTCATACGCCGTTGCAGGAGGACCTGGCTACGGGCAAGGACTAGCATTCGGCATTCAATAGCTCTTTTCAAACATCAGGCGGATCGCCGCCGCTCCACCGCCCCAAGGTATCGTGTTGGTCAGAGAGTAATGCTTGCCACCCGGAACATCCCCATTAACACTATCTCACGTAAAATCTCTCCCAGATTCATTGGCCCATTTATTGTCTCCAAAGTCATCAACCCATGCACAGTCAGATTGCTTCTACCGTCCACCATGCGCCGCATCAACCCCTCTTTCCATGTCTCCCAGATCAAGCCCATACGATCAAGCCCACTTAATCCACCCACCCGCCCTCCTCCTCCCCCTCGACTTATCGATGGTGGCGAGACATTCACGGTTCGCAGGCTTTTGAGAGCACGACGCAGAGGTAAGGGGTTACAATACCTAGTGGATTGGGAGGGTTATGGCCCCGAGGAGAGGAGCTGGATACCATCCAGGTTTATCTTGGACCGTTCACTCATCACAGAATTTCATCGGCAACATCCGGAAGCCCCATCATTGACGCCAGGTGGCGTCCGTAGGAGGGGGGGTACTGTCACGAGCCAGTCTGATCAACCCAGCACATCTAAGTCATAACTCCTGCCAATACACTTTGCGCCAATGGCGAGAAGCGCACCTGTTACCAATTTGGCAATCAGCCAGGGACTTTAAAAGTAATGCAGAGAGCTCCTCACCTTGCCGATGTATCTTACTACGTGCCTCTCGTCTTGTTTCTTCGTGAAATTTCCTAGCGTCCTGGATTTGTGTTTTCGACCTTGCCTGTTTTGGATTTCGCTTTTGTGCTTCGCCCTCCGGATTTGCTCGCTTTGGATTCGTCTATGTGTATGACCGTGTCTGTTTATCTACTCCGAGTTTGGATCACGTTTTGGATCTTGTAACTTCTTTCGCGGCTGGATTACTGGTCACCAATTTCGCCTGCCTCTCCGACCTCGACTTGCACTATTCCTCTCAAGCTGTGTGTGTGCTTGCGTGCACTTCCGCGTTCGCGGAGATCAGACAAAGGAGTTTTATCAACACGAGCGGGGATTCACTTTCTGCCAGACACAGACTCCCAAAACACCGAACACTGCATTTACACACGCAAATTCTCATCCTCCACCCACGCATCACAGGAGACTCCCGCTTCACCTTCGACTTCCGGACCCCCCTACGTCATCGTCCCGCCTCCTTTTGCGTCACAGGAGATTCCCCATTCATCCCGTTCTCTCACAAGCACCTTATTCTCCCCTTCTCCTATCTCTTCTACATGTTGAAACTCCCTTGTGCTTCTCAATAAAGAAAGAAACACTATTAGTCTGCTATTGGGTTCACCCTTCTTCAGTCCCGCGCCTGACAAAAACAGCAACATCTACAACATGAATGAGACCAAAATATAAACAGGATATAAGCAAGACAAACTATAAAATAATAAGCAAGAATAAGACTTCTTACACCTACAGTAAATCTACAGTACATGCTCGGTCTGGGAAGAAAAAAAAAAGAAGAAAAGAAGTGTGCTGCATACCCAGCTGCAATGTAAAAATCTGCATTGCAGATGGAATTACTGTAGAAACGCTCTTGGATTTGTGAAACCCTGTCTCACACATCATTTTGAGTAGCGAATCATTTAAGTCTTGGCATAAGCTCTATTTTCAGTTCAGCATCCAAATGTGACACTGAGCTGTCAATGAATTACCAAACAACGTTTCACACATTACTTTGTGTTGTAAATTCTTTAATACGTGGCCAAAATTCATCTTTTTTTTTTCTAATTTATCATTTCCATTTGACAACCACGTGTGAAAAAAACACCTTACAGCAGAAGATTTTAGTTAATCAATCAAATACACTTACAGTATAGTCATATAATATAGTCTCACTATACATATGATGTTTTATAAAGCCTAATTTAAGCTTGTATAAAATGCTCATCACATGCATGGTACTGTGCAGTAGATGACATACTGTAATGTAGTTGCCACTAATGTTCCACACAGGCGCTGGTCCAGTAGTTTTTATACAAGATCATAACATACTGTACAATGCACTGTACAATATATAATGGATGTACAATTTCTCAAGCTTTTAAAGCATCTTTTATATTTTGAAGCATACTTCACATAATGTCATGTACTGGAGCTTCCCCACTAATCAGAGAGCATGAGTCACATCAAAGCAGTGGTGTAAGCTGAAAATCTGAATGACCTTACTAGATTATGGACAACATTTTGGACACGTGTCGTTTGCAGATGCAGTTCCCCAAAATTGGATGCAGGGCTGTATAAGCTCTTGTTCCTCGCACGCAAATTCCTCATTTTCGAGTGTCATGACAAATTGCATTCGCACACATGAGTGGGTTCGATAGCATGCAGGAGATTGGACGGCAGTTTCATTACGAAGCGTTGATGTCGAAAGCTGTGACCTTTTGCTAGGAAAAAATTGACATGACAGACTTTGGTTCTCATATTTGGCAAGGATGGTTTAAGTGTTTACAGTTTGGGAGGTATAGCTTTTCATGTTTCTTCATGCACCTTGGGTTGGAGAAATTGTTTCAAGCAGCCAATATTTAAAATAAATAATTTTGCACTAAATATAATTTCAGACTAAATGCCAAGAAAATTCATTGGTTAAAGAAATTGCATCAAAGTACTGTAGGAAACCTTGGTCAGCTCTACATTCTCTTTCTTTTCAGCACCTTGGTTTAGGAATTATTCATTTTATGTAAATCTTGGAAAACAAGTAGACAGGGCTATTGTCATTTGGGTTGATAAAAACAACAGAGGGGCTGTTTAGTATTACTCTGTCTCCCCCTGATCGTCTCCCCTGATCGTCTCCCCCTCATCGTCTCCCCCTGATCGTCTCCCCCTCATCGTCTTCCCCTCATCGTCTCCCCCTGATCGTCTTCCCCTCATCGTCTCGCCCTGATCGTCTCCCCTCTCACAGGGTACACGGCAGCTTGCAGCACTACAGCGTCCAGTTCCATATTGTGCATTTGATTTGGTTGCTGGTCATCTCCGTAGTCTATCATCATTAATCTGACATGGTTTTAGTTCAGCATCTGATCATTCATTGCGTTTAGGTTCTTGTGTTTGCATAGGTAACTATATGAGTATATTGATTACCTAACCTTTGACCAGTATCCTGACTATGACTGATTTACATTTGCATATGGTTTGCTTGGTATAATGAAACTGTCATTTTTGCTTTTGTGACGCTCTGGGAAAAAAAAAATAATAATAAATAAATAAAAATATAGACATTCCTACAGTATGCTACATTACAATACTGTTGTTGTTGTTGTTGTTTTTTCCACGCTATTGGGATTTCCTCATTACCCTCCCTCATTACCTCTGCTCAGGAATAAGAATAAAGATCACTCAAAAACAATTTTATATAACATGAAAACAATGAGCTCAAAATATTAAAAAGAATGAGTTTTTTTCTGCTTTGTGTTTTCCCAGTTACACACTAGATCTAGGACGGCATGTTGGCTTAGTAAGCATTGTTGCCTTGCACCTCCAGAGTCTGGGTTTGATTCCCGGCCACATTTAATTCCTGTCTGTGTGTGCGTGTAGTTTGCATGTTCTCCCTGTGCTTGGTGGGTTTCCTCCCCCAGTCCAAAGACATGCATCTTAAGTTAATAGTGCGTGTTCCTTGCAATGGATAAGTACCCTGTCCAGGGTGTACCCTGCCTTGTGCCCTAAGCTCTGGGTTCCCCATAACTCTGTATACAGGATTAAGTTTATAAATTAACTCTGTATACAGGACTGTCCTTATAAGGAAAATAAGTGAGTGAGTGAATGAGTGACACCGTATCTAATTATTTACATCTCTCTCCCCAGGTCACACTACATGACATCACAGTCTCAGTGCTATAATTTGCACTACAACGGGCCGTCATAAAATTGTTATTATCGCTAAAAAAAAATTAGTGAAAACAAACGTTGCTCATAAGCTTAGTCCTTCTCTAAATATTGTTCATCTCAGGCGACATACTTCTCCGAACGATGGATGAGTTGGTGGAGACCATCTTTGAAGAAGCCATCTTTTTGGCTCTTAAAGAAAAATTCCACCTCTGTAATCACCTCGTCATCATCAAACGTCTTCTACAAAGTGGTTTCTTCGAGTCATGGAGGAGGAAAACGTGCGATGTTGGGGGAGTAGGGGGGATGGGGCAGATTTTCGTAACCCAAGTCGCCCGCAATTTTGGTTTTGATCCTCTAGCATCATCGTGCAGAACTATAGCAGAAGGTTTAAACCAGAAGAAATGTTCAGGAACATACGCATTTCCGGAGACATAATTTTATGACAGCACTCATTGCAGCACTCGTCTCGTTTAACATTGACAAAAGTGAAGTTTAGTTACTCGGCCATATCTTTATTGGCCAAATGTTTTTTTGCTCTTAACAATGACATGATCTGCAAATTTCATGAAAATAACTACATAGTACTACTATTACTACTATTAATAATAATAATAACACAATTTTAATTCATTTTAATCTCTTTGACATCCTTAAGTCACTAATCATTAGTATGTTATGTATTTGCTAATTCTGTGCAAAGAATCTCAACCCTTTTACTTTGGGAGCAAAATGCAGCCATTGTAAAAAAAAAAAAAAAAAAAAACTCCAATACATATAATCATATAAAAGATGGTGCTCCAATTATGAACTCGATTACGGTCCATTCTACTGTCATGAAATTGTTCGTTGTCACCAATTCCTGAACACAAAAGGTACTGAAACCTTGCTACAGACTTTTATTGCCACTCGTATTCCTTACTGCTATTTCCTTTTTATTGCTCCCCAGGCAGAAACCATCCAGCAGTATATAACACATCTGTTCACATCACCACTACTCTCTGAAAACTACCAGTTTTTTACCACCTCCAGTATAAACTCCTACTCCTACTCCTGCTCATACTGTAAGAATGAAAGCATTACAAGATCCTGCTCCAGCATACTGTCCTCCTGAACTCACCCACCTCTACAGCCCTTTGCATATTGTACGTTCAGGATGCCTGAAATACCTGAACAACCCTTCCCCATTAGTATCACTGAAGTTGCTGAATAATTTATAGTAGTAACTGAATATCATGTTCACCCCGTGTCTGCGTGGGTTTCCTCTGGGTTCTCACAAAACCGTGCCATTAGGCAGATCGAGTACAATACATTGGCCCTAGGTGTGAATACGTAAGTGTGTGTGTGCATGGTGGCCTGGGATACACTGGAGTCTCATTGAACATGTATTTTCATCTCATGCACTGTATAGATTCCTGATCAGTTACAACCCTGCCATGGATAAAACCGGTATTGACAGTGCCGTCAAGAAAATAATTAAATCATGTAATTAAATATTAATAATATTATTAATTTATTAATTTTATTATATATTACAAATATATAAATGTATTTTCTATGTATTTTATTTTTAATTGCATCACAGCCTATTCTAACTATATTAGCATGACTCTTGCTGTCTTACATCAGCCTCAGCTTAGAAGATAATTACATTTGCAGTCTAATGAAAGGAAAAATGGAGAAAAAGCTCCACCCTAGATTACCGAGTTTATAGCCAAATACACTTTATGTATTTGAATAATTTTTATGTTGTTTAATGTCTTTGGTGCCTGTGGTAGCACTGTAGTCAAGACCACCTCTGTCATGTCCAAGACCATGATTAGCCAAAATTGACGTTGATCCAAATTAAACTTAGACTGACAATGATCAACCTGTTTTCTATTATATGTAACAAAATTAAGACCATGTTTAAAGAAACCCACCCTAAAGGTGGTGGCAGGTCCAAGTACTAACACCAGTGATTCTGAGACAACTCCAAGTCAAAACTTTTTGGAGAAAATTTGTCGCAGCCCTAAAATCATGATACAAAAATATGATATGAAAATAAATAAGCTAATTAATATGCTGCCTGGGCAAAAATAAAAAAGCACACATTAATATTTTGTTCGACTGCCTTCAGCTTTGATTCTTCAGGGGTGAAAAAAACCTAAATCATAACACTTTCCCCAGAGGCTTGTACAGTGTCCACCCAGTACAGTGTTCTCCAATTCCTAAAATGACGTGCCCATCGCTCTGGAATAGGGTCAATCAGGACTCCTCAGTCTTCATGATCTCTAGCAAACTGAATCCTTTTTTCTGATAAGTCTTACTAATAAGTGGCTTTCTGATGGCCACACAGCTGTTAAGTCTCATCATGACTATAATGCACCTTCATTGAGGTTTAAGTGATCTCCATTCATGATTTCGTTTTTTTTTTTTGTTTGTTTTTTTTTCAGGTCACCTTCCTTCCATGAGGTTCACAGTTTAGCACCATCCTTCCAAGTTATAATAATGTGTTGGACATTTTTAAACCTAAATTCAGGAATTTCTCCCTAGTTTTTTTTCTTTGCTTTTTTTGCGGTCAGACAGTTTATAAAGCAATCAAATGCATAAGAATATTTTTAACAGTATGCATAAGTGAGCAGTGTATGACACCAGAATCAGTATTTATTTATAATATTTGTACACTTTGCAACTAAAATTTAGATGAGTAAAGAGCATGCGAAGGAAAAGTCCCCGAAGTTACACAGATAATTAAAGCAGGGATTGCATTCATGCCCCAGATTAATTATCCCTAAATCTGTGGCATTGCTTAAGAGGTTTATTATTTAAATAATTTCTATGTCACTTCATGTGAAAATTGGGTTGCATGAGCTTCATGATAACTGCTTGGGAAACAAAACATGCTCAGGTATGTCTTATTAGACAGTGTTGACTGCTATAAAGGATCCTGTTAATGGTTTCCGGCAGGCTGCTAAGAGAGCAATGTCACGTGACGTAGCCAAGACACCCAAACGTGGTAAGGTTTCCCATCCCGAAAGGTCCATTAGGCTAAATAGACTAAAGTAATTGCATAACTACTGGAGCGATTATTTTCCCCTAGAAATACAAACGGAGTCAAAATAATTGCAAGTAACTGGCAATTTTACACAAACTGCTCCCTCTGTACTACTTTTAGCAAGTTTTTCTCTCATTACACTTGTTTTTTTCTTCTTTTTGTTATCATCACATTATCTTTGTGATTTGGGTTAATTACGTATTGTTGTTTTTTATTATTATTTATTTTGAGGAGAACTCTAGGAAGCAAGGCTCACTTCAAAAATCAGTAATTGTTCACAGACCAAAAGGTTCTTTGGTTGTCCCTCTGGGAAAGCCTGCTAAGAGTTACCAGTAGAATTTGTAAATAGAAATATGAATGAAAATCCTTACCTAACCTAAGAACCTCTAAATAATTATTTACATTTTTTATTATTCTAAGAATTCAAATGCAATCTTCCAATAGATTTGCTCCCACTGGGGAACTCCTGAAGGTTGCATGGACAAGATCACAATTCAATGCACCCTATCAGACAGGGGTCTCAATTAAATTTTGTAACCCTTAATTGTAAACCCTTAATCCTAAGACCCAGTGAAGAATCTTCACGTTTTTTTTTTTTGTCTAAAAAAATTAATTGAAAAATTTCTTTTTTTTTAAAAATTGTGTTCAATCCCCCTAGGGTTAACTGTAAAGGCTGTATCTAGAAGTAAGCACTCTGAACTGTCCTAAAAACTATCCTACAAAGCAGTAAAGAACCATTTCTGTGTTTTTTTGCTGACCTCAGACAACATCTTTCAATTAACAACTAATGGTTTATGGATGCCCCTGTGGAGTGAAACTATAAACTTTGCATGTAGAGTTATAAAAAGTACTTCCCTATTGAAAGGGTTGGAAGTACATTAGGACTATTTTAGGAGCCTAGTATCCTAGGAACCCTTAACTGTCTAAATAGTTACCCTTAGAATAGAAATACACTTCAAAGACCTTCCTTAAATTTATAACCCATAGCCTCCTGAGACCTGGACTCTACTGCACTCATGTCTACATTGCAAGTTCACCTTACTGTTTCTCTTTAAGTGTGTGAGTGTGTGTATGTGTGTGTGTCCTGCAATGGATTGGCACTCTGTCCAGGGTTTACACTCTACAGCAATTTTTAAATAGATTTCAAAACTATGTGATGAGCAGATACAGCTCAGCATTAACTGTTCGAAGGAGATTATTATATATTTTGGACACCTTCAGTATTGCATTCCAATATAGAGAGAAATAAAACTCAGGAAAGGCCATGGAGTTAGAAAGTGATCCCAAATTTGGAGCGGTAGTGTATATAGACAATATAGTTGGGAGAAAATGTCATGTCCTCATATGATGACCTTTAGGTCTCTAGATGTTAAGGGACCTTTGGTTGTCCCTCTTGGGATCCAAGTCAATTGAATGAACCAACTCCTGTCAGAAAGAATTTAGAACCCATAAATACCCCCAACATTTTTTTCTTCAAAATTAAAAAATGTGCGCTCAAATTGCTATGTTACTTTGTGACTATGGGAGGAAAATGGAGCACACAGATGAAACTCATTGGTTTTTATTATTATTATTATTATTAATATTATTAATATTATTATTATTATTATTAACATGCACATTTTTCTTTTACAAAACATGATTCCTTTTAGAAAACTCAGATTGTTGGTGTTGGTAGTTTTCAGTTTCAAATTCGATTCATTTTCAATTTCATTTGCTTTTAAACTCAAACTTCACTTATCCTGCACAGGGTCGCAGGGAGCCTGGAGCCTATACGAGAGGATTCAGGGCACTAGGTGGGATAAACCCTGGATGGGATGGGAGGCCATTACAGGGCACAAGCAGGCACACACTCACAATTTGAAAAAGCATTCAGGTTAATCAGCATGTCTTTGGACTGTGGATGGAAACTGGAGTACCCAGAGGAAACCTACCAATGCGGAGAAAAGCGGAAGTGGCCAAGTCAGTGATTGGACACAAGTTTGGA
The DNA here is from genome assembly GCF_024256425.1 of Clarias gariepinus. Classification (NCBI taxonomy): domain Eukaryota; kingdom Metazoa; phylum Chordata; class Actinopteri; order Siluriformes; family Clariidae; genus Clarias; species Clarias gariepinus. The sequence goes on from NC_071120.1 coordinate 9,658,185, forward strand.
TTAATTTTGTACATTCTAGAATGCTACTGGATTGTTTTTCTCCATCAAGCACCACATTAAAACTGTCTCTCATGAAGACCTGCCCAGGAAAGCAAGACCAAAACTTACCTCTGCTGCAGAGGAGAAGTTCATTTAGAGTCACCAGCCTCAGAAATCACCAATTAACAACCAGCACCTCAGATTAGAGCCGTTATGAAGGCTTTGAGTAGCAGACACATCTCAATATCAACTGCTCAAACGATACATTTTGGAGACCTCGAGCATTGTTTTACAGTGAAGAAATAAATAAAAATCAGGAATTAGAAGTTGTGTCCAAGCTCTTGACTGGTCGTGTGTACAGTATATATAATCGCTTTTATACGGTACATTTATGTACCTGACTGGGTATCGATTCTAGTTTGGTGCCTTTCTGAAATGGAAATATTACCCTTAATCTTAAGGGAGAATAAAAATCCTTTTGGGATTTAATAATTTAATAAGAAATTCAAACAGCATGCTTATGGTTTGAACCCCGGTTCCTGGAGATGTGAGGCAGCTTCACCGCCTGCTACACCACTGTGCTGCCCTGATTAGATTATGAGTACAAAATAAAACCGTATGTCTTCTCTGAGTGTGATTTGACCTCGGCTATGGATTGTAATCATAACTCAAGGATACAGTATAGTAAGGAAATGATTCTCAACTGCCCTATTACTGCCCTAAAGACAACTCTTCTTCTGCTAGGACATATGCTTTTATAATGATCATTTATAGATATAAATGGGTTATAAAAGATTAACATTACATATAGCTCACAAGCCTGTCTCTCCGCATCCCATCTCCCTGCTTATCATGGAACACTTTCTTGTCCTCCATCAGCCTCTGCAGCGCACGAGTAGTCGCGCCAAGTGGCAGCCTCAATGCGTGTGTGTGTGTGTGTGTGTATGTAAGTGTGAGTGTGTGAATGTGAGTGTGAGTGAGTCTGACAGGGAGCAGTGCATTAGGTTCCAGCAGTGAAGGAGGATTAGCTGAAGAGACATGGTGCCAGAGACCTAGGGCTCACCACTGCGTTTTACACACACACACACATACACACACACGCGCACAGTCCAACCAACACAAAGCTATGCAGTAACCGACTACTAAGAGTGAAATAAACCTGCATTGTGATTACACCAGAAACTAATGTTCTCTGTTTTATATTTTGCTGCAACAAATAAACTTTCCAGAAATGTGCTTTCTGCATTAACACACTTAAAATTTCTTTTTTTTTTCTTTTTTTGACTGCAAAGCTGCCATAAGTTATCTGTACGGTATGTTTTAATCCTGTAGGACATCATACATTGTTTTGACTCACCTCATGCAAGTTCTTAAAAAAACACAGCTTGTCACGTTCCCATTGACACTGATGACTCCTTCCAAAAATGTAAAAGTTTACCTTAATTTGTGCAATCAGTTCATAATTAATTTTTGATTATGTAAAATGCTTGCTATACAAGTGCCTGTGTACACTATTACTATAATAACAATAATGCACTATGACATAATCATGCAGCATACTAAGAAGCCTTTTATTTTATTTTATTTTTCTATTGCATGGACGTACTGTATAAACCGCACTGTGGATCAGCTGAGGAAGCCCGCTGGACGTAAACTGAATATAAATTATATATACATCACAGGGCCTGATTGTAGTTCGCTTGTTGTTTCTGCCTGCTCATCTGTAAAAGTATGCATGCATGAAATATTTGATTGCTCCAGGGGAGACCGAGATAACATCTCTAGCTCATCGTTCTGAGCCATGCTTGCTAAAAACCTGGCTGTTTATTGCTCAGGGACTTCATACCCACACACAATCAGAAATCAGAAAGGGTGTGTTTACTGATTATTAATAATCTGTGACTTGTATAATTTTTTTAATTCCTAAGTAACTTTGTGGGTTGAATCTTGGCTTTACTTGTTCTTTTTAAATTCGGGTGTTCTGTTAGGATAAAATAAAATAAATGAATAAAAAAGTGGAATGTTATATTACATCTTTTTAATTTCTCTAACTGGGTTTATATTTCAGCACTGGAATAATGTTTGGTTTTCTTGCCACTTTGAGTATTGCTTATATTTAAATGAAAATATAATATAAGGTGTACACATTAGAGGACAAATCAGTCATAGCCCCAGTCACTGAGATGTAACCTAAAACAAACTGAGAGATATGAGATATAATAAGACATAATACGGAAATATCTCCACTAACAAAAGTAATTGTAAGCATGAGATGTACAGATCTAAATTCTGCTGTCCAGTATTTAATCAGTACTATGCACATGTCAGCTGTAAACATCGCCTACAAGAGATAATTTTATCATTTTGTTAGATGGCACCGCTCTTAAAACAGACTCACAGCATTTGTCTTGGTGGACAGAAAATAATGGAGATTTATGACAGGCACGGACATCCACGGCAGCTTCAGAGCCTCCACATGAGTGTGCAGTTGAGGTGTCCGCATGTGCAATGTTCCCTCAAGCACAAGTTGCTGAAGCCCAGCTCCTAGATCTAGCCCCGATTTCCAGATGACAGCACCTTCATGACGTATCGCACAACTCCATCCCCGGATAAAACATATTAAATAACGACAGGTAATGGTATTTTTCAGGCTGACTGCTTTCAGTAAACACTTTTGCAAAATAAAATACAATATGTTGCACTGTAAATATGTTTTGAAACATTTACCGTATATTGTCACTGCTTTTCTCAGATTTTGTTTTAGATTTAGATCAATCAGTCAGATTTGGGATGAAACAAGAAAAGTGTATGGGCAGCATTCAAGATATTTGAGTTATACACACTGATATATGACGCTAGGTAGATTTAAGGATGGATAGGTCGATTTTTGGATGGATGGGTGGATGGATGGATGGATGGATGGATGGATGGAGGAAAGTCAGATTGACAGGTGAATTGTTGGATGGATGGATGGATGGATGGATGGATGGATGGATGAATGGATGGATGGAGGAAAGTCAGATTGACAGGTGAATTGTTGGATGGATGGATGCATGGGGTAATTAATTGATGAAGTGATGAAGGGATAAATTAGTAAATGGATAGGTGAGTAATAGTTTGGATCAATATACTGTATAGATAGGTTGATAAATGAGTAGGTAGGTATCTCATGGGATGAATGGGTGGATGGGTGGATGGATGATGGATGGATGGATGTATGGATGGATGGATGGATGGATGGATGGATAGATAAAGGGATGGATGAGTAGCCAATATGTACAGGTGGATGTATAAATGTGTAGAGGGTTGAATAGATAGGTGAATTTTTGGAAGGAGGGGTTGTTCAAATGATTTTTGGAGGGATAAATCGGTAGATTCATTGGATTAATGAAATAGGTAAATTGAGGTATGTACTGTATGTAAATGATGGATGGATAAATGGATCGATGAGTGGGTGGTTTAGTAATAAATAACATGAAGATGTAGCTCGATCAAAATTCCTAGCAAGTAGTTTTGGGACATAAAACAAACGTTTACCTCCTGGCATGTAGGAAGCTGTGAGATACCTGCCTGCCTGACTGAAAGTCTTCAGCAAAGGCACACACACACACACACACACACATCCAAAGAGGCAAGAGACAGCGCTGAGTCCAATTCCCTGTATAGTTATCCATGCTCAGACATCCCATTTACCCTCAGCACACAAGTCATGAAATATTTAATGGCTATGAACAGGAATACCACACACACCAACAAATCAAACTCACAAACACACCCTTGTCAGAGCAGCCCAAACCTATCTCTTCCTGATCCAATCCACTGCCCCCAGACACTGAGGCTCTGTTCAGTACAGAAAGGAGAAAGGAAAAAAAGGAGACTGAAGAGAAATGGGGAAAAATGAGAAAATGGAGGGATTTCCTCCATTCATGAAAGCCCTGCTGAGAATCAGTGACATGGCTATTCCGTGCATAAACTTAAGCATGCATTAAACAGAGACATCAAAGAGTTGTCCATTTCAGAGCACCAGGAGAAGCTCATTTCAAATCCTCCATTAAACATCTGGAAGGAATGGGAAATTGTCCATTAAAAATAAAGCTGGACTGGGAGAGATTTCTCCAAATTAGTAATTTTGCACTCTTAAAAGGAAGCGTTAAGGAGGATGGGACAGCCTGCCTTTCATTTCCTCATTTCATGCTTTTACTGTGCAATAAAATCAGACACTAGTTTATCCTAGAAATCAATGTGGAAATGGATTTAAACACTCTGTATTCCCTCATTTTTTATAGTCTTAAATTCAGATGGAACACATGGCATGGTGGTGTTCATGCTTGTTAGATACCCCTTTGGGGAAGATTTGAGCTTTGTAGTCATGAAATTTTGAATATATTTGAAGACTTATATGGCCAGAGAACACTGGGAAATAAAAAAAATAAAAAACTCCAATCCACTGGTAAAGTATGGATAGATGTTTCATTGTGTAGATATTATGTATACAGTAGCTTGATGGATGAATGTACTGTATAGATTAATAGATTGTTGGAAGGATGGGTACATGGGTTTTTGGCTGGATTTTTCATTAGATTGTGCGTAGATGGGTGGATCATTAGATGTGCAAGTAGGTAAATCAATGTTTGTACGCCAACCTGCAATAAAAATTAATGCCACCACCAGGTTAAATAACATTGGTCATCAATTATTTACAAGTAAACTGGTGACAGGGTCACGGGCAATTAAGGTGCATTTATTCCTGTGGATACCAAAAGGCTAACATGCCTAGTCCATTCCCACACATAAGCCAATGTAAAGTAGCACAAATTGCCAAAAATTGATGCTGGCTATGATAACAAGCTATCAGGAGTCGATCAAGAGTTCAAGGTTGTTGATGCATCCTTCAAAGACTCCAGATCTCAATCCGACCAAGCATCTATGAGATGGACCCACCCCACACCACAACTGAAAGGGCTCAAGGGGGCGGCCAATAATGTCCTGATGCCAGACATTACAGCATCCCCTCAGAGGTCATGTTGAGTCATGCCCTAAGGGGCTAGAGCCACCCCAGGAGCACAAGGGAAAGCTTTACAATGTTGAGGACAATATTTAAAAGGACAAAATATTTGGAGATCTTACAGTACCTAGTTTTATTGGTTGTAGCCCAGTAGCAACCAACACACCACTGATACAGTATGAGCTCAGGGTTTTCAACCTTGTTAAACAGTCAACCAGGTTAAATTTATAATATGACACGGACTGATGGGAGGTACAGCCATTATTGAAACCCTGCAGGGTTGCTAAATAAACCATATTGTCTATGAGTATACTCCTTCAGTCATGGAGATCACAGATTCAATCTGTCCTCACAATGTGAGACAATGAGACAATGTCAAAGGAAGGACGAATAAAAATACTTAATACTGTATAGCAATAAACAATTAATCACCCATTCTTTTTTTAACAATATTGAAACTACTGTTCTAAAGTCCTAATTGGCTTGGCAGAGGGATTATGTACGTAAATATGAAAATTCAACAAGGCTGATGTCTCGCATATGTGCAAACAGAATGGACGAAAAATCAGTTCTCTATGTCAAGCTACACATGCTACTCCTGAGATATCCTCAATCATGATCCCTTGTGCTCTTACAAGCTGCCTGATCCATCCTGATGCCCTACTTCTGGTTGGAGATCTCATCGCTTAGAAACAGCTCCCTGCTGCCGAGGATAGCCTAAAGATACACCATGAGGATGCCTTTGGACTGCAAATGAGGTGAACAGTTTTTCAGCAATGGACTACAATTGCTTAGATAGGTTTTGGACTGCAATTGCCACGAACAGTTTTGCACTCAAGACCCTATCAGTGAACAGTTGATAGGTTCAACAAAATAGACTTTGTGTTACAACTATAATGAATTTCCTGGTTACACAATTGCCCTTTCTTAAAACTTTATAGCGCGTAGTTATAAAGAGAATTCTGCATAATCACACTATTTTGTGTCACCCAGATAAAGAAAGGGGTCCTTTTGAGCCTGGGAGATTTTCCATACCACTGTCGCTCATTTTGCTCATTATGAATGAATTTCTAAATATCAAATTTGTATTCAGAATTTTTATATTTTTGTACAGCTGCTTGGTTCCACTGTCTGTTGTTAAGGGCCTTATACAAATGAAAGTAAATTAAATGGCAATTAGAGGAATTCTGCTTTAAAAACCATGATATAAACGCAGCCTAAAAAAAGTTAATTATAATAGCAGCCCATTATGCATTTATTGTTTCAATGACGTGTTTGTGTTTAAAATCTGTTTTAATATTGTAAAAAAAAAAAAAGACATCTTTTTTTTTTACTGCATGACAACTAAAAGCCACATGTTGGTCTAAATCATATTGGAAACTCACAGAAAAAAGAAAAAGGAAAAAATGTGTGTTCCTCTTTGCAACTCGAAAATGCTATAAAAATGCATATGCACTATAGTATCTAAAATGAAAAAATATACTATAAAAACAGAGATGCACAGTGGCAGTGTTGCGTAACAAGCATTTATTTATAGAAGGGATGCAAATACAGTACATCGTATCTGAATGTGGTTGATACAGTATACCTATGTAGTACGCCAACCTGCAATATGTTCAATGTTTGTGTATATTTCATCGAAAGGGAGATTTTTTTTTTTATTATTCAAATTCACTGATCAAAAACTAAGCATGAGGCCAAGCCATGTGTTCAGAAGTCTCACAGGACGACATTACCATATCTTTACTGATGACAGAAGTAAGAAATAAAATGTTTAACATTTTCACTACTAATGATGGGATGATTTAATTTCAGATTCAGACTTATACTTATATTAAGTTTGTATAATTTTTTACTTATTTTAAGCTTAAAACTGTCATTTCTATTAGCAGATAATGTTGCGTGTGTTAAAGGAATTTTATTTACAGCTATTATATTTAATATTTATATATTTCTATGTATTTGCTAACATTTCTTCTATTATATTTTTAGTTAATATTGCTAGCACAATACTAAAATAGTGCCATATCTGCTTCCAAAAGTGCACTTGATACTATAGTAATTTATTATTTACTCCAAATAATGCTCTTGTTTAATTACTTATAGATTCTTCTGTAAATTTACTGTAAATTCTGTTTATAAAATTTTTTATTTGTTAAATATTACATGTAATTTTGAAGCGTTTGATTTATATTTGTAATTCAAAGCTAACTGCATATTAAATTTTTTTACTTTCTGCTTTATATAATGTAGATTTTATTAGGTTTTCCTATAAATATAGTTAAAAGAAATATATGTTGTGGGCTCTTAGCTTACAAGAAAGATTCTTTACCTGGATGCTATTTTTATTCTTCTTCTAGTAATCTCATTCTAGCTCTGCATCTATTTATGCACTGTTACACTTCTAATTATGCAAATTTTACTTGAATGTCTTAGAATTTTTAGAAACAGAGCTTATACTTCCACAAACGTACTGTAGGTCTGTTGATACACGATGAAAAAGGTTTATTTAACACGTAACTACCCTTTTTATACCAATTTCCAGCTTTAAATGATGAGTATTATTGTATTAAGGGACAAATTAGCTTTTTTTTAAAAATACTTTGACAACAATTCAACAATTTAAACTAAATTTAAAGCTGGAAATTAGGAAATATATCTTTGTTTTGTTTTGCCTTAAAACAGGAAAGTACTACAGTGGATACAGTAGATTATATACAACACTAATGTATTTTAATTCTATTAACATCATTCTTACTTGTGATGCTTGCTGTACCTCTACTACTAGCAAAATAAGCTATTTTTAACAATGCAGATCTTACTTTTAATCATTGATTTTTTTTTTCCTAATAACACATTTACATCACATTTGTAAATAACATACTACATCTACTTATGTAATCACTTAAGGAAGTGAAGAGGCATTTCTACTTTTAGATTGTCTCCAATATTATAACTATACTTTAAACCAGATTAACATCCTTATTTTGAAGGCAGAAAAACAATGTAAAAATCTATAACAATTAAAAAAATAATAATAATAAATTCCTGATGCCTGATCACATGCTTGTTTTTTTTTAACCTGTTCCTTATGATTGAGCTTGGTTTTGGTTGTTGTTTCCCTTGTCCTTGCTCTCCAATAATTACCAACAAGAAATCATAAAACGTTCATCTGAGACTGAACCGCTTACTCCATAAGCCATATTTCCCTTTCAAAATAAAAGCGAAACTTGGACTCCCTGGACATAGGTAGCTTTGCATCATTGGGATTTGAGCTTGTAATATATATCTAGCGTAGGAAGAACGCTTATATTGTTGTGCTACCTGGGAGTTTATCTTGTTAACCCGTGTATACAACCTTTCCATGTCTGTAGGCGTGTTTCATACGAAATAATTGGAGGCTTCACAGGTGACTTTTTTTCAGAACAAACACTCAGGACAGTAATTTGCGCAGTTGTTTCTATCTAAACTGTTGAAAACCTATTGCTCCAAATTGCCTTTCTTGTTTTTCAAAAGAAACGACTGATGGACACTTTGATCCAGATATTCTTTTCAAGGTAATTGCTCCAGTGGGAAATTGTAGACAGAAGAAAGGTTTCAGTTTACCTATAACCTTCTGTTACTGTAACCAAAGGTAACCACGCTTGATAAGCTACAGTATAAAACATTATCACCGGGTGCTACACATTAAACATTCGCTGGTTGCTTTAAAATTGCTTGATTTAAGGTTCAATTAACATTGAAATTGGTCTAACTTGTGTACATGTCAATGTCCATTATTAAAATACTTTGTCTCAATAAAATGAACCGTTTTACATGTCACAACCTGTAATTGAAATTTGATGAGCTGTGTTGAATTGTACCATTCTCCTCACATATTATACATTATATCACAACATTTAGCTCTGACTGAGTAATCTGATTGGATGAGAGGCATTGTATGAGTGGTGATATTAGAATATAACAGCACTGGGATGTTTAACTATATGTATCACTCTGCATCCCAGATGTTTTAATAACTGTAATTGCACTAATACACTATACTAATACAGCATGGGTGTAAGTAGATTGGTACGATCCGAAGAAAGGAAAAGAGGGGAGAGCAGCTGCCTGCAAACCCTACATTCAAAACCAAATTACCTTTGAATCATTCATGTAGTTTTGTCTATGGCTAACCCAAGCTACAAAACTAACAAGCTAATACAAGGCTGAATCACAAATCCCTCTCTAGCCTCTGATTAAGGGGATTACTTGGTGTGTGGAACAAGGGCTTGTACACCCTACCAAGCAGGCTAGCTGTCCATTTAACATTATTTGGAATTTAACCCTAGGAGGTGCTGTAGATGATATAAGTGGAATAAGTGGATATATAAAGTAAATCTTGTAAGTTTCTCTGGACTTTCCACCTCCTCCATGTTTTTTTTTTTTTTTCTCTCACTGTTTGGATACATAGTACTGGTAAAAATTTAAAACTATTCTCACCCTGGTAAATTACAATACGGTTAAGTGGTCTCACCAGACCCAGAGGTTGATGTTCTGGTTAAACAGGTTAAACTAATAAACCAAAATCAGTAGAAGTGTCGTATAAAAGCAATATCGCCCTCGAGGTAGTGCTGTTCTCCTGAATATCAGCATGACCTCAAGATATTTCTTTTATACGACAGTCATATTGCTTAATTAGATTATGCTGTCAGAGCGAGCGAGGAGGCTGATGTTTTAGCATCTCGAGACATTTTCAACAGCTCTTCATTTGGTTTGAGAGCTAATTGATAATTTAAATAAATGAGGATCCATCCGGCAGCAGTGTTAATTATTAATCAGGAATGATGGCGGAGTTAAATAGCGCTCTGCTAAATGCAAAGAGAACATTTGCAAAATGAACAAACGCTTTTGGAAAAAGTGATTGTCAAATCCAATTATCTCTAGAGCAATTAGGCAAAACAGCATTTTCTATTCTATTAGCTAGTGCGTAGAATCAATATGCTTAAAATAAAGTACATTTACACTGTAAACTATAGACACAGATAGAGCAGGTGAAAATGCTTGTTGATGTTGTCGTTGTTTGTCCAATATGGTGCCTTGCTAGGACTTTTATCGAGACTTCGTCTTTAGAAAAATAATATGTTTAAATGTTTAAATCTAAAAAAAATGATTGAGTTTTTACATATTAAATAACGTAACATTTCAATTTGTTTGCTTGTTACATGCTTAACTTGTAGTGCATGTAGTAAGCAAAGCTATAGGTAGCTATTCTAGAAAAAAAAATTGCTACACAACAAGCTACATAGACAAAAGTAGCTTAGCTAACGATATAGCTTTATCCACAATTAATCTTCAGCACTATATTTCGTTCTTCTACACAATATCCGAACTATATTTACTGTAGTGTTGCTGTTATAAAACATAAATCTAACCTCTGACCAGCAGATTCAAGACTCAAATTCAACAGTGTTGCAGTATAAAATCACCGTTATTTATGTGGAGACGATAAAACAGTGCTACTTAGTGGTTCTAATAATAAAACTGCTTGCAAGCTATATGGTTGTAAAAGTAAAATGCAGCCACTGCTCACCTGGGAAATGTAGATAGGCTGTAGAATGATAATAAATCAGGTTTAAGTGCTTCTCTCTTCTTTTCACTTTCTCCATTTTCCCCCTGTCTTTAGGGATACTCTCATGCTGATTGTTAAATCCACTCTTACTCTTTGTGTTCTTCCAAATACTGGGATGTGTGATGAAATTTCTCGTGAATGAAGACGTAAAACCGATTGACATTTACAGAAGACATCAGGCATAGTGCGACGGTTAGACTCTTAGCCACAGTAAAACATTTAAGTGGTGCAAATGTTTTAAAGAAAGCCAGGTCGATAGCACTCATAGCCCACTGCAGTCATTCTCATGAAAATTTAGCAAGTGCAATCAGGAAAAAAATGGGCTTGTTTAATTTTTTTTTTTGCAGAACATACATGACCTCATACAGTACACTTACACATCACTCTAAGCCATTTCCACAAGTTTAAGCAATGAAGCAGGCAGTCCAATCATATCTCCAATCGACTGAGAAATCTTTCTCCCTTGCATTAGTGAAATGCTGGGATAGGTGCATAAATGTAGCAGGAGATTAAATATAGAAATATTGGGAGTTTTTACTTTCATTACTATGCTATGTTTTTCTGCAAAAGTCCTGGTTTGACTTGAACGCCCCTCATAATTACATTTTAAGAGCAATAAACCATATATCATCTATCCATCCATTTACTCATTTATCCATCAATCCATCTATTCTGTCAACTGAGTCACTCATCCTATTACCCATACATCCATCTGCCAAAACAATCCATCAATCCATAAATCCATCCAACCATCCAGCCATTTTTCCAATCAAACTGGCCACTCTTTCCTTGCTATACACGTATAACTCCTTTCTAGCGTAAAACATTCCCTCTGGTGCTCTCACATTCTTTCCTTCTCACCCATTCTTTCTCTCTTACAAAGACACTCTTTTTTTTCCCTGTAGGTTTTGGCACCATCCAGGTATGTGCTTGTATCTCATTTGTCTTAATTATCGCTGAAGTGACTGACTTATCTAGCCCATGGGTATTTGGGCTAACGCTACTGCAATAACACACCGCTCATGCTGTCAATAATATTATAGATGATGGAATTTCGTGCAAAGCCATAGGTATGCTGGTGCAATATGTAAGTGCGCGCAAACACACACACACACACACACACACACACACACATTTATTGGCAAACCATGCAGGTATAAAAAGCTGTCGGGGTATTGATGCCCAAAGTGGGAGATAATACAGTATAGAAAAAAAGAGTGATCATTGATTCTGGTGTCTAGGGCACACATTTTATCTTACCTTCATATGTAGTCAATCAGATGATTACTACATATGAAGGCACCAGAATCTTTTTGATAATTTCGCCTTGGTTCCAGAGGTCTCCAGATCCAATTCGAAAAAATTGTGATATTTTACTTGAGTTATTGGTGCTACAATGAAAAGCATACTGTGTGTACGTATAGTATTTGCTGTCATACGCAGACCCTATCAGTAAAGCTGATTTATTGCAAACGATGCTTCATTAATAATAAAGGATGCAGTAAATTGGATTAGACTGTGCCTTAATGGTCATTTCAACCCAGGCCTTTAACTTTAATTTCCTCACTTGTTTCATCATTATTGTTTAATTAGCAGCTGACGATGTAAGGATTCACTTCGCTGGCCATATAGCCTTGTGTATTTTCAGAAGGTGAATCTGTTTTCATTGAGCTACAGCTACTTATTTATGATGCAACCCACATCGTCCTGTTCATCTCACACAGCTCTTGGGTCACTGGGCTCAGTCAGGAGTCATCTGATAGTCCAAATCAGTGCTTTCCCATTACTACCTGCTAATGACACAATCATTAATTACTAATGTATCTTCCAAAGAATTCCAATATCTCATCCCACCAAGTTATAATTGGAACATTGATGTTATATATGGTTTAAGGACCTAAATTCGTAACCCTAAGAATCCCACATAGTCCCACATAGCATGATCAGTGGATGGCATGACTGGACCTGATGCAAGAGGGGTACAATCAGCCCAAGCATTCATCAGACCCAACCCTAGGCATGTGAGAAAAGGAAGAAAAATGTTGACATCTGGATCTCTGGACAGGTTCTTTGTAAAACCTGACATGGTTCCTCCAGAGGGACAAACTAAAGACTGTTTTAGGTTAATTAGTTAAGCTTTACAAACTATACAATGGCTATCCATTCTCTTGGTCTATTTCTCTTTCTTAGAGGCGCACTGCATCCTAGTTGCAGAAGTATGTATAGACATAGGGTTAAGCACCTTGCCCAATGGCCCAACAGTGTAAACCTAGCTGTGGTAGGGCTTGAAATCCCAGCCCTCTGATTACAGTAACAACCCAGAGCTTCTACCTGAGCCACCCCTGCCTTAAATAAACCTAAATAAACTCAGGTCAGATTCTCAGGAAAAGTCAAGCAAAAATCCTGGTTGCTTTGGAAAAAATGTTGCCAAAGCTCTATCATGCGAAAAGGAAGCCATATGCGAGCCTGGTCCAGAAGCGCCGATGTGTCCTGTGGGCCAAGGCTCATTTAAAATTTGACTGCGGAAAAGTGATCTATGGTTAGACGAGTCCAATTTCGACACTCTTGTCAGAAATCACAGATGCCGTGGCCCCCGGGGTAAAAAGGAGGGAGAACTTCCAGTGTGTCGTCAGTGTTCAGTTTAAAAGCCAGCATCTCTGGTAATATGGGATGCACAAGTGCATACGGTATGGGCAGCTTGCATGTTTTGGAAGGCACAACAGTAGGTACTATCTGTTTTGGGGAAGGCCTTGGGTATTTCAGCAGGACAATGCGAAACCACATACTGCAAATACAGTATTACAACAGAATGGCTTCATAATAGAAAAGTCCAGGTACTGAATTGGCCTGCCTGCAGTCCAGATCTTATATACTGTAGACCTATAGAGAACATTTGCCACACAATTAATAAAAAAATACGTCAAAGACGACCCGCATTCTTCAGCAGCTGGAAACCTACAGTATTTCAGGCAAGAATGGGATCAAATTACAACAACAAAACTCCAGAAACTCATAACCTCAAAGTCCAAACGCCTGTAGCATGCATCAAATTTGAAATGAGCTCATTTTGTGCATAAAATTGTAAAAATTTCTCAGTTTTAACATTTGTTACAGTATATTCTGCATGTTTTATTGTGAATAAAATATTGGCCAATATGCTTTGAAAGTTTTTTAGTTTTTATTTTATTAAAATTTTTTAACAAACATCCCGATTCCGGAATTCTAATTTAATATAGTTTACATTAGGAATTGTATTGTGTCATAGTATAATATTTAAAATATATGGTAAAACATTATTGCAAACTTTTGCAAACATCCTCTGGATCACAATGACCTGCTTTTAAACACCAAGTCCACACTCCTGCAAACTATAGCGTCTGAAAATAAGACTGCGGAAAATGGCCAGTTTAGCCCACTTTGGAGCTTTATTTATGGGTCCTCCAGGTCAATGACTTTGTTTATTAAATACATTTATATACACCAATCAGTCATAACATTAATATCACAAAACATGAACACATTGGGATATCAATTATACACAAGTAAACTGGTCAAAGAATCATGTGGTCAGAAAAGCCACTGCAGCACAAATCACCAAAGAAGTCTTGATAGAAAGGCACCAGAACAACCAGTGCACCACAGCCTGCCATGTACAAAGCCCAGCTGGAAGGGCCAGCCTCCAAGCCCAGGTCTCACGCCAATTGAGCACCCATGGGAGGTGCCGGACAAGCCACAAAGGTCCCACTCCACATCCTGCAGCACCCAAAGGAGCCTGAAGCCAGGCACAACAGCAAAACCTCAGGGGCCCTTCAGAGCCATGACCCGTGAGGCCAGAGATGCCCTCGACCAACAGGGGATCCCAAAGCAAGGTTTTTATAATGTTAATGTTTTTAATGGTATAGATTAATGTATGTGGTTTTAAGATATCCCTGTAGAACATTTAGAATATTAAACATTTGCTGTTAGCAAAAAAATATTCATTTAGTTTTATACAGACAGAATAGCAACCTTTCTTGAATTGTTTATGATTTTTAAGTAACAGGTACTGATCAAATTGCAGTATTTAGATAAATAAAGACACTGATAAAACCCTGATATACTAAGGACTTTCCAAAACTCTATACATTGGTCTTCAGCCAGGTAACTACCGCATCACTGCTTCTTTGCTACACCTCCCCCCGCCCCCCTGCTATATGCAATCTTCACAATCACCTTCTATCACTTTCTGATGCATGACCTGCATCAATTTTCTCCTGCTTATCCTGCAAGGGCAATGACAACCATGCCTCCAGTCAGAAGCAAGAAAAAATACCCATGCACATGGTCCATAAACAGCGAGAAATGCATAAATAATTTTCCAGTTTCCAATTATCAGGTGTGAGATTTTGTGCATGTGAGTGTATGTTGCTGCAATGTGCAAAGACCAAAATAGGTATGCATGTAAGAACACACAAGGTGTTTCAGGTAGGCAAGCAAATCTGACACACCGTAAATATTCACAAAGTACATTTATAATTGCCCATTGTATTGTATAAAATGTATACAATGTAATGTATATATACAGTTTATTGCATGGTATATATTTTTTATAACATTTTAAGGAAACTATGTTGGCCATTATAATACAAGCTTCCCTCTCTTTGCTCTCTTTGCCTTCGCCTGGACATCTCTGACTCTAATAAGAGAAACCCAGTTTCCACTTCTATCTGTGCATTAGGGGGCATTCTGGCAGACCTCAGAGACAGTGATGTACTTTTAGCATGCATGAAAGACGAAAAAAAAAAATCTAGAGCACTATGAGTGAGAAAGCGAGAGTGAGAAGAGAAATTTCTCTTTTCTACTAGTCTAATTTTTCTTAAAGTTTTGTTACAGTCACTGAGCTCCGAATAAACACAAAAAAAAAAAACATAGGAGAATAAAATAAAATTACAAATGCAAAAAATGTTTACTGAAAATCTGTTGATAATGTAGAACCTTAATGCTTAAAAATTTGGGGAGAAACTCAGAAGTCTTTGGGTCCTATGAAAAGCATGGAACAACTTCATAAGTTCATAAGAATGTGATAGTGTTAATAATCTATCAGCACAATAACAATAAATCAGCCAATCAACAGCCTAGTTTTTTTCCCCCTGAGGCTTGCGCATACCTTCAGCAGGCGTACAGAAGGCAGGAAAGCAGCATGACACAGTTTTCTGATGGTCCAGTTGAGCGGGCGCGGAGCGTCCAGCTGGCCGTTCCCGGCATCCGGAAAGGGGCCCCACATCGCTCCGGCCAAATCCTGATAATCCCGCTCGGCTCAGGGAGCATGACCCTCCCTCAATCCAAAGACGGAAAGATCCGTAATAAGCGCGGGATCTAGAGCCTGAAGAAGCGATGGATCCCAGAGAAGTGTCTTGACTCCAGAGCTGGAAGGATGCATGTGTGTCTTTTTTTCTTCTTCCAAGAAAGCAGACACGAAAGGAAAAGACCCAGTAGAGAAAAAAGAGAGAGTGAGAAAGGGAGAGAGGGAGGAAAAAGAGGAAAAGGGAGGGAGGAAGTGCGAACGAGAGCGAGGAGAAACAGGAGAGGAGCAGCTGTAATGTAGAGCAGCAGAGCGCTTGTTCCATGAACAATGTGTGTGAGGAAGGGATGAGAGATGGAGAAGAGGCGGGAGAGTGAGAGACAGAGACTGAGAGAGAGAGCGAGATTATAGTAAAGAAGAAAAGATGGGACAAATAATAAACTCCAAAACGTCCTCCTTTTATGAGTTTTTGAATAAAAATGTTCAAAAAAGGCATAATCAGCTGTTTTGTTTTTTTTGTTACTGTTTATGGGGCAACCTTTCAAATCCCCCTCCTCTCTCCCTCTCTCTTTATCTCTCTTTTTCCACCTCCATGTCTTTGAGGTCACAGATAAAAGCACGAGACCTGACTGATTTCTCTCTCTCTCTCTCTCTCTCCACTACTCCCACTCCTTTTCTTTATTTCTCCCTGATTCTCTGTCTTTCTGTTGCTCTTTGATCCCCCTCCCTCCTTCTGTCTCTGATCTGCCAAATTCACCTCCTGATGGAGATAACAGGAACGTCCGGCATCTTCATCCACCTCATAATTATCAGCTGTAAACTTTCCAAATGCATCAAGGGTGATTTCGTGATCAGGGCAGCTAGTTAGTGCTTGGAACTCGTAAATATTGCACTCTTTTATTTTAAATCTTAATATAGAATTCATTCAGGGTGAAAATCTCTTTTTCATGAAGCTTTTATCAAACAGCTCAGCGTTCAATAATGCATTCAAACTGACGAAAGTTTTGTTAGACCCTACTGTATCTTTTCCACCTTCTCTTGTTCCTCGCCACCCACCCACGTCTTCAAACATATGCTGCAATGCTGTTTTCCGAGGGCCAGCAGACGGGGAGCCGAGAAACAAACGCCAGCCTCCACCTGCTCAGTACCTCACCAGAAAGCAGAGATTCCCCACAGCCATGCCTGGTTTCACAAGCACACTGTACTTTGTATTCTCTCTTTTCTGAAGTGCGCCAGGAGAAGTGATCCCTCAGGTGCCCACAAGCAGCACGAAGTAATAAGGACAGCGAGAGAAGCTGAAATAGAGAAGCGCAACGTGTGTGAGGAGGGGAGAGGAGAGAGAAAAGCCAGCAGAAGTGAGATTGAATTGTGTGCTATTTTTCCATGGTACAAAGGTTGAATTCAGTGTGAAATAATTAAACGGCATGTTGGCCAGAGGAACGGACTGCACCTGGAGGTGTGTGGTAGAGTGTTGGATAGCCTGAGGGATGCTGAATTGGACCATTAAGTTATCTAAAGGTATGCCGTGGTCCTAAGTGACGGATTATATAATTGTTCCGTGTTACTGTAAAACAGTGTGTCTGCAAAAAAGAAGGTAGTTTCGCAGTAAAATCTTGCGCATGAAGCAAGTGACTTTAATATAAATTAAATTAAAGCGCGTCGATGCACAATAATATGTTTCTGGGATGCTCCAAAGAAACAACATGGAATACAGAGTGTAGACTAACACAGAACAGGTGGACACAATGAGGCAACAACTTAATGAGACACGACCGTCATTATTGTGAGATTCATACTCTTTGTTGGCCCTGATGATGTGAGGGTGTGGTCCATTTAAATTAGACATATATTAAATACAAATGCAATGCAAATAATAGACAAGTGGGCAGAAGCTTGTTACTGCACGGAAGAAAATGATGCAACACTTATGAAAAAGATTCATCCATACAAATTCATTGCTGCGTTTTTTGCTGGCAAATCTATGATTCTTTCTATACAGCTATGAATTAATATTTTAAAAGTTATTTAATTCATAACAATACACTGCCTGGCCAAAAAAACAATACATTTCAAAAAGATTTCATTCAGTCGCCTTTAGCTGTGATTACACGCACAATGTGGTGGCCAGGTCATGTGTGAAAATGATTCCTCATGCACTTAAAAGCACTCTTTCACAATCTGAGTCCTGGAATATACCCGTGTCATCAGGGAAGAAAAACAACATAGACCTTCAGTACGTTCAGGTCGTCAGCTGACTTAATTTTATTGTCGCATAACATTGCCAAGCCTAGACCTGACCAACTAAATCAACCCCAGAGCAACACTGCTGTCAGAGGCTTGTAGAGTGGACACTATGCATGATGAGTGCATCGCTTCATGTGCTTCCCTTCTTACCCTGCATAAGTTCGTCCAGTTCTTGTACAGTATGGTAAAAGCACGCTTGGCTGTATTTCTGTATGTACAACCATAAATGAGTCATTTGATTAAAAAAAGACTTATATTTCCTTTGGCTACACATCACACTACACACACCTATATTTAAACTGACATACATTTTTAAGACACATTTGGGTCAGTGGAAAAATCATTAAAATGTAAAAATAACATCTACCAAAATAAAAAAATTTTCAGTTCATCTTTAGGGCATTTTGATCTGAGAGATTATACAAGAGCAAAATTATTTGAGAAGAGAAATGAGCTTCTGGAGACCTGAGAGAATCTTTAACACCCCAAAAAGCTACAGCTTGGTATTTAATTTTTTATGTGTATTTCATATATAAATGTACTGTATATGGCCAATAGCCTAATCTGCATGATGAAACTGGTAAACCAGAGGAAATCCATCAATATCCATCCTTCCAGAAACCTCTGTAACTTCTGTAATAACGGGTTCCTGCATAGTATATATATATATATATATATATATATATACAGTGGAACCTTGGACTCCGGAACCTCTGGAAGCGAGCTCGTATTCCAAAACACTCGTAAAGTTAATTTTCTCATAAGAAATAATGGAAACGTAAATTATGCTTTACACACACGCACACATGTGTGTTATAAGAAATAATACACGCCCGCTGTAAACACAAAACTCGGCGTCAAAACAAGAAGCGTATGCGTGATACATGATACTCGGTGCTCGTAAACCAGGACTTGCTCGTTTTCCAAGCCAAAATTTATAAAAAAAAATTTTTAAAAAATGTTTTTTTTTTAAATATAAAAAAATTGCGTGTTACTTTCAGTTCGAGGTTTCACTGTATATATATATTCTTGGATCCCTAACTATCGCTTGGTAGATTGGGTCGTCCTCTCAGCCAATACACCGCTGTGGGTGGCAGTTTATTCCGAACATAATTCACGATTCTCTACCACTCTTGTTGGTCTGCAGCCTTGCTGCTTGTTTGACCCTCCAATGTTGTGGCCACTCTCTTAACATGATCTTGTATGGCAGCCTATTAGTGTTCATTCTGCAGATGTGGCCAAACCAACTGGGTCTGCATGTCTGGATTTGGTCTTCAAATGCCAGGTAATGGTTGCACCAGATTTAAATAAATTTTGTCTGAGTAATGGTCCAATAAAGATACGCCCAGAATCTGGTAAAGGCATTTCATTTGAAACACCTTAAGCTTGTTCATCTCTGTTGTTCATCCATATAGGAGAAACGGAAATATTAAAGTCAGAAAGATGCGAACTTTGGTTTTGTTTGTAATATTGGTCGACATTTATACATTTGTGTATCTATATAATCTTCATGTTTTTGCTCTGTGGGAGGAAACTGAAGTACCCAGAGGAAACCCACCTAGCACGGGTAGAAAATGCAAACTCTATCCACACAGACCTAATGTGGGAATCAAGCCCAGACCTTGAAGGTGCAAGGTGACAGTGCTAACCACTAAGCCAATATGCATATACAGAAACCTTTGCTTCCCAAAAACCAAAGACTAAAAACATGGGATGCTGTATGTATGCTTGAGGTAGATTTATTTATATTTTGACTCCATTACGCCTTAAAATATGTTGTTGGTCTTTCTGTTGCTGCCACCAAGACATCCGCACTGCAGACCATTCATTCCACACACAAGCTTGCGATAGCTTTTACACCTGATGCCCTTCCTGATGCAACCCTCCCATTTTATCCAGGCTTTGGTCCAGAACTGTATCCAGTGGCTGGGGTTTGGGCTTTGGGAAGCATCATCATTTTTAGACATTAACACAAAAATGGTCCTTTTTCCATTTATATATTTGCTGGGGCTTAACAAGCAAAGTCGATTTTCCCCTACTGTGACCTCATATAAAAAAGACTCCCCTTTCAGATTGTTGCTTGTTGTTATTTTCTGCTGGGGCATGGCTATACATTGCTGTTTTATTATACCCATATGTTTTCCACTAGTAGTGTAGTTGATCCTTAAAAATGACATTAAAGTGCCTGTATTATACTGTTTCTAATCGTATATCTTACAATTTAAGAATCAACTACACTACTAGTGGGAAACATATAAGCCTACAAGATTCAATCTGTACTTTCACGTTTTTTATTTTAGTTAGCTTTGTGCACATAAAAATCAGTCTCAAAAAACACACGGAATCTTAAGAACAGCTTGTCAACTAACTCCACACACCCAGTACAAGCAGTATGCTTACCCATTGCACCAGATAGACGCTTTTCTTCTGGAAAAAATCATTTTTTTTTTAGCTAGCACAAATAATTTATGTATTCTAATAGCTGCCTTGTATTTCACGCACTTTACTTTTCAATTTGTTTCCTAATTAGATGAATTAACATAAAAGCTATACTGCGGGCCATTCTTAAAACTGTGAACCTGCTGAATCAGCGTTCTCATGTTGTATCGATTGGTTGATATCTAACGGGATCTATAAACATGCACGGTTGTCTGATGGACATGTGATCAAATTGGACGGCTTCGATCTAGTGAGGTGTGTGCTTTGGTGCAAATCGAATGGAGAAGGTTTTGAGTTCATTAACGTGGAATAAAAATTTGTTTGTGTCTACGATGAAGCTACTGTAACATCAAAGTAGTGTTGCACACAAGGGCCAAATTGGTTAAAAAAAAAAAAGAAAAAAAAAAAGAAACAAATCTGAGCAAAATGTTGCATTGCATTGGCAAGGAAAATTGTGATTGCTGTTTGTTTTTTTTACTAATACAGCACCAGTCAAAAATTTTGACACACCTTTTAATTCAGTGTTTTTAGCTTTTTGATTGAAATTCCAGATTAAGATTTCAGAACTATGAAATAACACATATGGACTTTTAGCAACAACAGCAGCAACAGCCGGTTTTTATTTTTAGACAAGAAGCAAAACCCATCAAGCACCATGGTGAAACTGTCTCTCATGAAGACCTTCCCAGGAAAGCACGGCCAAATCTTACTGTCTGCAATAAGAGAAGCTCATTAGGAGGAGAAGAGGAGACGTTCATTAATAGTTACCAGCCTCAGAAACAACCAGCACCTCAGATTAGAGCCGTTATGAAGGCTTTACAGATCATAAGTAGCAGATGAATCTCAATATCAACTGTTCAAATGAGATTATTGCATTTTTCAACATCGCTTTACAGTGTAGAGAGAAATAAAAATCAGGAGAGATCACGGAATTAGAAGGTGTGTCGTTTTGACAGCTAGTGTGTTTATTTCACTTTCATTATTTAATTTTTTTAACAGACTGTATTTACCTGCACGCACACCGTTAGCTAATCCTTTACGCTAAAGTCCTTCATTTGTCCTTGAGCTTTATAATGAAACAACTCTGACGGCTCAATCACTCAGCTCAATCACCCTGTATTGAGCTGTAACACTGCTTTTCTTTTCTTAGGGCAGGAAGATAATGGAGGGATGAAATGGAATGAACACTTCAGTAAGACTCAGCATTCATGTTCTGGCAACAATATACTCAGAAAGCAATATCGGTGAGGACATCATAAACGTTATCTGAAATTGCTGTAGGAAATGCGTATTGTTGTTGTTGCTATTGACTAAATGCAGTAAAAAAATCAATATCCCGTTAATTATGAAGAGGTGCTAATTAACAAAGTACGTATTTCAGGGCAACTGAAGTTAAATGCAGGCCAACAGATATCAATATCAGTTTACATCAGAAAACCTCTTGAGAAATCAAACCGTAACAAACACTACAGACAAATGGGTTGAGATTTTACAGTACTTGTACCAGCTGTGGCACATGTACATCTGTATCCATTCAAAGCTCTATGGATTTATTAAATGAGATCACTATGGAGGAAGGGCGACCGTCATTGAGATGGATGCAAGTGCATTAGAGCTTCAAGTTGAGACAATCCTTTATGAGTTACACAAGATAATTCAGTAAGAGTTATCCTGTTGGGATTTAAATAGCAAATGAAATTTGGAAGGTGGTGGAACTAGCAGTAAATGTGTTCATGAGATTAGCTTACAGTACTGTGATCTAGGTCATATGCTAACCTTAGGACCAAGCCAACAAACTAATTTAGACACAACTAGGATGAAGAACATGGACAATTAACTTGATGTTAAAATCTTTTCGATTTGATAGTGCTGCGTATTTCAATAGTGAATAATGAATAGTACATAGTGATCATTGAACTGAAATGATATGCAGATATTGTACATCACATCATTGTGATTGAAGAGAGTATAACCAAAGACACTTTTGGACCAGTTATTTTTTCTTTTTCTTTTTGAGCTTTGTCCATTTTATGATGGGGACACCATATTAGTTCATTTGGACGTGCCCTGCATATCAGTGGGTTGTAGAGTTAATGCTCTGGCTCAAGGACCCAACAGTGATGACCTGGTGATGGCAGGGTTGATCAAACCCCTGACCCTCCAATCAGCAACTCCCTGAGGCACCCCTGCCCACAGAATTAAGTGGATTACACTGGAATACACTGGATGTTTCTAAGTATAAGACTAATTTATGATATTTTCGAACTTCATTTTCCAAATCTCAACTTTCCAAGTCTTCCATGAGACATTTGCATGAATTAGAAGCAATGAGATTGAATTTCATCAGAATTCCAATGAACATAATCTACAGGACAGTACATGAATGATAACCTCTGACCCCAAACTGCTCACAAAAAAAAAAACAATTTCACGAATAGAAGAGCAGCGTTTCAAATACAAATAAGTTAATTAATTTTCAGACTATGAGATGATTGTTGAAACGTGACCAGGTGTGTTTTTCTTAATGATGACATTCTCAAGGCTTTGTTTTCTGCTCTGTATTTTTTTATACAGTATGGTCGATGTTTAATTATACCTCATTGAATTGACCTGGAAATGTCCCTCCCTTAGAATCAATGCCCTTGAATATTCTAGTACTTTATCAGCTCAAGTAATGTCTGTTAGTTGGACTCTTGGATCGCTAAGGGATCGAGTCGATAGTAGAATAGTAAATGTCAGAAGCAGAACTTTCTCAATCTAATGCAACTGCCTTTCTTTATTAAGGGAAAGCGATGACAGAGCAAGTGTAAAATTAAGCAAATGTCGCAAACAAAAATTATAGAACGCTTAAAAACCTGTAAGCCAATGGTGATCTTTGTATTTATTCCCATTTTTCCAACAGTGGTAGGACTTGCAGTAAACATTCACACACTACGGGACATTTGGGAATGCCAATGAGCCTAATCTCCATGTCTTTGAACTGAGGGAGGAACCAAACCCGCACCCTGGAGGTACAATGAAACAGTGCTAACCACTAAGCCACTGTACCGCCCCCCCTATAACATGCATTTGAGATAAGTCTTATTCCAATGTCATTTCAATTTTAAAACAATAATCACAAACAATGCAAGAATCATATACATTACTCTGGAATTGTTTAATATCTATAAAAAGGTCACTTTGACACAAAAAAAAAAAGCAGCAATCAAAAATCTTTTTTCCCTAACATGAGAGTACTATACAGAGAAAATCACCGACATCCTCATCCAGGCTAAAATGCTCGGACAATCGTCGAGTTTGCAGACAAACAGCAGGTAATTTGACCTGCAATTTTTCTCAGGGGAGGACGGAGATAAACACCAACCTGACTGATCTGATTCAGGTGGAGATAAAGTCTCAGAGGTGCTCCTGAAGAAGAAAAAATCACCCCAGGACACCATTCATGTAAACTGAATCTCTTGGAATAGGTCTATAGAAAATCCACCACCCATCATGTTTTTGTAAGACAGACAAAACCTCAGGAACCTCAGGAGGTGCGAGGCAGCAACAATACCCTCACTACCACTACTTGTCTGATTATCGTCACATTAAGCTGTGTGTCTGTGTGGTGTTGAATAGAATAATGCTAAATAAGAAAAGAAAAAAAAAAACAGAATGCAGAACGAACCCAGAACCATGACCTTTTTGCTGCGCAGTAATTTGCACTGTGTTGTTCATACACATGAATTACACATGCAATGACCTTGCTTTATTTTATTCCACAGGCAGGGAATGATCAGTCATCACGCTTAAATTCTTTGACAAAGGTTGCGTTCTGCCGTTCACAAGCATGACCGTAGACGTCTATAAATGTCATTACAGCCGTCTTTGTTAATATGACCTTTAAAGCCTCGTCAATCCATTGACCTTTCTCCATATTTATGTCTCTTCCTCGAGCTCTCTCGCAGTGTTTTCTTTTGTTCGCTTAAAATTGTGTTGCATTGTTCTGAACACTAGATGGCAATCATCTAAAACAAATCCATCCCTTCCACTAGACACACACTCGCACATGTACACAACTGAAAGCTTGAGTCTGAAACATGAGAGCTTTAAAAAGCATTTAGCACAATGCTGAATCCTCTATTAGCTCTAATGATGATGATGATGATGATGATGATGATGGGCAAAAATATGCACGCAAATGGACTACTGTATACTGTACTTAATAAACAAATACACTCCAGAAACCAGAGATGCTTAAACATTCTGCTCACTTTTGTTCACTTTAATTAATCACATGATTGGTTCATAGCGTGAATAAGTTAATGTAAATATGTAAAATAAGCCGTGTTTAAAGGTTGTTTTTCCTCTGTAGTTGGAGTTCTGTGCTCGAATAAATCCCAACACAGCCAGAGAGTCAGTGTTTGGCTTTTGTTTAGAGCTCTTCACTCGCAGCTGCTCGGTACTCCACCTCACTTGTCGGTTGTACGTTAATTCATGTAAATGCAGAATGTAATTTAAAATGACATCTGAATATATCTGAGTGAAAACAGGTTTGCTTGACCCTTTAAATATGAGGTTAGCAATGGAAAAAAAAAAAACAGAAAAACAAATCTTCAGTAACAACAGGGACTTAATTTTTTTTATTTTTTTTTAGGATGAGACATGCAACCACAATATACCACGAGGAAAGCCGTGTTTAGACTGTAAATACCCCCCCAAAAAAGGTAGAATTGAGACTAATATTAAAGATCCCAAACTGTATATTTTTTTATTTCTTTACTAAGTTGACACAAGTCCCAGAGCTCCCCTAAAATGACTCCAGATGAAATACCCTTCAGAAAAAAAACTCATTTTGGCTCACTCCTTCTCTGAAAGTGCTGTTTTGGGTTTTACGTACTGTGAATGAGCTACTGCTAAGCCACACCCCCTTATAGAGACCAGCATAGGGGGAGGGGGATCTTCTTATATGATGTCACATTAGATTGGAATGTATAGTATAATTAGTTGGGTCTTATACAGGCCAATACAAAAAAAAACAAAAAAGGTAAGTTCAGACCAATGTATCTTAAAGGGCATATTTTATTAGTATAATGATGATGGATTACTTAGAAGGGAGCTGCAACGGAAAGTGTAGCTAACCAAGCTTATCCTTGGTGTGGTGGTCAGGCCCTAATTTAAGTGCTTTAATAATAATAATAATAATAATGCTGTAAAGGTTTACAGGAAGGTACAAGAAGGTCCACATGTACAGCACCCAGGTGAGATTATCCCGTAGAGCGACGATGAGTCATGGGCATTAATAGATTTTTAGGAAGTGCAAGGCTTTAGGGTGTCGATGTGTGATCATCCAGAGCAGCAGAAAGTGAGTCACAAGAGGTGATCAAACAAATGAATACTCATAACTATAATTCATACTTCAGCTCCCTTTAAGCATTACTGTGATCAAAACACAATCTGCTGTGTTTGATATCAGGAGTCTTTAATGATCCGTATCGCGAAAGGAACATGTCAAAAGGTGGCCCGCTGTCACTCCTGTTTGAAATGAAAAGCATTCATTGGCTTCTGAAAAGCCTCGCATAAATCTAATGAATATTCCAGTAGGGAAATGTGATCATCTATTTGAGATGGAGGGGAGCACAATAAACCTGCATTCATGGAGCAACAGACACATCATCACCATCATCATCATCATCATCATCACATGTAGACAAGGAAGTTGAACAATTATCATGTGAAACTTGATCGGTTTCACGGAAACTATTAGAGGTCATGAATGAGCAAGATTATTGGCTTGTGAAAGGAAAGTTTAGGCAAAGTCAGTTCATTCCACAAATACAGCTAAAGTTGGATGTTTAGATACACTCAGGTTAAAGTCATTAAAACTGTTTTTTTTTTAACCACTCCACAATGGTTTTATGTGAACAATCGACAGGTTTGGCAAGTTAGTTAGAAAATCTACCTTATGCATGACACAAAAGAAAATCCTTTTTTTCCAACAATTGTTTTTAAACAGTCTGGGAAATCCCAAAAAGTGATGTCATGGCTTTAGGAGCTTCTGATAGGCTAACTGACATTATTTGCGTAAACTGGTGTACCCATTGATATATTTTAAGGCCTACCTACCGACTCAGCGGTAAGTCTGGTTCAATCTTTGGGAGCAATTTTAAAATGCCTGGAGGTATCATGTACCAACAACACTGTGCACGTAAAAACACAATGGGACCATGCAGCCATCATACCACTCAGGAAAGAGACACCTAGACACTTTGGTGTCCTAGTGATGAATGTTCCTTAATAAAAAAAAAAAAGAACAAATCAATCCCAGGACAACAGCAAAGGATCTTTTGAAGACACTGGAAGGAAACTGGTACAAGAGTATCTATATCCACAGTAAAATGAGGCCGATATCGACCTAACCTGAAAGGCTGTTCAGAAGAAGATGCCAATAAAGATTTTAGTTTCTGGGGAAATGTCCTCTAGTCTGATGAAACAAAATTGAACTATTGACCGTAATGACCATCAAAAAGGGAGAGGTTTTTTATCCTGACATGTTATCCTGACATTTCAAATTATTAAACCAAAGTAGTGATCCCAACTGATGTAGAACAGAGAATGCTTATTAGGATTAAATGTTTAAGTATATTTGGCGTAGGTATGTGTAAACCACTGTCTTCAGCTACAGTCATTTAAATCTGACTTTAACCTCCTGGTAGCCGGGGGCTATTACTTCCTCTGGAGTGCACCTTCTTTATATGACAGAAAGATAGTCACGGAGGAATATATCGGGGGCCCCGAAGGCATGAGCTCCTCTGGTTAGACGTTTAACCACGTTTGCATTTGAAGGACTTTTCTTCACGCATAAAAAATGCAGGAATTTGTTCTTGCATCAGTCGCCGTGGAATTACGGTCAAGTCACGTGCTTGCTCCAGTGGAGCCACTATGCCGAGCAATATCAAGTACTCTATAACTAAAAAATATAACCGTAGGAGATGAGTCAAAATCTTCTCCACATCATCAGGGCACTAGGAATATCTAATGATGCCTTACAGCTAGTCAGTGCTCTTTGAGGAGTTCTTCCAGGAGTTATACCAAGACCTTCATAGAGCTTATATTGAATATTATGTTAGGTTTAAATCTGTGAGCTACTGTATAATGTAGATTGTAGCAAAAGTTAGAGATTATATCCTGTACATACAGTGCTGAGAATGCACAATTCTGATCTAATCATATGACATATGCATATTAACACACTCGCTCTAATACATCTTTGTTTATCTTTGTTCAGCAATTACTTAGGAATTGGACTTTACATTAATGAAAGACATCTCTAGTGTCAAGCTCATTGTATCGATTAGTTCTAACCAACACAGGAAACTTTTCGAATAAAAGAGTTCCCCCTTCTCACTAACATTTAATACAATTTGTATTTTCTTGGGGTGGTACATTGGCTTAGTGGTTAGCACCTTAGTTAGTTCCTTTGGATCTGTATGCATGGAGTTTGCTTGTTCTTCCTGTGCATGGTGGGTTTCCTCCAGGTGCTTTGGTTTCTTCCCAAAGTCCAAAGACATGTGGATTAGGCTAATTGGTGTTTCCAGTATGTGAATGAGTGTTAGAGTATGTGTACGTGTGTTGCCCTGCGATAAATTGGCATCCTGTCCAGGGTGTACCCCACCTTGTCCCCTACTATAAGTCTCTTGGTATGGGCTGCAGAATCCCAGAGACCCTGTATACAAGATAAAGCCGTATAGGCAATGCATAAGTGTTCTTTTAGGCGGCAATACTTAGTGGTTAGCACTGCCACATTGCACCTGCAGAGTTTGATTCCCATGGAGTGTGCATGGAGTTTGCATGTTTTCCCTGTGCTTGGTGTGCTCAGTGTGCTCTGGTTTTCTCCCATAGTCCAAAGACATGCGGATTAGACTAAATAGCATTCACAAATTGCCCATAGTGTGTGAATGAGTGTGTAAGTGTGTGGTGTGCCCTGCAATTGATTGGCAACCTGTCCAGCGTGTGTCCCACTGTGTGCCCTAGGTCTCCTGAGATAGGCTTCAAGCCCATGTGACTCTGTGTACAGGATAAGCAGTATAAAAGATGCATGAATAAATAAATGAATGAATGAATTCTTTCTTATTTATGTCAAGAAGGGAAAAAAGTAAGGACTAATGTGGAAATGATGGCTTAAAGCTTACATAATGTAAGTGATAAAAGAAATTGTATTATGGCTAAAAACTTAATAGATAGGTGAGGATAGGGTTAGGATTATGGAAACTAGAGAATGCACAATTTACTGTACAAAGATGAGTTTGGAATTTAGCTGGATTTGTATTTGTATTTGCACCATTTTTTTGCCCATAACTTACACATAAACATAACTACAGTTTAACTAGACTACAAATTTCTTAAAATGCTATGTAAGGAAAAAAAAAAACATAATTTCACTTGCACATTTCTGGGGTAGTTAATCATTAATTAATTTTCATTTAAATCACATTTTTAGGTGTTTTTTTACTTTAAATTTAAAAAAATACTTTATACTTACTTTAAATAATGCTTTAAATATAATGAAATGCAATGCAGATATATTTATCAGTGAGAACGCTGCTTTGGTTTATGAGCAATAACACCCACCAACCATCCAACACCAAGCCTACCGAGCTGTGTATTAAAAAGAAATCTTTTTTAACCAAAAAAAAACCAAACAAACAAAAAAAAAACATCACATCCTACTGCATGAGATATTTCCCACTGGAGATGTAAAACAAAACCTCTTTCAAGAAGTCAATCTGAAGGAATGATTAAGGTGGAACACACCTAAACAGAACTTCTTGCTCATTTACAATAATTTCAATCAGCCAAGACATATTTAGAAATAAGATTGTTGTTGAAGTATATGAACAGCATGAAATACAAAATTTCAACTTTCTTCTAAAAATGTATTAGTAACTGTGACACGTCACATCAAATCAAATCAGGTATTAAGTTAGATTTTGGGTTATTTGATTTGTTATGCATATTTTTACAGTAAGATCCCTGGTTCAATAAGCTACGTTTTGAAGTTTATTACTATATCATGTTCAGTTCATAAGATTTGATCAGTGCAGAGTTTGTTTACAAAAAACAGCAGTTCATCAGCAGCATGGTTTTATAGTGGGGGGAAATTCATGTTTAATCCATTAAATGCTTTAAAATAATATAAATATAAGATAATATAATAATATATAATATATTTATTATAATATAATAAATATTTTCCAATTCTGTTTAAAGATTAATTAGATATTTAGCAAAAGAAAACCACTCTGTTGGCCATATTGCAAAACTAACTTGTGCAAACATTTCACAAGTATTGTATTAAAACTTACAAGCACTTACCGCATAAATTTGGATTAGAATTAAATGTTGGCAATAAATAATTATAAGAAGTATGCCCTTGTCTAACGACAGAAATGCATCCATTTTCACAATCGTCAAGAACCACTTGTACTTTTGGTCTTCTTAATATTTAAATGAAAAGCATCGTGAAGTGATGTTCCTGATTGTGGTTTAATATTCATGAAGCATATCACTGTTCCCATGGAGGACTCGTTTCTGCCTCTATCCTAATTAAAAATATCCGGTTTGGCTGATTGGAGCAAAAGTCATAAAGCGCCTCAGAGTATGCCGGATTACGTTTCCTTATAAAGTTTCCAGGGTCTATCTCTAAGAATTTTATTAGCTGTTAAACAATAATACAAAATGAGGTTAAGATGATAGTTAATATGCAAGAATTCCATGGATGCGATTGAAAATATATCTGAATCTCTTTTCACATTTCAATCTTTTTTTTTTAATCTTAGTCATATTTTCTATACATTGTTTCTTACTATTATTGAAAGATCAGCCATAAATTACCAAGCACGTTCACTGCACACCTGATATAAATCTGTTTACCCTCCATAAAATTCAAAGCTGGGAATAAACGACTATAACTTGATACAGTGGTACTTTAGCAGAGGAAAAACCTGCCATATGTATTTTCGCCTGAAGAGCTGAAATTTAGAAGAAATGTGAAAGCCACTTTCAGTTTTGTGTTTAACATAGCCAGTGCCAAGAGGAATCATAAATTAAGGATAAGTAAGGTTTCATGTTTATTTATTTTACACTTTACTTCATTTATCTTTTCTAAATAATTTGATTGACTTTATATGCAAAAATATAAGGATAGTGTTAGAAATTGGTAATATTGGGCTGAAACTGATTATCTGAATAAACTGTAAGTTATTTCTTATTGGAAAATAAGTCTCACAATATGAAATTTCGCTTTAAGAACTCCAGAACAGATAAAATTCGTATGCTGAGGTACAGCTGTAGTGCCAACTAAAAAACTGACATGACAACATGTGCTCAATCTTCCAATAATGCTGCTTGTCAACTTCAACAGCTCTTCAACTCTACCTATTATGAAAACAGCCTTCTTTCACTTTGGAAATATTGCCAAGCATAAACAGCATGAACAATTTATCTGTATCTGATGCAAAAAAGCTAGTTCATGCATTCATAACCTCCAGACTGGACTATGGTAATGCATTACTAGGTGGTTGTTCTGCATCCTCAATAAAAAGCTCTTGTAGCCAGAGGCCAACTCTGCGAGGATCCTGAGGCATCCAGAGAAGGTCCAGCTCCAGCTGGATTCTGCTTATGGTGGTTTGGAAATACACACGCTGCTCCTAAGCTCCCAGTGATCCAGATTCCTCTGCACCTGTCTGATTTACCCTGGTGCCAAACTAGACTCCATGTTAAGTTCTGACATCGGCTGTTATATTGAACTTCCAGCTGCCTAACACAGTATGTCTGCTAACAACAATTCCTGATATCCGTTATCATGCAAATGAGGATGGGTTCCTTGTTGAGTCTGATTCCTCCCAAGCTTTCTTCCCTGTTACCATCTCAGGGAGATTTTACAGGGTGCCATTATTTTTGGAAGTAATAACTAAATAAAACGTTTCGGATGTACAGTATGGATAAAATCCACTCCATGATCCCGTTTCCTTTTTCTATGTTTCTATGTTTCTATTAAGATCAGTAATTAATAGTAATTAATATCAAGAAAAAGTCAAATACAGTATGTGAAGAAGGAAACATACTAAACAGCTAAAATACACGGTGAGGTTTTGCCCGAATTATCCCCAGTGCTGAACCCTACAGTACATCCTTAGGAAATACTCACTTGACTCCTTCTGATATGATGCCAAGCGGACTTGCAAATGACAAGCATGAATTCAAAAACCAATTCCCACCTGCCATTCACAGAGGCTCAGAACGAATCGCTTTTGAAAAGAAATCAATTTCTCGCGGCTCGTATTCTGCGGTGCGTGTGTGTGAGGTAGAATAAATATCAAGGTTTTTTTGTAGGAATGAAAAACCAATGCTTCATCTAATTTGTTTATCTTAGATGTGTTACAGTATAACTTTTGATATTGGCTGCAAGCATGTCATCATCAGCAGCAGCAGCAGCAGCATAAACATGTGTAGATAAATGTATAAAAGCACTTAAACATTTTGAACTTCTGAATCATGAATGAATTTTGCATTGCAATTGTGTATGCTTGAGGAATGTGACTGCACATTAATCCAAAGCTGTGTGTGTGTGTGTGTGTGTGTGTGTGTGTGTGTGTGTGTGTGTTTGTGTGTGTGTGTGTGTGCATGGACATGCATACTCATGCTCATCCCTGAAGGTAGAGTGTGTGTGTGTGTGTGTGTGTGTGTGTGTGTGTGTGTGTGTGTGTGTGTGTGTGTGTGTGTGTGTGTGTGTGTGTGTGCTTTTTAAAATCTACATTAAAATACCAAAAGCTGCGCTTTGAGTCTTCACTGTTTCATTTGTCCAAACAGAACGACCGATATATGATCACACATCACGCAACATCACGTTAGGGCCACTAGTCCCATCTTTGTGTGGCACTTCTGTAAAATAAGAACATTTCAGAAGGTGGCAGTATGTCTAATTGAGTGCGAAGGAAATCAGGTGTCTCAGGTTACAGCTTACTCATCCAACATGTTCT
This sequence comes from Clarias gariepinus, assembly GCF_024256425.1. Classification (NCBI taxonomy): domain Eukaryota; kingdom Metazoa; phylum Chordata; class Actinopteri; order Siluriformes; family Clariidae; genus Clarias; species Clarias gariepinus. The sequence goes on from NC_071120.1 coordinate 9,690,764, forward strand.
ACTGTATGTGATTCCTCCTTTGAATTATTACAGTTTCATGGAAATCTTTTAAAGCCATGCTTAGCAGTCTCCAGTTTGAAAACTACTGGTAAGAAGGAATTTAATTAGCTGGGTTCAATGCGTTCACAAAGACACAATACATGACTAGACCAGTCTAGAGTTTTGGCAAAGCATATTTCAAGAAGACTTTTGTGCATGATATTACTCTCCATTTTCTGCAAAAGGTAGCATTAGGTGGAAGCTGGTTACAAATACATCAAACCTGCTATACCTCTTATTCTTTTCCATGTTCCACATCCTTTGCATACACATGCCAACTGGGGGGACCTTTCCAGTCAGTCAGACAGTCAATTAGATAGTCGGTTAGCTACTGTAGGTCAGTCGCTTAAACAATCAGAGGTAAATCAGAGTCAGTCTGTTAAACAGGTGTTCAGATATTCAGACAGTCCTCGAGCAGTTTGTCAGTCAGACAGTTAAACAATCAGACAGTCTGTCAGTCAATCAGGAAGATAATGAGCTGGCCAGACTGTCAGTCAGACAGACATACAGACACTCAGTCTGTCAGTTGGTCAATCGGACCAGTTAATTAGACAATCAGACAGACAGTCGGGCAGCAAAAGTTGTGAATGTAAATTAATGTAATAAATAATTGTTGTGGTGCATGGGCTAGCAGCCTCTGTGATGTGCTGAAACTGGGACATTAATATTTGGGAATAATTTGGACCCATTCAGGCAGAACAACAAATCAGGCGCTGTTTATTCGCAATTACCTCCGGCTCTCGAATGCCCCTCCAATTTATTCCAAAGTTGTTTGTTTGGCTTGAGGTCTACAGACACCCTTAAATACACCAACACCTTTCTCAAACTGTGGATACACAATTAGAATTTTAGGTTTTTAAACCTAGTCCAAGTCATAAAGGACAGCCTCACCCATGATTCCACCACATACTGTAATTAGATCTGCTTTCAAGGAATGTGTATATGTAGTATTAATAAATGGGTCTGAATTCGAGCCAGTCAATTAAATGCAGAAAACCTGATTGTCAATGACAAGAATCCAACCAGTATTTTCCAACTTTTGCATTACTTCCATTACAGCCCTTATATAAAGTGTTTTGAAATGTGTTGTCTCCAACCTTGTTACACATTTCCAGATCAGCCTCAGTGCTGGTACTTTAGTTTTTAAAATGAAGAAGTTTAAGCATTTATTTGACGGAGATAACTACCTGTCTAAAGTTTTCTAATTTACCTGTAGGTCACATACAGGTACACGTACATAGTGATGTTTTTGTAGGTTCTATCTGTTCAGAGTTCCTTTTGCTTAAGTTTTCTGAAGGAAAAAAAAAAACGTTTGTCAATTACACAGCAGGTGCATCTTCAGGTGCTACCTTTCAGTCCTTCCTTCACATCAACCCCCACCCATTTCTTTCTCTTTCCCATCCATTATCTCCATCCTTTTCTTTTATTTCATGTCACATTATGTCAGTGTAGTCTTCAGCAAAGTTAGAAGCAATTCTTGTCGTACATATTGTGTACTTCTTGGATTGCTGATGCTTAAATGCTCTAGCGGAATAAAGGGAGCACTCCGGAGTTTCAGGGTGGTCAGTCTCGTACAAGAAATAGGGCTGTGTCCTGAACAAATCTCTGGTTTATCAAGAATTGTCAGTGTGAAACAGCAGACCGTGTCCTCTGTGACATATTGCTTCAGATTGCCATCTACAACATGCAATAACTGAAGTTTGGGAGAAAGACCTTGCCCGTAGCCCTGCCTTTTAGGTGTGTAACTCTCTTTTTCAAAAGGGATCATTTTTTAGCAGACTTACACCTAGGGTCTCACATCAAAGTCCAGAAAACATTTTACAGTCATGCAATGTAATTTGCTTGAGGGTGTGGTCTAATGTGTCAAAATATATATTAGTTAACTACTTATTTTATTTATTTAAAAAAGGTTATGGGTCATATTATTGCTCTGTAAAATATTGGCGATGAACAATGGGTCCACATTAAAGTGCCAGCCACCTGAAGGTGTGTACATTCTGGTCAGGGTATTTGCGAGACCCATTTGCTTTCCAAAGGAAGACTTTAGCAAACATATCATAAGCTTGTTTCACCTGACATCAAAAGGTGGGTGGTAAGAAAAAGGTAAGAACATTATAATGCCTTTTCCAATGAGCATGACCATAAAGCTACAAAGCACAGCCCAGGACAGAAGTAGGAATTTTTGGAATTTTAAGGTTTTCATGACCATACACCAACCAGCCATAACTCAAAAAAACAATAATTTAAAAAACTCAGCATTTAGGGTTCCACATGTGTCACTGGAGCAGATCTGGCCCCTTGGGACATGTCTCTGCAGGGCCTCTTTGGTGTCTGGCATGAGGACATTGGCAGTAGATCCTTTGAGTGCTGTGTTTTGTGAGGTTAAGCCTCCATTAATTGGACTTGTGTGTCTGTATTGGGATCTGGGGAGTTTGGAGACTGGATCAGCAGCCTTGGGTTCTTTACCTGCTGGGCCCTGTGCATGGAGGGCTGTGGTGCACCAAGTGTTCTGGTAGCTTTCTTTGATGGACAACATTGACCTTTTTTTGATCATATGTGCCGCATTGGCTTTCCTGTGGGATCAGACTGAAAGAGATAGCCTTTGGTCCCTGATGAGCATTATGGTGCCCATGATCATGCCACCATTTTACAGGTATATACTGTCATTGATGATCAGTGTTAATATGGTAATGCTCTGTGGTGTTTATGTAATGTCTGAACAGAGTAGGTCACGCAGATAAAGTTCCTGTGATGAAAGTAACAGTTTTCAGGTCACATCACATCACATTCTGTCCTTTCTCCTTCAGTGGACTAATTCTCCACCAGGACAGCTGTATTCACTTTTGGTCTGAACAATGCTTCAGCTGAAAAGCATAGTTCTCCGGTGTGTCTTATCTAACCACCACCTTAGCAAAAGGTCAAATAGCATATAGGCTAGAGCTAAGTGTTTTCATCTGTCGAATTTTTTGAATCAGCACACTTGTATCCTTGGCTGTCCTACATTTCTCACACTTCAGCAGTGTGCATCAGTCACTGAGGCTGAACCCAGAGAGATGGGGGGGGGCGGGGGGGGGGGCAAATTATTTTAATTTCTGAAGAGAAATGACCGTTTTCATTAATGGTTTTACCTTCCCTAACAGACCATATGTGTCTTTAGTAACCTGGCAACCTGGTGACAAGATGTCTTCAAGAAGCAACTCAAATATTTTCTTTCCAGGCACATCGAAATCCTGCCTTATAAGACTTTGAGACAGGATGCTGACACGCCTATATTCAGGGCTTAAAGTGGAACACATTGTGTTGGAACACATTAATAACAGCAATGATCTATTTCCAATGCCAAAGATTGGTGAGAGGACGTGAGTTAATATTAAGAAAGGGTTAACTTTCTATTATAGCTTCTGTTTTTGCACATTGCATACAAGTTATTTTTAATCACATTCATTGGGAAATATCTGAAAAAACACAACCCAAGAATGCACTTCTAAGACGAGCTAGCTAATGTAATCACCAAGATAACAAGATAAAAAGCTCCATTTCCTGTTTCATCTGGAGATTAGAAGTTTGGTTACCAGGAGATGCTATAGTTGTTTTTACAGTTGAATGATGAACTAAATGACTTGTGTTAAAGATGAAATATGATTGGCATTCATATTATTTTTGTATTAAACTGTGGACATTACTGTCTCCGCTGTTCACACATATATACCTCAAGTTTTTTAAGCTACTGAGTTTGGCGGAACATCGACTATAGCGATTTATTTAGGGTATAAAAAAAAACTAAGATCACTGATGGAACCCTTTTTGCTAATAACTATTTGATCATTTTTACTGTTTTGAGCTCAGCTATTAACACCTCAACTCATCTTGTGCCCAGATGCAAGTTGAAAAGAAGTTCAGGTTTCTCTCACTCTCTACCACACTTGATTGAAATCCCAGGTTTTTAACACTCATGTCAAATATACTGTACAGTATGTCCTTTTTCACACACTGTTCCAATTTCACTCACAAACACATTCACAGTGCACAGAACAGCTCCGGTTTGTTCGATTGCACATCCAATTAGAAGTTCCTGCCTGATCTTTGCACTAATGTCTTGAATGAACTTTCAAGTCTTTAAAAAGGACCAGAATTGAGACCTTAATCAGTTTCCATTTGAACAAAAACAGCACGATGATGTTGCCAGGTTAAGTTAACGAAGTGTAATCATTATGTCTGAATACGTGAATAATGCAACGTTCCCGCTATCCGAGGACGTCTAAGAGGAAAATCCACAGCCGGTCCAGCCACAGCAGGTTGCCGCTCTGTCTCTTTGTCGTCCAGTGCCTTGACTTGGACCATCTCATTATCGAGGCACTGATTTCGGAGCCATGTGTGTCGTTTTCGCAGAGCAGTGATATATCCTGAGAAAATGATCAAAAAATAAAAGGTCTAAAGAGAAAACAGATCATTAAATTTTTAAGGTAGGAAGAGAAGAAGTGATGGAAAAAAGAACGGTAGTGATGGTACAAACAACCTGAGCTGAAGGAGGTCGGAGATGGCGATACATCAGAGAATGAGAGGGAGAAAAAAGGCAGCAATGGGAGCAAAAAACACCCAAGAAGAGGAGGAAGAAAAAGAGAAAGTACAGAAGGCAATAAATTAGCAGATGAAAAGCATGACAGAAAAAAGGAAACCCGTGTGTGTGTGTGTGTGTGTGTGTTTGCGTGGAGGTGGGTAGCAGCTGTGTTATACAGAGGGATGAGCAGAAGCCTCCCTCTCTATCTCTTTCTCTCTCGTTCCCTCACATTCTCTTTTGTCTCTTTTTCCCGAGTGCACAGAATCAACAGATGTCATTCTGAACATCGGCTCGGAGAAAAATCGGCTTCCCCGGATAGCTGTCAGCGCTGTAATTTCTGAAGCTCTGGAGGATACACTCACACAATCTGTCAAACAAGCTTCAGATATTTTATGCAAATCTCACACACACACACACATTTTGTTATGTGGCAGGTGTTCCAGCATGAACAAAGATTTCGAATACTGATTTTAATTACGTGATATTTTACTAGCATATAAGTAAATATCTCTTAGTGGATAGCAACACCCAACCAAAGAGCTGAGCAATTTACAAAAAAAACTTGACCATCCACCAAAAAAGAGAAAAAAAATCAAATCAAATCAAAATCAAAATCATTGTGCATGAAGTATTGTAAAATGTCCTCATGAATGATCCAGTATTGGTGGATTCTCATTTTAATATATTCATGTATTCCTGATTTGCTCTACCAATTGCGTTGTAATTATTTAAGCTTACTGCAATAATTAAAATGCTTTTGCGTGGGGGCTCACTCTAGGACTGACCTGGTATGCTAGTCAGAACTGTGCTATAGTGCTAAACTTTCTTACAGCTGCTCATGTTAAGAGGTCGCCACAGCAGATCTTTCAATCCGCACACAACTTGGCCATAGGTTTTACGCTGGATGCCCTTCCTGACACAACCCTCCCAATTTTCTAACTGGGTTTGGAACTAGGTTGGTACAGGAGCTGGGTAGTATGGGCTGAGGCAACCCACCGATGGCCGGGCTCAAACCCGGATCCTCAGATCGACGACATATAGCCTTAGATGAAATGCATCTAAAAAATGTGCAGTTGATGTTTAAAACCGTTTATGTCACAGCATTAGCAGAAGGCATGGTGATTACTATGTTTAAGTGAAAAATTTGCTTCTGCATATCGATATATATTTCACTTTCAGGAAAGCCTGTTGCTTAACAAAACTTGGGCATCCTACATTCACAAGTCATGTTGCTTAAGTATTCCATCTAAAGAAAATGCTCCCTCTGAAGAACGTTCCCAAGAAGCATCTTGAACTGAGAAAGCCGTTCAGTTCCTTGACTTGGGCTAAACCAGTCAAAATTTACAAAATGCTTTATGTTAATCACAAACCTGATTATAAACCCATGGCACAGACCAAACTCATTATGCAAATGCGGTCACGTTCGACTGGACGGCGGTTCCGGTGTTAAATGTTTAATTATGGCCGCTCTTCTGCTTTGTAGCTATGAGCCGTGCAAGCTAATTCGACCTGACATGAGTTTTATGGATTTGGGCGAAAATGAGGATGTTTGCCGTGTAAATCAATTCGCTTTACTTTTCACCATCTCTAAGTGCACCAAGGATTTTTTTTTTTTTTCATTTTTTCTGTTCTCCACCAGTGCCCATTCTCCTCCATCAAGTGCAATCACCTCCCTAATACTATGCAAATATATTTTGCTTGTGACATTATGTGACGATTATGAACCGCAAAACAGTTCATCAGTTTAACCTCATTCACTTTAATGATGCATGAAAAGCTGATCAGGCTGCATTACAGTATGTGACTAAATGCCACTAGTTAAATCTATAACATTGGGCAATGCCCTGCCCGTGCTATTAAACGATATACAGTACAAGGCCACAGAACAATGTCATTTAGTATAAGTTTAAGTATATAGTAGTATGCAGAAATCTGGCTTTGTATTGTATATAAAATCAGAAATGAGTGGGTAGAAGGGAAGGAGTGGAACTATAATGAAAGGAACTGTGCTAAGAAAGAAGGGGAGGAGGCAGAATGGTACAGTAGGAATGAAGGAGGAATGGATAGAGACACCCCTTTTTTCTTTATATAATATTAAATAAAATTAGGTAGATTATATTAAATTATTGAGAACAAACGTTTTATCACAACAGGCTGCAAATGCCTAAAGATTTAAAAATTGGTTGTTTATGTAAGAACCTCAGCAGCGACCTCATTTCACCTCTCATCTGTACCACTTCGCATTCAGCATCACCAGTACACTAATCACCAGCGTGATCATCTGTCATCATCTGCACCTGTTTCCCACAGGTTCAGATATTTTAAAATATTTTTTATGTTTGAATGATTCATAGGTCACTGTGTGGCTTAACAAACATAAAACATTCCTTTGAAACCACTCATGTACTTTGACTGGAGTAAAAAAAAAAGAAACCTGGAAAACTATTCCTCAAGAATACATTTAAAATACAAGAAAGTCTGGATCTTTGAAAGCAAAATATGAAGAAATGAATGGGCGAGTCAAGAATTTTACTATGCACTGTAAAGAATAAATAAGCAAGAGACGTGGAATAAGAGGAAGGAAGGAAGGAAAGGTAAAAGGAATGATAAAAGAAATAAATAATAAGAAAAGATTGAAGGGGCAAAGAAAGAAGGAAGGACATAATTGGACGAGGTCAGGAATAAATGAGAGTGGTAAGTAGAGCAGTATGAGGAGTAAGTAGGATGGAAGGAGTAAAGAATACAGAAAGGGACAATGTTAAGAAAAAATAAGGTAGGATAGAAGGATTGAATTTATGGAATAAGTAAGAGAAGAAAAGAAGGATCTTTACAATAAAGACCTGAATGTAGGAAGCAAGAAAGAAAGTAAAGAAAGGAATGATAAAAGAAGTGAAGGAATGAAGAAAAGCATGAAAGTGCAAAAAGGAGAAGTCAAGAGCATATAAGGCATTTAGTATAAAAGCAACGTTAGCTGACTGAAATAGCTCTGAAGAGTCTATTATGTATTTCATGTCCCAGAGGAAATGACATAATTGATCAATCTCCACCATATTCCTCCCAGTGAACACACAGATGGGTTTCCCCCAATCCCAGAGTGCACCCGTATTGCTGCGGTGCTCTGATTCTCGCCCTGCTGTAACAATTTAACTCTCCGTCAGCTGTAAGAGCAGGGAAACATTAAAATGGTGTCGTGATCTACCCGGCCTCCCCTCCCCTCCCCTCCCTTAACCCGATATGGATCTATCCACCCTGTGGCACAGAGGCATGCAGGGAAATACTGCGTTCACCTAGCATCGTATTGACATCAGATTCCCTGCATCAGCCATGTTGCCAAAGCTACTGCGCTATTAGCCATAATGGGGGCAAGGGGCAATAAAGTCAGTCCCCGCAGCACCTATGGGGTGAATATAATGGTGTTTATGATGGCCTTTCCAATTGCCCTGCTGGCGGACACACACAGTGAGGTCATCAGCATCTGGGTTGTTCAAACTTTTAAGCACAATGAACAGCTTAGAGTATGTGGTTATGGTTACATCTACTTGTATGCAATGGGTTTAGAAATATATTTCGAAACACAAGACAATAAAGAGCACATGATGCTTAAAAGAATAGCAAATGCAACCCACTAAAGGAAGGTTTAATGGAGGTACAAAATTTACATTCGGCATAGCCTGTGTAGACTTTCTACTACATTACTACCCCCGATTGTCACTGTGTCTAACCTCCACCTTTTCTCTTGCAGGTGGTAAGTCTGAAAGATGACTACACAACACCATTAGAGTTACAGGATTGGCCAGATGGTCATCATCAGACACCAGACTTCCCCTGCGGTGTCACTGCATGGACATGTCCTGGTACATGTCAACACTTTTCACACTTTTTTCCCAGATTAAGGACCATTCCTCCAAAGACTTGCATGCATTTGGAGAAGTACAGTACTATAAACCTGGGGGCAGCCAGAGACCTGATCCCTGTTTTCCTTAAAATCAATGGTTTGGACCTTCCTTTAACCAAAGCATGGGGCGAGCCACATCAGGTGTGGAAACTAACTGCGTTATGTATTGCATCCTGAGTAACATGATTGTCTCTCAGGTTACTTCCAGTTCCAAGTATAATAATGTTAGGGAGAGGATTATTACTGTGGATGGAGGAAATAGAAAGCCTAACTGATTAATGAAAGTACATGCTCGTAGGACTAAAGCTTAAGTTTATGATTCAATTCCATAAATTGTGGATCAAGATTATCACAGACACAACAATAACTAAACTAACAAAAAAAAAACGCTATTCTTATTCTATTCATCACAGTTCTTCCCTTGTTGAGTGCTCACAGGACAGGAAAATAACAAATAAGAGCAAAAAAATTATCTTAGGGCCTATCATTTTGCAAACCAGCGGGCACAAAAAAAAGATTGCATAATAGATCAGCAGTTCAGACAGAATTCTGAACAAACCTGTCATTATAATCCCCCGAGACACTATACACTAGTGAAGGTGATTATATTATATTATATTATATTATATTATATTATATTACACTATATAGTACACAGTGATTTAGGATTGCGCTTTAAAACCCACCTAAAAGAAACAGGATTAAGGTTTTCAACGATTAAGTGTTGCTTCTATCCGCCTTGATGCTTTAGCCTCATATGAGACTCAATCCAATTAGCTTCCTCACTCATTTTCCAGCTCGGAAACAGCTGTTAATTTAAAGTAACCAGGACTGAAACAATTCAGTTTCCCTGTGCTTGCGGTTGAGTCGACGGTGCAGACTAAAATTTAATTGTACTCCATTAGAAGATTCTGCAGAAGTATCTAATTAGACCCGTAAATAATCAATAATATAATTATAATAATCTTTATCACAAGCAATTTTGAATATTGGACCTGAATACACAGAAGGAGTGTTAAACCCTTAGGAGCATGCTGGTGCTGTGGAGTGTTGGTTGTGGCTAGTAGTCTTATCCTACTCTTATAACCATAGATCTTTACTGGTGGATATAAATCCCTGAAACTGGAGACTCATTCCAAAACTGCCAAGTAAAAACTGTATTATTAGGTTATTAAGTGTTAGACTGCAAATTCTTATTAGCAGTACCCTTCTAAAGTAATGTAAATCTGTGGGTCAACATGATCAGAGTGAAGTTCATTTCAGGTGTCTGTTAAATGCTTAATAGTCTCGGCATCCCTGTGGTACCCCAAGTTCATTCCATCTCTTTAGGGGTTTCTCCAGATTTTCTTTCTGTCTTTTAGTTATGTGGCAGATGTGATGGCACAGCAGCTAATCATTTTTGCACAAATTGCTCAATTAATTTTCAGTGATTGGATATGAGCGCCAGACTTAAGTATTTCTCAGTGTGAAAAAAAAAATGCCTAAGATCTTAGTTTGGTTCTACTTTGCTTCTTTTAATCTTTGTGACTTTTTTGTTATTATTATTTAAATCAGTTTCTCAAAAGCAAATTATCCTGCAAGTGCTGGAGTGGCTCTTCTGTGACTGGAATTTATTTAGTGTTTAGTTCAAACCTGTCAGGACAAAAAACATTAGTCATTCCTCAGGCTTAATTGACGCAATCAAAAGCAAAAGAACCATGCCGAAATGAGCCTTGACCTTGCTTAATCAATGCAAATTTGGTTCATGATGTCTAGCTATGTGTGGAATTAGTATGAGAAAAATATGCAAACTAATGTTTAGTTATTCATGGAATTTTCATGCAATGGTAATATGAACTGCGTCAGTCAACTCGGAAAATAACTGCCTTAAAGGGTTATATATATCCAGTGAAGGGTCGATACATCATTCAGGCATGCTCATGATACTGTATGTATGGCCCTTCCCCCATAACCATCGGACTATTTTAAACAGCTGCTTTTACACTCTTTAAGCGAGTTTAATCTTACCAATACCTCTAATCATGACCATGATGGCTGGAGTTAGATGGACGGATTTGCATATGTTAAAAATTTTATAGGATTTTAACACACAACAGCAAAGTTCTTATTTTTTCAGAACGATTTTGCAGAAAAGCATCAGCACATTGGGTGTCAGATTTTCCCATCTTCACCTGGGTGGAAGTTCTTGAACTCTATATTTATTTTGTGGCAATCACATGATTGGCTGGTTTGAGAGGTGCATTAACGACCAGGCGTACAGGCCTAATGAAGTGGCGGGTGAGTGTATATGCTAACACCTAATTACAGAAGTGTCCAAACCTAGAGTGTTTTTTTTTTTTTTTTTGTCACTGGTGGTTGATCCTGGACTTTCAAATGAGGCTTTTATCAACAGTGTGTTGGCAGGACTGTAAGCTCATTAGAATGCCACGAGCACTGTTGGCATCCCAGTGGACCGGCTTAGCTGCCAGATTCTCTGTCCCTAGATATCAGGAGCCTCTGCAGCCGAGAGCAACTCTCCAATTCACGCCTGTTATTCAGGTGGAGGCTGCGAGATTGTTTGTGATAAATGCAACCAGGATTAGAAACCCAAGAGTCATGAAAGCTGAGCTAATACCAAACCGAGCTGGTTACACATACATCGGATTAGGTTCCTTCAAACGCCCTACTGCCAGGTTAAAGCAAAAAAAAAAAAATGTAAAAAGAAAGGTAACTGAATTTAAAAAGATGTTATCAGTGTCAGGATGGAAATTAAAACTACAAGTGCTCCTGTTAGTGTACCAGAGTACATGGTTCACTGTAATGGCACTGGTTTTGAATCATTTATTTGCGATCATATGTATGAGTAAAAACTATACTGCATTTACAGTCCCAGTCAAAGATTTGAACACACCTTCTTATTTGATGCGTTTTGTTTAGCAATTTATTTTCTACATTCTAGAACAATATTGGAGATTTTAAAACTTTGACATAACACATATTTATGTTTTTGTTGCTTAGTTGTGTAATTACAGTAAACAACAACAACAGTCAAATGTTTAAGACATTTTTAAGAAGGTCAGCTGTTCTGGAATCATTTTTGCAAGAATAGTATTGTCAAGTGCAAAACCTGTTAAGCACCATGATGAAACCTAAACTTAGCCCTGCTGCAGAGGAGAAGTTCATTTAGAGTTACCAGCCTCAGAAATCACAAATTAACAACCAGCACCTCAGATTAGAGCCATTATGAAGGCTTTACAGATCATAAGTAGCAGATACATCTCAATATCAACTGTATCAAGAGGGAAGATTATTACATATTCTGTATGCCTTCAGCATTGTTTCACTGTGTAGAAGGGTTTCAAAATCACAAAAGACCATGGACTTGAACGGTGTGTCCATACATTTGACTAGTAGTGTACATTTAATCATATACATTTCACTCTGGAAGACTATATGCCAATGAAAATGCAGTAAAAAAAAAACCTTCCTACCAAAAGTCTACACTTTAGTCACTAAACACGTTGTCATACTGTATCTGAAATCATGGAGACAATTGAGCATGTCTGGCCCATATGCTTCCAAGAATCTCCACATTAAAAAAATCCAACGTTTGGAAATGTCTCCAGATAAATTATTCACTAGCCAAATAAGCAAGATGTGAGCTAGTCAGTATGTTCAGTAGTGCAGTATCTAAACTACAGGCTTTATTACTGCTTAGGATAATGTGTAAGGAACATGTGTGTTAGACAGCTAGCTATGTAGCAATAATAATAATAATAATAATAATAATAATAATAATAGTGATGATGATGATTAATGAGCCAGTTAGCTAGCTAACAAACCTAGCAAGCTGCTAAATCTCCCAACAGTATTTATCTAAATTAGCTAGCCAGTATACTGTACATCACATTTTGGTTCCTGTACTGCTAATAACAGAGGTGTTACTGCAGTTTAGCCGCTAATCAGCATACAGGAAAACAACAATAAGTAATAAAGAAAATCAAAAATGTTTGACAGCAAAAATGTTGTAATAATTGAATATTCATATAAATCTGTTTCCTCCAAGCCAATATGCTTTACATTGCATGCTAAAATAGGATTAAAGATGTTAAAGAGGATAAAGAACATTACACACAGATCTATCTAAAGGAACTGGTTTGGTGTTGTAAAAAATTTCATGGGCACACACAACCATGGTTGAAAAAAATCTGAAGCCATTGTTTTAACATTTAGAAATAACTTTTTTTTAAAGGTGCTTAATCATCTGTACGAGATTATTGTGAGGAAATATTACCAAGGCGAAGTAGTTTAAAAAGAAACATAATTTAAGGGCTGATGAACCAATCTAGCAATCCTAACCACAGCAGTAATTCAGAACAAAGAATAAGGAACCTTTCCGGCGTCTATATTAAGACAAAGTCATTAATGTTTTCTGAGAATCCACTACACAACTTGTCGCTAAAACGTTCTGTTGTGTTAGACGGTCTCCATGACAACTAAAAGTAACCTACATCCAAACCAGATTAATGCCCTGTGGCAGCAGCATGAAATCTGCGAACATGCAGCTAATTCCCAACTGATCCGTTTGCCCCTGACTGCGAGCGAACCAAGAGGGATTAAGGAACAAAATATTAGAAGCAGAAAGAAAGATAGAGAGAAAGTGAGGGTAAAGAGGGGTAACGGGGCCTCAGGGTAAAGTAGGTTAGGGGTTTTGTGTGGTCTATGGAATTTCACTATGGTTGGGGTTTTATTTAATGTCACAGTGTGTTTATATGTGCATGACAAATCTAAGAGGGCAGTGGTAACTCAGTGGGTTAAGGCTCTGCCTAAGGCTCAGAAGGGTGGCAGTTCGCAGACCCGACTTCACTCAGCTGCAAATGTTGTGCCCTTGAGCAAGGCTCCTAACCCTGTCTGCTCCAGGGGTGATGTATCATGACCCCAGCTTCCTAACAAGCCGGGATGTGTGAAGAAAGCTTCGCTTAATCTCATTTACCCACTTTATCCCATCAAGACCACATTCAGTATGTACTATATCTATATTTTTTCAAGTTATGCAATGAGATTTTATTCTATGCCCATAAGCTCACCCTATATTATTGTGTTTTTTATGTTAGCTTAGTCAGTTTCCAGCTAACCGAGTCTTTATAGTTGTGTAAGCTACCTAATAAATCTTAGATTTTTTCCACGCTGGTACTTTTTATCATGTCAATAAATGAAACTCGTCACTGTTTTACTAACTAATCATGATTTAAAGCATTAAGTCAATTCACTGCTCTAGACTCATTTTAAAAACCGTAAAGTAGAAAATGTAGTGCTATAAAACAAAAGAAGACCTGCTGGGTCTGAAGCTTTGCTTCTTTGAATTGCTTATAATTGTCTCGTGCCATATTTTTGGTCTGAAAGGTGACTGCCATTAAAACAGAATGTTCTTATATTTACTGCTCGCTATAACACCATCCCACGATGCAACACGATGTGCTTCTAAAGTGATACAAGGGAACAATGGGTACATGGAAAACTCTTGTTTCTAAGTTACAGTTGCTAAGGTTGTTATTCGCACACGTATGTAAACATGCACACACACACACACACACATTCACACACTTGCTCCCTATTACACACATTACTAAAAGTCTGGCTAGTGCATGCTGTTTGAGCATAGCTGTGTTGGCATGCTAAATTCTGTTTTTTCACTATTTACTTTAGTGCTTATGACTTCGTTTTCAGGATAAAAAAAAAATCACACTTCCTGCACAAAAGGTCACTGGAACTAGTTGGCCCCTCTACTTCATTTTTCTTTATGCTCCCTTATGGTCATATTGATGCCATTACAGCATATTATTAAGGGCTTCAAAGTAAAGTACTGCCAGAATTGAGATATAAAGTGTTACACTCGAAAGAAATCTGTGAAGGCATACAAGTGTCTTTATGCTTACAAAATCAAGATGTAATGTTTTACAATTACAACATCGGAAACAATCCATCCCTCATCTTTACAGCTTATGCCATGTAGGGTAGGTGAGGGCCTACAGTAGATGCTATCCCAGGGAATCAGAGGCACAAGGTGGGGTACACTCTTGATGGGGTGCCAACTCATCACAGGGCACAAGCACACACCCAGTGGGCAACTTTATGGGCAATTTAAAAAATGTCAATATTTTTGAACTGTGGGAGGAAACCCACCTAGCACAGGGGGAGCAATCAAACTCTACAAGTAGACCAAAGGCGAGATTCAAACTCCTAGCCAAAGTGGTGTGATGCAACTGTGCAAACCACTAAGCCACTGTGCCACCTACGGCACAAACAGAGACAAACAAAAATAGCTAGCTAAATCAGACTTATTATTATAGCAAGTCAAGTAATTGCATGGCATCTAGAGAATTAGCCACTTCAGTGAAGAAATGTGGGTTTGCAAAAATAAGTTTAGATAAGTTTCTAAACAACAAAGTTAGGTGGTATAATTAGGTTTTGCTCTCTTTCTTTAGGAAACATTTAATTTAATTTTCTTTAAACTTCGCCAAAATGTGTGGTGGCCTGGGAGAACTCATCTGATGTCGCTGTGACAAAAATTAGTTTTTATTTAGCATTGAATCTCTGTTTTTCTAACATTGCAAAATGAAACAACTTAACAAATGGAAATATCTTGAATTTAGTCAGGTTTATATACAATTTCTTGATATAAGATTGTAGAAAGCTAAATATATGTTTATTAAGCCTATTTCATGTATTTTTAAGTATACATTTCTTGTTCTGTTGGTAGATAATTTTGCTAATTTTAAGCATTTATTTCTAGAAATAAGCAAAATTATCTGTCAACAGGACAAGAAATATATGCTTAAAAATCAGTATGCTACAGCACTGTGTAAAAGTCTTGAGGCCCCCTCGTGTCTTTATATTTTTCTTTCAAAGAGCCAGACTTTCTTGTATTTTTAATGTGGTCCTGAGGAATAGTTCTCAGGGCTTCCTGAAGGACTTTTTTGGCTCTCATTTTTGCAAGTTTTTGCTTCTCATTTTCAATCCAGAAACAGGTGCAGATGTTGACAGATGTTCGAGCTGGTGATTAGTATACTGGTGATGCTGAATGCTGAGTGGTTGGAACAGACGAGAGCAGAAATGAGGTTGCTGCTGAGGTTGTTATATAAACATCCAAGTTTTAAATTGTGTTTTCAGGCACAAAAAAAGAAGAGCATTTTATTGCGTCATGGCACTGTCGTGCTGCTGTTCTTGTTTGGATGTGCACTTTATGTTGTCTTTTGTTGTCTTATGTATAGTACTTAGATAGATTAGCTAATTTATGGTGTTCATTTGTTTTGTCTTACAGTAGCTAGTCAATAAATTAGGTGTCTTAGTTAGCTAGCTTTTTGTTAATTTATGTTGTATGTTCCCTGTGTACTGAACTGTATATTTTTGAAATGACAATAAAAGCCTACTTGACTTGACTTGACCCTTATTTGCATTTTTTATTTTATCCACATATAAAAAATTTTATTTTATCCACAACATTTAATTTGACATAATCGGAAATCGGTGGCTCAAGACTTTTGCACAGTACTGTGTGTCCAAAAAGAGGTTTTTATCTTGTTCATCAGTTTATTATTTGTTTGTTAGGTTTTTTTTTATTCTTATAACCAGAAATACTTGCTAACGTGTCATTTCTTGCAGTGTAAATATGAATAGTAAACATTAATCGTCAAAATTAAATCTTTCATCAATTTAAGTGTTAAAATGATGAGCTACAGTAACAATCACTAAATTAGTTTTAGTGATTAATATAGCAATATGACCCATGAAGGCAAAATAATTAGGTATTCAATCTAAATAATGTCATATTATGACTGATATACAGTATATTGTGGGGGTAATCATAATATATGGTTATTTATTACATGTTAATATAAATACATAATATCTATTATATACCAACAAATTAGTTCAAGACATCCTTTACTTTTTAGAATAGGAGAAAATATGTATATATCATTATGGTAATGGAGCTGTTAAAGATCCTTGCATTAGGATCTCGTCATTTCAAACTGACATTAAAGACAGTAAAAAAAGAGAGAGAGAGACAGAGCAGAAAGGCTAACAGTCTAAATCATGATTTCGGATTGGTTAACCCATCACTCGTTGTAAGTCACTGCTATTATGGAACAAAGAACTGGCAGCAAGTTTACATCCTTTCCATAATTGCCTTATAATTGCCGCAATTATTAAAAAATTGCCAGTAGCAATAACACAGGCTGTACTTAATTAGATTTACTGGGTTTAAAAAAAAGCAGTCAAAACAAAACAAAAATAAAAAAGAAACAGTGCTAAGAAATGTAAATGGTTTTTGAAAAGTCCCAAGCCAAAGTGCTGGAAGTGAAAAAGTATGAATCAGTAACTGGAGAGGGAAAAGACAGCAGAAGGCTGTGATGCAAGACAGATGGTCCAGGACGCGTGAACTGCTGCAGGGTACACTCGAGTCGAGACCAAAAAGAGAGCAAAAGAGAGAGAGAGAGAGAGAGAGAGAGAGAAATACAAGTACAGTTTTCAGGAGTAGACATGATCATAAACACATAAAGATGTAGAGAGAAAAAGAGTTGGAGATGAAGATCTCTCCAGCACTCACTAACTTTCCAGAAGGCAGATATGAGCAAAACTGATGGTGCTCTAAAGCTTCCGAAGGGCCCTGTTTGATCCACACACAAACCATCTAACAAAATACCTCCTCTAAGATGTGCGTCTGGAGGGAAATAACTTTTTGTAGGTTTATGAGACTCAGAGGGCCTGCGCTGCACCGGCATGCTTTAAACAAACGCAGGAAGAATGGATTCCAGCAAAGAAGCACAAAGGTGTAGCAGCGGCACCCCAAAAGCAATCTCATAACTCTTCATCACCCTGTTCTCTATCAATATGACACAGCTCATTTTTCATGTTTCTTGTTTTTTCTGCACATGTTCAGCCACATCTGATGTGTTCCCCCTTTTGGTCTTCCTATAGATAGAAATGCATGCTTGAAAATCGAAATTTGAGAAATGTAGAAGTTTGCTCCAGAGAACAGACAGAAAGACTGAATCTCTGCCAGCAAACTAATCAGGCATGATCAAGGACCTTTAGGTGAGCCTGCCTAAGCCAGAGCCTTTCCTGCCCCCCTCCTCACCCCTTCTCTACATGTGGCAACACAAACCCTTCTCTGCCCTCCGCCTTCTCTCCTTTCCTCACACATTCACTTGCCATCCCCCTGCCAACCTGTGCCAGCCACCTGTCGAGCCACAGACAGATGCCATTCCGGTGCTTACCGCTGCTTGCTGCGCTGCCAGTCCTGACTTCTTGGTGGACCCCTGTCTGGAGCTCAGCCTCTTCCAGGACTCAGAGAAGCGCCCCCTGCTGGTGGGGCGGCCTGCACCTTGCACCTCCTCACGGGTTGTGTTCACCCTGAAGCCCTCTCTTCTGCCTTCCCACTTGCGCTTGGTCATGGCCTTGAACGCCGGGCTGCCGTTAGAACAGGAATCTGGAACTGCTTTTGAAAAGCGGGCTTTTAACACCTTTGACTGTTAATTCTTTCTCCGGAACTGGCTTGGGTGTTAGTGCATCCTGCACTCGCTTCTTCTTCCTTCTCTCCTCATTCCCCTCCTCTTCATGAGAAAGGGGGGGGAGACAAGATGAGTTTGCCTCCCGCACCCTGTTGCATGTGCCGGTGCTGCCTCAGTTATCGTTTCAGCCAGAGAGACAGAGAGAGAAGGAAGCATATGAGAGAGAGAGAGTGTGTGTGTGTGTATGAGAGAGAGAAAGCGAGAGAGAGAGAGAGAGAGAGAGAGGGAGAGAGAGCTCTGGAAACTGTGTGTATGTGTATTTTCAGGATTGCCAGGTAGGTGAATTGCTGCACGCCTCCCTATGGCTTCAAATTGAGCGGGCAAAGACAATCGCCACGTTCGAGCGAGTCACTCATGATCCAAGTCCAGCATCCCTCTCTCTCTCTCTCTCTTTCTCTCTCTATCTCTCTCCCCCACCCTCATCATTTATGCGCTCTTTCTCTCACTCTCCTCGTCACTCCCCTCCAGGTTACTCCATCGCTCCAGCGCTTCCTCTGTATAGTCCTGAACCTGCTTATCCCTCTGTCATCTCTTATTCCGTTTCTTCACAACAGATACTAGAGGCAAAAAAAAAAAACGTTTCCTTTTCCCAGAAGGTTTCTGTTGCTTTGTTTTCCTCCACCAGTCTCCTTTCCTTCCTCCTGTGTCTCCGTTGCTTTTAATCGTCACAAGAATGCAATCTTACCGTTAGCAAAGCTTAACAAGGCTTTCCCTGCATTATAAACCTCTGGATACTGAATGAGTAAAAAAAAAAAAAAAAGTCTTAAGCACTTGATCCCCCCCCCCCAAAAAAAGAGGCCCTTCTAACACACCTTGTTTCAAATGTGTGTGAATTTGGGCTCGCAAGCTGGCTGCTTTTTTAAATTATTATTATTATTACAGTATTATTGTGTGGGTCTCTCAATACCTTACAGCGTTACCTTCTGAAAACAGAATCCATTGGGATTGTGCCTGTGGTCTCGGATAGCAACGAGACAAAGAGGCAAGAGTGGGCTGAAGGGGTTTCCTCGTCCCTAGAGTATGACTGTAACACTCTAGATGATACACATTCATACAGGTAGTCGGATGAAGGATAGAAAAAGCATTACACCTGCCGATTGAAAACAGTAGTTGTAGTTTGTTATTAATCTGAATGAAAAAAAAAAGAACCTAATGGTTTAGTGTATGTTCATCCGGCGTAAAACCTGTGCCAAGCTTGTATTGGATGGTCCACTGTGGTGACCCCTTGCTGGGTATGGTTGGATTTTGTGTAAAATCCAACCATACCAAGCATGTTATGATGCAATTATCCAGGTAGGAAATCAAGTGCCAGCAGAGCAATACAGCTATATGTCAGGTGGATAGCAGTAATATAATGTTCATATTCAACATCATAAACCCTTGGGAGAAATTATTATCTCAGTGACCAGTGTCCAATGATCATTAGTCATGTGCAAGGAAAAGGAAAGGTTTTGAACAGAATGCCTACTTATTACAACCATGGTGAGCAAAAAAGCATCACAGCATGCACAACACATTGAACCTTCCTGAAGCTTGGTGTGAAAAAATACACAGTACAGTAATTCCCCAACATACGAACGAGTTCCATTCCAAGAGCTTGTTCATAAGTCTAATTTGTTCATAAGTCAAATAAACATTATCTACTAACACAATTGGCTATACATAGTATAAAATTAACATGTTCTATAATCTTATTTTTGTGCTTTACAATTGTGCATAAATTTAAACGATTCATAAAAACACGAGCAATGTCTGCCATCTTTTTATCTCGCTTTATTCTCTCTTTTAATTATTTTCACTTTTGCCTCTATTGCTTGGTACTTGTTAGCAGCACCAGCTTCATCGCCACTGCTTTGATGCTTGCTTATGGAAATCCTGAGATGCGCGCTGCACGCTTTTGACAATGTACGCTGGACATGTGATCTAACTTCCGCAATTAAACATACTTCTTTATACTTTTTAAAAAGCTCGTAAATTATTGTAGATCAAGATTTGACTTAGAGTAAAGTTCAGCCGTTTTAGAGATCCTGAGGAAATAAGGGATCCTCAAGAAATCACTCAGGAGTTTTGCATAATAAAACCATTTCCCAGCTCAAATGTATAACGCAATGAGATTTTTCTATCTCGGATCATAAAGCATGTCTTCCAGCACCGCGTTGATGAGATTCAATAAGACTCATAAGGCATCTGCAATAAAGTACTAACTCAAGCATGATTTCAGCAGAGCTTTCGGAGGCGTGTGTATACTGTATGCATGAGTGTGTGTGTGTTTTAAAGACTGACATTTTGTTTTTTAAACCTAAAAGTAAAAAAAAAAAACTGTGCTGGTGACCTGCTGATAAATCCCCCCCTATGTCAGCCTACTTCATTGTACTTGGAAGTAACAAAGAAAGAAAAAAAAAAAAAGAAAAAAAAACATGGTTGCCAGAGCCAAGAAAACGAGAACCAAGAACAAGCTTTCTGGGGCAATGTTGGTCAGCTGCCATGAGAAAACTCTACAGTGTAACAAACTTGAGTCAGAAAGCAATTTAAAGTGCCACTATTATGCTTTTTCAAATATTTTCTTTCATGCAGTGTGTCATGTAGCTGTATGTAAACATAAACTATCTGCACTATCTGTGACGTTGACAGTGCACGATAAATGAAATTTTTGTCTATTAAAAAAAAGAGTCGGCTCACATTTGTCTAAACGACTCGGTGGATTATCTTTAACTGGATATATTCCCTGGACTTCTCACCCTCCGTCATCGGCCTGCCGGACTTCATTAACCCCGATGAGACCGAACCATACTCGGTATACTCGGATAATACACATACAATAAACACGGACTTCGGACATTTCCCACTCACTCACGCTCACATACACATACAGTTTATTATATGTAGTTTGTAAATATTGTTTATATCTTTGTTTGGTTGTGGTGCACCTTTTTGTTTACTTTATTTAGTTTTGTATAATACACGTTTGCTTTATGTTTGTGTTTGTCCTTTTTGTTTCCCGGCCTTTTAACGCAACACCGACACAAAGATAAAAGACCTTTCGATTTTTGTAGCCACAGTTAATCTAAAATTAGCTGGTCATTACACGGTAACACCGACGCCATCTTTTCTATTTATTGATGGGTCTACAGGGCCGTCGTTCAGTTATGGTAATAGGCTTTTCGTTTTCCGACACACGCTGTAGCGGTAGACCAGTCATAAATCATCGTGCCATCTGACCAATCACAGCAGTAAGGGGCTCACGGAAAAGAGGGGTTTAGACAGACTGAATCTTCGAACTGCTTCACACGAGTCGTTTACGAATCATTTAGAAATGGGGTAAAATTAAATCTATTTTTGGAGAAAACTAAAGTGTTTTTTGACCTTGCATACATGTAAACCTGAGAGACTCAAGAGACTCATTAAGCAACATTAGCAACCTTTAAAATGGCATAATTGGGGCACTTTAAAGCCATTGTGGAGTTGTTCAGCTATCCACCTGGATTACTGCTTTCACCATTACTTCACTGTTCTTGGTCAAGCAAGTTGTCTGAGGTTTAAAAAGCTGCAGAAGGATTCGGATGAGATTCATTTAAGACCAATTCATTTAGCAGAAGTTCCCCTGAACGTAGTGACAACTTTGTCCAAATATTTATTAACCTAAACATACTTCTCCTGTCACACCACACACTTCATGTGTTTCCGTCATCTGTAGACGCTGAGGACATTTTCCAAGAGTAAAAGTCAGACCTCAGTGAAGCCGGTAATCCAAAAGCCATGATCAGTGTGCAAGCATTAAAACCTGGACATCAGTTCCTACCTTCATGTCGGTGCCGAGTGATTGCAGAACCCTTCGGTTTTGTGATTTTCTTTTCATCTGGTCCTGTTCTCTGGTGGATTGAGAGAGAAAAAAAATCAAATCAGTTTTTTTTGTTGTTCTTTTTATTCAAAGGCTAACAATATTTACTAAGATGAAAATGCAACATGTAGTAGAAAAAATGGAAATCCATTTGGACATTCATTGACGAAGGGGAAGTTGTGTTGCTGAGGACCCCACCTCCAAACACACTATACATAATCAGATTCGAACCCCCAGCCCTGGTGGTGCAGGTTTTTTCCTGCTGCTGTTTTTTCAATAACTGTTGCATTTTTTACTAAACAAACACTAATATAAATCTACATTCAGTAGTATAGTATAGTACTAGCATAAGAACCCATCTTTGATGAGAAAAAAGTTTGTAGAAATAATTAAAAGGGTTAAAGCTAAAAAATAATCTTAACCAGCTTCAATATAATCAGTGATATGATTATTTCAGGTTTAAGCCCATGTATATGTCTGTCTGTCTTTCTGTACGGCAGAACTCTCTGTCTAACTTATTAATACAAAGAACTAAAATTTTGTAAGGTTGAGTATCTTAAGCCTTGTTTACGTCAGCCAAATACACTCCCTGTTCGGTAATCGGAGAGTGAATCACAGATGAGAAATCAAAAATTAGATCAGAGGAGTTTTAAAGTTTTGTTTTAAAACCACTCCAGCACATTAAAATTTACTTACTGTTATTTCAGCAGTGAAAAGATGAACCAATGCCAGGAAAAATATAAGATTTAAGAACGAATGAAGAAAGAATGATTTTCTATTCAATATCTATTGGTGCAGGTGTTTGTTACGGTGGCCGTGAAGTGCAAAACAAATTAACAAAACTGAAAACAAAAAAACAAAACCCAAAACAAAATAACAAATTTAAATCCAAATTAACAAAACGGAAAACAAAATAACTAATATCTGACTGGCCGAGAAGTGCAATACCAATTAACAAAACAGAAAACAAAAATAAAAACCAAATAACAAAACCCAAAACTATTTGTTTTTTTTGTTTTTGTTTTTTTTTTTTTGGGGGGGGGGGGGGAGTTTTTTTGTTTTGTTTTTGGTTTTCTTATTTTGTTTCCAAATTTGTTAAATTGGTTTTGAATTTCTTAATTTGTTTTCCATTTTGTTAATTTGTGTTGCACTCAGCCAATCCGATACAAACCGGAAAAGGTAGGTATAGTTAGCGAATGAAATGCTTACCGCTGATTAGACGAGACATCTGTCACTCAAGACATACAGGAAGTACTGTAGTAGCGGTAGATTTGTGTGTGTATGAATGTGCAAATATTATTGTGGTTTCAAATATGGCGTACTTACGGTGGCCCTAAAGTAAGTTTTGTTACTTTTTTTGCACTTCACGGTCATCATAGTTTAAAGTGAAGCAGAACACACAAGAAACAAAGATAAAGAAACAAGTTTCTACTTCCTGTATATCTTGAGTGACAGATGTCTCGTCCAATCAGTGGTAAGCATTTAATTCGCTAACTATACCTACCTTTTCCAGTTTGTATCGGACTGGCCGAGAAGTGCAATACAAATTAACAAAATGGAAAACGAATGAACAAATTCAAAACCAAATTAACAAATCAAAAAACAAAATAACAAAACTCCCGCCCTTCAAAAAAAATTGTTTTGGGTTTTGTTATTTGGTTTTTATTTTTGTTTTCCATTTTGTTAATTTGTATTGCACTTCTCGGCCCATTAGATATTAGTTATTTTGTTTTCCGGTTTGTTAATTTGGTTTTGAATTTGTTATTTTGTTTTCAATTTTGTTCATTTGTTTTGCACTTCACGGCCGCCGTAGTTTGTTTACTTTGAGCAAGTAGCTTATTTTAGAGTAGATTATTAAATCTAGCACATAATTCTGTCCAGCAGTTAATGAACGATGCACCCACAGTTTGATGCAGGTACAGTACGCTGTTTGGCACATAACTGCTCATAACTTCACTTTTACTCGACATATTGATTACATTTATGGCACATGTTTAACTTCAGGCAAATACCTTAGTGCTGGCAAAGTGTCATTAAATTCCTTCCAGCCAGTTTTGCCTGATGCCGTGACAAAATCTGACTGGACAGACATACAGACATACAGAAGACATACGTACAGACAGGATCGGGTCCTCCAGTGTATAAAACGTAAAGATATCATTGAAAAAGCGAGTTTGTACAGACAAAACTTCTAAACCTTTTTTTATATAAATAACTGAGATTTTCTAATATAAAACTGAAATGTAAACTGTATTGATTTAAGAAAAGTTTTCCAGAACTGTATTCCTTTTTTATCTTTCTTTTCTTCTTTTAGATTTGTTGCAGACAGACGTGTACTCTCAAGCTTTGGCAGCGTTCCATTTTAAACAGAACAGGGGCGGCTTATTTTCTTTTGCAAAAAAATATATTTTTATATTAACTTTGATGAGGGATGAATTGACGATAAGAATGAATTATTGTTTTATTTATTTGTTTATTTGTTGGTTTGTTTGTTTGTTTTTCCATTTGTAGGGGGAAAACTGACCTAACCTTTTTTGCAAGTTATACCTTTTAAGAATTTTTCCACAATTCAGCAGTTTTTCCAGATTATAAAAAATATTAAAAGAAAAGCTGTCATTAAATGCATGATAATTAAAAATTTATTAAAAGCTGTTTTGGTAATCCAGAAAGTACAAGCATGTAGAAATGAGAATCTGACTCACAGTTTTTTTTTTTTTTTTTTCAGTTTGAGTCAATTAAAATCTCAATTTTTTTCAGATCTTCTCTACACATGCAAGAACACTAACCTACAATTATCCTGAAATCATTTATCATTTTTTGTTTCTTCACAGTTTTCTAATAATTGTAAAGACTCTAAACGTACTGGTGAAGTTAATTATGATTGTCATAATCCTCCAATTTGGAACCTCACCACCTTTTTCAGTCTCGTTTTCTAATCCTGTGCAGAATGAGAGGAAGCATTAATTAGAATATTTAAACAATTCACTTTAGGTGTGTGTGCATGTGTGTGTGGTCATGTTCTACCCACATTACTGCCATCGCTTGAATTGTGTTTCGCTCTGCAAACAGTGTGGGTGTTACACCTGGGAGTGCTCGATCCACTGATATTCACACCTTCCCATTCCGCTTTTTTTCTCTTTTCGCACCTCTTCTTTTCATCGCTCACATTCACTCTCACGCTCACTCTCGCTCTTTCTCTGTCTCTGTTAGGCGCATGGCTTTTGACCCTCATCTCCACTTGATCTCTTTGCAGCCACCTCCCTCATTATATCTCTCCTTTTCTGTCATTTTTCTTCTCGAACCTGACACACACTTGTCAGACGGTCCGGTCAGCCCTCTATTCTGGGCTCATTTATCTGTCCAGGACTCAGACAGCAGCATGGACGCTTTTCGAAGCGCTTTTAACTCCGGAGTCTAAGCACTTCTTTATTCTCTCCGGTGCCGTCGTGATCGGTGTTAAGGAATTCGTATCCTCGAGCGCAGCTTTAAGGACGATCTCCTGATGCGAGGTAGCCTACTTTTCTTTTTTAACAGCCCAGTCTAATTGGCGCATCCTTTTGATGACCACTAAAAAGGTTGGGGCTGCTTTTTAACAGTGAACAGCCATCAATAATTCAGGGCCCTCATCGACGAGCCTGCACAGGCCTGTAATGAACGCGTTCCGATTGAAAAATAAAATTTCACACAGTTGTTTTTCTCACTCTGCGCTTTCGATCAGTCGAGCTTTGATTGCTTTTCTGTGCAAATTTATAATGTTTTGTTTTCTCAAATTCGTTAGAATTTTCTGAAACATACAGCGGCTTTAAATCAAAGCTCGCCCCAACAAATTGTTGCAGTCGATGATCATAATTTAATACACTAATACTCATTGTGTGTCATGACACCATTAACAAGTTTGGCTGATTAATTGTTATATTAATTATTGGCTTTAACATATTTTTTCAAGAGTGAACATTTGCTCAAAAATTATTTTGGCCTTAAAAATATTGACATCATGTCCTCTCTACTAAAATAAATGAAGATGGTAAATGAACTTAATTCTATTTAACAAATTTAACATGAAAATATATAGGGCTGTATTATTATTATTATTATTATTATTATTATTATTATTATTACTACTACTATTATTATTATTCACCATTATTTACTTTTCATATTTTGAATGGTTGGAAATCCTGGCCTTATGTTAAATATGTTGACACAGTATGGATGGATGGATGGATGGACAACAATAAGTGTCAAAGACAGCAAAGACAGAGTCGAAGAGTGTCTGAAAGCTAATTCATTCACAAATGACACATCACATGTCCCTGGCAATACATATACTGTTTCTTATAATCTTCCCTTTGTACTTTTATGCATAAACCATAATTATGAAAACACACAACTATGTCACTGGTACTAACAGGAATTATGTTTCATTTGTTTTTTTTTTGTTTGTTTTTTTCAATAGATCAAATACTTCGACCTGTCATTATTCTCCTTTGCATTATTCTTCCTTATTTTTTAAAATAAGTGAGTTCACTCTCACCTACAGTTCACCTGTCGATTCGTCGCTGGCGAGTGCAAGCGGTATTAAAGTTTTGACTTCCCAGGTTAACTCACCATGTGATTACATCAGTGAGTTTACTGAAAATCTAATTCATAATGACTTTTTAGTTTCTATTTTAAGATGATTTCTGATTTTTTTCTCAAGGCACTTACATTTGTTCTATGTTGGGATCATCTATTATCTATTAGCCTAGTGCAACTTGTCGCAGTAGAAACTGTGCAATAACATTTTAAACTGTACCCTTGTGCATTTTGTTGGACCTATAGTGCAACTATTGTATTGTTGTTGTTTTTTTGTTCAGTTTTTTGCTGATACAATACAATCCTTTGCTGCTGTAACAAAGATTTCCCCACTGTGGGACAAATAAAGGTATATCTTATTTATCTTATCTTATCTCAGATAATTGTAATTAAGAGATGATGTCAGAAATCAAGACATTTAAATGCACTTTTATGAACCAGATCACTGATTTAAGAACCGAAACCTTGCAGGTAATCTGATTTAGTGACAAACTGTGCAACAACGGTAACTCTGGTGGGTTTTATAATTTGGAGAACAAAGCAAATAGGTTTAGTGAGTTGTCATGGCAACAACATCTTGCCCTTGGTTTCATAGACAGTTCGGTTCTAGGGACAAAACCCCTATTTTGTCTTGTGAGTAGTGGTTACGTTATTGGGAGAAAACAGTTTAAACAGGATAACATTGCATAAAGGTTGATATTTAGCTAGGCTTGAATGAATACCAAATAATTTCTGCAGGAATTCAACTTTAAAATTTGCCATTTGTGGGTAAAAAGTTCTGTTTTTCAGTTCAGTTTTTGATTAAAACAGAAAGTGCATCCAGACTTTTGGAACCATCATCTAGGAGATGCAGAGAATAATCTGTGTGTGTGTGTGTGTGTGTGTGTGTGTGTGTGTGTGTGTGTGTGTGTGTGTGTGTGTGTGTGCGTGTGTGACAGATACTTGTATCTTCTTTGACATTTCCAGTCAGGCTGCTGACTCACATCATAACCAATTTTCTCCGTTAGTCATGGAGCTAAAAGGGAAAGTCTGAGGAGGGACTGATTTCTCCTCAAAAAGAAGCATATGGTAGAGAAACCCTCTCGCTAAGCACATAGCGCATTGCCACAGATGGCAGATGAATAACAGCTATCATTTATTTACCACACACAACAGGCAAGAGCAGCGTTGGTAGATCAGCAGGAGCAGATTTTTTTTTGTTTGACCCGACTGTGAAGTCAACGTGAACCGTGACTCATCCGAGCGACTTGCATTTCTGTAGTCGCCAAGTGCAAACAGCAAACAGAAAAAATTCATACGCCAAAGTGCTTTAGTATTCAAATTTCCAGTATTCAAATTCAGACTACCTACCAGTATACCAGTAAAGTCCAAGTTTAGGTTTTATTCACAGGTCTTCTTCTGTGAATTCCAAAATCACAAGATCCTAGAACAACGGCGGTAGATTTGATTCAAGGGCCCCAGTGTGTGTCGTCGCAAAAACACACCAAAAAAGAAAAAACCTTCACTCTGACCCCATGACACTGCCAGGTTTCCCTCCAGTTTGACTTCCCATTGACGTCACATCCAAAAAAATTAAAATAAAAAAAAGTCTACGCAACAAATGGCACATTTAAAAGAAAGTAGTGTCAGCTCCTTCTCTTTACCTCCATCACATCATAAACTAGAGATGGCCCATTCAGCACACAGAGAGCATGCAGGGAAGGCCTCAAAACTCATGCCAGAGACAGAACGTGAAGAAGACAGACAGAAAAAGGAGAGATGAAGCGGGGACCGTGTATCACGCGTCATTGGGAGGTGGCACCTGGGCAGTACATGGGCGTTTAACACCCAGAGAGGGCGCGGGAGAAGCAGGAGAGGGGGGGAAAAGCCGCAACCTCGGTATAGGTTGCTAGGCGAGGCAGCTATAAGCACTCCTGTTTAGAGGAGGACGGGCTAATGATGTCAAATAAAATAAAGCAAACAGTCGGAGGCTAACGAGTGCCTAATTTAGCTAGGGTGATGAATAAATGACGAGCTCCCTGCTGACGGACGAGGAGGAGGAGGATAAGTGAAGAGGGAAAGTCGAGCCCGTCGAAAAGAGCAGGGACTCGTGTGTGGTGTTTAAGTCCAACCAGCAGGCAATAAGCAGTGAAGCTTCCTGACAAGATATCTGAGAGCTGTTGTTTTTTTATGCTCGCTTGGCACATTTTTTTTTTGTTACTAAATTTGTTAACAGAATGGTGCAAGGATAAAGAATTGTCTATTCCCTTTAAACACAAGCAACAAATACATGTATGCTGGCAGCTTAGTCGAGAGTCACCTGACTAAAACATGGATAGCGAGTGCGATACATATTTAAAAACGAAGACATTAGGATTGTTTTGGATCCAGGCTAAAAATAATACCTGAGACATGGAAATTATAATAAAGAACCTTCTGACCTTATTGAAGAATGTCTGAAAATGCTAAAGCTGCTAAAGCTGCTAAAGAAGATCACACAACAGCCACTGCAGTCGGCTTGCTTACAGGGTTAGATCATGGCCCAGTCTACTTGTTATTTGACTGATTGACTAACTGATTGATTTAAAGATTGATTGATTAATTGATTGACCTACTGATTATTTGTTGACTGACTGTTTGATTAATTGATTGATTTATTGATTGATTGATTGATTGATTGATTGATCGATTGATTGATTAATAACTGACTTATTGACTGGTTGATTAATTATTTGAGTAATTAATTGATTAATTCAAGTGATTAATTGACTGATTGGTTAACTGACTGAGTGCCTGACTGAGTGACTGAGTGACTGACTGATTGATTGATTGATTGATTGATTGATTGATTGATTGATTGATTGATTGATTGATGGATTGATTGACTAATTCATAGGGCGATTGACTGACTTATTCACTGATTGACTGATTGTCTGAATTACAGATTGACTCACTAACTAATTGATTAATTGATTAGATTGGTTGGGTAATTGATTAATTTGTTACCAACTAATTAGACTAATTAACTGATTGACTGACTAACTGATTTGATTTTTCCCCCTCCAATTTAGTCACCTAGCATTACTTAGGCTAACAGATTTCCTCTAAGACACTAAGCCAAACAACATTTTTTTCTAACCTTTTAAACTGCTCCTCATGCTGCCACACAGGACATCAGAACTCATCTGTCTCTTTAGCATAGTTGAAAGGAGCTCACTGATTTATTCGAT
Source organism: Clarias gariepinus (assembly GCF_024256425.1). Lineage (NCBI taxonomy): Eukaryota > Metazoa > Chordata > Actinopteri > Siluriformes > Clariidae > Clarias > Clarias gariepinus. The sequence continues at coordinate 9,720,432 of NC_071120.1, forward strand.
TGACTATTTTTTATTAATGGTGAGGGAGCATTCATCTCAATTAGCCTCCATTAGTTCCATATCCAGTCTGTTTAACTGTGTTTGCTTTACCTTGATTTAATTTACATGCTGTATCATTGCTAACATGATCCTTGTTTCTCTCAATTTTGAGATATCCTTTTAAATTTCTTCACGTTCCCTCTCTCTTGCTTCCATCCTGTTTATTTTCATGCTTTGTCAAATGTAATGCAGTCCTCGGCGTAGTTTCAGTTGGCTTCTAAATCCACCATGGCCAGAAAATTTGGATGAACAAAACAAATCCGTGCTCCTTCACCATCCAGGCGAAGACAGAATAGACTAAGAAAACCCTCATTGTATCAGATCATAAGCCATGATTTTGCAATTTCAAAGTGGTTAAACTTCCAAATACAAACCACACCATGAATTAATACTGAGGTCACACTATTGTAGTGGGTTGAGAAAAATGATGGGGAGATAACCAACCACATCATTTCTTATTTAGAATGACTTTTAAATGTTATTTTAGCTTTTTAAAGCTTTTACTTTTTGTCCAATGTAGAATTCCACCATTTAACATGTACATGTTGGAACCTGGTGGACCCTGCCATAAACTGGAGCTGCTGGAACACCAGTGTCAAGATTCAAATTACAGCAAATGTCACCTTTAGCAGATGTTTTTGTTTGCCACAAGCACCTGGCGGAATTCTCCCTGGATATTTGACCACTTTTTGGCAGAAATGGTAGAGGATGATTACATTTCTTGGATTCCTGGCACAGAAACGAAATTTTAAGCGGGATCCACAGAATTTTTTAAATGAATGAGGCTCGTTAACCTGCTTTATGCAATTTACTATCATTTCCAAAATTCACACCTTTAAGCTAAAAATGTTGCTTTCGACTACACTGACAAAGAAAAGGTCTTCTGGAGAAATGTTTTGACCAGAGGCCTTTAACCACCAAAACACTGTAACTAATGCGCTTTAAAGCTTCTATTTGGTCCAAAGTAGAATTGCATTTGGATCATGACCTGGGGCTGTTTTGCTTCCAGGGGAACTGATGCGTTGCACAAAGTGGATGGAATAATGAAGGACAATGACTACTTCAGAAGCAAAGAACAGTAAAAGTTTGACTTTTAATGGAGTCCTTGGGTTAACACTGATCATACAGTATATACGGGATTTTTACCAGGTCACATGACTGCTACAGAGGGTTGACCTTGGCACATCCGATGGAGGCCTCGAAGCAGTTCTTTATCCGCAGCAGATTTCAAAACTTTGTGTAATTGTTTATTGATCTAGGACACACACACATACCTGCTGAGAAATCTACCATCTCCACTCTGGTAAGCAGTGGCAGATTTAGATATGCGCGACATGGGCAGGCGCCCAGGGCGGCCTCTTGTAGGGGTGGCACAGAGTGCCAGAAAAAAAATACAAGAATGATGATAACGTATGCACAATCGGTTTTACACATTTCTCATGTCACCGTGCAGGTCAATTAATCCTGTTGACTCTGTTGTGATTCTAGCTTGTGAGGGAGGCAGGACTGGACTAGGAAGGTCTCTCACTCAGTTGTACGAGATGGTCAAATGTGCATCAGCTCAGGTCAAAATCAATAACTCCTTGAAACGCTATTAAATAAAGCACAGTCATGAATATATACTCTACTTTATAATGTCATGGCTTGTTTCATTCTTCTTTTTTTGTGAAATTGTTACGAATATTATATAATCAGTCCACACAATTTCAAGTAGAGGTGGAGACATGCACACTGAAATCACCACTGCTTGAAATCCTGCCAATAAAGGATTTTGATCTACTATATTTTCAACATGTGGTTGCTTTATATTAATTATTTAATATCTGCAAAACAGTGTGTTAGCTTCGTGTGCTTCCATTACTACCCTGACGCACCATTACTCCGGTATTAGGGTCAGTCTGAACTCATAAGACCACATGACCTTTTATATCACTCCAAAGTCTGATCTGTATGGAATATATATATATATATATATATATATATATATATATATATATATATATATATATATAGAGAGAGAGAGAGAGAGAGAGAGAGAGAGAGAGAAGAAATATATATTTATACTCTGGAACTATTGTCTGAGCTTGGGAAGAACAATGAGATAAAATACTGTCTTACCAATCGAATTTGTGAATCCGAATGTTCTAACTCTTTCATAAGAATCCTTAAAAGTTACATCAAAAATATCTAATAAAAAGTTCATCTTTAGTTGCAGTACGCCAATTGGCACGTCTTTAAATCCCAGACTAGACTTTACAATTTTTATACTTCTACCTACTGAGAGGGATTGTGTATGATACCACCTGATGGAATCCCAACTACAAATCCAGTTAAAGTTCCTTTCAATGAAACTGAATGAGCATTTCTTTTTTTAATACAATCACAAAAACTGAGCCATGATAGAAAGTAAAGCAGAAAGGAGAATGTGCTTACTGTGATACCATTTCCTGAACGGTCCTTTGCCGGAGCACTTTGAAGATGCCATCGAGAGTGAAACTGGTGATGATTGTGTCTAGTGATATCCATAATTAGGTGACTCAGGCACATTAGCGACTCGAGACGAAATGAATCAAGAGAGCCAGAGAGAAAGCGGGGAGAGTCCAAGGCCTTAAGCGATGCTGAAATCCAATCAACAGTGAGCGAGGGTGTTTTTCTAACCACCTAAAAAATCCATAACCCATCAGAGGACCGAATGGAGCAATGCTGAACCCACACACGACAGATAGCTCCATAGCAACGGGCAATAAAAATCCATCATCCATAAACCTCATACAGACTATCAACAATTATCTTCTTTTTTTTTAAACAGCCTCTCATTAGGGCATCACCAGGTTGTGTGATGGATGCAGGTCGGTGTGAACATGGTGAGGGGAGTATGAGTATGACGGTATGAGAGCATGGAATCAGTACTACTAATAAGCAGCACAACTGTAATTGTATCGGGCTCTTCCTTAAGAGACCAGAAAAGGGGTTCCTTTAATAGGGATTCTTAAAATCTGAAATTTATTTAAAAAAAAAATAATTATTGGTAAACTATATCTGTCATACCACAAAGGCAATGTTCTCACTCGACTTTAAGAGTTATACTGGTGAGAATATATTTTTTTTCATTCTGTAATATTGAGTAATTGTTTTGTTCTATATGTTGTGTGAGATAAAACTGAAAATTGACTCACAACTCGGACGTTCTTAAGTAAGTGTGAGAATCACGCCAAAACCATGAGTGAGTTGCCAGCAAAGCTAGAGCCTCACAAACACACTCACACGACATAACACATAGAGAAGCTAAATACTTTTTGTTTGTATTTATTTAGGTTTTAGCATTTCTAAAATTTACCCTGTTAGATGAAAAAGTTATTTGTAAATTAATGAGTCAAACTAAATTAATTACTTGATTAACCAGATATTTGCCAGAGCAATAGTTGCAGTTAGAGTTTCTTGTAGATTAGACTTTTTTCATGTTTAACAAAAAAAACAGCAGCATTTTATTTAATGTTGAAAAGCCTTCAGTTTGTACTCTTCAAGTTGGCATGGTGAGTTAGTGGTTCGTACTGTCGCCTTGCACGTCCAGGTTCCGGGTTCGATTCCAGTCTCAGATCTACTGTATATGCATGGAGTTTGCATGTTCTCCCCGTGTTTGGTATGAAGTTCTTGCTGAGGAACTAATAAATGAATGAAAACATCTGTTCAGGACCTTTGTTGATTTGAATGTAATATCTCAGATCTTGTTACTCTTTAAACTATTTCTGATTTAAATAAATTTAATATATACTAAGCAAGCTAAGGTGTGCTACGTCGCCTGACGCTGGCTAGCATTTGTTAAAGACTTGTTTTTTTGCTTTGTTTTGTTTTGTTTTTGGGATCATTGGGCTTATTTATTAAGCTTAAAACCTTTCATAAATGATTCATAAACATGAAATGAACTGGTTTGGTTTTTACTAAAACTTCAATAAAAGTAGCAAAATATTCAAATCACAAAGGGTTTATCATAAGACTTTTTTTAAATTTATTTCACAATTTCATCTCATGTTTTTTAACATTTTCTTTACGTGACAAATACAAGGCAAAAATGTAATCCTAGTGATCTTTTTTTCATCGAATTATGAACCTGTCTGGAAACTTCACACCAAATGACTAAATCTTAATTCCTGTTCTTATTTTCGGACTACTTTCAGGTCTGCACTTCTCAAAATTCTCCCTCTCTCTTTATAGCTTAATTAGTATTAGGATCTGTTGTAAGATCTTATTTGCACTATGAAGCAGTTTAATTCCAGTAAAGTGTTGAGCTGTCACAAAAACTCGATTATAATTGACTACTTGCTTATTTAAAAAAAAATAATAATAATTTACACTTCAGTGATTTACAGTGATCATAAAATAGCAATTTAATAAAGCTCTTTTAATACAGAGATCACTCGCTCAATCACTCTATTCTCTATACCGCTATTCCTGTACAGGGTTGCAGAAAGCCGGGAGGTTATCCCAGAGGACTCGGGAACCAAGACAGGGTAGATTTTGGACACGGTGCCAATCCATCACAGGACACATAGGAAATGCGTGTCTTTAGATTGAAAACACACCAAGCACAGAGAGAGCATGCAAACTCCACACACAGACCTGAAGGTGGAACTTGAACCCTCGACTTCACGATAGCCATGATGCTAACCATGCTGTTCTAAAAAGTTTTATATATAATATACAGTTTGTACTTAGTTGCTTAGTAACATGACAGGCTGCGTTATTAACTCTACATCAGAGAAAAAAAAATAAGAGCGGACGGGAATATTTATAGCTGGTATAATGTAAATGATATCAAGAACTTACTTTGCTAATTAACATGTGCAGTATATAATGGTATACTGTTCAAAAAGTATGATGTATGATTTTGTTAAGAAATCAAATATTAATGAAACATATACAGTAAAAAAGGGGTGTGCGGTTACAGGAAAATAACAATTCAAAGGGTGGAAAAGTTCAATTATATTTGGCTCGGGTTGCATCTTAGAAATCTTTTTTTTTTTGCTGCTTAATTTCTTAAGAGAGTATTAGTAATATAAACTATATCATGGACAAACAGTTCCGATTAATAAAACTGTCATCCTTATCGTTAAATTGATTGTGTCCTGATTGTGCACTTTATTAGGTACACCTGTTCAACGACTTTTTAATGCAAATATCTCATCAGCCAATCACATGGCAGCAACTTAATCCATTTCGGGAAGTAGACATGGTCAAGACCGCCTAAGACCGGGGAGGAATGGTATTTAATTTAAATGACTTTGAACATGGCAGTGTTGTTGTTGCAAGACAGTCTGGTATTTCAGAGTTTTTCCGAAACTGCTGATCTGCTGGTATTTTCACGTACAACCATGTCTAGGGTTTACAGAGAACTGTCTGAAAAAGAGAAAATATCGAGTGAGGGCGGTCCTCTGGGTGAAAATGCCTTGTTGAGGTAAAATGTCAGAGGAGAACAGACGGACAGGTTTGAGCTGATAAAAAGGCAACAGTAACTCAAATAACATCCTGTTATGAACGATGTATGCCGAAGAGCATCTCTGAACGCACAACAGCTTGAAGCAGATGTGCTACAGCAGCTGTAGAAGAAGACCACACCTGGTGCTGCTCCTGCCAGCTAAGAACAGGGAACTGAGGCTACAATTCACAGAAGATTGGAAAAACGTTGCCTGGTTTCGATGAGTCTCAATTTCTGCTGCGACGTTCAGACGGCTGTGCCAGAATTTGTTGTAAACAAGTTGAAAACATGGATCGATCCTGCCTTGAATCAAGGGTTCAGGATGCTGCTGGTGGTGTAATGGGGATATTTCTCTTGGCACACCTGAGTATTGTTGCTGGCCATGTCCATCCCCTCATGCGCTATATCACAAAGTTAAAGTCCTCTCACACTGGTCTCTTGAACATGACAAACAGCCTCGACAGTCACCAGATCTCAATCCAACAGAGCACCATTGGGCTGAGGTGGAACGAGAGATTCACCATCTGCATGATCCACTGTGTGATCCTGTCATGTGAGTACGGACGACCAAAACCTCTTGGGGCAAAACCCAGTTTGGGTCCAACCCAGTACCTAAGAAAGTGGCCAGGGAGTGTATGTTTTGAGTAAAATATGCATGTTTAAATAATTACATTGGAGAATAAACATCCTCTAAATTGAGCCACTTGAAGCCATGAAGGAAGTCTCCCACGCACATGCTCCCTCTCCGAGGCCTTCAGCCGGGTGATTTAGGTTTATTTTCGCAGGATTAACCGAGTTAGTTTGTGTGTTTTATTAAATCCTTGGCTGACATTAGAGGCGGCGGCATTTACATTACCCCACCAAGTGCCAGGGCCACGGGAGGTCGTCGCCATGGCAGCGCCCCCTTCTGCTGCTTTCAGGGCCGCTTAATTATTCACAACCCCATACCTGGGCTACGCGGGAACATCCTCGAACTGCTGCACAAAACACACACACACACACACACACGAGTACAAAGTCAGCCATATTCACCAGCATAATAGAAGAAAACACTTGCATATAGTAATAATTTTCGTATGACTGTTTATAATATTAGAGCAGTACACGGTTTAGGACACGCCCGTTTCGGCAGTGCTGATCAGGGACTTAAAGCCTTTTACTGAACAAAGTTAATTTGACCGTAATCCCTGAAATCCTTTTTTTTTTTTTTGCTTTAATATAGGTTCCTGTAGAGCTTTGTGTTAAGCCTTAATCACACTCAGGAAAAGCATGCTGGGAAATGAAACATTATTCTGTCAGTGAACATAATTATTCAGTGATGTGCTTTCTAGGGACCAAAAAAATTTTTTTTTTTCTTTTACTGGTTCACAGCTGTATTTTTGAGGGAGTTTCAACAAAAAAGGTAAGTTAAATCTGTAACCCACACGAGGCTGCTGGCTTCAGAAGTGACGTTTATACAGGATGACAGTTACTTTTTATTACCGTGCTCTCCAACCATTCAGCACTTGTGTGACGTGCCACACTAATCACAAGTGACCTATTTCCACAAGACGTTTCATCTGCACTTATGTCATGTGGTATGTAGTCATATTACCCACAATGCACCAAAAGTCTTATTAATGCCAAACTCTTATGAAATACAATGCATATTTTAAAAAATCACTTGAGTCCAGTCGTTCCTCATGACCTGACCCCGTGCCCAAACCTACTCGCCCCTTGGCCTTATGACCAATCTAGAACTCAAGAGCATGATGATCTGTGCTCAATGACAGGTCGTAGAAAGGCAAGATGCATGAGCCAGGACTCTACAGGTGAAACGTTTAAAGGAAACTGGATTCAAGCCACACGTTAGGGAGTGTAGTGAAATATAAGAGAGAGCGACGAGGCCTGATGGAGCCACACTAGACCATCAGTGGATGTCAGCATGCATTCAGGAATTAATAAATCAAATTAATAACTCGCTCTGCAGTCCACTCACGCCTGGCCGGTAACACAGAAGGATAATTTGGTCGGAATTGAAGACCTGTTGTGTCACGTAAGGAAGAGAAAGCGAGACGTGTTGGTGAGTAAAAGAAAGACAATTCTTGGGAGAAAGACACCACTCTGCCCCCTAGTGGTGGTCCTGCAGTACAATGGAATTTTCCTTCCTGCTGACACCACTGGCGGAATTAAACATAATGCACTTAATTAAATGTACACATGTGGCCTGTTTGTATATTAAGCTCGTATATAGTGCCACAGCATGACACTTTTTAGAACGTTATAAGCATTTAGTGATATCAGCCATTTCCATCCAAGTCACTGCTTTTGACGTAAGCAAAGAAAAGGAAACAGCATTCAGCAGCATTCGATTTTATAAGGTAAACAAGTATTTGCAGTTATCTGTTATTTTTAATGTTTACACTACTTCACTGTTGAGCTCTCGATTCTCAATAGATAGAAATAAAAGTGGAGAGAACAACTGTTTAAAGCTGTTATAAACTTTCTCTCGGCTGCTCCCGTCGAGGGGTCGCCACAGGGGAGCATCAGGGCCCGTACTCACAAAGCTTCTTAGAATTCTCTCAGAGAGCTCCTATCTTAGTTTAAAAAGTCCTAGCTGGGAGTCCTAGACTAAAAGTGATTTAGGAAACTTCTCAGAGCAACTGTGAGAAAAGAAAGTACAAAAACCCTTTATCTTAGTGAGGAGGTGTGGTCGACCCCATTGCTAGGGATGATGCAGCAATTCGAGGACTGTGATTGGTTGATAAAAAAATGTGTAAAGGTCTTTAAATGTGCTCTTTGTGAAAATAGAATATATGATAATATAATAGACAGTGAAATCATAATGTTTGTATATAAAGAAATTGTGTAATTATGAATGCAGGCTATTTTACGCAAAGTTTCAGTTATAGGGTAAATATCTTAAAGTTAGTTAAACAGCCAAATGTTATAAATCTGTCTACTTTTGAAGCAACCAATTTCCACACAGTAGTTACTATATTTAAGTTCTTACATTAATTTGCCATACTGGTTTTATTACTTGTAAACCATTTTAGATTGATGGGAGCAAAATGAATCAGTTTTTACCAGTTTACATGATTGCAGGACAGTCTGGTTAAGTTTTGGACTTTTGCACTTTTGAGTGGTTTGTAGCCAACAATCCAAGAGAGATGAAAGGAAGAGAAAGAACAAGAAAACCGAATTGGACAGAAAGGCAGTGTTTACTTTTAAAATGTATGTTTAATGTTTAATGTTTGGAGAATATTTCTTCTTTCTGCCATTTTGTCCTCTTCTATAGAAACTCTTAAGCTTTTTAGAAGTCCTCCTCTGTACTCTTTACAATTTTTATTTTAGGAACTGTTTTTAGGTCTATGATGAATCATTTTTATCTTTACTAAGATTTAGTCTTAAATTTAAGGGGAAATTCTAATAACATGTCTTAACCCTAAGAATTTTCCAAGAATTTCGTCATTAGGAGCAACTTTTAGGCTTATGAAGCTTTGTGATACGAGCCCTGATCTGATAACAGGAACTTGTTCAATAAACATTCAGAAACATTTAATGTAACTAAACATAAATAAAAAGTAGGACTTGGTTATTGAGAAATGTTAATAATTGTTAGTGTCGGGTGAGTTATAAAAGAAATAAAACACTTTGCAGCATGTGTTATCTATGGAGATATAGATCTTTCCTATTACATCTTGCTATAAGGATGCAAAATGTTGTCAAAAAGATTTACAGAGGTTTAAATGTGAGTTTGGAACATATTAATACATTCTCTGTTTATTAAATTTTCCTTTAAAATTCAAATTTAAATACAAATTTAAAATTTTACATTTAAAATCTAATTTTATTGGTCAAAGTACAAGTGAAATGCTTGTACAACTGCTCATGACCTTAAAAAAAAATATATATATATTAAAATAATGAATATGAAATAAGAATAGAATAATAATAAAAAGAGTATGAAAAAGAAAATATTAAAATAAAGAATATAAAATATGAATATAATAATTCAAAACAAAATAACAAAATAACATTTTTTTTTAAACCATCTTTAAAAGGTTTGTGCCACACTAATTGCGCTGCACTCTAAATCGTCTGAACACTTTCTGCAGAGGAATGTTCAAACTTAGCACAAAACTTGATGCAGATTCGTTGCTCCACTCACTCAGTCATACACATGCTCACACAACTGTGTCTAACGCCACTCTGACTAGTACAGTCAAGTCATTATTGTTCCCTTCTTGACTGACAGGTTACATCGATGTCGTGCGAACCGTTCTCATTATACTGTAGAAACAACAGCTCGACATCTTTGTTAATGAATCACCTTTGGATAAGAACATACTTACACTCGGGGTCGAATGAGCAGCCAGAACATATTTACATGTTAGAACCACATGGAAATAGGACCGCAGGTGAGCAGAATTTCATGTTAAAATCCCCTCAAACTGAAATTATACTAAAAACATTCATTACTTTATGTTAAACTAAATTAAATGAAGTAGATTAAATAAAAAGAAACAAACGTTTTACTATGTGCCTAAACATACAATTTAAAAACTGCATTGTGACGCTGAAGGCATCTCATGGGAGAGAACTCAGCATTTGGTCATGTTCATGGGTTCCAGACATCATGTAGTCAGTGACTTCGAAGGATTTTTATCCAAGTTAATTAGTTTTTTCTAATATTTTTGAGACTCCCAAAATAGATGCATGAGAAAATGGCTGTAATTTTTTAATAATTTGTCAAACATTTGTGAAACTCCTTGAATTTAAGCTGGAAGTCTTCACTCACTATGACTTCACTCACATCTTGAATGTTTCACTTCAATTTCAGTGTGTTGGTGTACAGAGGCTCAGTGCTAGACGTGACGAGTATTTATAAACTGAAAGGGTTGTTAAGTTCATTTCAATCCCACTGAATGTCAGGCTCGAAAAAAAATATTACAATGATTGAATTTGCTATATTGAGCAACACTAAATCATACTTAGCTTTAAACCCGAAAGTATTAAACTCTCAGCTGCTTTAAATATCCGCCTACAAAAGATGATCAAAAGATCAAAAGATGCACACATTATCTTGTCTAAAGTGTATACACAGTGTATGTATTCATCTTGTACTACACTGAATTAATAGCTTTTTTTCCCTCTCAATGTTTAACAATCTTTCTATTTAAGAGCAAGTTGTGGCTCAGTGAGTTAAGGCTGTGTGTTACTGATCAGAAGGTTGGCTTCAAGCTTTATTAAACTGCCACTGTTGTGCCTTTGATCAAAGCCCTTAACCCTGTTTGCTCCAGGGGTGTCGTATCAGGGCTGACCTTGTGCTCTGGCGCAGCAACCAAGCTGAGATATGTGAAGAACAAATTTGACTATGCAGTGATGTACATGTGACAAGACCGAAAAAACGAAAAGGTTCAACTTGTTTAATTAAAGAAGTAAAACCCTACAAAGAAATGATGTGAAAAAGTATAATTGTTTTATCAAAATTTCAGCAGAAAAGCAACAGTATAGAAAACAGGAACTCAGCACTTGAACATGTATAAAATAATACTAAAGGCAAAAGGCTCTAGTACAAGTCTATCTTTAACAAAACAGTGGTTAACAAACAGGTCATTCCCATTAAAGGTGAAAACAGACAATTTGGCATTTAAATTAGTAGAAATGTAAGGCTAAACACATCAGGATGTTTATTGCAGCTCTGGCACTTGCATGGTGCAAAACTTCAGATTGTAAAAAGTGCTAGAAGCCACACTCAAGCATTGGGGGGGTTCTAAATACTGAGATGGTAGGCAGACTCTGATAATCAGTTATACAACAGTCTTAGACACCACTGCTGCTGCTGAAATCTGAAGGGTGAACTTTTTATTTAACAGCTAAGGAGTCTCCAGTGCCAGCACGGAAGTGAAGCCGTAAGTCCGCGCTTTCCTGGTCACGTGATGAGCCGTAGTGAGTTTTTATTTCTCTGGTTGAGGTAACGACTCTTGGTAGCGCAATTGAGAATCTTGTTAATTTATTCATTTATTTAACCTGCAAATCGCCATGGTGGTCACGTTAACAACACAGATTATATAGTCCCTGTGGAGAACTAAAAAAAACATCCTTTCCTAGACTGCCTCGGTTAATTAAAGACAAGCTTGCAGCCGTCTAAATATCCTTAATTTGGCACAAATCTAAAGTCGGCATGCATCATTAATACTATTTTATTTAAAGATCTGAATTTTGATATCAGCACACGCCTACTATGGGCGTTTTTTTTTTTTTTTGAGCAGCAATCCCTTTAAACAGTACTGTACTGTGTAACAGATAGAGAATAATAAATAAATGAAGAAAACACGTAAGAGCAGAATTTGAATCAAACAGTGAAGAAACATCAAGTATAATGAGTTTTAAAATGATTTAAAGGCTAGTGTTTGAGAAGGCGCTCTGCACAAGTGAGCATTAGATAATCGCGTTATTAGTTGTGTATTTACTATTAGTCTGCTGTCTAATTAGCCTTAAAGTACGACAACGCTATCCACCTTCAGTTTCTGACTCGAACGCATCCTGCTCCTGATAACCTGGCGCAGTTCTCAGAATGTATCTCTTGTGCCAAAGATTCAGTGCCATTGCCACCTTCAGTGACAAAATCGTCTTGAGAATGGCATCTCAAGAACTCCGTATCCGTCTCATCAGCACATCATTGAAACACCGATCCCCGGGTCGGGTCTTAAAATCATCGACCTGGCAGTCGCAGCCCTATCAGACATCTCAATACAGCTCTAATAACTCTGTCTGCACACTGAATAATAAGTCATTGTGTCTGGAATTATTCTGATTACATCATCAGACAACTTGTATTTGCACGAACGGGGTTGGGGAATTCTGAGAAGGAAGCGGATCTGAAGGAACAGTGCTAAATTAATACAATCTCTAGTCTAGCTGCATATTGCAGAAAACACTGCTAACGTTGTTCTTTAATACATTCCTCTATCAGTTTAGTCACACATCTGGAAGCCGTGTAGCAGCCGCTTCTCAGAGTGAAATCTGAAGCGCACGTGCACTCCGTGATGAGAATAGACCATCAAAATTTCTGGTTTCTATGAGTTGTAGTGTGTCTACAGGTTTGAAGCTAGATTGAATCCTACACCTTAGAACACTATAACTGATTTCACACTGATGAGTTCTGACTGGTTGTGTGTTTGTTCTGCAGGTTGGTTTAGTTTGGTAAGTGTGTGGATCCAAAAGTCTGTTTTTTTGCACTTGTTTTTACCGGGTGTGTGCAAACGTTTTGTTTTCTACTTGTTTTGACAGTTTGTTAGCATATGAAAGTATTTTGGCTGTGTGCTCACACAAGTCTTTGTTTTTCACTTGTTTTGGCTGGTTAAGTGTTTGTTCCCATCTTGTTTCTCCTGCCCAAGTGTTTACGTTCTACTTGTTGTGTTTCCCTCTGTATGTAGAAGTTTTGGTTGTTTGGATGCTTAAGTGTGTTTAAGCTGAAGAATTATTTGTTTTTGGCATTTCCTCCACTATTTCTGACAGTTGAAATGTTTCAACATCCTCATGGCTGTGCCTTCTTTAAGCATTTTTTTTTTTTGCTGTACAGTTGAATTCGGATTTTTCCTGCTGATAATTTGGTTGAATTTTTCCAGTCGGTGCCACAAACTACGAAACATACTAGGACATGAGACACACACAATATCACTTGAACACTTGAAAACACGCACACAAACACACACACACAGTGTACTCTATAAAATACCCCCCCGAAGGTGTTTTGTTCGCACCAAATAAATAAAGTTTATAAATTCACATTCAATCATTTGCGTTCACATTGTAAGGTCTTTAACTCCGAGCTTTCCTCAGCAGTTCTAGATCTTTCCGTTGTGGTAGCTCTGTTCCAGGAGGGCACGAATATTCATTTAAGGAGAGAGGGAGATATTTTTCCACGACCTCTTGACCCTGGTTCATTAGGAACGAGACCCATGGTGGAGGCGATGATGCTCCCTGGAAGCCAAAGAACGAGAGACTCTCTAACAAAAACAAAGTGAGAGAGAGAGAGAGAGAGAGAGAGAGAGAGAGAGAGAGATCTGTCAACAGTCCAAAAAAACTGTTCCAACTGGCATGCTTTCTGTAGCACACAAAACATTCTCATGGAAAAATCAATGTTGAAATATAAAACCGTAGTGAAATCCTTGATGATTCATGTTTATGATGTCTTTTTTTTTTTTTTTTTTTTTTACTAAAATCTGTCAAGTTCATTTATTTATATACTGATGTTTTCCTTTTAAAATTTTGTAATGGTCTAAATGCTGTAAGATGTATACAATGTATAATTGTTTAGTGGTATTTATAACTTTTACTTAAAAAATAATAATAATAAATAAACGGTGCAGGTTCTGAAATACAGTAAGAGAGTTTCTGTAAATCATTCACAACAAACCTTTCCCCTGCAGGTCTGCCACTTTGGCCGCTCCCAGGGGGACGAGATACTGGGCGACACCAGCAAATCCATTAGGTTTTCCTCTTGAGGCCAGCAGGACAATTGACCTGGGAAAAAAAAATAAAATTATAAGCACTTCAGTGTCAAAGAAAATACCATTTGCTCCCACTGTTGGTTTGTTACAATCCTATAGAGCTTGTACAGCTACGTCACACTGTCACTCGATTGTTGTCGCACCGACCATTTGGACAGTCGTACTCGCACCACTACAGTCATCAAGCTGCTCAGTGCTTGTAATGAGAAATTCTGCTCTATGTAAGCAATAAATCTTCTAGACAGCCATTTCTAACAATGTGTCAAACAATTTGATATGGTGATATGGTTTCTATCCCATCCTCCTTCAAACCATAAGGACTACAATATAAAGTGAATAATATTTTAAAATATTACTTATGCTTTTAAGCTGTTATCTGCACTAAATGCACAACAACTGATTTAATTTTATTACACTTAGTACAGGCTGTTCTGCTCCTTTCACATTTACTATGTTCAGAATATAACCACTTTTAAATAAAGTCTGGCTGGTTTAGTTCTTACATATATCATTGTTTGTTTTACATCTAATAAACCTCTCGCTCCTGGACTTACCCTCAGGTATTCTGCACAAAGTTAAATCTGATTTTCATCGCCCTCTTGCTCGTTATGTGCATCACACAAATCCATAAAAGTGTGTTTTCAAGCAATTTCTTCTTCTTTGTCTTTTAGCTTTTCCCTTTCAGGGGTCGCCACCGCTAATCATCTAAACCTATCCTCTGCATCCTCTTCTCTCACACTAACTAACTTCATGTCCTCTCTCACTACATCCATAAATCTCCTCTTCGGTCTTCCTCCAGACCTCCTGCCAGGCAGTTCCAACCACAGCATCCTTCTACCGATATATTCACAATCTCTTTTCTGAACAACACCTCAATCTGGCCTCTCTGACTTAGTTTTGAGCAACTTAGGTCTTAAAAAAAAGTTGGCAAATGCTTATACATTCACAACAGACAAATTTCTTAAGACAACAGTTTCTAAAGGGGTTTTTGCATGAAGGTTTTAATTTATCACTTCAGGTAATAACTATTACCCTGTGGGTGAAACTGTATCAAATTGGATTTAAATATATCACAATGATCACATCATTTTCTTTCACATCAGGGTAATAAACTTTATAATCCCTGACGACATGACCATCTTTCACTCGCACTAGACCGCCAACGGTGACTAATTACTGTATGTCACTTGCACTATATCTCTACAGTCAGAATGGCACTGCTGCAAATAATTATATTAATTTTAATGAAAGTTGCTATAACTGTGGCTCATCAGGCATCCGACGATTCATGGAAAATGGGCAGAGCTGTAAGATAAATAAATAAACTGGCTGATTTGGGTCAGAGGAAGTTGGGACATCATATTCTCAGCTGAATTAGTTGAGATCTTCATTAATGGCTCCAACAGGAGTTCAGCCAAAATGAGTCGTCCAAGCTGTTTTAAACCTCCAATAAAAACTAAACCTTCCTCCCGTCTCAACACCGCCCTCTCTCACTGATCAGACACAGAGACCTAGTTTTAGTCTAAAAAAATTAACAGCACCGGTCTGTAAAGAAGATCAATTTCACGGTCTTCAATTGACCCATCAACATTTTTAGTAGTGGGATAAAAACACAAAAAAAAACAAAACAGGGAGAACATGCACGGGAACTCAAACATGATCAGTTGTAGGCGACTGTGCTGGAAATCTTACCGTGCTGGAATTTCAGCTTTGAAGTACTGCTCCATCCTGGAGTCTGGCTTTACAAAAAACAAATTCTTGAGGACCTTGCCAGTGCAGGAATCTACGGTGACAACGAGGAAGCCGGTTTTAGTGAGGTTAAATTGTTTGGTGTTTACCTGAAGAAGAAAAAACAAACAAACAAACAAAAAATCCATATTAGTGCTTTAGGTAAAATAAATACACTTTCCTGTACACAGTCAGCCTGTTATTACTCACAGTGATGAAGGCTTGCGTGTCGTTCTTTTCCTCATCGGCGACACTGAGGGATTTGATCTGTGTTTGGAGGTAGCTGTTCCAGGGGTCGTTAGAGAAAACCAGCTGCAGAAAGACAAACACCAGTTGTTACGGGTTATAAAAGAAACACTTAAGGGCATGCTGTTAAAAAATAATAATTAACTAGAGTGTTTGAAATAACAGCACGAACGAGTGAGTTCCCGTCTGAAGGTCTTTTTTTATGTGCTTGTAGTGTGTAATTATAGATGACCTTAGCAAGAGAAGTGTAAGACTGAGCATTGTTGATCTATAAGTATAAAGATTTGGTACAGAATATTGATGGGTACTCGGCCCCTAGTGAAGCCTATTGCTGATTATTACCTTTGAGGCCCCGCATTTGTTGCAGGGTTGTGTGACGGGTGAAGACATGAGCACTGATGCTTTGGGCTCCCTGGTGTACTTGGGGTAGGCAGCAGCGGTGCAGTTACAGGTTTGCTTAGTGCTCGTGGTGGCCGTGATCTTTACTCGCTCGCAGCCCCGGGTAGAGCAGTAACTGTGGCCATTACGGGGATGCCGTGCTCGAGTGTACAACCAAAGCAAACTAAAAAAAAAAAAAGAAGATCATCTCATCCGTCATGTGTTTTTACTGTGTCTATAGTATGTACAGTGCTGAGAGAAAACCTAAAAAAAGTGAAACATGCTTCCTGTACGGTAAATTACTAAACGCTTACTAAAGCGGTGCTGCTTTAATTAAAATTTAAACAGGATCTTATTTGAGTTTGGCCCCTCCCACTTTCCACTGACAGTGGAAGGTTTTTCTTGCAGACGCTGAGACGTCAGAAAACAGTCAGATGGTGTAGTGCTGATAGTAATCCACAAGAACAAGATTAACCTGCAGGAATCCCATGATATTTCACATTTCAGAAATGCGCTTTACGTAAAGATTAATAAAAATAAATGTTTAATTTGTGATTTGTAAGAGCAATATGGGTTTTATTTATATTGCTGGTCATTCAGCAAAGGGATATTGTGGCTGTAAAAAGAAGTTGCAGGACGGGTTTATCCTTACTCACAGATTCCTCCGGAGCTTAGCGGCTATCGACTCATTATTAGACAGATAGGATGAATTCATTTAATTGGGATACTTTTATAATGACATTTTAAGATACTTTTGCTGTTTTATCAGCACAACACTTAAAATTTATTCACAGACAGTTTTTTTTTTTTTTAAGAATTTTAATTTCTAAAAGTAACAAAAGAAAAAAAGTGGTGTTTTGGAAACTCGTGACAGTTTTTCCTTCTTTAATAATCTGGACTTCCAAACACATTTTTTTCTACATCAAATAGAGGCCTGTTTGAGACTTTTACCCAGTATCCCGGTCGAAAAAGTACTTCCTGTCCTGTTGGCGCTTTTCCAGCTCAGCCAGAGAGGATACGGTGCCGTAGTCTTCCATGCCATCAAACATGTTTTTCTGACGGTCGTAAATGTCCGACATCACCTGGAAAGTCGTGTCTGAAGGGTAGCAGAGGCCAATGAGCGCCCAGTCGCCTCTACAATAACACCACAACAAATTTGTTTGGTTTGTGTTAAGGATAGTTTAGAATAAATGATTGCTTATTTTCAATGCTTTAAGGATCTAAGTCAGAATGTCACACAGTTAGAAACTTAAAGATTCACACAGTCGACAGTCAGTGAGTCAGAGAAGAAGTGAGAAGAAGTCAATAAAGTCAAAAAGTCAGTAAAGAGTTTAACACGGCTTTAAATAGTCTAGTATCCTGCCAGTCAGGGGTTAACAAGGCACGGACAGTCAAATGAACAGGAACACTTTGGTTGTAATAAAACTTTGTGCTAAACAACGAAACACAAACCTACACTGTTGTTTAAGGTATGTGTCTGTGCTTACTGGTTAAAGTTGGTAAGTGAGAGGACGATTTCTTTGGGCGCCTGGCCATTCCAGTGCAGCGTATAGCTCTTGCTCAGCATCAGAACGGGCTGGTACTGCTGGGAGAGCGCCGTCTGGCTGTTAATGCCCCTTAACACTAAGGGCTTATCCGGATACTCGTCCCTGATGATTGACAGGCTCAGGTTGGGCACACCTTGCGTCTTTATGTACACCTAAAATTAATGGAGTAGAAGAAAGAATTTTGCACAATTTATGGATATTTTAATTTGATCTTTAATTTTAGGAACAGATTCATAAAATCATGTTATTTGTCTTTCATACAATCATGAAATATTTGCTTAAATGCTTGTACCAATAAACAGTAAAGATTTTACCAGCTTATATTATAATGATCAATTTATTCCATAACATTAGATAAAGAAAAACTAAATGCTGAGATTATATAGTTACAGAGTATTATCTTTTAGAAGAAAACAAGAGGTTTTTTTGCATTATTAGACTGGATTGGACTGGATCATTAGATTGAAAGTTACTGCATTTGGAAACACGACATTATTCAAGATGTCAAGTTTGTCTCCTCACCTGAGCATAGCGCCCGCTGCAGACAGACCCGCTCCACTGCGGCATTTTCACGCAGTCAGGGTGCTGGAGCAGGAAGTTGTCAGCTCTTACCACATACGTGTCGGGGTAACCACTCACTGATCCATCCAGGTCATGGAAGATTGAGTTTTTGTCTCCGTCCAAGTCGTTGTCCTCAAACCACTGACCAGGACGACCAAAAAATGCCCTGAGGGTCACCTGGATACAGAAAATGGGTTGCTCAAAAGTCAATAAAGGTCAACAACAAAATTCTAACCTATATATATATATATATATACATATATATATATATATATATATATATATATATATATATATATATATATACATATATATATACACATACATACATACATACATACACACACACGCACACCTTCTGCCCAGCGTACATCTCTATACACACACCAGAACCTACACGATACTAGGCTTACTGTATATGTATCTTTTACACAATTACATTTTATAACTTTAAAGTAACACACTATTACGCGTTCGAAGATGTGCTGAAAAATAAAGTGCACACATCTGGACACATAAGAGTGATGCCACCAGATGGTGCTTTTGCCTTTTTTTTTAGGTACAGGCTGGAAGGAAGATCACTTAAACTTTATAGGTTTAAAATGAAAGAAAAAATAATTTTTTTTTTATTATTTTTTTTTTATAAAAACACACACATTATATATATATAAAAAACCGGGTGCTTAAGAATAAGTGTGTGTGTGTGTATGTATGTGTGTGTGAAATAGAGACTTACGCTGGGCAGGAAGGACAGTGAGGACAGGTTGTTTCTCGGTGTGAGCTGCCAGACGTTTTTGAGGCTGAAGCCCACGGCTGTAGTGAACCGATCCGGAGTGGGCACGTACGCCGTGAACGTGCTCTTCATCAGCCGAACAGGTCCATCATAGATCTGAAACCCGCGGATGGGAAACGTCCTGTACATGACCCAAACAAGCATACACAAGGTTATAAAACTAAAACAGATTTTATATGTATATATAAGCACCAACAAAAACAGTTTCTAATGAGATATCGTTTCTATAGTAAGATCAGTTTATGGCACTGATCTCATATAAAACATGTTTTTGTGCTAAGTCTCTCTCACTTGTTTCGTGGCAGTGTCCGGTTGTAGCCGTCCACTCCTCCAACACCCCAGTATTTATTCTGTCCTCCGCTGGTGCCGCGGTTCCTGCTCTCCCCTACAAACAGGGACTCGGACACCTCCTGACTGGCGCCAATGTCTTTAGGATAACTGCCATCACTGACACACAGGAGAAGAGAGAGAGTTGAGATGTACTACTGCAGTCATTATTTAATACTATCTACACAGTTTTGTGCATGCAAGGTGGAACAGTACTACTCCATTATCTTATCCTGGGAGAAGTCAGGAACAAAGTGATTGTCAATCAAGCATGCTCAATAGAATACTAGGACACGCCCACTAGGATTGGATAAATGGGATTTAAAGTCTTTCTGACGTGAAATCTTAATCATTTATCTGTTTTAGCCATGCTACAGCAAAATACAGTATGTTTGAATAATGAGGTCACAGCCAACACACATCCACTCACAGTGACACACACACTTAAATACACACACATATATACAGTACCTTGCAAATGACAGTCCAACACCGTTATCTGCAAATCTGTGGCAAAGAAAAAAAGTACAGTGTCATGTTGTATTATTCATTTGTCGCACCTTTCTTTTGATTTATTTATGAAGATGTCACCAACCCAGAGTTCCTTATGATGATGTCACCACCACGGATCCAGGCGCCGAGGTCGTTGTTCTTAAAGGAGATCAGCGTGTCGATAAGCGCGGCCACGCGCGGCTTGGTAGGGTCCGAGTCCAGATGGGGACGAAACCTGAGTCATGAACGAACACACACCTCATACAACTTCTTCAGGTTTTAAAGCAATTTCACCTGTAACAAACACACACAGCTACCTCAAGGTTTTACTGTTCACTTTTACCGAAGTTAGAGTGAGTAAGTGCAGAGGAAACTGCATCTACACTAATTATGTTGTTCTAGTGAACATCGGTCTCAGGTGTATAAACAAACACACACACATTCAAAAAGGACACATGTTTCCAACGAGGAATGGCCCATGAAATTTTAGACCAAGACGTATAAGAGCTTAATATAAACTCAAATGACTTGTACACACAAACATAGTGGACACAGTACATATATAAAAAAAATAATAAAAAATAAACACTAAATATAAATGACTGCAGATCAATTTCTGTTATCCGATATCACCCAAATGAGGATGGGTTCCCTGTTGAGGTTTGTTTCCTCTCAAGGTTTCTTCCTGTTGCCATCCTGGGGAGTTTTTCCTTGCCACTGTCGTCCTCAGCTTATCATTTTGATTCATACACATTCACATTTCATACAAACTTGAATAATAATTTTTTTAAAGCTGCTTTGCAACAATGTCAATTGTTTAAGGCGCTATAGAAATAAAATTTTACTGAATATACAGTACTGTGAAAAAGTATTTAGCCCCTGATTTTTTTTGTCACACTTTGATAGATCAAGGTCATCAAACTAATTTTAATACTACACAAAGAACCTAGACAAATAAAAAAGGCAGTTTTAAAATGGCGATTTCATTTATTAAGAGGGAAAAAAAGCTGAAAAATGTGAAAAGGTTTTCAAGCTGTGAAAATGTAATTAAAACAATTCTTGAAAGAAGCGTGGGCCCAAATTCCTTCACAGCGATGTGAATGACTCACTGGCAGTTATTGCAAACGCTTGATTGCAGTTGTTGCCATCAAGGGTGGCACAACCAGTTATTAGGTTGTGGGCCAATTACCTTTTTACACAGGGCCTGGCAGGTTTGGACAGCTTTTTTCCCCTTAATACATGAAGTAATCAAAAAATTAGCATTTTGTATTTACTCGAGCTGTCTTTGTGTAATATTAAAATTACACAATGATTTGATAAGCTCAATAATTTAAGTGTGACAAATATTCCCAAAAAAAACAACAACTTTTTTTTAGGTGTGTGTGTGTCGGGGAGGGGGGGTGCATTTTGTGTGTGAATGATTCAGACCTGGCGTTGTTGTCGAGGCAGAGGTATTCGCGAGGATCTGCAGCGCTGGAGTTTGTCGTCTTCACTCCTTTATCGATAAAAAGACCAGCCTGGAGAAAAGACGGCATCAGAGTAACTTATTTTGATTTGTGTTTATATTATTTATGTGTAACATGTAAAATGGTTAACAGATTGTCAAAGCAGAAAAAACAGTTTACATTACAGCCCTCATCAATCATAAGATTAGAATGAAGTGAGTCCCCTCTGAGCCCCTCATCAGTTAATTTCCTACAGACTAAGATGATTTAGTTATGCTGTGTTTCCATTCCCTGACCTGTTAATGTACACTGAAAACAGAGGTCTATTATAAACTGTGTGCGCGCGTGTGTGTGTGTGTGTGTGTGTGTGTGTGTGTGTGTGTGTTGGTGAACTGCCACCCAGTTTATTTAAAAACAGTGGCATGTTTCCAGCAAACAAAACAGATGGCTAGTTTGTGCACCAGCACAAATAAAAACACTGTAATCGATTCCACATTCATGTTTGTAGAAGCTATAATTGTAAACAGTAAAGTTGGTCTGAAATCCGAGCTGCTTTAGTTGGTTCTCGAACCCGTTTTACCTTGAAGTTGGAATGAACTCTGTTGTTGTAGAAAATCCCCAGCGGGGTCAGTTCAGCTTTAGTCTCGGGAACGAGCCCATTAGAGTCTCCTGTCGAGGAATTGTGAAAGATGTACCAAATTCCTGCATCCTAACCAGGGACAAAAAATAAGACACGCTCTTACTTGAAATTTTTTTCTTACATAAAAAAATAATTATAAAATTGCAGATCAAGATGGCATCATGTAGAACAGCCAAACACATGGATTTAGGAGAAACTTTAAAACATGCTTGCTATCTCCCCGTTTACTGTAAATATAATCACATGGCTCTTTACCCATGTTACCCGTTTCCACCATCATAGAGTGCACAATTTTTATTTTCTCCCTCTCTCACTCTCATCGCCACTCTTCTCTTCTCAGCAGAGGACTCCTACACTCTAATAACTGTGGGATAAACTGATGCCACATGCCGGTGTTTACATAACCCTCTGCTAATAACGCGCTGAGAAACTGGCACGGGAATGCAAAATGATTTTTACTGCCAAATAAAATTTTAATAAACAAGGTGGAAGGAGGCAGGAATCTCATAATCTGAGATAACAAGTAGTATTCCAGTCACAGGACTTTAAGCCCTACTGTAACCCAACAAGATCTTACATTTTATTATTATAAATATATATATAAAATTTCAACATAATCCAGTTTAACCTAGGATGGTAGACTAAGAGGCATGCCCGGTCAAGCACAGCAAAACAGGTTTCGGGTATGGCTTCTCTACATGTCAGTTTCGATAAAGGAGGTGTGACTTATACCCTCAGTAGACAATGCATGGACCCTGTTCTTATCTGTTTTAGTAAATAAGACATGGACACATAGTTGCCAACTATTTCCTGGTTATAGAAACAAAAAGCTGGTATTTACAGAACACTAAAATAATAAACATCTATTTGTACTGAATTGAACTTTTAATAATGTTCAGCTGTTAATTGACACAGTTGACATGGTCACCTGTAGCCTGTATGCGGACCTGAAGGCAGATTCTGCATCCTCCCTTCTAAATTTGTTTGCTGTTATCATTTTAATGTCACAACTCTTCAATTAAGAAGCCCCAACCTAAACTCCTAAATGACTAAAGCTGATTAGACTGGCCTTATCACGCTAGTCAGCCCTTATCACACTCGGACTTTCTGTTCGTTCGTTCTTAACGATAAACTTGCAGTTCATTCTCTTAGGAGTAATAATCGATAGGAGGGTTGATTCACCTGCGAGCCAGCGGCTGCGTTGTTGATCAGATTGTTGTTTGGGTTGGCGATCCAAAACGTCGACACAGCCCTAAAAACACGAACACACAAATTAACACCAAAATCACATACGGACAGAGCGCATCATTCATTGTTTTAAATATACTAAAAGTGTCTGTGAATGATTAACTAGCTCATCAAATCAAATCCAGGTCTCTAGAATGAATATTTGATCCTCAAACAGCTGTTAAGCTTGATTTAGTTTCATTATTTTGTTTCGGCATGCTGTTGTTGAATCTTTCATCAGTCCTTATCTTAATTTCTTTGTCATGAATGACTGACTGTCTGTATGTACATGTATACTCTATCTGTACGTTTGGTACGTGTGTTTATGAGCAGCATCTGTTTGTCCAAGTAAACAAAGGCTGATAGTGCTAATAGACAGAGAAGGAGATAAAGAGCAGACAGAATTGAGGGACTGTGAAAAGAGGAGACGGAATAAGCGATGTAGAGAAAGACAAATGTGAACAACGTCATTTAAACGTGTGTACAGTGAAGTATCTCAGGGTGTACACAGTTACTTCCAATGACCTCATAAGATGTACAGCTTGCACTCGGGTCTGTAAAAGTCAGACTGAGCTCTGGTGGTCACGGGACTGACTGACACATCTTGTGTGGAGCATAACGGAGCTGAGGAATAAAATAAAAGCTAATAAAACACTAATAACCAACCGCATGCAGAGTGAGATTTAATAATGAGGAAATATAAATTGCATGATGTTGGTTAAACTGCGCTGAAGTAACACTACGCTTAATTCCCAACCTTTAAAAAAAATCCTTGTGTAGTGAAGATCAACCAATTACCAATTACAAGAGGCGGGACTCGCCAAACAAATTAAAAGTATAACTGATGAATTTTAAGGGAGGTGTGTGTTTCTATGAGAGCGCTCGTACTTGCACTCAGTGGCCGGTGAAGGTGTGTATCCCCCGTGCACCCGATCTCGTATTTTGATGCACAAGGTGTCGTTGCGCTCCGTGGGCAGGATGGTCCCTGGCCTCGTCACTAATCCCAGGTTATGATAAAACGTGTTCCTCTGCTCGGTTCCATCCGCCAGGAAGAAACAGTGACCCAGCGTGTCGTATCCCACCGTGTCCCTGACCTGACGAAAAACAGCAAAGGAGACACACATCACTAATGTGTGAATGTTTTAATGGCCTCCCGCACAGATACTGTGTTTCTGGGAACATCATTATTTAAGTTTTGGCACCACCCACCAGTAAGCCGTTGGTAGCGTGGATGGAGACGCAGCGGGAGAACGAGTGATGGATGGAGAGTGAGTCCAGGTAGGCGCTGTTCTCATCCACATCTCCGCACATGTGGAAGTGGACTGGGTTGCTGTCCCTCTCTGCCTGCTGTCCCATATGCTTCAGTTCGACTTGAGACATGTGCACTGAGGAGAAATTTCCCAGAATCTACACACACACACACACACAAAAAACACCAACAATACAAATTAAAAGAGAACAATCCTAATTATGACAATCATAACTAATCGTTCTAAATCGCCGGACCTTGACGTGTCCTCCGAAGGTGTCATGGTTGTAGTACTGACACCAGTTGTTGCCGTAGCAGGAGCTCTCCATCTCTCCATGGATGAGGATGTTCCTAGAGAGAAGGGCGACCTCAGCGCGCATGTCCACACCGTCCACAATCTCGCCCATGTGAGTAAACTGAGGCTTCCCTGAACCACAAACACACACAAAAAAACTGCTGAAGAGATACGAGTTGTCAGCTGCATATGTAGCAGGAAAGACTTCAGCTAAGAACTTACGTTACAACAAACCTTCCTTTGTCAGACTGTACCATAAACTCACCCTGTTAAAGTGATGTCTTTAAGTGAGAAGAAACAAACAGATTTTTTTGCTGTTGTTTCTCTAATGTTTCACAAGAAGCACAATGGCACGCTAACACCAACACAAACATCAAAAACATCTCATGTATATATCCCTGGAGGTCCCTTAGCCTTTTCCTGTCTCTGAGGAAGTTGATGTCTAAGTTAGTAGTCAATAGATAGCACTTATCTCTTCTGATCTCAGAAATGGTCCCATGTCTATTTGCAGCATTGTTTATTTTATTTGGGATGCACATTGAAAGTTACATTAGTGATGGAGTATAAATAGAGAGAATCACACACACGCGAGCGAACGCGAACGCACGCACCCTGTCTCACCTTGTATCCGAAGCTGTGTTCTGCCGCAGTGGGGGCAGGGCAGCAATGTGAACTCTTCAGCCTGGTGCATGGAATAATCAGTACTGGCGACCACGATGCGATCTCCTGGCCTCCAGCTGCTTACGTCATCCTGCACGTTCAGGATCACCTGGTCCACCACGTCCACCTGGAATCCTGATATGGCGAAACCTGTGGAGACAAAAATAAATAAATAAATTAATTAATTAATTCCTAATAATAATACTTTGGTCTTTCACATACAAAATTTCAAGATTAATAAAAAATAAATATATTAATAAAAATAATATATATAGAGCGGCATTATGGCCCATAAATTGAATTCTAGATTATTTTTTTAGACAAAATTTTCGATTTCAAAACAATAATTAGCATTAGAGGGTATAGGTTTAGGATAAGATTTTTTTATTAAGCAAATTATTATGAACTGCTTATTTAGACTAAAAGTGCAAACTTACTTTCACCAACAGGTTTTCTTGTTATTTTAGATAAACAGTAATCATGTTTATTTATTTTATTTTTTTATTAATCTAGTGTAAAATTTTACCAGTCTTTACAAGTTCTGGTTATTTTAGCAAAATATGAGGGATTGGTAAGATGCAAGCTACAGACCTGAATTAGTTCTATTAAAAAAAATAGAATATAGAGCTGCACTATTATTTTAAAAAAATTACAATATCAAGTCATACATATTTGCGATCTCATTTCTGAATTACAGCGATAAACTTGTGTGTATTTTTCAGCATTCAGATCACGCTGTATCACGAGTTCACTTATTTACTTTACAGCAACCCCGAATTGCTGCATCAGTCAAGGTTTCCTCATTTAAGGCGCTCCGCTGTCAATCACATAACGTGTTACAAGGAGGTGGACCTAAACAAGCTAACCAGTGATCAGGAGTTGGAGTAGTATACTGTTATTTTTATGCCTAAAACTGTTTTGCACCCTGATTTTATTTTTGTTCACTTAAACCACGCATACCCGATGTGTCTCTAATGTGTATGTGTGAAACAGTTACACCCCTATCGCACCTTAGCGGTTTGACTCGCGGTGCCTAACATCACGTCTCACCGCAAGTCAAACTGCGAAGGTGTGATAGGGGTGTAACTGTTTAACACATACACATTGAGCGAACACATTGTCCGACTGGAATTCAGCGAGCAGAGTGTTGTGATATTGATCATACAGTTTGACCACAACAGCGAGTGACGCCTAACGGTCCACGAGGTTCCAAGAAGACTTACAAAAATTAAAAATTTAATTTTTCGTGTGGAAAGGTTAGAAACAATTAAAACGCCACACCACGTGGAACCGCATATGTAAGATATGGGTGTTTAATTTTTTTCAGTTGTTGCATTTATCATGGCATAAGTTGATTGGGCATCTGTGTTCTTTATCAATATATGGTAAATGTCTCTCACACACAAACATGCTAAAAACTTTAATACATACTACTGTATGATCAGAGACAGGCACGTGCAGTTCTAATTGGGTTATAACGTAAAGTATCAGATCATTAAATCTGCCGTATTGATGCGAGCTGTTACACAGAGACTCTGAGAACTGTGTGAAAACTACAAAGGAAGTTTACTGAAAGTGTGTTAAGACTGAGCGATAAACCCTTTCACAACAATAAATTCTACACCTTAAACTATGTATTTAACCACATACTACCCAAATCTGTTACATTTACCTTATATTTATTATAAAATAATAATAATAATATAAACTAATACACTGATGAAGTTCTGTAGTTGTCTGATTATCCACAATGCACAAGTGCCACTTATTAGTTATTTTTATATATTATTGTTAATATTATTTTTGTGTTTAACACTTAATTTACATTTAAATAGAGGAAGGTGACTTTTATTTTAACACGAGAGTTGAAAGTCCTGTGCAGAAACACTTTTTTGCCTGCATTTGCACTCAATGCTTTTTGAGAGAGAGAGAGAATCATGATCTCAATTCCCATGAAGAAAAATCATGATTCACATTTTGTCAAGAATAGTGCAGCCCTAACAGAATATATCACATGCAACTTACATGCTAAATAAAATCAAACAGATGCCTGACAGCACTTTACATGTTTTTAGCAAAGAACACCAGACAAGGACTGGGACAGGGGTTTATCGCAGAACTACAGAAACTTGCTGTGCCACACCAAAGTGAAATTGTGAATTTTTTTTTTAATTTTTCAACATTGACATAAACCATATATTTAAATTAATCGATAATGATTAATTACGTAGTTCTTATGTATATACAAATGAAGCTGATGAAGGACTTAGCACGGACACACCCTGTTTCTCAGGAGCAGTTTTTATGACATCTACATGTGAACCACACTCATTCCTGCACCTGGGTTCGCTACTTGTTTTTACACGCATCTCTATAAAGTAGTAATTACAGTATTATAGCGTAATGAAGTTGTGCTGTTAAACAGTAGGGTTAGGGGGCCATTACATGACTGATGAAGAAAGTTCAGATAGATGTTAGTAAGTTTAGAAGAAAAAAAAAAACTAAAGCGATGACCCACACGTCTTGTGATTTACAAAAAGTTTGTAATTCTGTGTGTCCATGTTAATACAACAGCAGCTTTAGAAGCTTTAGTTCAATTCCCTGTCTTTCTTTTTGACGCAAGCAACAAAATCAAGAACTTGCATGATGCACGGATTGCTCAATCTCCACACACAGACGCAAAAACATCACCAAAAAACACACACACACAGAGCTACTATCAAAGAAACTACAATAGCACACTGTCCTTACATCGTGTATAGCTCCCCGAGGCGAGCCGATAATGGCTATAATAAGACATAATTGATGCTGTAACGTTCCCAGACTAAAGAGCTGTCGTTCTCGGAGGGTCAGCCTGGTTCATCCTCTCGCCATGAGCCGCTCATTCATCAGAGATTATTCGCATTAATAGCTGGAGGTGGGATGAGTCCAGCGTGGCACAGAAAGAGCTTGATGCACAGAGCTGTCTTTGTGTATCAGAGCTGGTAATCAATGACGTCGTTACAGACGCTCCGGTTTACGCTGGAAAATTTATTTAATTTAACCGCACATGCCGTGTGATTTATTCATGATGTATTTGCAATTATAAGATTAAGCAAGAGGAATAACGTACTCGCAGCAGGAACAAATCAGCTGCGCTAAATAAAACCACTCCTTCGAAAAAGAAGTGTGTGTTGGGTCTTAAGGTCGAGACGTTTAGTTTGACATGATTTAAGACCCTAGCATTTCTCCAGCTTCTGGAAGCGCTGATGATCGACAGCACAGGTACAGAAGTTGTGATTTTAAGTGATTTAGTGACTTGCCGTTCCGCCACTCGCTGTAAGCAGACACGAAGAATCGCACACCGTCCACGGTGACAAAGTCTCGGCGGGCGAGCGCCTTTCCCCCGGTGTCGTGGTTCTCGTGCTCGCGTACGTCCTCTGAGCAGGAGCCGTTTCCTCCACCGACCACCGACACCAACGCCCAAGCCTGCCTGCAAAAGAGAAAATAAAATACAATTTTTAAAAAAGAAAACAGATGTTAAATAAACATTAGAGAAACTATCCGGGGTAACTCGAGATCACTTTCGAAAAAATTTTGATCTTGAATAATAGCATCTCACATTGTTCAGTTTCTGTTTCTATACACAAAGCCTTGCCAAAATAAAAAAAAAGCTCGACATTTCAGAAAGGACCAAATTATCGGGCTGCATCAAGCAAAGAAAACAACTAAGGAGATAAAATTACTGGAACTGGGTTATAAACCCCTAAAAACATTATCAAAACCTGTAAGGATGGTACATTTATGTTGCAGAGATGTGGTTGGAAAAAAAGAAATCATGAACAGAGATCACTTAAACACTTTGCATGGTAAAAAACCAACAGTAAAAACCAGAGGTATGTTTAATAGTGAAAATTAGAGAACTCAGGATTGAACAGCTGTGTGTCCATAAGAAAAGCACTTGCTAGGGGGAATAATCAGGAAAAAGTATTCAGTTTGCTAGGCAGCATAAATATTTGAATTAAGAGCGATGAAAAAAATCATGTCATGCGGTCTGATGAGTTCAGACTGACCCTAATACCAGAGTGATTGGCGTGTCAGTGAAAGAAGAAAAGCACATGAAGGGATGCACCCATCATGCATAGTGTCCACTGTACAAGTTTCTGGAGGAAGTGTAATCTGGGATTACTTTATTTGCTTAGGTCTGGACTTAGCAAAGTTATGTGGCAATAAAAGTCAGTCAACGACCTGAATGTACTTAATGACCAGGTTATCACAACTATGGAGTTTTTTACCTCATTTATGGCACAGGCGTATTCCAGGACTCCCGGTTGTAAAAGGAGTGCTTCTGGGAGTGTGACCACCACATGGTGTCTAATCAAAGCTCAAGAGGACTGAATAAAATCCTTAAGTGTGCAACTTCTGTCCAGCCCTATTTATTGCTGTAATCAAGATTAATAGATACAAATGATAAAGTTGCACTAATATGCATCATCTTTTACCTCATTCTTTCTGATTAAATCGCCCAAGTTCTGCCTGACTAAATAGAGAATGCAGCAAATCCAGAGTACATTCAGCAGTGTGTGTCCTGAACCTTCAGCCTAGTATCAAGTCTCATAGTGCCTGGACCTAGGTTTCTCCTACGACTGGCTCTGGATTTGGATTCAAACATTCATCTAGTCATCTTGCCCTCAATTCTGAAAACTTTCCACAATACTGTGGTGTATCTAGACTATTTATTCCCAGACATTCCTTGTTATTTTAAAGAACCCCATGATCCTGATGCACGTTTAGGACATGAGCTGGCCATTCTTCATTGTCTTCTTGTGCTGAGAAGTGCTGAGCTCCCCGCGCTGTGGAGTGTTGACACTGATTGGTCAGCATTGTGGAAGTGGAAAGGGCTCTGGCACACTACAAGTGTCAGGCTTCATGAAAGATGTCAACAAATTGATCTCTTCCTTCCTCAAAAACACTTCAGAGCTGCAATGCCAACTGACTTTCTAGCACATTAAGCAGCTTAGATTATGCTTGATGATTAACACATTTAGATTATTAATAACCTATATTAATATTAGCTTATTACCTAGAAATAGCATATGTATGTTATGCCATGCTTAAATGTCAGCAGTTAATGACATATCCTTCCTACACACACACAAACACACACGCCCACACAGTGCAGTGCAGTGCAGGATGACGTCAGGTCTTTGACAAAAATGCAACAACTTTGTGTGCAAGGGACGTTAAGAACAGAAGTGCCACTGGCATGAAGTTTTACTGGGCAGTTAGTCTTTATTTAGCTTTTTATTTCTGCTATTAATGCTACTTTTAGACTCCTTTCGACTTCTGTGAATTCTTAGTCACACTTTATTTCTGCTTCAGTAGGTGGTAGATGCGAAAAAGGCCAAAAAATAAAAATAAAAATGCAAGCAATAACCCAAAGAAAAAAAAAATTCTAACAAAGAAAAGTCCACTAAAATACGATACGTAAATGTCAATCTTCCTCCAGAGAGACCTGTGTCTAAAGTGCTAAATGTCTGCCAAGATTAAAAGTAAACACGCTTCCACTCAGACATAGCATTTTACAAAAACAAGACGTCAGAAGATCAGGGGAAACGATCGGAATATTTTGTTTTTCCGATCAAAGTCACACCAAAAGCATGCAAAGACAGCCGTTTCCCGCTGAATGAAAAGAAGAGTCACCAGGGTATAGTGCAGCATTCGGACAGACCGCCGAGGCCAGGGCGGTGGTTTTCCGGAATATAACTGGAAACAGCACTGAGTTCCAGCAAACAAGTTTTAAAGTCTTAATCGGATTGCAGTGGGGGCAGTGTTTGCTGCCACAAAATATAAAAAGAAATATCACGCAAGTGTGGGCATGAAACTGGACCTGGATCATGCATTTACTTACTTTGATAAATGCTTAAGAGTGTTATCCCTGCTGTTGTTTTTCTCACGATGTTATGGAACATACTCGGTTCTGATTGTTCAGAAGGTCTTAATTCATGCATTAACATGTTAAATATTAAAGAAGGACTCTCCAGTGTCATGGATGTGTAAAAATCAGAGCTGGAACTTAAGCTTTCCAACTGTTAAATGAATGAAATATAATATGTGTATCATAATGAACTGAAGGCACATCATGGTCCAACGCCACGATCTAAATGTGAAGACTTGATGTTACTACTCTCAAAATAGTTTCAATAACCACAGTGGACTTTTTCAAGCCACAATAAGTGATCCAAGTTCCTTGAGGTTGGAATAATCACACCCCCAGACACACACACACACACACACACGCATACACGCATACACACATACATACACACGCCCATGACCCCCTAGTGCGTGCTGAGGTATCATAAAGTGTGTGTGGTAGGGAACTCAGCCTGGCGCAAGTTTGAACATTATGGTGCCAGATGTTTCTGTTTGTGCAGGGGGGCTGGTGGGGGTTTGTGCCAAGCCTTCAAAGGCTCTGTCAAGTCATGAAAAGAAAAAAAAAAAAAAAGGATAAGTGAGAGTGAGAGTGTGTTTAAGTGTGAGTTACAGAGAATTTTGGAGAAATCACAGAATGTGTGTGTGTGAGAATCTGGTCATAGTGTTAGGGCGTGTAAGCCCTTTAGTGCTCAATGGGTAGAATAGATTGCAACAGGCTTCTTAATGTCACTCCACACTGTGTGGGTGTAAGTGTGCCTGTGTGCATGTGTGTGCCTGTGTGTGTGTGTCCTGCCCTTTGTGCCTGTCCTGACTGTCAGGTCATTTCCAGTCATGTTTTTTGTGTGTTTTCTTTCTCAGACATCTCACACAAAACCACATAAGTCAGCTCATTTTTTAGCACACATCCTGGAAACGCGCCTGCCTAAGCCTCCAGTGGCGCTTTTCCTGTACAAATACAGAGAAAGGAAACATGGACCGGTTTTCTTCCATTTATTTTTTCCAAAGCAAGATGCCAGGATGAAGTTGGATTTAATGCTCCAAAGAAACTCGGGCCTATTAGTGACCCATTACACCGCGGATATGGCGAGCATCTCAATTGGTTCCACATTGGGGGTATTTATATGTGTGCGCACATGCATGCTATATATATTCCTGTGCTTTAAGGATGAATAAAATTTAAGTTGACATCAAAGCGTTGACTACACGTTGTCTATAAGACAGAGACATTATATTATACTGCTGTGAGCAATTACATACACGTGTATAAGAGCCCTTTAACCCCGTAACTTCCAGGACCTTTGGGCGAGTCAGGATTTCCTCCCATTTCCTATGATTACTTTAGCGTTACAGGATACCTGTATTTGAGCTTATGGACGTAGTGGCTGCCCAGAAGCTCCTGGACGGTCCTCTTGGTCTCATCGAGAAGGCTCTTTGCAGCCGAGTCACCCACGGCGAGAGTGACGATGCGCCCGTGTGGCAGCGACTGCAGCATCTGGGTCAGCTTTCTGCTGTCGTTCTGTGATTCGTGCGTGTCGAAGCGTTCGTTGCTCAGCAACGCGCCCGTGTCCTGGTCTACAACGCGAAGGTTGATGCCTCTGCTGAAGTTCTTTTCGAAGGTGTAACTGATTGCCGCCAGGCCCGTGGCGGGGACGGTGCGTGTTAGCAGAGTCCAGGACGGACGCTGGAGGCCGTGGAGCTCCAGTGTGCCACCGGGACGCACGCCGACAAACTTGCGTCCAAAATCGGGTACGGGAGACACGGAAGTGTCGTCTGAGCGGCCCACTAGCGTGATGGTGCCGTGCGAACGATAACGACACTTCGGGGCGCCGATGTAAAGTGCGCCTCCATCTTCAATTAAAATAAAGCCTGTTAGTAAAGTGATGTTGTTCGAACCGTCTTTATTATCAGCAAACACCACCAACCCTGTGAACACACAGAAATGGTTCAGAACATGCTATCGAGAGCTGCATTGCACTACACACGAGTCACATGATCATGCCTTACCTCCTGATTGGATGGTGAGAGAGCGCATGGTGGCTGATGCAATGAGTTTGAGCCGTTCTCCGTTACGTACGACCACATCCATTTTCGAGTTATTTCCGGGTTTCCATTTGCTCAGCATCAGGTTGTGGTCGGGACAGTTCTCTAAAGCACAAAGAACAAAGCGCTCATTCTTATTGCAACAGCTTATTGTTTCAGATGCACCCACAGTTAGACCTTTAGCAATATACAGGGATTTGCTCAGAAAGTGCATTAGCTGTGGTAGGCAAGTGTTAGACGGCATTATGTGCTAAATGCTTATTTAAAAGAGAAGAGGACTTTATTTGACAATTTTTAGGCGTTTGTTCAGTGGATCAAAAATCTCTCTTATGCTGTGCGGAAAGAGTATTTGTGTTTATGAGAACCTGCAGAAAGTTTACTAAGAAATGTGTTAAAAATGAGGAGAAATAAGTTTCTCAAAATATCTTACCATCAAGAACTTCTCTGGGGCTCAGACCAAGGACGAGGAAAAGCACGACGAAGAACGTGAAAAAACTGACTCCGATGCAGATGTAGGTGTTTTTCATTATCTGCCGGTTGTGGGCCTCCGGGACGTGAATGGCAGGCGATCGTGCTGGTGGAGGAGCTAACGGTTTTGGACGTGCTGGTGGTGGAGGCAGGGCTTTGACAGGGGGCGGTGATCTCATGGGTACGACCCGGGTCATGGAGTAAGGCGCTGATCCGTTGGATGGATTCATTGACTGGGGATGGCGGCCTGGGCCTCTGTACCCCTGCATGGTGCAGCCGGCTGGTGCTTTCTACGAAAAGAGAGAGGAGGAGCACAGAAAAAAAATAAATAAACAGTAAGCAAATCAATAATTTTCGAATAGGAGAAAATTTTCCATCCAGTTATGCAATGTTAATGAAGCTTCCTTTCAAGCTGCTGATTGGCACTGTTGTGTGTTTTGATGGCATGGGCCCATGTGTGAATGTTTTAAATTTTTTAAGGTATTTACACAAAACACATGGCACCTATTAAGTCAAACAGAAAGAGAGAGACACAGAGAGAGACAATAAGCGAGAGTCCCGGCCTGCTCAGTCCTCCATGAACACACTCCAAGGCCATGTTCACATAATCACTCAGCTTAAAGTCAGTTGTTCAGCCTTGACGCTCAGGTCTGAACAGAACGGCCTGTGTTTTCAAAATTAATTAACGTCACATTCTTGTGCCATCTTCATTTCATGAGAATAAAACCAAAACGTCTTCAAAATCACTCTCCTAGTCCCGGACAGCTATGGCGCAAGAACGTCTACATGCTTGCAGCTACTATAGTCTAATCAATTTTTAAAACCCTGACATGGTTACAGTGCACATGCACACACTGTCCAAGAATTCCTTTTTTATTTATTAAACCAAGGCCATTATTAATCAACAGACTTGCGCAAAACAAATCCTAATATTATTCTGAACATCTTGGATTATCGGAAGGACAAAGTATTTTCTCGCTCTTGGTGCGATATGAGGGCCAGGGTTTCGACAGGCCGTGTTTTCAACAACTATTAGCAAATGGCACAGCCCTATGACACATACCTCACAGTGTAAAAACAGCGGCTGGAAGTAAATGGAGGATAAATGCTGCTTTACGGTCAGACGGGTCAGCCACAGCTAATTATCCAATCAGATCATCTGGAGCCGATTAGGTACCATGTGAAAAAAAAAACGACAACATCGGGAGTTAATGCAGCTCAGGAAACCTTCTGTCCGGTGCAAAGGACGCAACAACCCATCCTATTGCTTTTGGGAATTATTCCGACGCCCATCAGGGACACATATGTGTTAAAGACCAAAAACACCAAGGCAGAACGATATTGTGACTATACAATATTGAGGCTTCAAATTCTAAGGCTGTAGCTTTGGACTTGATTCACACAGCAGCCAAAAGCATTTAAGAAACTTTACCTCATCAACGAAAGGTTTAGGCAGGGCCTGTGCCAACGACCCTATATAATGTGTTTTCAGAGTTATGCCGTACGGCTGACATGGCGTCTAATATCAGCAAAATGGTGGTCACTAAGTGATGTCTGACAAATCTGAGTGGTAGCTAAAACGATATCACACAATATTGGACATGCAGATTAGTCTAATCGGTGTTTCCAAATTGCGCGTAGTGTGTGAATAAGTATATATTACTCTCACTCGTTATCTATACTGCTTTATCTTGTACAGGGTCGCTGGAGCCTATCCCAGGAGCCTTGGGGCATGATCCAATCCATCGTAGGGCGCAAACACACACATATACTCTCACACTACGGGCAATTTAAGATCGTCAGCAAGGCTAATCTGCATGTCTTTGGACTGTTAAAAAACGGGGGAAACCCACCAAGCACGGGGAGAACATGAAAACTCCACACACACACAGACCCGGTGGGGATCTGAATTTTTTATTTAGCATTTAAGGCAGTAAAATGCTGTAGTTCCTATATAATCCTACATGTTTCACGCTCTAAACTATTTTACAAACTAAACTATTTACACAGCACAACGTCTTCAAAAAAACTATTTGTTTAGAAGTTTAACAAAACCTGAATCTGTCAGAATATGTATAAAATGGTGAAGCTTGCACTGCGACACAAATCGATTTGGTACCTTTAGGTATCGGTATCGTGATAATATCGTATCGTGTGGAACCTGGTGAGGGATATAACGTGTTGATTCGTGTCAGGACACAGTTTTATATTACTTCTGTTCTTTTCATTCTGTTTTTTTCCCTCTCGGTGTGATTTCTGTGAGGTATTCCGGGATTAATCTAAACAGCGCGAGCTCAGCTGCTGCGGGGCTTCATGTCACAGAGACTGACGGTTATTAACGGTTTAAATCTCTCGAACCGACCGTTACAGCAACGTTTAACTGTAGAGAACGATGCAAAAGTGCAAGTTTAACAGCAGTAAGTTGAAGTTTGTTGGTGGAATTTCCTCAGTAAACTCTCCCCTCGGTGTGTGTGTGTGTGTGTGAGAGAGAGAGAGGCGTACGGTTACCGGAGCGGAGAGCCGTTCTTCTCTTTCTCATCTTACCTTCCGCGAGACTCACTCCACGCTCGCG
The DNA here is from genome assembly GCF_024256425.1 of Clarias gariepinus. NCBI lineage: Eukaryota > Metazoa > Chordata > Actinopteri > Siluriformes > Clariidae > Clarias > Clarias gariepinus. The sequence continues at coordinate 9,757,026 of NC_071120.1, forward strand.
CTCGCCATCCGCAGGCCTCAGAAAAACAAATAAAATATATAAAAACCGTCCTATTAAGACTCTTCTGTGTGACTTCCGTTTATCTTTTCGGCTTTTTTGTAAAGAATATTTCAGGTTACATGTTTTTTGGGGGTAATTAAATCCACCCGCGCCAGCCCCTCTGCCCCCACTGCGCCTCTGAGAGGAAATGAACCAACAACAGGACCAGGCGCGCGCAGGGGGCTGGAACAGAGGGAGGGGCGGAGCTTCCGAGCGCATACGTCACGCCGCCCGTGCTTCAACGTGTACTCAATAAGATTGTGCATTTTATTTGTACGCCATGATTGTGTGTGTACGCATTAATAAACTCCCATTGAAAATTATTTTTTAGCCCAAAAAAATTAATAACTTGCAATAGTTTTGTAATAAATAAGTGAAACTAGCGGAATTTAAATAGCTCAACACAACTAATATGACAAGTGGTTTCTCCAAAGTCTACACAAAGTGCTAAATTGCCATGTGGCGAACGATTGTAAAAATGTATGAATCCAGGTTAAAAGAAGCTGGAGAACTCAGGTAAAGGTACCCAAAGTAGTGACGGTGGCGTCAAAGGTTAATGTGTCCGACCGTCGTCTAGCATTGTAACACAGTAGGTAGATGGATAGGATGGGTTGTTACAGGACTTTGTCATCACACCACTCCATCTAAAAACCTTTGTAGTCCAACTAGGGACCGTGCTGGCCAATGGTGATTACCCTATTGTATTTATGCCCATTTTCACAACCATCATAGGACCTCCGGTCAACACTCACACACTCATTCGCACATTTATTGGCAATTTCAGAATCCCAGTTAGTCTCACCTGCATGTCTTTGGACTGTAGGAGGAAACCGGAGTACTCTGAGTAAACCCACCAAGCACAGGGAGAACAGGCAAACTCCATGCACACAGTGCTAACCAGTACGCTACCATTCCACCCAATGGATGATTATTCCCCCCAAGTGTTTCATTCTTTAAACGTGCTATAATTATTGTTTTTTTTTTAATGCTTTAACCTATAACACATCATGTAACAGTTTAAATATAGTTGCACCCGAAATTTTTCAACCCCCATCAAATCTTTGTTTTGTGCAAAATTACTAACTTGCAGCTGTTTGTAATAAATCAGTTAAACAAAAGCAATTTAAATAGCTCAACACAACTAATGTAACAATTTGTTTCTCCAAAGTCAACACAAATGGACATTTTAATGATTGCAGTCTCATTTTCCTTCATTGAAGCACAGGTTTATAAATCAGATGTTGTCCCAAGCACAGATTAGATGCCTCAGGTGTACCTAATTTAGAAAATGTCAAATACCTTGACTTACTAGTGATTTGCTGCTGGAGAAGTTTGACTGCATGTCAGAAATGAAAAGAAAGTCAAGAGAGTTGTTCATGAAGTTAAGAAAAGAGATCATTGCCTTGTACAAACAAGGACAAGGACATAAAAAAATAGTAAAAGTAATAAATGTTACTAGAAATACAGTAGGAATCCCATTTCACAAGTTTAAAGTTAAAGGAACAGTAGCTAGACTACCTGTACATGGCAGAAAGAGGAAGCTATCACTGGCTGAATCTACCACATTCCTGAGGAGGCAAGTTTTGGGAAACCCTCATTTGACTGCAAAGTTCCTACAGAAAGCTCTGTTAGCGGCATGCACTAAAGTTTCACTTTGCACTATAAGACGCATACTGAACAACCCTAAGATCTACCCTGCTACTGACAGCACACAAAAAAGTCGGCTTCAATGTGTTAAAAAACCATATGAAAGGTTTGGGAATTCTATTGACTGATTCAACAAAACCTGAACTATTTGTGCGTATGAACCAGCAGTATATTTGGAGGAGAAATAATAAAACCTATGCACAAAGTGCACTCTGCTTTCAGTGAATCATGGTGGTGGCTCTGTGATGCTCTGGGGCTGCTCAAGAATTCTTGAAGAAAACGTCATGCCATCTGTGAAGAAGCTGAAACTACAGCATCACTGGACGTTCCAAAAGGACAATGAACCCCTGGCAATAGTTCATAGTCAAACATCATCTTGACCGATGAAGTATTGGAGGGTTCTAGTGTGGTATCACATTCTCCTGACTTAAATCCAATAAAAAAAAAAAATCTTTGGCAGGATTTGAAAAAAGCCAGTTCCAGCATACAAACCAAGGAATCTTACTGACCTAGAGGCCATTGCCCAAGAGGAATGGGCTAAGATCGCTTAGAAACACTCCCAGAGTCTGGCTATACATCACATTTACAGCAGGTCATAATAACTAAATGGGGCTCTACTAAGGACTGAAGATGTTTCTCATCAAGGGGTTGAATAATTCTAATACTGTAGTAGTTCTGTTTTCGTTTCACTGATTTATTACAAACAGCTGCATGTTAGTAATTTTGGCCAAAAAAAACTTGAATGTGGGTTGAATAATTTCAAATGCAACTGTATTTTAAAGCCATGTGCACATGCTAAGTATTTAAACCGTAACATTATGTGTTTTATACTCTCTCTACTTAAAATCTTTCTATTAAAAGTTTAATTTATAGCTTTACCTCAGACGGTGTTCCTCTTCAGTTCAATCCTGGTCACGTCTGGACTTCCTCTCTGTCTTCTCAGGTTTTTTCCCACCTTTAAAAAAACATACCTGTAGCTAGCTTCTCTAAGATAAATTCCCTTTAGGTGTGGGTGAGTGTGTGAGCATGTCACACTGTTATAGACGTGGGTCCTTTCCAGGGTGTATTTCACTAGAAATCCCCTTTAGAAATGTGAAATAAATGACGACCTACAGAAAACTTTCACCATATAAAAAATTATTCTGTGCCATCAGGTCCTTGTTTAATTTGTTACTACAGAAACAATACCATTCACTGATTTATAAGTGCATTAAAATAAAGCATGTTAGTTTCCCTGAAATGATTATTGTACTACCAGCTGTGTCCTTCAGAAAACTGTCACAGATGAAGTAAAACCCTTGTCCATATTACTCAACCCCACCATTAGCCTTGACCCCTTAAGGAGCGGCCGTGTGACTCTCTGAGAAACAAAGCTGTAAAACCACGAGTCAACACAACTCAATCTTATCATTAGCAATCCACAAAAACATCTTAAAACAGCTGTTTTTTTAATCTTTGTTTTCTATCTCATCTCTTATTTCAGGCTACAAATGTCAAAGGTCAGCTCCTTCAGGCTGCTAAAGTGACCTCTCTGACCTCTGGGTTGTAAAATAAATAGGAAGTGATTTGATCTGTTCTTTACACAGTTTTTCTTTTTTGCTTTTTATTCTTTAAAAAGTGACACGTTTGAAGGTCTGCGATACATTAGAGATATTGAATGTTCTCCACAAGGGGGCGCTGTACTACAAGCTTTTTCTCCATACAATCTTTCAGAAACATTTTTTAGGTTTCAATGTCACTTAGGGCAGATGTGAACTATGTAAAAATGTCTGAGCGTAAAACTTACTTATGGGGATTTTTTTCTACATTAAATAAAATATAGATATACTATAGATATAAACTATAAATTAGATATACAATTAAGAGTAAATGCAAGTATAATAAATACATATCAGGCTAAACCTAGAAACAATACAATATAGGATTCCTACATACAAACCCAGGAAAAAATAACAAGCTAATAAACAAATCAACACATAGATCAATAAAAACAATGAAGGATTTTGAGTACAGACTTGGAAAATTTTTTACTCTTTCAAGACTAAAGACAAAATCAGTAGGACTTTTTTTTAGCCCCTTCCATCTTATATTTATACTGCCTGTGAAAACAAAGAAAAAAATCTAACTGTTTAAAAAAGGTCTAGTTATTAACCTACATTAAGCAATGAAAACACCCAAAGAGGTTTTTTTTGGAATTGGAATTACTGAAATTACTGGAATTGGGTTAGGAACTTTCCAACAATTATTAAAACTGGAATAAATGTTGTTGGAAAAAAAAAAAATTCAGGATTGGACATACCTTAAACGCTTGGTAAAGTTGCAGCATACAAATCAACAGTAGAAATCACAGTGATGGTTAATAGAGCATTTACACACACAAACACACACAATGTGAAGAGGACTGGGACCAAACAGCTGTGTGACCATAAGAAAACCACTCATTAGTGAGACTAACAAGTTCGTGCTAAGGAGGATAAAGATTGGACTTTGGAACAATGGACAAAGGTAATGTGATCTGATGAGTCCAGACTGACCTTATTCCAGAGTCAGGGTACGAAGGGAAGCACAGGAAGCGATGCACTCATAATGCATAGTGTCCACTGTACAAGCCTCTGATCTGATCTGGGGTTGAGTCAGTTGGTCAGGTCTGGGCTCAGTAACGTTATGTGGCAATAAAATAAAGTCAGCTGATGAATTGAACGTACCGAATGACCAGGTTATCAAATATAGATTTATTTAATTTTTTCTTCCCAGATGAAACAGGCATACTCTGGAACTAAAATTGAAAAAAGCGGTTCTAGAGGAATGAGGAATCATTTTCACGAATGAAGGCTGAATGCAGTAAAATATTCAAGTTATTCTACTATAAAATGATTAAATTGTTTTAATTATTTACTTTCGACATACGATTTTATTTCAGACAGAAAAAAACACAGTTGCCATATGATTCATAATTACACAGGCTTTAGGTTCATCCAGGTGATTATCTTTCAATCTGCTCATCATCTTAGTGATGAAAGGTCAAGAAAAGGTTAAACACTAAGTGTGTGTGTGTGTGTGTGTGTTCAAAGGTTCAGCAATGTTTTAAGCATGTGAAGTGAAGCGTGATTAAAATGCTCCTGGATTCCAGTCAGTCTTCCCTCATTAATGTTGGCCAGGACGTGAATGTTTTTCTTCCATAGAGCTTTCTCTCTACTGTAAATTACAGTGTTGATTTGTTACTAAATGTGGCCCAAAAGCTGAAACCTTCAACCTGAAGGGTAAATCTACAGTTACAACATGTCAAATTTTGTAAAAGGTACAAGGTACCTCCAACACATCTAAAATGGCTGCCATGACAACCTGAGCGTGTACCATACACTATCAATATTCATGTTTAAATCTGTTAAACATCATTTTCTTCGTCATCGTCATAGTCATGCAGTAATTCATCCATTATAGGTCATGAAATAATATTTACTTTAGTTTCACTCACCCCTGTGAAATGTTTGGAATGTTCCAGAACATTAGGAGAGGAAAGGATTGTTTTATTATTATTTTATTATATTTTCTTATTATTTTTTTTTACTATATCTTCCATTGATAAGGTCACTTAAAAAAGCAACTGTGACCTAAATCATAGACTAAAAGAATAAAAAATAATTATAATTAATTCCAACCTTTTTCAACCCAGTTAGCATGTATGCTACGTTCAAGGCACTCGATTTGCTCCGTTACTCATTTAAGACCAGAGGGCAAAGAAAGTGTTGCTATTGTTACCCAGCTAACTTTTAGTTTTCAGCTAGTTTGTACAGTCAGAGCTATCATCATGCTAGCTAACATTAAAGCGATGGGAAGCCTGTTGTTAGTTAGCTTTAGCAAAAGTTTACTTACGTTTCTTGGTGAATGAAGCACTCATATTTCATCAGTGGGAGAATGTAGACATAATGTTAAAATATAGACATGAAATAAAGACAAAAGGTGAAAAGTAAAAGGAGAAAAAATGCTACATTCGTATGTGATCAAGTAATACAAAGTCAAATGTCCAGGTTAATAACCGATAGAATACTTATGACTTTATCTTCCAGCCATTCCCATATTTGTATATTGAAAGTAGTTATATATTTTCTAAATTATAAACCTTACTACAAGCTACAACTGTAATGGAGTTATTTAAACGCTGAACAAACCTGACTGAAATGTTTCCAAAACGTTATGGAAGAACATTCTTAGAACGTACAAATATACTTCTTAAAGTGTTGCACAAATGTTTTCGAAACATTCGCAGAACATCAAACAAAATGCTCCAAAAAAAAAAAAGTGAGAAACTTTGAACCTTGTATGAACTTCATGCAAATCTAAAACTGTAAGCTGCAATTAAGTTAAAAGTGAAGCGCAGCCCGGCCCTTTGTTTAATTATGTATGTAAATGTGTTTTTATTTTAAAGCAACGTTACTGATTTGTCTCATAATGTTTCCTATTAACTGGAATTTGATTGTCTGCTAATGTATGCTAGCAAAGGGAATGTACGCTCAGTTTACCTGCCTGTAAATATATCCATTTAACCATAACAAATTAGCCAAACTTAACTGTTTTTTTTTTTTTTTGCGGATTCTTCAAACGCACATTTTTTTATTATTATAATTTTTTTTACATCAATCAACTTTTTCTTGGAAATGTAATCAAGTACAGTAAGAGTGGACATTTTCACTGCATATCGTACTGTGTAAGTGACAAATAAAATTTTAATTTGATTTAAATTCAGTAATACTATAGTCAGGTATAAACGCCCAAATGTTATACATGAGCACAATTCTTTACATATTTGACTGTAAGAAGTTTCGGAAATATTTCTTCAGGTTCTTCTTTCACTCACTGAGCAACTTTCTGGCTTTAAGACAAGGAAAGAAATGATGCTATACATAAACTATAACGCCAGAGGACTTACTTCAGTAAATGCAGTCGCGACAGTAATTGAACAGTTCCATCTATCAACATTAATTTTTTTTTCTTAAAAGCTATTTAAATAAAAAAAAAGGATATTCTTATATAAAGAGCATTATTTTTTTCCCCATTTTTAACAATAAAAATGATAAGCATATTTGTTTTATAAATAAATGTTTTCCTTACACAATTTTTCTTATACTTGGAATAGTTTTTAGAACATATTCTAAACTATACTACATATTCCTATAGATTGTAGATTCATTGCACATATTGTGAAATATTATAGCCTTTATCACACTTTATTTGATGATTATGACTTACAGCTCTTGAAAATCAGAATTCCAGTATCTCGAAGATAATATTTAGAGTAAATTACTGCTCGTACAGGATAAATACTGTGCAGTATCTGTGTAAAGCCACTGAAGTTTCCACAGTCAGTCATGATTTGGGTGCCAAGCGTGTCATCTGCTGGTGTCGGTCCACTGCGTTTAATCAAGTCCAAAGTCAACACAGCTGTCTTCCATGAGATTTTAGGGCACTACATGTTTCTATCTGCTGACGCGCTTTATAAAGATGCTTTTTGGATTTCCTTTTCCAGCAGGACTTAGCACCCGCTCACAGTGCCAAAACTACCACTAACAGGTTTACTGATCATGATATTACTTTGCCAGCCAACTCACCTGACCAGATCCTTACAGAAAACCCGTGTAATGTTATTAAGAGTAAGATGCAAAACACTGAACCATACAGATGAACTAAAGGCTACCATTAAAGCAACCTAGTCTTCAGTAATGCCTCGGCAATTCCACAGGCTGATCACCTCCATGCCACACCACACTGATGCAGTAATTCATGTTAAAGGAGCCATAACCAAATACTGAGTACATAAAAAAACATATTGTCCTTTTCAAATGTTGGATATTTCTATACTGGTAATGTATACAGTTGATTGATTTGAAAATACTGTAACATTTTTGAGATATTGGATTTATACATTTTTCATGAGCTGTAAGCCTTAATCATCGAAATTAAAACTAAAAAAAGTTTGAAATACTTTATTTCACTTTACATGTAATGAATCTACAGTAGAATGTTTCACGTTATATATACATACACACGAGTGAAATGTAAATGAACATCCTGGTTTTGGTGTACCGTATGCTGTTGAACAGACAGTGTCATAATAAATAAGTTCCATCACATGCTTTTTCACTCTTCTCACATTTTATTTCTCTCTTCTTTTACTTTAACTATTGTTTAGATCATTGGTACATACACGACAGTTTCCTTCCAAAACCGAAGGACATCATAGGAAAAAAAAAAACAAAATCATTTAATAGATGTCTATTCCAACAAGACCACTGTAATAATAATAATAATAATAATTTCAAGTTCTATTAGTATTAATAATCTGAACTGGTATAATTTCAGGACTTAAAAAACAATCATACATACGAATGAGATTTACAAACAGTCATCATAGTCATACAGTATATCATGTACTGTATACATCTTCATCTATGATCAACTGGAGTGGTGCAGCTACAGATGATGCTGTCATCCTTAACAGCGACGCCCACAGAATCCGTATGGCACGAGCCAATCAGAACTCAGTATTCCTGGAGAATTCAATATCATTAAAGTGAACACAGCAGAGGAAAGAAAAGAAAAAGAAGGTTTCCTGGACTTGAAGCAGGTGGTTGAGGAACTCAACTGACTAAGCACACTAAGATGATGTCGGAACATAGAATGATTTGACAAAGCAAGATCTTTATCAGCTTAAAGCAAGCGTGGCAGCTATTATACTTAAAGGGTATTCGGTTTGTTCTTTCTATGCTTCATTGGGCTACTGTTCATGCTAATGTGTGTTTCCGTACTGTGACAAGCGTGCAGCGTTTACTGGTGCAAAATCTTACACCGAGCATGCAGATTTGCCCGATTAGTAGAGTTACACCGACTGTGCAACGTCGCCCTTTCAAAACTTTACACCTCCATCTTCACTAATTCAGAGAGCAAGCGTTTACAGTTTCAAAACATTTCCTTATTTCAACGTGACCGAATTTCAAAACGTTGAGGCCAATCATGCGGGGTTCAACAATTCAAAAAAACCTGAGAATGCGTTCAGTGCACACAATACTCCTGCCGACTCGCACACACACCTACATGCACCAACACACACACACACACTCTCTATAAGCTGTAATACACAGTGGGTTTTACACACAAATAGGAAATAAAAAGACGACCGTTCTAATCGAGATGTCAGGGTTCAGGTGTTAGCACAGACATGAGGCATGATGCCAACATCACATTGTTTCATGTAACACAGGTTTTCAAGCCTGGTCTTTAGTATTTCCCTTGTGTAACATGTGTACACAAGGGACACTAAGATCACGCAGGACAGGATGTACTCCAGCACCAGGAGCAAGTTTCATCACAGTTTAAATACAAAAAAAAAAAAAAAAAAAAAAGCGCTGTAGCTTGTAACTGGAGCAGCAGTGCCAGTTTTGTCCGCCTGCTTTTCTCCACAACGTGTGCTGAATGGAATTATGGGATCTTTAATCAGGACACGATGTCATGCTACGGATGCTGCTGGAGAAAGAAGCAAAAAAAAAAAAAACCCGCACCTCCTCTCAAGTGGAACACAGAGGTAGTGATCATGTTCGTTCTGTGATAACAATATCGTCTTATATAATCACTGGATGTATGACTATCGGCACATGCCTGAACCTAAGGCAGTCTATGGAGTTCCCAGTTGTCAGTGTGTGAGATGCAGTCGGGAGCCTTGTGTGTTTATTTTATTTATTTATTTTAGTTTAGTTTTTTTGTCGTCGCTGTCCTACAAGTTGACGAGCTCTTGGCTGATGAACTGCTTGAGTCTCTCGAGGTACTGGCCGTAGAGCTCGACATCGTTGTGCCCGGCGCCCTCGACCCACAGCGGCTCCACGGGCCTTTGACAGCGCTCGTACAGGGCCAGGCCGTGCGAGAAGTCGATCACCTCGTCTTCTGTGCCGTGGATCAACAGTACCGGCGACGTCACCTTGGAGATCTTATCGATGCTGTGGGATGGACAAAATTTTTTAAAATAAATAAATAAATAAATAAAACAGCATTTAAATTTTAATTAATATATAAATATAAACTATTAATATTATCCTTAAAATATTTACAGTACCAATCAAAAGTTTGGGATCACTTTCTAACTCCATGGTCGTTCCTGATTTTTATTTCTTTCTACACTATAAAGCAGTTCTGAAGGTGTTTAAAATACACAATATTCTCCTCTGGACAGTTGATTTTGAGACGTTTCGGCTACTCATGATCTGTAAAGCCTTCATAACGGCTCTAACCTGAGGTGCTGTTTGTTTGTTTGCATTAGGATTTATTGCCATATCAGCTTCTCAGGCTATTTCATGGCAGATACTGAACATATTAAACATTAAACTAACTTATTCAAACCAATATAATATGGTTCAGTGTAAGGGATTTAGAGGGTTGTGGAAAAAAGTAAATAATAATAATAATAATAATAATTAAATATGACATTATAACATGGCCCTGGCTAGAAGAACAAGACTTTACATATGGTTCTTTAGGTGCATTTTTGCTAAAAAGTTTTTTCTAGTTTTGTCTTGCAGAATATTTTTTTTTATTTGTTCTGGTGGAAATAGTTTTCTTATGGTATTAAAACTTGGGCAGGTCAAAAGTATATGCTTTATGGTTAGAGTAGTGATACAGTGCTTAAATTTTGGAGCTTCTTCACCCTTTAATACATCTATACGGCACCTTCAATATACGACTTGGTTGTGTCTGGATTTAAAGGAGTGAAAGCATCTTTTCCCCACCAATGGGTTTATTTTGGTTTTGTTCCCATTTTGCTTGACATTTATTTAATATATATTGTTGTATCAGTTTCTTAAAGTCATTGAGGGGGTGGGACTTGTTTTGCTGCTATGTCATCCTGTTTGTTTGCCGTAATTCCACTATGTCCTGGGATCTGCCGTTTGTTAAGTGGTGATTTGTATCTGATCTGTAGCAGAGGTAAGTTTTGGTCTCGTTTTCCTAGGAAGGTCTTCATAAGACAGTTTCATCATGGTGCTTGATGGGTTTTGCACACATACTAGACACAAAATAACAACTGACTGTTGTGACGGCACTCTGGTGTAGTGGTTAACACTGGAGGTGCAAGGCGACAGAGCCTGGGTTCGATTCCTGTCTCTGTGTGCATGGTGTTTGCATGTTCTCCCTGTGCTTGGTGGGTTTCCTCCGGGTACTCCGGTTTCCTCCCACAGTCCAAAGACATGTAGGTTAGGCTAATTGGCGTTCCCAAATTGCCTGTAGTGTGTGAATGAGTATGTGTGTGTGTGTGTGTATGTGTGTGTGTGCCCTAAGTCTCCTGGGATAAGCTCCAGGCCCCCCTCCGTTCCCTGAATACAGGATAAAGCGGTATAGAAGATAAGTGAGTAAGTAAGTATTGTTGTTGTTACATAAGTGCCTTATTACATATGTATTATTTCATAGTTTTGAAATCTTTAGTATTGTCGTAGAATTTAGAAAATAAATCGCCACAGAAAAACAAAGAAATTTGCAAGTGATCCTAAAATTTTGAGCAGCGATGTATAACTTAACGTACGAGACGCAGCTTTTGTTTTATGAACAGATACATAAAACAATACATAAAACCGGACATACTTGGGGAAGGCGTCGAAGCAGTACGTCTTTTTGGTGTCGGGGAAGGCCACGCGCATGCCTGAGGTGAGCGGAGAGTGCAGGATGACCGCGGCGCTCTCGTAACGTGCAGCCAGGTCCACAGACGGCACCGTCCCAATACTCTGTCCATATATAATCACGTTCTCTGGCCTTATACCGTACCTAAAGAGGTGGGAAAAAGGGGAGGGAAAAAAAAAAAAACACGGACATAAACACACTACGCTTCTTTTTGCTGTTTATTTTAATTTGTAGTATTTACTCAACCCCAAGGTCATCAATACTTCTAAATCAGTGAGGATTAACAGCTCAATGACGCTCATGAGGACGAGATCGGTCGACGCCCAGTAGGCAAACGCTACGGTCCTTGACATGCAAATAAAAAGTAAACATACACACTGAAAAAAAAAAACTGTAATAGGAGTAGCTTCCACGTCGAGCAACGGCTCGGTCCTCATCACTGGTTGACAGATTGCGCTGGGATATTTCACGCCGTTTAAACAAACATGACATGCATGTGAGATGAGGACAGAACCAGAGTTGAATAATCTTCATAGATCCTTCACCAGTCTGCTGCGGCCAAAATATCCCTTATAAACCCAGTAGAACACACCACATCATTTAGCTTCTTTCTAGGATCCTTCGATCAAACATTTCCAAGCTAGACATGTAACTTGTATGGTATAACAATCAAACAATGACAAGCACGTCGCGGTCAGCTCTCGTAATTGAGAACATGGTTTTCTCCCGGCGTGGAATACAGCGGAAGCCGAATATTGTGTTAGGCTGGTGAACAAAAACAAAAAAACCAAACGAAACACATGCTCTGTGTCATCATGTGATCATCTGCGGTCAGGATATCACCTCTGGAAACGAGTTTAGCAGCGTTCTTATCTGTGAACAGAAAACATGAGCCCTATGGAGGGTTCTCTCTCCCTCCCTCCCCCCGCAGAGACATACTCATTACAATTTGTAAACAGATTTACGACGAGTCACTGGCCAAGGGGCGGTTTTGATTTCATCAGTGATATACAGCTGTTGGGTAACTTAGGGGGAAATCTATAAAAGGTACAACGTTTTGCAACTGCTTTTCCATTAGGGGAAGGAAACAAATATGGACCAAAATCTAAACATCTAATCTTTGATAGATTTCTAATCTAATCTCAGCTATTTTTAATCATTATTGTTATTATTTTATGTAGTCATAGTAGCACACGCACATACTGCAGTTTGTCCTCTTATTATAATTATTGTTAGGGTTATTTCTTGTAGCCTGATTTTCCACTGCAAGTAGATTTGCAGCAACCAGCCTAATGGTGGCGCTATAGACGCTTCGTCAAATACAGTATGCGCGTTAACCATTCCTAGAATCTTCGCAAACCTGTTGAAGTCAGAAACCTCAAAAATAATCCCTGCCACACGCCAATCATCACTATGTAGGCATAATCGATTTGTACTGGCCAAGACGGTGGTGTAGTGGTTAGTACTGTCGCCCTGCATCTCCAGGGTTCATTTCCCGGCCAGGTTCAGTTCCAGTCTCTGAGTACCTGGAGTTTGCATGTTCTCCCTGTGCTTGGTGGGTTTCCTCCGGGTACCTCCCACAGTCCAAAGACCTGCAGATTAGACTAATTGATGTTTCCAAATTGCCCGTAGTGTGTGAGTGAGTCTGTGTATGGGTTCTCAGGTACGATTGGCTTCCATATCCGTGTCCAAGCATGCACTGTATCATTCCCGAGACCTCCAACTTGGGTACGGTTCCTGAGCGTGGAACAATTGCGTTCTTATTAATCAAAATGAACCAGACTTTAGGGTCAAGTGTTCTCGCAAATGATCCCAGGGCCCTGATGTGAAAATGCCCCCTTTGCTCAAGTTGCCACATCCTTCCCTATTCTTTCCTCGTTCTTTCACTTTCTTTAAGACCCGTTGTTGTAGACAAACACAAGAGGAAGTCATGATCACACACTTGGTTTCTCAAGATAAGACAAGCCGTTATCGTCAGATAACATTTTCACTGGTATACTGCAATTAATCTATATAGGACATAAATTCTCTCTTGTCACACTCACCTTATCTGGGTTCACATCTGTTGATATGATAATATACCTTGAGCTCCGTCACGCTCTTAAAAATAACTGCTTAGAAGCTAGTAATCAGCTGACTTCTGATCAGACTTTTTTTCTTTTGTTTTATTTTTGTTCCTTCCTCTCTACGTTAATTAAAGGACGCGTTTGAAGAATAGACTTGTTGGTAAAACTCAAAGTCCTGAACTCTCGAGTTATGTAAAGCTGCAATACACTCAAGATTTCATTTCTTATTATTTTTTCCTTTCTGGACAGGAGATCACCGAGAGACAGCACCGGTACGTCACACTGAGAAATTAGTTGCCAGGCGACCAATCAATATTTGACCCGACCTGCCACGCCCCACCCCCCTCCACACACACAGGGCTGAAAAAAAATAGAAGAATGCAAATGAAACTGGTTTTGAATGGAGTACATGTCTCAGTGTAGCACTGACTCCCTCCGTCTCTCGTCCTTTATTTCCGTCTTTTTTGTCCATATAATGACCTTTTTTTCTCCCCCGATCGGTCTCTTTCCATTCCTCTCTCCGTCCCCAGTGTCCACTCGATCTCCAACATCCCCTACAGCCACCGTCTGCTCCTTCTGCCCATCTGTCTCCTTCTCTTTACTCCTTCTGTCATCCCTCTATATAATCGAGTCTCTTTCTCTCTCTCCATGAGTACACTTCTGTCTCGCCTTTATTTTTGGTCACCCTGCTTCTTTTCTTTTGATTCTTAATTCTCTTTTTTACTTCCTTCATTGCCTTTTTTAGCTCTATGCTTCTTTTGCTTTTGATATTTCTTTCTTTATTTCACCTTAAGCTTTTTTTCTGCCATTTTTCTAACCTTAGATTTTTTTTTTTCACTCCTAATATCTTTTCTATTTTTCTTTCTTACACATACCTTTGCTCATTCTAACCATCCTCCCTCTCTGCTTTTCACCGACTTACCCATTTTCTCCCCCCTTCCTTCCTGGTATCTCTCGCAGCTCCGCCCCCCCCGGGCTTATTGTCCCTGTATTTTCCTTATCCTCATCCTGCCACATTCCCCAGATGTATTCCCTGCTCTCCGATGCTGCCATACTTCCCCTTTCCTCCCCCCAATTCTTTCTTTCCCGGATGTGACAGATGGATCCCTCCTGACCAGATGAGACTCCCATCCAGCGTATCTGCTGATTACGCACAGCAGCGTCATGCTCTGAGCAACCTGTTCCTCAGCTACACATAATGTGTATGGATCGTGAACGTATGTGTGTTTAGTCAAAAACAGACACACCTGCTTACTCAACGCTGACTCACCTGTCCAGACAGGCAGCAGGGTGGATCCAGCTCTTGCAGTGCACATCCTGTGTATACTCATCTTTCAGGCAACACCCCTGACTGTGTGAACAAACACACACTCAACATACACGCTAAGTGTAAAAAAAACAAAAACCTACTGTACGCATCACTAATTGCTTGAGAGCCAAAGTTCAGGTAAGGAAGAACAATAATGTGCCATCCATCCATCCATCCATCCATCCATCCATCCATCCATCCATCTGCATTATCTACTCCACCATCCATGTTGCTTTCACCACCATTCAACTCCACCATCCACCTGGATGCGAACATCTACCAGCTCCACCACTGCCATCAGCACACTCCACCAACTAATTTCACCATCCACACAGTCCAAAAACAGCTACGAACTCTACCAACGTCATCGCCATACTTCACCATCCAATTGCACCATACACCCTGTTCCCAACATCTACCAACCCCTCCATCCAAATCCACCACCGACATGGTCCACATCATCTACCATCAGCATCTGCTCACCGCCCTCAACGCCGCCAAGATCCACCACCTCCCCCAACCACTATCCTCACTGTTTTCATGTCAACATTACCATCAAGATAACAACCACCTGCTCCCTCAAGTCTGTCTGCACCAACTCAATTGTCTCTAAAATCATCTCCCCCTGCCACTCCTTGACTGAATCTGAGATGAAACGGGCTAAGAGACAATTCAACAGACAAATGCGGCAAACACTGAGAGGTGGAGCCGGAGAACTGTAAAGCAGACTGTATAGCAGGCATTGTACAGTGGGATTGTGAACCACTCCCAAGTCCAAAAGCACAAAACCATAGAAAGTATTGAACTGGAAAAAAGAAAGGAAAATAAAACACAACAATAAGGCAATGACCGTGTGAGAACTTTACATAGATAAAGGATGAGCAATGGTGAACTCACCAGACCCAGTGGCCACCCTGAAAGAGGTCACATGACAAGCTGGAGAAATACAAGAGACTGTAAGCAAAACTAGGTTAAAGCCCTACACGTCCCACTGGGACTGCAACCCCTAAACTGGAACAGAGGCTCGGAAAGATTCCAGGAATGGCGACGCTGATCCGAGGTCAGAACAGCATATTCCTAGGAACAGGAAAAACACTGCACTTTGCCCGTAACCCCCAAGGCATTGAGGGAAACGTAAGAAAAAGTAAGAAACACAACAGAGGTAGGGTCACCACTTGGACTTAATTATCTTCCAATAACTGCAGATCCCACAGCTTCGCATTCAAACGCTGTGCTTCCTCCTGTCTGATTGGAGAATCTTTGATATCTTTGACTTGGGAAGTGCACACCACTCATTCTCTAAACAACGATGCTCCATAACATCCGTTTTAAAAGTTCACATGATAATCCTAGGTTTGGGGAGGAGTCTCTCTCTCTCTCTCTCTCTCTCTCTCTCCCTCGAGCAGTCTTGTGATCGTCCTGGAGGATTATGAAGTCTGGAACAAAGAATTTCTTTCAGACATAGTACTCGGTTGTTTGGAGACCAGAAGTTCTTAACATTTATGAACAAAATCATTGTTGTTACTGGAAATCCTTTAAAAAAAAAAAAAAAAAAAAAAAAACGCTCAGCAGCTGCAACATGCATCATGGTGTACAGATACTATGCACTGTAGATGTAACACATCGCTAGTCTAGCGTAGATAACACCGCTTGCCAGTTTCCTGTTTTTCGATACACAAGAGCAAATGCTTGCTTCATGTCATACTTTATCTGGTGACGTCTTTTAAAGCATGCGCTAGGACGACAGGAGTCAAACAAAATCTTAGGAATCCTTCAGAACTCATTAATCATCTGTATAACTATGGCGGCATATTAGCACTGTCGCCTTGCACCTCCAGGGGACGGGTTCGATTCCCGCCTCAGGGTCTACGTGCATGGAGCTTGTATGTTCCTAAATTTCTCCATAGCGTGTGAATGTTGAGCGAAGGTCCTACCGAGGTGGGAATAAATACAACAATCACTATTGGCCTCCACTGTCCCTAGTTGGATTACAGAGGTTCCTAGATGGACGATGACTAATTACCCATGAACGTGGTGTAACTTCGACGATCCTGTTCCCGTACGAGAGATTCTCATACAAATCACGGCCCACGCTTTCAGAGTGATGGATTAATCCTGTGTGAGGTTGAAATGTGGCAGGGGAAAAGCCAAAAATGGAACGAACCCTGTTCAAAGAAAAAACAAGGACTGGGGAAGTTTCAATGACTTTTACGTCTCTCTCTCAGTGTGCATGTTCTTCCCTCTCTGTGTCCTGCTGTCTCCTTCATCTCTTGACAGTGAAGAGATGCTACATCAGGAGCATTATGTTAAACTCTCCTGCCATTCTTCCAGCTGTCAGAGAAAGAACACATTCCCAGATCTCCATCATTCTAATGACAGATCCTCTACATTGGGTTTTTTGTTGAACAGACTTTCCAGAACATAAATTTATTAAAGCATAATAATAATAATAATAATAATAATTTGTTACTTTTCCGTAAACCGTTTTAATTGCTGAAGGTAATATTTTAAACTATTATAGTCTGGTTGACATAATTTCAATCGCTTTGGATTTCAGGACACGTCCGCGCTCTAAAAGGACCACACAACCGCGTACTACGTAGGACGCCGCAGTCCTCTGACTGTACAGATCCGAGAGTTTCGTTTGGTGAGTAAACATGACTTACATGGTTACAACATCAAAGCTGCACGACATCATTACCAGAAAATCTGACACCACGCTGCCAGTGTTTACGAAACTCCGTCCCCAAGAATCTACAAGAGCCTGTGAATTCTGGCCTGAAAGGAGGAGGCGTGTTCGAATGCAAACAAGCACCTGGGACCGGACTGGGTTTTCCAAACAGGTTTTCTCGTTTGCTCAGGACGTGAAACGATTGCGCGCATTGCGGAGGCACGAAGCGCAAATTGCGGCTTCCAGATTATTTGTATAAGTAAAGAATTGACCGTTATCACTTTAAGGAAATGAGGAAGTGCATGTATGATTTAAACTTCTGAAAGGCCACCAGCTGAAACTGTACACATCACAGATCAGCAGTTTCACTGTTTACTGAAGCGTGTGTGTGTGTGTGTGTGTGTGTGTGTGTGTGTGTCTGCAGGCTCTCTGGGACATGGTCTGTCAAATAAGGACACACACAGGGTCCAAGAGTGGCAGCTGTTCTTGTGGACAAAACATGCTTACACTCACACACACTCACACACTCTTTTTTGAAAAATCCAAACAAACTCTCATGAACGTGACTCACGTAGTCCATGTGAACATTTCCTCGTCCAATCAAACCCTGAGCTGAGGGTGAGTGGGAGGGGCGTTGGCGATTAGTGGGTGGAGTCAAAGGTCCGTGTTACTCACAGCTTCGTGAGAAATGATAAACACTCGCAAGAAGCTAAAACAAAGAAACTCCAGTAAGAGTTATAAACCCCGTTTCTCAAAAACTGAGTCCAGTGTCCTGCACTGAATCTGCGCTGCTCAGAGCTACTGTACTGTCTATTCCTAAAAACAATCATTTAAGGTAAAAAAAAACAAAAACCTTGAGAAAAACCTGTTTGAAAAACTAATTCTGGTCTGGAATTAGCCAGTGCAAACCCTGTGGGCGGAGCCTGGTCATCTCACCTGGTTCGGAGGGCGTGCCACGCCGCGTCGACGTCTGCGTACAGGTTCTTCTCGGACGGTTTTCCCGAGCTGGCGCCGTAGCCCGAGTAGTCGTAGGAGAAGATGTTGCAGTTGATGCGCGACCCGAGTCCAATGTAGAAGCTGCTCATCTGGCCGAGGTCGACGGCGTTACCGTGCGAGAACAGCAGCGTGTAGCGGGCGCTCGGCGAGCAGCGCACGAACATGCAGGCGATGCGGCTGCCGCGCACCGTGCGGGTCATGAAGCACTCGATTGAGTCCTTCTCGCGCGCCAAGTACTGCCAGTCTGCGCGCTCGGACAGGTGCAGTGTCCAGCGCGAGCCGCTCTCGTCGCTCAGCAGTGTGTACGTCGGCTCGGGGGGCAGGAAGGCCAGCTTGGACACGATCCGGCTCGGGCACGGCGGGCAGCAGAACAGGCAGCACAGCTCACTCAGCGACAGGTGATTCATCCTCTACGCAAATAATAATAAAAAATTTTTATTAAATAAACAGGGATTAGCGTGAACAGATTAGTACATTTGATCAGTAAAGTACATTAGATCGCCTGACCAAGTCTGCACGCGGAGACAAAAATATTAGCACCCTTGGCTTCCATTCTTGTGTTTAACATCTGTGAAGGAGATGTTTGACAGAGCTACGCAAAATACTGTCAAAATACTGTAAGTCAGGTGACCAAAGTGTTCGCTTGTGGGAACAATGTGAGACTTTTCACATGTCTGGTAAAAAAAGAACCTTGTATACAAATTAAGGCTGTGAAAGCAGAGAGTTATTAGAGGAAGATTAAATACATTCAGGTCTTTTTTTTTTTCTTCTCTCCCTCAACTTCGCTCTACGCTCCGCATCCATGAAAGGTCATGTGACCACAAACGCCTGCTGACGCACATCTTTTAGTCTTGTGCGCGTGCTGAGGAACTTTGCAAGTTAACGCGAGTTTAAAGGTCGCATTTGTGAGACGCAAATTGCTTGACGTCTACCTGCTGGACGGAGTAGAATCCGTCCAAACGTCCTGAGGCGCGTCCTCGTCAGCGACATGTACGCTCCTGCCTGTAGCACTACTACTAATAGTATTATTCTTGTGATTCAAACTTATTACACTGTTATACTCACAAGGCTTACAGTCATAAGATAGGTTCGATGTACGAAAATTATCCTGACACACTCACACACGCGTCCTGGCTTCTACAAGAACAAAAGTGAAAGTGTGAAACGATGCCCTGAAGGGATTCCTGGTGTGAATAGAGCACCTCTTTTGTGTATTATCTATTGTGTAATACCATGACAAGTCAGAGCAGGAAATCAGAAAAATCGGGGAAATAAGGTGACTTTATCATCATCATCATCATCATCCAGTATTTTCCACACAGAGTATATTTGTTGACCATTTAAAAAAAATCTCTCCATCTGCCATACATGATTAATTAACTAATAGTGGACAGTAAAAATGCATGTATTATTCTTTTTATTATTTAGTTTTATGATATTCTTCCTAATTTAGTTATAACCAATTCCTCCCACATTAAGGCTACTTCTACCACTCCGTCTCATCTTTTTCAGTACAGTACTTTTTCAGTTTCAAGTACAGTACCTCTCATCCCGCCCCTCAGAGAGTTCGGCCAATCAGCTGTCTCTAGTTATTATTGTTATTTAAAGTCATGTTTGTATAGTTGGTTAAACAAATAACATTCAGTTCATCATATTGCCTAGGTTGTGCTGAAAAAAAAATAATGTCACTCTGTACAGCATAATCGTGAACTACATAGTGAATTTTATATATACACACACACACACACACAGTTCTGAGGGCTAGCACCGCAAGTAAGTACATATACAGGACACATCAGTTAGAGACATCAGTTGGATCCTTTCACCTTCTCTTACACCTATTTTCGTATTGATGATAGATGAACTTTTAATATTAAGATTCTCATAATAAAATAATAATAAATATAAAATTAATGTCGTCCTCTGCTGTCTCTGCCAAGTGTGTCTTAAATGTTTCATTAAGAGATAAAAATGGAAAAGTTGGAATTGTATTTCTTTCGAACCTCACAGTGTGACCAGTATTGTGATGCTGGTCTTAACATACAGTTTCACAGGAACAGCAGGTTATAAACTCCACCAGGAGCCTCGAACACCTCGAACATCAGCGCTTCTGTATTAATGGATAAACCGTCGGTGGTGATGAGAACCGATCACGTACCTCTACACCGAACTATCTGCTCCTCCTCACAGCGCCGGATCTGTAGCTTTAGTTTGATACCAGTTTTATCGGGTGCTGTGATGTAAAGCGCACCGTGTCCCCGGTATCGCTCGGTTCCGCTCCGGTTCTTCACTCCTCCGCTCTGGACCCGGAGATGCGCCGCCGCCGCCTCAGCGACCTTCCCAGCGCTTCCTCCGACCGGAAAAACCGCACAGATATCCTCCACATGGGGTCCGAATAGAGAAGGAGGGAAACGTGTAGAGAGAGAGAGAGAGAGAGAGAGAGAGAGAGAGAGAGAGAGAGAGAGAGAGAGAGTCCTCACGGCGCTGTTTCCGGTGCACGGACCGACTGAATCTCCGCTCGAGACGCCGCTCGCGCTCGCTTCTCTTTCCTCTTATTCTGTTCCGAAATACCGGATGTGTACGTCACTTGATTGGCAGGTCGGTTGAACCAATGAGATGGAGCCGATGGCGTCGAGCTGCGCTGCAGCGAGCCTATTATCGTCCACTGTGACGTCATAAGCCCAAAATACAATTCAGTTCAGTTAAATGTATAAAGCGCTTTAACTACGGGCATTGTCTTTATATAGAAACAAGTTTATTTTATGTAAGGAAATAATGTATAAATTATAATAATTTTTTTTTTTATTTACCCCCCCCCAGAAAAAAAAATTAATATCGAAAGAAAAAAGTATAAGATGTAAACTATTTAATTATATAATTAACTGTTCACAGTTAAACTGAAAATATGCAGTATAAACAAAATTAACAAAATATATGAATAAATAAATAAATCATATCAAAAGTCCAAGTAAACCATAATTAAATGTGCAAATTGTGCACCCTTGGGTCTGATGTGCAACCGTGAGATTAGAACCAGGACAAGCAAGAATATGTTCGTCTTTGTTTAACAAATTAAATATTTTAATTACAACATTAATTTAAGTTAACTAAATCACACAACAACTCTGTTATGTGCTTCTTTATTGTCATATCTGGTTAACAGGGATGTGAATTACCTGTCACCACCCTAGGTGCTGACTCTGATTGATTTTAAACCTTCAAACTTTACTGATTAATTAAATGTAGCCCCTTCCATAATAGATAATATTTTTTAACTTAAAAATCAAGCACTTAAATTTAAATACAAGAGTTTAATATTTTACTGAGCAGCCTGGACTTTTGTCCTTCACCATAATTATTATTTTGAAACAACCTAAGCAAATAATTCATTCATACCAAACGTAGTGTAGTGATATGTGAATTGCCACACACACACAA
The DNA here is from genome assembly GCF_024256425.1 of Clarias gariepinus. Classification (NCBI taxonomy): domain Eukaryota; kingdom Metazoa; phylum Chordata; class Actinopteri; order Siluriformes; family Clariidae; genus Clarias; species Clarias gariepinus. The sequence continues at coordinate 9,778,846 of NC_071120.1, forward strand.
AAAACAATTTATAATTCAATCAAGCCAAGTCAAGTCAAGTAGGCATTTATTGTCATTCCAACCATATACAGTTCAGTACACAGTGAAACAAAACAATGTTCCTCCAGGACCAAGGTACCACATACAGTACATGCAACAACATAAATTAACAACACAACTCTTCCAGAACTAGCTAGCTAGCTAAAAGACCTAATTAGCTGACTAGCTCAAATATGACAGATTTACATTTTTTTTTAAAGTTAACCTAAACCTACTTCTATACAAAAAAGAGACAACAATAGTCAACAGACAACAAAATGCACGTGCAAATGTGCACACTAAGAGTGATTTTAAACACAACAAGGTAACATGTTTCAGTACTTTCATAGTAATGAGGTATGAGTTGAGGTAGTAGGAGGAGAAACAGTAAAATATCGACCTCCCCCATTTACTCTGGTTATACTTTTTAAACAATTATAAATAAAGTTCTTGTTATCAAGGGGAAAAGTGCATTATTTCTTATTGTTGCATTATTATATGCAACATATATAATATGCATTATTGTTTCGCTTGTATTGTTAACTTTTAAACAAAAGAAAAAAACTGTTCTGTGAGGGAACAGCTGTTTATAGATACCATAATGTAAGTGATAACAGGAACTATTGTTTAATGTATTTTTTAAATTATTAAATATAATTACACACATATGACGTGATCCTTTAATTAAATAAAAATGTAAAACTGTAGTTTTAGGTTGCACGAACAGAGTTGAGAAAATGACCTTTCTAAGATGGCGGACGCGTTTACGTACCGTATTAATAAAACAGCGTCAGATAAGCTTACTTCCGCATATAGAGTAGGAGGCGTGTTTTGCATCAACGCGGATTCTGTATTTACTTCCGGTATTAGCGCATTACGTCACCGTGTAAAACGTGATGCCGTGTGGTTTCTGATATCTATTTATGTCTTCTCAAGAGTAGTTTATACACTTTACTTCATCGATCTGAAATGAGTACACAGAAAGGCGCTGTGTCTCGAACCCGAGGCCAAAAATATCAGAACGCGACAGCCTTTAAGAATGATAAATACGGCGCGACCCCGCAAGTGAAGGTAAGATAGCCAAGTGGCTAAGTGTTAGCATGTAACGCTGTCAGCTGATGGATTTATTTGTTTATTTGTTCAGAAAGCCAACGCGAAGGTGCACGAGGGTGTGTGTCAGCGCTGTAAGGACATCCTGGAGTGGAAGGTCAAATACAGCAAGTACAAGTCTCTCACACAACCGCGCAAATGGTGAGACACGCGGGCTTTCGGCTTACAACACGTGTGTGTGTGTGTGTGTGTGTGGAGACTGAAGTTACTAAGGCAATAAAAGTTAGATTATTTCGGACGTGTTGGAGTTTACTTGTCGTTTCTGGCCGTACAGGAGTCATTCTACACGGCACGTGCATTTCCGCTGGCATAGCAGCAGCAGTACGTTACCATAGTTACCACACAGATGCTAGGGGTGGACGATTCTGGCTAAAATGTGAATCACGATTCTGTCGCACGATTTTTTTAACCAAAACACTTATTGCACTCGAGTTAAGAATCTAAGACGTTAAGATCTTAAAAATAATCATCTTTTAACATCAATATAAATAATAAAGGTTTCGTCTGGCACAGTGGTGTAGTGGTTATCACTGTTGCCTTGCACCTCCAGGGTCCGGGTTCGATTCCCATCTCTGTATGCATGGAGTTTCCCATGCTTAGTGGGTTTCCTCCGGGTACTCCGGTTTCCTCCCACAGTTCAAAGATGCAGGTTATGCTAATTGGCGTTCCCTTTGTGTGTGCCCTGTAATGGTTTTGCACCCTGTTCAGGGTGTACCCTGCCTCATGCCGTAAACCTTCTGACCCTGAATACAGAATAAAACGGTATAGACGATGAGTGAGAGTGAGAGGTTTTGTCTGTAGATTGGTCAGAACACGCTCTTTCAGTGATATCTTTAAGCTTTATACATTGAAGGACCAGAAACCACCAGTCTCATGGAAAAAAATAATAAAATTTGTCTCTCTGTATCTGTCACAGCATCACTTGAAGCATTCCTTTTTTTTTTTTTTTTTACAGTACTTTTACAGTATTTAGATATCTGCCTAGTTTGACCTGCACCATAAGTCATAATGAAATCAAATGTTGAGTTAACGTGATGTTATGAACAAGTATGTGCCGGCTACTTGCTCAATGTAAACAAACACCTGCACCAATAGAATGCAACACAATGCTGAAAGTGAAATGCATTCATTTCTGACGTGAAGACAGAGATTAGATTGCCTTGAGATGAAATGACGTAATAGAATGTTAAGGAGTTAATGTTTTGCTTTTCAGTGTGTGTGTGTGTGTGCCCGCTGTCATTGTGTTATTTATATATATATATATATATATATATATATATATATATATATTATATAACACTTGCTGTGGAGAATTTATTCTTTAATAAATCATAAGAAATAACAAATCCTGGTGTTTTGTGGCCCCCTAGTGTTAAGTGCCTGCAGAAGACAGTGAAGGATGCCTACTACATCATGTGTAGGCCGTGTGCACTCCAGCTGCAGCTTTGTGCTAAATGTGGGAAGAGCGAAGAGGTGGTGATTCCGTGAGTATCTCCGAGCTGTAGGCCTGTGTGAGCTCTGCAGAACTCATTGTACAAACAAAACAATAAAACACCTTCCAGAGGTAGAGCTGTAAACATAGTAGAAACCAGACAGTTAACTTGTGGGTCGTGTATGAAGTAAGTGTGTAATACAACAGGCGCTAGAAACATTTAGTTTAAGATCATTATTTCCTCATTACTATACAAGATGTACAATTCAAGACACGTGATTTTTTTTTTTAATTCCTACTTAATGGTTGTGGTGGTAATGAAATAAAATGAGGGGAAAAAAACCCTACAACATAGATTACAAAATTGTCTCTTTATAGACTCATCACTATTAATTTTAGACTTTAACATTAATGACGGTACATCGATAATGACAATAACAGTAATTATATTGCTAAATATAATGGTAATGATTTTAGCAGTTGATGATAAAAACAGCAGTGATTATACATCAATACACCAACATTAGCTATAACAGTATTTACTATACCAATACCAACTGTAATGCTTATGATCATGTGTCAACACTAAAGACTATACATTAACAGTAATGACTCTACATCACAACCAGCTTTTTCTGTAATGGTCATCCATTAACTGCAGTGACTATAAAAGCCATTTCTATACATTAACACCAAGAGTAACGATGTATTAGTGACCACAGTGACATTAATGACTTGTACATAAGTTATACCTGTAAGACTAATGACTACATATCAATCCTAATTATAACAGCAATGATTAAACTGTACATCAACTCAAGCTAAAACAGTAATGACTAGACATTAACAGCAATGAAAGCATATACATGAGCACAACCTAAATCAATAATATTTATTACTGCAACAGATGAAAGCAATTGATGACTGTATATTAGGAGTAACAACTATACCTTGAAATATTTAATTATTCATCTCTTGCTGTGTAGAAAAAAAAAGACCTGCTTTTATAAAAAAGAAAAGAAAAAGACAAAACACTTATCTCTCTTAATAATTATTTGGTTTTATTAGAAATGCATGTGTACTGTATATGCCTGTATGCAAGCGCCCTCTAGTGAAGAAAGTATATATTGCATTTATTAAAATTGGTTTAGCTTTCTATAAAATCCTGTCCTTGGCTTAATTAATTGTTAGTTAATTATGATCATGTCCTGTATGTTAAAGTTCAAGTAGATGCATGTCATCTCAGTGTCAGTGAGTGTAAAGCAGGACTATTTATTATACGCTAATAAGAAATCATAATTATTTTAACGCGTTATAACCTGTATTATAACATCATAACCTATTGCAGGCTGGACAAAAAGGAAGAAGAGGAAGTGGAAGAAGAAGAAGAGACGAAAAGAAACAGGAGGAGAAAAAAACAAGACAACAATGAAACAGACGACGAGGACGATTTGGATGATTTTGGGGAAATGGACAGCGATTGCGATTCTGAGGAGACAGAAAAATAAGCAGAAGTTGTGTCCGGTAGTGACGAACCTCAGTGTCATGAGCATGATGAGTGAAGAATAGGTCTGTGGAAAACTCAGCTGTGCAGAATGGATTTTTAAAAAACTGTGAAAGGATGAAGATTAAACGGTCTGGGGATTTAAACTTGCAACCTTCCACTGGGACGCTAATACAGAGCTACTTCCAGTAATTATTCTGTTTTATGTTAAATGTTACTAATTTCTTCTCAGTTGTGCATTGAATCACATGTCAGATCTTACAGGAAAAAGGTTCCAGTCATTTAAATACAGATTTTCTTGTATTTATCATTTGTACTACATTTTTCTTTGTAAATTTAAGTAAAAACAGTTTTTAAAATCATGACTTTAGAATTGATTTGCATTGTCTTACCATGCCGGCCAATTCATTAGGTACACCTTGTTAGTACAGACTTGGACACATTTTGCTTCCACAAAAGCCTTAATTTCTCATGCCATAGACGTCCACCACATCTCAAAGAGTACAGAGAACTCATTGTCATGTTCAGGAAACAATTATGAGATGATTTTAGCCTTTGACATGGCGCATTATCCTGTAGTGATTAAAGGATGGATTTTACGCCACCAGCAGCCTGGACCGTTAATGATGCTTTTAAGATAAAACGACTGTATAGATCCCCGAAGCAAGGTTGTAATTTCCACAGCAGCTAAATTACCCCATAAAATAAATATAATACTAAAAAACAAAGAACACAGAAATAGATGACCTATATATAAATTAATATTGAATTAGTAATAGGAAAAACTATAAAAAAAAATAAATAACATTAATACATACAAGAGTAAAATCATTGTGACTGATATTGTTTGTCAAATTGATGAGCTCAGGAATTGTAGCTTCAGTTTCCTGTTCTGAGCTGAAAGGAGCAGCACCAGGTGTGGTCTCCTGCTGCTGTGGCTCATCTGCCTCATGGTTGCTGTTTTCATGTGTTGTTCAGAGATGCTTTTCAGCATAGCTTAGTTCTAACGAGATGGTATTTGAGTTACTGTTGCATTTCTATCAGCTCGAACCTGTCTGGCCTTTTCTCCTCTGACCTCTGCCATCAACTGGGCATTGTCGCCCAGAGAACTGCCCTCAACGGATATTTTCTCTTTTTTTAGACCATCTCTGTAAACCCTTGAGGTGGTGTGTGCAAATCCCTGTAGATCAACAGTTTTGGAAATACTCAGACGACGCTACGTTCAAAGCGACAAATCACCTTTCCTCCCCATTCTGATGCTCAGTTTAAACCATTTCTACATGCATAAATCCATTTAGTTGATGCCACATGATTGGTTATTTAGATATTTGCGTTAACAAGCAGTTAAACGCCTGTACCTAATGAAGTGGCCGGTGAGTGCATATCTTGTAGAGTAAGGAGCTCAGTATTGCTTAAAAGTCCCAAAGAACATTTAGAGGTCAAATGTGGATGAGATTAAGTTAAACAATGGTGAATGTGATAATGTGGAGGGTGGTTTTGAGTTGAATGCGTAAATAGATTCCAGCTGAAAACTCAAAATCAAAACACTTGAATGCTTTTTTAAAAACAGTAAATAAAACCCATTAAGAGGCCAAAACTACATAAAAATGAATACAATATTTAATCACATTTGCACGCAAATAGAAAAAGGATGAAGAGCTCGTACTGCAATGGAAGTAGGATTTTCCTCATGACTCAGTGTGAGTGATTTTAGTGAGATCTATTTTAAGATGCCAGAGTGTTTGGGGAAACCCAGAATGAGCCATGTGACTTATTTGCACCTTCTTCTTATGCATTACTGCTGCACTAAATGGTTTCACATCCTCGTAGACTATGACAACCTGATCTATTAGCCATCATAGCGTCCGTAGCGGTGCTCATCATAAAGGAAACTGAGGCACCTGAACTTCGTGAACTAGAGCTTCATATATTGATGAAGACATCCTCCTCTTGGCTTCTTCCTTTATAAGGATAAGGAGGTTATAAGGATTCTCAAAAGCACGTGTTAACTGACACTGGCTTTTCCTTCCTCTAAACCTAGAATATGAGCTATGGTATTCACATGTGTGCTGTTGTAATGCTGTCCTGCTTATATGAATCGCTTATTGCATATTGATAAACCATAAAACCACTTTGGGCTGTAAAGGACATTCATTAGGAGTCTGGCTGTTGTAGCTCAGCCGCATCAACGTTCTCCAAACCTGTTGCTATTTGGTATTGCCGTATATCAGAACTGCTTTCCTGAGGTTTGAGGACACACGCACACACACACACACACACACACACACACACACACACACACACACACACACACACTACTTTGCAATGTTGACATTCTTGGATAATGTAAATGTCCCATATTTTTTTATTTTTTTTTACATAAAAACAGAGCTGCCCTAAAGTATACTCAAGCTGCAAAACCCCTCACATATAGCGTTTTATACTTAAATATCAGCTGTTTATTTCATTCCTTCTTCAAACGTACCGTTTTGATACACACGGGGAGTGAAGGCTGACTCGACTAGTGTAGATTAAATTGAGGAAAAGCTTAATGCTGGTTGTGATAGAAGGTAGTCAGAACACACGGTGTATCACTGTTTTGGTGGCAAAGGGAGGACCTACTTAATTAGGCAGGTGGTCATAATGTTATGGCTGATCAGTATCAGGTTTTTGATAGGTTTCTTAAAGGTGACGGGACTAGAAAAGAGGATTTAAACTGAAAGGAAGATGAGGGAGACCAAGAACAGAAGATGGCAGTAATGTAACATGCTTGATGCCAGCCACTAGTAAACACCAAGAAGAAGAAGGAAGAGCTGTATTCCATTCCACAGTGTACTTGATAGCGTGCTCCCTGTGAAGGGAATGTGGGTAAGGGATCTACCCTCGACAAAATTCCAGCATTCCAGCACAGACGTCACTTCCTCCGTCTGTTACCATGGTAACATGAGCACCTCAGATACCTGTGGTTGCTGCTGTGGGAATTTAACACTGTGGACATTAAATATTTAATATTTATTGCAACAGAAACTGATACAATTATAAAACATATATAACTGAAATGTGTATAACTTGTAAATAAACTATTTGACCAATTATATGTACAGAGAAATTAAAACTAGGATTATTATTATTATTATTATTATTATACAGATTACCTGCTATGTAATACCCAATGAGGATGGGTTTCCTGTTGTGTCTGGTTTCTCTCAAGGTTTCTTCCTGTTGCTATCTCAGGGGTGTTTTCTTACCCCCATCACCATCAGGAAAAATCTGATCATTTTGATTCATACACATTCACATTAAATACAAACTTACATAATTAGCTTTTGCTTTACTGTGTAATGCTGTTTTGTCACAATGGCAATTGTTAAAATCGCTATATAAATGCTACATTTTATTGCATCATATTAATATTATATCATCTTTGACATTCTTTTTCTGAACTTCACGTATTTTTGAGCTCCAGTGAGGTGCAAAGGGCCAGTGGGTAATTTTTAAACAAATTTTCTTCTGGTGGAGTGAAGACCCGTTGTTCCCTTGTTCCCTACGTCATTCACAGTTCCCTTTGAACCAAGCAGTTTTACTCCCTGCTGTTTGGAATGGAACTTGACATGTGTGAATACTCTCTCTCTCTCTCTGTCTCTCTCTCTCTCACTCTCACTTTCTCTCTCTCTCACACACACACACACACACAACACACAGGAGATTTATCTGAATTTCTCAGAATGACTAAAAAAAATGATTTTGCATAATAGATTTCATTTAAATTGTGCCTTTACACATCTGCTATTAGCGTATAATAATACAAGTGGAATTTTCCCACAGTAACTGATCAGCTCACTTCATTTCAAATATCATCATCAAGCTTTTACTGTAGTATGACTTTTGACAAGCCAAATAAACCCCAAGAGCCAATTAAAGATGACCTTTAAAAAAAGAACAATTTCTGTAACGCATAAATGAGTTTTAAAATTTTATTTTTTCTTATCTTTTTTTAAATAATTAAAAAAATAATAATTATTAATGAAATGTTAGCAAACTAGGCAAACCTAGTAAACCTCGTTACCCTTTAAATCAATTAGCCTGAAATGTTTCAGTGGATCTGAAAGCTTTTACTGCTTAACACATGTGATTGAAATCCTCAAAAACTAGAGAAAAATTACAAAAGTTTATTAATTATTGCAAACAGACTCATGCAGCAAAGCGTTGCAGCATGAAAAGGTTGATTTCTCTTTCCCAGTCGTACACAAAATTCTCTGCCAACATAATCTACAACCTGTACATAGGGTTCCTACATACAAGGGGTTGATTTATCTGTCTCAGAAGAGATGTCTACACCTTTTAATTCAGTGGTGACGACAATCAGTTTGTTTCTATTCCATCCTAGGCCTTGTCTTTCTACAATTTGGCAGTTCTACACAAAAGGGTGGTGGGCTTAAATCTCACCTCCATTCTGTGTGAGCGGAGTTTGTGTGCTCTTCCCATGATTTGTTTCCTCCCACAGCTTGTGCCCCGCGATGTGTTGGCACCCCATCCAGACTGTACCCTGCCTTTCGCCCAAGGCCCTTCTGTGTCCCTAAACAGGATAACTGCTTTTGTACTGATGGTAGTTTTTTTTTTTTGGGGTTATTTTTTGACAAAAAAAGTTTAAAAGGAATAAAAACATCTCCTGGTGTTTCTTTTACAAGAACAACAAAAAACCTGTCTTATTAAGATGTTACTGATGGCTACAAGGTGATGCTCTTAAAACACTGTTGATTTTTTTTTTTCGATTTGCTTTTAAAAAATTAGTACAGCTTCATCAGAATCTGGAACCAATTTTCATACCAATGAAACTTAAAAACTTAGTAATCTATTGCTAATCATGATGTAGCATGATGTAGTGGGTGGGGCAGGTCTATTTGGCTGTGTCGTGGAGATTTCCATGAGGGCACGGCCCAGGGGAGATTGTTGCTTGTGTGCAAACACACGAGTTTACTTTGCTGGTAAATTCTCATCACTGATTAGTCAGAGAATTGTAGCAGTATTAGAGAACAGTAGCTCCTGTTACAATTTAGCGGCATAGTATGTTGGATGCTGCACAATGTACAAAGCACAATATAGGACTAAAAGTAAAAGAAAATGTGTCTTTTGTGTATGCTCACAAAAAGTAATAATTATGATTTATTACTCTGAATCAGACACTTGTCCCCTGTTCCACAGCCCCCATCCTGCCACAACATCTGCTCCTGTTGTATGATGTCATCTAAAAAAAACTAATCTTTTCCATAATGTAGTAAAGTACTGTACAGTATGTCTGTAAGTAGAGCTAAAGATCTTTGCCCAAACCCGACGGGACCCGACAGGACCCGATGGGTGTGGTAGGGTTCAGGTTTTATCTCTATAATTTTACACGGGCTCGGGCTTGCGCGGTAAATGAGTGGGCATGTGATGCGTTTCGATTAGCATGAGTAAGATGTAAAGATGGAAGTTATGTTTTATTCCTGTGTTCCAAGTGGCCTATACATTAGTTATCAATACATTATGTTAAAACATGTATATATAACTCATTCTTGGCAAAAGCTGTGTGAGTGTGCACATTTAAATAAGGTCTGGCTTTTAAAAAGCTGTCAATCAAAATGTACTCGTCGGGCCGAATTCTATCGGGCCAAACTTTTAAGGCCCGATTAAAGCTCTATCTGTAAAGTCTGTAAGGAGAACTTCACCCTAATATCGATTATTTTCCATTAAAAGCATATTGTTTTATTACTAACTTTGGTTAGTTATTATAGGTATTATAGAGTTATTATAAAGTCTGTGTTGCACTCTGCAGAGTGTTTGCACTCTGCAACATGACATCATATTATAATATACTCCTTTTCCTTGCCAGCTATTTTGACAATAATGACTGTATGTCGAGTTATTTTCAGAGGACAGTAAATCTAAACTGCTAGACAAGCTGCACATCGACTACTCTAAAGTACTGTATATACAAGTTTCATTTCTATAGTATTGTCCCTTGAAAACATATAATAAAGTGGTTACTGAAATGTGAGGGCGTACTCACTCTTGTGAGATACTGTAACTTTAATGACGAGTTACGCTGTTCAATTTCATAACATACCATATTTAGCATTGAAGCGGTTTAATAAGCAGTGTTCAGCCACATCATTACTTTGTTCTGCTGTGTTTGGGTAATAGGCATGCATGATTTAATGCCGTATTTATTATACAAAAAAACATTCAGAGACGTCACCCGCTTTAAAGTTCCTTAAAAGACATTTTAAGCTGACATTATTGTCTTCATTATTATTTTGTGCCCTAAAGGTCCATGATAGAAGGACAATATAATGTAACACTTCAGCATTTCCCAGCTCAGCTTTACAACACATCTCCAGTTACAGCTAGAACTATGTAGTGTATTGTCTGGCGTGTCAGATGATGCCACTGTTATTCCAGCAGGGAAAATGTGGCCTTGTGTTCTGGGCTACAATGATGTTTTACAGTAGCTTCATGGAAAAAAGAATAAAGAGTTCCCATGAGAAAGAAATACCATGAATGTCAGGTGGCATGACCATTACAGACCATTGAGGATTTCTTATTCCGCAGTCCTCTCCGTGTTCATAATGGATAATCTTTTAAAGAAAAAAAATGAGTCAGGTTTTGAAAGAAAGTAAAAAATATAGCGATATGTAACATTTAAAAATATATATTCACAGAGTTCTGTGAGTGGAAACAACCTGTTGATGAGACAGCAGAGAGGAAAACAGCAAGCTTTTAGGAAGGAGACCGTAACCAGGATAATCATTCTTTACAGCCATGTTAGGCATAAAAGCGTCTCAGAATGCACAAAACTTTGAACCATGAGCTGGATAAACTACAAGAGCTGGAGTACACTCCTGTTAGCCCAGAATAGCATTCATCATAAGGCGATTGTGGGCACGAACTCACCCAGACTGGAGAGATGATTAGGAAAAAAAACACTTGGTGTTTTTTAGCTCAAAACCTGATGGTACCACTGGTGCGAACAAGAATACTCAACTGTCAATCACAGGGATACCAGCAAGGCATAAGCTCATGTTTGTAAAAGAGGGAGGATGAAAGTTAGCAATATCCTCTTAACGTGTGTTACATAAAACCGGTGATTGCAGCATGCAGCATGATGCAAACTGGAGGTGACTAGAAGAAGAAGAAGAAGAAGAAGAAGAAGAAGAAAATACACTATATGGACAAAAGTATTTCTCCAAAACCTGTTCATTATTGAATGCAGGTGTTTTAATCAGGACACCTTAACCTGAAGGGCAATCTTAATACCAAGACATTTTGGACAATGCTCTGCTTCCAACTTTGTGGCAACAGATTGGTAAAGGCCCTTTTCTATTCCAACCAGTGCACAAAGCGAGGACTATAAAGACATGGTTTGATAAGTTTGGTGTGGAAGAACTTGACTGGCCCACACAGAGCCTGTGGCCTTAACACCATCTAGCAGTTTTGGGATGAACTGGAACAAAGCCAGGCTTTCTCGTCCAACATCAGCTGCCACCTACATCTTCTTCTGATTATTTTTCTTATTATTACTCACTCGCTCATCGTCTATACCACTTTATCCTGTATACAAAGTTGCTGGGGGCCTGGAGCCTATCTCAGGAGACTTAGGGTAGGAGGCGGGGTACATCCTGGACAGGGTGCTAATCCATCGCAGGGCACACACACATAACCTCAATTACACATTGCATGTCTTTGGACTGTGGAAGGAGACCAGAGCACATGAAGGAAACCCTAGGAATTATTATTATTATTATTATTATTATTGTTATTATTATTATTATGATTATTACAGGAGTTTGAAGCATGCTGCAAACAGATATGAGTTCGAGTCTTCAATGGATCTTGTGCATCTTCCCTCAAAATGAAAGTGAAAATCCTAATCTATTTAACGAACAAAGTAACATCTCCACTGGTCCACCTGACTCCTCACCTCTCTTGATCCTACTCATTTGATCTATATATTTAATTTCCTCTGATCTCACTCATCTGCACCGCCTCTTCCTTCTTGACGGTTGAAGCGCGCGCCCAGGCTCCAGTCGTCATCGTCTCGCGCACGCTCACGCCCTGTATAGATATATAAAAAAAAAGAGGCAAGGGCACAGCGCGTGCGACGTTTTCAACTATTCAACTCTCTGTCTCTCTGTCTCCCTCTGCACGTGTGTTCGCGATGAGCAGCGACGGCAGGATCACGAGCGTTCACCGGGGCACGTTTGCGCACTCCACCCGGGACTCGGAGCTGCGCGTGCTCAAAGACTACGTGCTGGGAGTGAACGAGCACGGCAAGGTGAGTCAGCGAGGACTGAATAAAGCACACCGCGACACACCGCGACACACACCGGCACCCGGACGAGAGAGATACGCGCGGGGAGAGAGATACACGTCAGCGGCTTTGATTCTGTTCAGCCGGAATTGAATCTATTATTTCTAACCTGTAGTTCAGTGTGTGTGGAGTCTTAAACATGGTGTGTGTGGAGTCTTAAACATGGTGTTAATTAGTAATTGTACATACAGTACCAGTCAAAGATTTAGACACACGCCTTGTAATTCAATCTTCTGCCCTCTACAACAACACTGGACTCCTTATTTTATTTTTAACAAAAGCCATGAATCAACCCAAATTGAATTACATAATTAAGTAACAACAACAAAAACAGTGAGCTGTTGCTTTAAGACACAAAGTTCATCTGTTCTGGAGCAGCTTTCACAAGAACAGTATTGTCAGTAGTGCATTTGCAGAAGCTCTCAAGCACCATGGTGAAACTGGCTCTTATTCAACATGAGGAGAAGTTCATGTAGAGTTACTCAGAAAACACTAAATATCTAACAGCACTTTGGATTAGAGCCGTTATAAAGGTTTAACAGCATAAGTAGCAGATACAGCTCAATATCAACTGTTTAAAGCAGATTATGGCATACTTCAGATGACTTTGGCTCTGTTTTACAATAGAGAAAAAAGTAAAAATAAAATAAAATCAGGAAATAGAACATGTGTCCAATTTTTTTTCAACTTTTATTATGAAAGCCCTTAAGGCGTGTAAATGAACTGAATGAACTTAATGTGAACTTGATAGTGTTTAACACTGCTCACTGCTGCTCAATCCTGCTGAGTATTAATATAAAGAAAGAACACTAAATGAATGAATGAATCTCGGAGGTGAGTTGATTTTTATACTGCCACACGGACACACTGAGCAGTATCGAGCAGTTTTATACAGTGTTCAAGTTATGAACACTCACTCTGAGCTCAGTATGTTTCAATACTGCTTGATTTTGATTTATTTGAATGAAAAATTGAAAAATGATAAGTGGAAATTTTCATCACAAACTAGGCAGTATGATGATTTACATTTTAACTAACTGTCCGGACATGACTAAGCAAAAAAGGAAGGAGAAAAAGGTCACGTGGGCTAAGAAAAAGGGCAGATTTATAAGACCACCTTTATGTGAATGGAATGAAATGGATTTATCATCGTTTTTTTTTTTCAGGATAACCTAGACAATGTGAAGAAGTGAATTTTATTTCGTTTTAACCAACTACACAAACATTACTCTGGTTCATAATAAGTCATACACGCGGGGACATGGCACAGATTCATACATGGTATTATGGTTGTTACAGTTACTGTACGTAACTGTGTGCATCTACAGAGCATGCGCGGCCGCCACTGCTCCCGCCTTTATATCTGGTATCCGCTGGGTTGTAGCGCCTGTCAGTCCACCGCTCGCGCTCTCTCTCTCCCTCTCTCTCTCTGTAGAGGATCGGGGATGCGAGAGGGAACTGTCCGCTAGAGATGTCTCTAATCTCCCCGACAGAAGTTTAAACCGTGTGCAAACACACATTCTTGTGTCAGTATAAACGGGCAACCCGCCAAAATATACTGTGTGTGTGCGGGAACACATGACTCAAGCTTGAGCAGAAATGACTGTAAAGAAAAGGGATTTCCGGAGTCTTTCATTAGAGAAGCTCAGAGTCTCTGTGTGTTAGAACTTTTATAACACGTTGTTCTGCTTGGAAAAAGCTCCATGCAGTGTGTGACCTGACCGAGAACATTTTGTTCAAGGTCCCCGTCTCCTCCTCCCCAGTATTCACAACACATGATCTCCCTTAAAAACCCCAAGCAGTAAAGATCTCTCTTTTTTTAAACCAATATCTAGTATACATGTGTGTTAATGGGGAGGCTTCAGATATCAAACTGTGCATTTGAGTTTTCTGATATGTCAGATTTCAAATTATCATCACTTTTATAACATGCTAATGTTACTACTACCGGAATATAGGAATAATGTTGCAAAAATGTCGACCTCTCAAAATTAAGATATTTTCATCTTTTTTTGGGTTATAGAAACAACTAAAAACAACCACAAAACACATGATCATGTGTATCTGTGCTATTTGAATACATGTCACGTTTGTATAGTATAGGCTAAATTGAAATAAAGTTCAGTTTATCAGATTGCTCAGGTTTCACCTAAAAATGGGATATGTCACTTTATATACAGTCCTGAGCCTGATAAATGTTTATTAAAAAAATAAGGGAAAAAATAGTGAAAATGTTCTTGGGTTTAATAGCTACAACCGCCCATTACCGCTTATCATCATACACATTCTGTTTTTATCGCACTGATATGATCATGTGCTTTCATTCATTTCATTCTCTCCTTTTTTTCTGTTTTAACATGCTGGTGCACCTAATGTACAGTTTATTAACTTCTCTCCTGTAAATACAATCATTATGTACATGGACATGGAAACAGCATGTTCTTATTATCTTAAACCATTTTTACCTCATTGTTGTTGGTCTTGCAACTTAATATTACACACTGTACACCCGAATGAGTTGTCAAAACTCAAAAAATGTAAGGTAATCAGTGAGTTTTTAGTTTGTTGTACTCATTCATATTAATTGTTCTTTACTTGCATTATTAAGTAGCCTAACCAATACTATTTAATAGCAATTATAATTGTTTTTAGTTGTTGCAAATCAAATGCTGTTGGTCTTTCGGCTGCTCCCGGCAATCGGTCGTTCTACATTGTAAAAATGCTGAAGGCGTCCAAAATATACAAAATAGTTGATATTGAGATGTATCTGCTAGTTATTATTATACTATGTAAATCCCTTATAATGCCTCTAATCTGAGGTGCTGTTTGTTAACTGGTGATTTCTGAGGATACATGAACTCTAAATTAACTTCTCCTCCACAGCAGAAGTTTTGCTCTCGCTTTCCTTTGATGATCTTTTTGAGAGCCATATTTCGATATGTATTATAGTTTTGAACTGCCTGGGATTTTTCTAGAATGTGGAAAAACAAACTTTGAACTGGTACTGTATATACATCTGCACAGATCATGTGTTTACTTTTAGCCAGAGTGCAGCGTTCATAATGATAAACATGAAATGGATTTTCTTCAGTAACTTCCTTATGGTTTGAAGTAAGGTGAAAGGATAAATACAGGAATAAAAACTGAACAATAACCTTTTATCTAGCTGTTACTATTATGCAGTGCCTACTAGATAAAGAAGCTACTTTAGATTTGATAAGGTAATGTTACAAATGTTTTAACATGAGAGAATTGTACACTAAGAGTAGGCAGGTGAACTTTGGCAGACAAAACACACAAATGTGCAGAAAAAATAGGGAAAATACAGTTTAATGTTTAGAACATTAAAGGCTATTGATCCATAACGGTCAGTTGCTCAACGAAGCAAAGGAAAGCTCAGGAAAGATTGCTTAGTAAAATACTGAACAAAATGCCAGTAAATCACACGGTTACTTGCTTAATTTAATGCTGCAAGGTTGCTTAAGTGAGCTGCTGGTAAACCACCAGGTTGATTACGCAACCGAGTATGTGCAAGCCTATAGGACAGACTAGTCTGAATCCACATACAGTAGGTGACAGGTGAAGTAGGCCAGTAGCAGGACTTTCAGCCATAGAATAAGCTGGAGAAACTTTAGAATTATCAGTAGGACTTGTGTGCCTTGAGCCTCAGGTTAGGAGGAGCAGTTAAGTCTGTAGATGGATGGAGTAGATGGGGCTCCCTAATGGACTGCCCTAAAGTACGTTCGAAAGGCAGGATGAACACAGGCTCAGTCTGCACAGAGACACTTAATGTTTTGCTTTCAGAGTGAATGAGGGATAGTATGATGTAACCCTCAGAAAATCTGAAAGTGATGAGCATATTTGGGAAAATCTTGAGCATCTCGCAGACATACAGGTCTGGGGGGAGAAGCAGCATGTTTGGCTGAAAAAATAGTGAGGAAAGAGAGAATTGTCAGTCTTAAAAAAAAAAAACCCTCTGAAGCAATTGGAAAAAAAAAAAAATCAAAAGGGCAAGTGTAAAAATACAAGCGGAAATGTACAGAGGCTGGGCGAAGAGGAGAAAAGCAGTGAAAGCTAATTTGGGGAAACCCGCGTGTGTGTGAGTGTGTGTCAGGTCATATCAGGACCAAAACTGTCAGAGAATTAATTGTATTTAAAGAAAGATAAAATGAAAAATTATATGAAAATATATAATATATTTAGTTATAGCCATAACGTTGAGGGAGGATAATAATCAAAGAAGGTAAGAAAAGAAATAGAAGATGGGAAAGGGCACAACAATTAGTCAAATATGAGCTGCAGATTATAGGTACAATGATTTTATTATGTAATTAAAGAGAAGGTGATGATTACATCATTTATCACAATACAAAAAAAAATAACCTACAAAGAATATAATAATTTTGTAATAAAGAAAATGTAAATACTTACAGATGGCATATGAAGGAAAAGTTCCAGTAATCAGGAAAACCGATGATGAGATGGGAAAACAAACAAACAAACAAAAACACCCGATGCTTGGGCCTGGCGATAAAAAAAAAAGAAAAGTATAAAAGGGAGGACTCTAAGGATTTATCACCACGAAGATGTTTTCATACCACCATGTGTGTGTCTAGACGTGTCTCAACCTAATTGTGCTAATTATATTCTAGTAAGCTAATAATTACTGTCAGTAATTATTTTCAAATGCTGTTTTCTTCCAGATTGTCTTTTTTGAGGAAGGCAAGAATGTGGAAAGCCTTCGCGAGAAGTGGGGCTTCAAACCCTCAGATGTTAAACAGCTTGAGACTCAGTACGTAACTTCTTCTTCTTAAGAAGAACTTTCAACTTATTGTTAAGATTATGCTTTTAAGTGTTGTATGGTTTAGGATCAGTCTGTTTAATCTCATTGAGCAGAATCTATACAGAAGGACAAACTGATATTCAGGATCTCGATGATGATGTGATAGATGATGTTCATACTCCTCTGCAGTGAGTTTTTCATGCCGGGAATGGTGGACACACACATTCATGCTCCGCAGTACGCCTTCTTGGGTACGTGCCTGGATTTGCCACTTTTAGACTGGCTTAACAAATACACTTTCCCCGTGGAGTCGAAGTATAAGGATCTGCAGTTTGCCAAGGAGGTCTACACCAAAGTTGTGGTGAGTCCCAAAAGCATGATTAATTAAATCAGGAATAAATTTTTTTTTCTTTATCTTAAGTTACTTTATTTAAAAAAAGCATTTTGGCATGTTACTGACAAACCTCAAAACCACTTTCCACTGTCACTGACTAAGCATCAACTGTACTGTAAGTGCTGAGAGAAAAAGAAGAACAAATGTAAAGTTAACCTTGCTTTACATATTTACCCATTTGTGCTTGTGTGTACTCAACTCTCAACACAACACTCTTGTGACTAGCCTTTTTTTATTTTCTCACTCATTACAGAAAAGAACTCTGTGCAGTGGCACCACAACTGCATGCTATTTTGCTACAATACACACTGAGGCCTCACTGCTGCTTGGGCAAATTGCAAGTAGGTTCACTGTACACACACACACACACACGCACACACACACACACCACACACACACACACACACACACACACACACACACACACACACACACACACACACACATATTAGGACCTTTTAAACTTTGGAGTTTGGCTGTTAAGTAAGAGTATACAGCCATGTTTTGATTATTGTGCAAGACAACACGATGTTTATGAACAAAACAACCAGAGGTTGCTATTAAACTCAACACATGGTTTGAACCTCACACACTACTTATCACTAACACTAGTTTACTAACTTTAAAATACTTTTATCAAGCTGGATGCATAATATTTGTTAATCATCATACAGGAATAAAAAAAAAAATTAAAATTTGGTAATTTTAGAAAAAATAATTGTGTGTAAATACTGAAACGAACCCTCAACTGATTTGACTTAAAACTTCTAATTTTTGAAGAGTTACAGTACTCACACTCTTATGTACAGTATATGGATTGAACTGTAAAGTTTAAACATCTTGTTTATTTTAGTAAACACAGCGCATACAATCCCTAGTGTGCTGCGTGACTCACTAAGAAACCCTCCTGGTTTTTCCAACACGGCATCCAGGACAAACTATCAGTGTGGGAAAAATTCTGCCCGAGAGTTATTTTATGATATCAGCTGTAAAAAAAAAAATAATGTTGAAGATTTACTGTCAGCTCCAACAACAAACAAACAAGATGTGGCTAAAAAGTGGCTAAAATTAAAATTTTGGATCTGAAACAAACTGTAATCTAACGCCTTTTTTTTTTTTCTCGTCCTGCAGATGACTTCGGGCAGAGGGCTTTTATAGGGAAGGTGTGCATGGACCAGAACAATATGTTGGAAAGCTATAAAGAATCGACTGAGGAATGCAAAAAAGAGACTGAGCGGTAAGTGTTAGTCAGAGGATGAAGGGCATAGTAAATCAGTACTAAGACCTTTATATACAATACCATTTAAAAGTTTGGACACACCTTTTAATTTCATGGTCTTTGTTAATTTTTATTTCTTTCAACGCTGTAAAACAATGCTGAAAGCGTCCAAAATATGCAATAATCTCCTTTAAACAGTTAGGCCTTGTTCACACAGGCGTAAAACGTTTGGATAAACGACCTTGCTCTGAACGTCCTAGACGTTTATGTTGCATTTTGTAGTGGCGATTGATTGACTTCTACACCGGCGTTCGTTTGTCTCTGTCTAACGTCAGCCTGCAGCCCAAATTGTAGTTTGTGTGTTAACCTGTGGGGGCAGTGTGTCGGGAACTGGATATGAAAGCCCGCCGCTACCGGGTTCACTCTCTGACTGCACAACGTCGGATTAAAGGAAGTTTTTTGTGGTACATGAAGAAAGTTTTTCAACAATTAATTATTTTTTTTATTTTGCCCTTTTCCGCAATTCCCTATGTATAGCATGTAGGATCATGGGATATATCCGGTCCTCCGAAGCGTAAAATGAACGTGAAGAAAACGCACTAGAAGCAGTTTCCTTGCGTTCGTTGGGATTTGAACGCCAAGAAAAAGCTGCATGCAACGTTTTCTTGATGCCGTATAAACGCGCAGCCGGACAAACGCACGTCACCAAAGCCCGTGTGAACACTCTCATTGACTCCTATGTGTAGAAAACACTCGCTGCTTGATCCGCGCTCACCGGAATCTACGAACGCAAAAAAAACCACTCTATTTTAACACCCGTGTGAACAAGGCCTAAATGTTGAGATGTGTCTGCTACCCATGCTCTGTAAAGTCCTTTTGTGTAATTTCATAGATTTTAAATCTCTTTTAAAATCAGTATTGTTCTGTATTGTAGAAACTTAATCACTAAACAAAAACATTGAATTAGAAGTTAGGTCCAAAAAGTAAGGTATGTCCCACCAAGAACGGGGAGAACATGCAAACTTCATGTACACAGACCCTGAGGTGGAAATCGAACCCGACCCCTGGAGATGCGTCCCGACAGTGCTAACAGTTTAAAGCCGAACGTGCTGCCAACATACAGACATATTCAATTATAAATTTAATTGACTATACAGTTCACTGTTTGCAAAAGAATATACAGGTATAGATCACTAATCTGAGTTAGCTTTCTAGCACTTTGCTAATAAAACCGAATATCCATTATCCCAATTTGTCTGTCGAACATGCTGGCTGTTTTTTTTTTTTTTTTTTTCCTTATTAAGGAGTGCTGAGTTATGTTTTACATTTCTATAAGTCTGTGCCACCGAATTAATATAGAAAATCCCTTCGTGCTAGTTAAAGCTAGACTCAAATGTCATGTACCGAATGGTAAGAATTTGAATAGGCGTACTGTTACACCCCTAATGATATATTGTGTAGAGGCCATTATTCAGAACTAATCTCTGAATTCTGGCAATGTCATGTAAAGGTGGAAAGAAACGTTAATAAATTTTAGAGCATTTCATCTGAATGTAAAGGTAAAACGTGAGAGGAATTTGTGATTGTAGAAGTATGTATTTATTGTCTTTAAAGTCAGGTTTCATAATGGCCAAAACAGTACACTTAATGGCTAATGATAAGATATCTTAGCTGTAACATGACTACCAGATGATTATGAATACCTTTAAATTCCATTTCTGTTTGTTTGTCTGTTTATTTACCAGTTTTATCAAGGAAATACAGGATAAAAAGGTAAAGTGCTGCATTCCTCTTACAAAGCAATACACACACAGAAATTGCAACATAATTGAGATATAATGAGTAATAAAGCAATCCATAAGAAATTAGTCACAGTAATCAGCTGTCAATGACCTGCGTCCTGCTTCTCACATGTAATAAAAAAAAACTCTTTAGTTTTTTTTTTAGTGCCTCTAATGGCACATTGACTTAGCAAACAACTGTGATATATTGAGGGACATGGCATAGTCTTAAGTCATGTGACATGTATATTAAATGTATGTTACGTAATATTCAGACTTTATAACAGGTTGCAGTATATCTATGCAACTTTAAACTGTGTATCTGCCCACATACATACTGTATGTTTAGGAAATACAGTAATACAGGTAACAAATCTGGGGATCTGTGAAAGTAATTGATTTTTAAAAAATGGTAGCTCTGGTAATGTAATAATAACTGCAGTTAATCATTTAATCTTTAACTAAAAATGAAATTTTGTTCACACTGGAGAAAACCTCCCCCTCCAAGACACACAAGAATGCACAAGTGTGCCCACGTCTCTACTGTGGCAACCATCCTACACTGCTGTGCAGAGCGTATACATTCTGAGTGGGCCCGGTCGCACAGTGACTGATAACTTTGAAAGAGTGTTCTTCATAAAGCATGAGCTTTGGGCAAACATTCTTTTTAGCGGGCTGTGTTTTTATAAGAATGATAATCTGCATTTAGATCTATGAGAAAGACAATTGAGGTATGAAAAATCTGATGTCATTACATAGAGGGATGCACAAAATAGCGAAATAGCATCATATCAGGACTCGAAAATGTAGTTTCAGTTAAGCAAGTCAGTGTAGTATGTACTTTGTATAAACTATCCAAATTCAATAATGCATACTTTGTGTGTGTGTTTATGGTTTCAGTTTGCTCATGTGAAACCCATAGTGACTCCGCGTTTTGCCCTATCGTGTTCCTCTGCCCTGCTTAGCAGCCTGGGAGAAATTGCCAAGAAAAATGATCTCCACATTCAGGTAAGCCTCTTAAAAACCATTAATATGGGTTTACCACAAAATACTTTCACATGGTATACAGTAGCTATGGCTGGCATGCCCAAAGCATGTCCCAGACCCCATAACACTAAAAATGATTTCTCATTATTATTTCTCATACATTAATTCAGTATAATTTACGTCACCTTCAATGGCGTTACTGCATGACCCACAATGTTATTTGCCTACCTGCTGATAGTGGTACTAGTAAGATTCAGCCCTTGATCCAGCTTTAATGCTAATACTACCACATTCATCTAATAGATTGCAAACTAGTAGAGTCTGAAGAGACACAGAAACAAGGAGGGTACTGTGCATTCAGTACACTACGCATACTACACACAGGTCTGATGTCTTGGGGCCTTTTATAGGGTAGCAGCGGATGAAGGACCATAAGTGGAAATAAGCTGGCAGACGTTTTACGGCCTTGCCCAGCATTCTCTTGCCAAGGTGCTGGTTGAATATGTGAATGGTCTCTTTGTTTTCATTTTTTCCCAGCGGAAAACTGTGCACTGGCTCTAGGCCCACAGTGACAGGAACGTTCTCAGCTCTAGGCTGCGATGAAGGGAAAGTCTATCAGCATTACTGTCCTGTGCCACTGATTGGTGAAGGTCTGTGAAGGTGATTTCCCGCAGCAAGTGGAACCAGCAGATTATGCAGTAGTTGGTATCTTTCGCTCACGTAATCCATTGCAGAAGAGCATGGTCAGTGACCAGAGTGCGAAAGCCTCCCACTCAAGTGTTGCATGTCATTGCTCTGCTGGAATAAATTTCCTGCTTGCACACAAGACAAGGTGTTCCGTATCACTGAATGCCACACTTTGCATGCGTCGGTGTGCACCCTGAAAGGGTGTTTGTCAGAGTGCACCCAGAAAGTCTTCACCTCTGCTTCAAGGCCCAGCCAGAGGAAGGAGTCTTAAATCTTTTCCACTAAGTTCCCTAGAAGTTGAATATGTGAGAGGTTTTACTGCGTCTATCTGACTCTGAAGCACTATAAGGAGAATCTTGTGTGAGGTTAAAGACGGTGGGAGGTTGAGCTGGTACAGTGGCATTCAGAAAATAAGATGCCAGACATTCCACAGACCAGCGGTACATGCTCTTCCAACACACTGGCTGCAGTGCTGACTGCTCTCTGATAATCACATATCATCACATAGCAAAACTAGTCAAAACTGATTTTATTTGGGGTTTATTTAAGTTCAAATGTTAACATTGATGTTTGCAATTTAAGTACCTGAGAACATTAAGTTTATAAGCTTTGCACACTACAAACAGGTATGTAGCTAATGGAAATGGAAAGGCTTTTTATACTTAGTTACTTACATAGGAACCTTGTTGGCAACCAAGTTGTTGGTGATGGACAGGATGACAGATGAGGTTAGACAGGAGTCTCCATGGACTATGATGTTTGCAGATGACATTGTGCTTTGTAGCGAGAGCAGAAAACAGGTGGAGAAAAATTTGGAGAGGTGGAGGTATGCTCTGGAAAGCAGAGGAATGAAGGTTAGCCACAGTAAGACGGAATACATGTGTGTGAATGAGAGGAACCCAAGAGGAACGATGAGGATACAGGGAGCCGGGGTAAAGAAGGTGCAGGACTTTAAGTACTTAGGGTCAACAGTCCAGAGCAACGGAGAGTGTGGAAAGGAGGTGAAGAGGTGGGTACAGGCAGGTTGGAATGGGTGGAGAAAAGTGTCAGGTGTTTTTTTTTTTTTTTTTGATGACCATCAAAATATTATCCACCACAATTAAAAGTCAAGTCTACTTGTAAACCATTTTACCTCCTGGGTGTGTAGACTGGATATACAGTGAGGTCAATAAGTATTTGATTACCCTGTGATTTAGCAAGTTCTTTTACTTAGAAATCATGGAGGGGTCTACAATTATTCTGAATATATCTTAAAAATGCAATTCCGGAAAAATCCGGAAATCACATTCTATGATTTTTTTTACCATTTATTTGTGAATTACTGTGTTAAATAAGTATTTGATCACTTGCTTATCAGCCAGATTTCTGACCCTCAAAGACCTGTTATTTTGCTTTTAAATAGTCCATATGCTTCTTACAGAGCTACTCCTTGGTTTTCCTGGCTGTGTGCTTTGAGTCATTGTCATGTTGGAAGACCCAGCCATGACCCATTTTTAATGCTCTGACTGAGGGAAGGAGGTTTTTGTCCAATATGTCACAATACATGGCTCTGTTCATCCTTTCCTTAATACAGTGCAGTCGTCCTGTCCCCTGTGCAGAAAAACACCCCCAGAGCATGATGCTTCCAGCCTACTTTGGCAAAGTTCTACTTTGGTCTCATCTGACCACAGGACTTTCTCCCATGACTCCTCTGGATCATCCAGATGGTCCCTGGCAAACTTCAGACGGGCCTGGACATGGGCTGACTTAAGCAGGGGAAGCTTACGTGCGATGCAAGATTTTAAACCATGACGTCTTAGTGTATTACTGATAGTAGTCTTGGAAACGATGGTAGTTCTGGGCTAATTCTTCACCATTCTTAGCATCATTAATACTCCATGTATCTACTCAGATTTTGGCTGATTGTGGGGTGCACAGGTGTCTTTTTGACAGCTAATGACCTAAAACAGGTGATACTAATTACTAATACTACTAATTTAGAATCATGAGCAGAGTGTTGCTGGACTATTTAAAAGCAAAATAACAGGTCTTTGAGGGTCAGAAGTCTGGCTGATAAGCAAGTGATCAAATACTTATTTGACACAGTAATTCACAAATAAATTGTTAAAAAAAATCATAGAATGTGATTTCTGGATTTTTCTTTTTAGATTCTGTATCTCACAGTGCAAATGCACCTATGCTGAAAATTGTAAAACCCCTCCATGTAAGATTACTCATCTAAGTAAGAGAACTTACAAAATCACAGGGTGATCAAATACTTATTGACCTTACTGTATATTATTCTGAATGATTTCACACATAACAGAAGAATGAAATAAGCCTGTGCAATTATAAAATACAGTATACATTTACAATATTATGAATGAATTGTGGGTTATTCATTTCCTAATGTCATTGATTTTACTTATAATTTTTTTATTGTATTTGCAGTATAAAGTTAAATTGCAAAATTATACAATTTCTCTCGCAAGGATTTCACTAAATTGATTCTCTAAAATACAAAACAAAGTGATATTTGTTCAATATTGAATATGTCTTTTAGTTTCCAATTACGGAGCAGCAACCCTCCTGTGAAATGTAGTTTTGTTAAAATACAAAGTGAAATTTCAAGCACCCAAATACAGTAAGACTTCTTCTCTTACAGTAGGCGTATATTTACTTTGTTACTGTCCACCACCGATATCATATTTGTATTGTAGTCCAAAAAAGGTTCAGCTATTGTGACTGTGTACAGTATTTTCTTTCCCACATATTGAATCTAGAAGACAGTAGAGTCTGTTTTTTGATGGATAGCAGGTTGCCAAGTCATTCATTCCTTTTTGGTGTGCTGCCATTTTATTATTCTGGACACTTGGCTTACCCACCTTAATTTTTAACTGATATACTGACACAAATCAAGACATTGAGTCATTGTGCCATTATTTATAGAAATTCTCGATGCCACAATACACTTTAATGTTTGTAGAAAATACTGGGTAGTAGATCATGCTGGGGAACAAGCATATGTACCATGACCCAGTTTGGCCATTCTTCTCTAATTTCTGTCATAAACAAACTGTTCCTGCAGACAGAACTGTCCCTCCCTGGATGTTGTTTTATCTTTCTCACTATGAATTCTAGATAATGCTGGGGTGATCAGGACAAGTTATTGGACTTTTTACTCAGTTATTGGTCACGTTGGTTTCTGCATTTAATCTGTGTTTTTGGTGCAGAATGATTTTTGGGAGGTGAAAAACGATTCGGATTGAAATGGTTTTTGCATTTCCAGAGCCACATCAGCGAAAACAAAACGGAGGTGGAGGTTGTGGAAAGTCTCTTTCCAGGAAGCTCATACACAGACGTCTACAAGGAGCATGGCCTGCTTACAAACAAGGTGAGAACTGTATTTTTATTTATATTTGAACAATCTCTGTAAATATATGGGATGCTACATTTCTTCCAAATGTTTATCCGTGTTGCTGTCACATCCAAGCTTTCGGTCCTGTGTCTGTTTTTACACTGTGTGTAGGCCAATGATGAGTGTGGCTTTAGATCTTCTTTAGTGGTCCTTCTGTCAGTCTTGGCCTACCTCTTGGGTGGGCCATTAGTGCGGGATCACAGCGCTCTCTTGTGGTGAGCAAGTACTCAGTCCTTGGGCTCTGATTAGCTCAGTGACTGGCAACTGACATGGCCTGTGGAGTACTTTGATTGTTTTGTGCCCCCTATAGCTGATGCTAAGTATTGATCACCAGCACTGCGGGTCAAAGGCAACTAGTATTCTCATTGATAAGTTGCTTCTGTCAAAGCTGCAGATCAACAATGTAAAGTTAGGCATGATACAATCTTCTGTCAAGTCACTTTCCAAAGCATTCATTAGCTTTGGTTGTGTGGGTTACAGTGACATATTAACAACGGCCATAATTACTGAGAGCACAAGGCTAAGTTTATTAGGCATTAGCACTTGGTTTGCAAATTAATTATCTGATAAGGACATTATAGTTTGCACTTTTTATTTGGAAGTGTGGAAACACTGATCCTGGTCAGGTTGGTGGCTCCAGAGCCTGTGATGAAACTCTAAATGAGAGTTCCTTCAAAGACACATCACACAGGACAATTTAGAGGGAACTGGTGGCTCAGTGGTAGGTGTTTCGCTTGCCATGTCGATTCTGAGCCAGTGCCCAAACCTCAACCACTGGACTCTCCCAAGGGTTGCGTCAGAAAGAACATCCGGCATAAAACATATGCCAAGACTAGATGGTCTGCTGTGGTGACCCCTTGCCAGGAGCAGCCGAAAGACCAACAACAACAGTTAGGAGTATTAGGATGCCAGTATTGGGAGGTAGAAAAAAATAGAGAGCGTGAAGAAATCCAGGCAGACACACAAGAAATGTGAAACTGCTCAAACAATAACCCAAGCTCAGTTTTGAACTCTATGCTGTTCATATGACAGACGTTCGCATCTGAGTGTTACCAACAATGATGGAAAAATGCAAATATTCCTTGAAATCAGCTTTTCTCACTTTATCCATGTGCAAATAAAAATATTACTAAGATAAGAAAGAAATTTGGAAATTTATAGATAAAAATGTAACAATTTGGTGGAGATGATGGTGATGATAAACATTACAGTAATGATTGACAGACGGTGATGGCTCATGCGTGCCACCTGACAGAAAGTGAGCTGAAGACCTTCCATGAAAGCGGAGCAGGAATCGCTCACTGCCCCAACAGTAACGTCACGTAAGTAATGTTGACTAAAGACATTAAAAATCATAACAATACAGTTTTTATGTTGTCAAACATTTCATGTTTTACATCAGTTAGAGAATCCAATTTATTTCCATATTTTCAATCAATTAAAAAAACTGAGATTTAAGCTTAAACTATATCAGATTTTCAGTGGGTAAAAGGGTATACTCTTTTTTGGTACTCAGGAACACAGAACCTGGATGAGGAACATTTTTTTTCCATTCTTCACAAAATTGCTTTCACTCTTGGTACACTTTTTCAGTTTTGTTAAAAATAAATGTTCATAATATTGGTTTATTATTATGTATTAGGTTTCCCACCGCAAAAAAATTCTTATTATATTAGTAGCTGAAATATCTCTGATTTCTTTAAATAAGATTACAACAAACCACATTTAAAATTGAATTTATTGTTTAGATAGATGCTTGTGGTATTTTTAGTTGTTCAAGAGAAGCTCAGAAAAAATGGACTCGTGGAAGACAAATTGTCTTTTCTTTTTTTCTAAAGTGAATGGCATGGACTTTCAAATATTATCCAGAGTAAAAAAGAGACTTAAACTGGCAAATCAGAAGCTTCTAAAATCAACTGGATCAATTTATGGAACTTCTCAGACAGTTTACAGAGACAGTCAACTTAGTGTATGTTCAAGTTGTACCCACTGGAATTTCAATGTAATGATTTAAAGCTTTCTTTTTTAGTTTCTTTTAAATTTACATTTGAAATAGCCTAGCCTATATGTTGTACATTGCTTTATGACAAGAATTTAGATTCAGGAGAATTGCTGAAATTTTTTGATGCATTCATCATTAGTTGTGATTTCTCTCTCTCTCTCTCTGCAGCTTGATTAGTGGCATTCTTAATGTTAAGAAGGTTCAAAAGTACAATGTCAAATTGGGCTTGGGCACAGGTAAGTTCTGACAGTTTTGCTAGCAATTGTTTATAGTAACAGTTTAGAAATATTTAGATCAAAATTAGATCAAAAATGCGATCTAAAGTCTATCTCCAGGAAAAAAAAATAAGTGTGGTGGAATATAGATATGTTTTAATATGGAAATAGAAATGAATCTGAAATTAGTATTAAACATAAACTTTCCTGCCACAAAGCTCACAAAGCTCCTTCCATATGAGAAAATAATGGTACTATAATCTTTAAAACGCTCCTTCACTGCAGATGTCGCGGGTGGCTATTCCTCATCCATGCTGGATTCTCTTCGCCGCACTGTGGACTCATCTAAAGTTTTGTGCATACAGGGTGCTGAGACTCAGCCCCTCACCTATAAGGAAGCCTTCCGCTTGGCTACATTGGGAGGCAGTGAAGGTACAAAAGTCTCTTAAATGAATTGAACTCCAGTGAGGAAGTCGTGTAAAGCGAACAAGCAGTTTAACCACTGGAACTGCAGTTTGCAATTTGCTAAATCTGTAATGAATGTTTAAATTTGTAAGCACAGAATTTTACATCAGATATAATTTTCCAAGTGTAAATGCTGAATCTTTTGTATCCTGCAGTGCTCTCAATAGACGATTGCACAGGAAACTTTGAGGTTGGAAAGGACTTTGATGCCCTGCGTGTGAACGTCTGCGCTCCTGGAAGCCTGATTGATTTGTTTTCTGACGATAAGGACAAAACTGAGGTTTGACTTTTTCTGACATAAACAATGCTTTAAAGAGTTATTGTTATATAAGCTACATGTTCTGCCTTTATAAATATGATGTATAAACATTACTAAGGCATTATTAGGATTACTAATGTAATGATGTGTAAAGAAAGTACTGTGCTTTTAAAACCTTTGTGTACTGCAAAAAAAGTACACAACTTTATACATTTATTAAGCAAAACAAGTAGATTTACATTTATACCATTTATCAGATATGATATAGGTAGAGCCCGCACTCAAAAATATAGCTTCAGCAAAAACTGTTATTTTAGTTTAACACCAAAGGGGTGTTAATAAATAGTAGCTCTGGCAGTAGTTCTGGCTGAAAATAAATAAATAATAAATCAGAGATTTATATTAATGGCACTAATTTCAAATAAATTACGAGTTACGGAGTAACAACTCACAAATGAGGATATTCTCATATTATGCATCTTGGGTGACCATTTAAATACCAACTAAAGAATTATTACTAGTGGTGTAACAGATCATTTTGATCCATATGGATCTCTCTGCTCAGTTCAGCACATGCTTGACCTTTATATTAATTGCAAAGTTTAACTATCATACATTTGTAACCATCATAGTGTGAATTGAAATTTAGCTGCTACTGTATGGGGTTAGCCAAAAGAATGCATACACTTCACTTTAGTAAAAGAATGATGTATAATATATTAATAATATTATCATATTATTATAATAACATATGGCAATAAATGTAGTTTATTAATACAAAAAAGGGGTTATTTTCTTGAAGTGTGTATACATTTTTTGTCGGCTGACTTCGTAAATGTACATACTTTGTTACGCTAAACTTAGCCAACATTTTTTAAACATGGTGATAAACAGCAATCCACTGTTTTTTTTTAATCACTATTGCTCAAAAGAGAAATCATGCACCTTCATTATTTGAACAATGCTGAATAAAAAAAAAGCCTGTGTCCATGTCACCTAATACAGTAAATCACAATAAAACATGCCTCATATTGCTCTTTACAAATTGAGTTTAAACACTGTACAGTTTAAATGTTGTTTGTATTTAAGACCTTGGGCGGACGTTCTTTGCTTTAAGTGTTTTTAAAGTTCTACAAGTAATCTGAAACCAAGGTCCATCATGTGAGTTTTGTGATCTGTTGCACCACTAGTTTAAAACAGAGTAAATATGTGGTTGTTAAAGTGATAAAGTTGTTAAAGTAAAACTGTTCCTCTTATGCCATCACTTGTTGTGCTTGTTTTTTTTAGGTTATTTTAGAGAAATTTCTACACTTGGGTAAGTATAGTCTCTTGTATATTGTCCTTATATAATCATGTAATTTGTGTGTTTTATTAGCGATTTATTAGCATTTAATCATATCAGACATTTTTTTGCTAAATTTGCTACTATTAAATGTAAAACCAAGCACGGTTATCGCCTTCCATTTGATATATTGGAAGATGCATTAACATATTTAAGGTTTGATGACGATGGCAGTTTGATTTTAAATTCATAAAACTTAATAAAACATAAAACTGATTTTACAGGTGACGATCGGAATATTGTCGAAGTCTACGTGGCTGGAAAACAAGTGGTGCCTTTCCCCAAATCGTAACTTTGGGGAATCTAGAGCCTCCTTGGGACCAAACTTTACCAACAAGTGGTGCCTTTCCAGGAGATGCTAAAGTTGTGCTTATATCGTATCTTATGCATCTTTTTTTTTATTCAATTAAATTACACTTTTATTTCTAAAGCCCTTTTAGCAATATACATTGTTTCAACTCTGCTTAACAAAATCAAATTTAAAGATTTAAAATCACATATTTGTTTTACTCTACTCACTGCTTATAAAAAATAAAAGCAACATTTTACAGTTTTGCGTTTTGTCCTAGTAGATGTGTCGTGCAATGCTCACTCTCATAACCAACCTAAGGGTGATTAATTAATAGATGTCAGTCCCGCATTTAGTGCACTTGCTGTACTGTATGTCTGTAGGCAGCAATGGCTTGCTTTGTATACTGTGAAATCCACACACACATTTCACTCTTTTCCACCTCTTCCACCCTTTTCCACCAATGTTCCACATTATCTATCTGTGTGTGTGTGTGTGTGTGTGTGTGTGTGTGTGTGTGACAAGCGATACAAGTCTGCCACGTGCAGGTGACTTAGTGCATCACAACAAGGCTCATGCTGATGCTAATGTGTTACTTTTCACCTGGACAAATTTGCTTTACTTGGTAATCCTAAACCAGACAAAACCAGTCGATCCAGCCTGTTTTTGGCACGGGCTGTGGAAAAAAGAGGAACATTAATCTTTTCTCCTGACATTTTTATATCAGGCATCTCTGCTTGTGGTTGAGAAGGCAGTTAAACTGTTACAGTATTAAAATGCACAGGGCCGGAGACCCTTTTGTCCATCTCTCTCTCTATCTCTCTCTCTTTATCTCACACACTTCACACACACACACACAGAGAGTTAACAATTCTGCTTTGTGTTTAAAGCCAGACAGGTCAGTTTCGTGGTGGCTGATTGCTCTCAACACTGTAATTACCACACAGCTTCTGCAGCTCACACTATGCTCACAGTGTAACTTACAAAGGCTGTGTATGTTGGAGGAGAGGCCACATTTACTGTTTTGTCCAACCATTTCAGTCCAGCAGAGTGTCCTGAGTTTAGGGACGCCGACTTCACATTGAATGGAGTTTCTGTCTCTTTCACTGTTCTTACATAATTTTTCTCAGTTTCTTACTCTCAGTCTTCTTTTTTTTTACTTTCATTCAAATATGTATAGTAACATATGATCCTTTTACTCACAGGACAGATGTTATTCTCAGCGTTCACTGTTTACCTCTTCAAAACAAACAGCACTCAGCAAAAATGAACAAACATGACTTCTGGAGAGATGATTACACTTTGGGTTGTGAAACACAATTCACACCTTATTACATGGATAATGTGATCACGTGACGATCTGAAGGTTTAAGCCTAGTGTCATGGCCTGCTGATATTGCACATTTGCACACTGCACATGAAAAAAGGTGTGATCATGTGCTTGAAGAGAGTATTTTAGACATTTGACCTTAAGCTTATTTGGATCCATTACAAAACCCAAACAGTTACCTTTTTGATTACCACTTCTTCCTTGAGAACCTCATGCCCCCACAACCTGATGGCAGATGCCTAATGGCAGAGATGTGTAAAAATAAATAAATTGAAAAAAAAAAAATAGTACAGTTTTTTAACTATAAATTGTGTGTAAACATTTTTTTAAACAATTAAAAATCATGAATCCTAAAAATTATTTTCTGGGAATAAAATTTATATTAAATAAATGTTTTATGTTTTTAAAAAATAACAGGAAAATATAGTGTCATGATTGGAGGAAAAGAAATTTAATGTGAAAACAAATATATGATATAAATGTGAAAAACATTAATCCTTAAAAAAAAGTGAAATTAAATGAATTTTGGAAAGAAAAAAATAATGTAAAAAAAGCATAAAATGAATTAATGTAAAAATATAACAATTTACAGTAATTTTACGAAAGATATTTTTACTTTGTAGTGTAAGTATAAGTTATAACAAATACATTACACAGAATAATGCATCTACTTTATAACGTCTTTCTATTTCGGCATATGGATTTATAAAGCACAGCCTTGTTGGAACACTTTCAGTGGTCTTTTATTTATGTGTTTATTTATGTGACTTTCATTTACTATTTATTTGTTTGTGCCTTTTATTTAGTTCCCAGATTCACAAACACAAATCACAATAGCGATCACAGAAAACGGTAAGACCACACCTTACCTGATACCCACCTCCTGTCTGTCCACAACGACGCTTGACCATGCCCCTGCTGCCACAGCGCCAAAACAAATTCTGGAAGATAATGCACTGTATTAAGTACCTATACTTTAATTAGTCATTTTATTTAGTGTGTGCATGATCTATGACCCCTTCATAACCCCAATGCAATAAAAAGAATTACATGACATCACTTTCTAAAAATTTAGATATCTAACATGTCCTGTGTGTATCTCCTGTGTACTTACTTGTATCTTCCAGAACAAAGTGTGCCATACTCAGCCTTGACTCGGACTCTGACTCATTGGCTCTGGTAGTGACCTGGTATTGACTAATCACAAATAAAATCGCTGTGTGAAAACATCAGGTGTAATTAAAAACAAATGCAATATGTGCAAATGTCTATAAACCATGCACTGTGTGTAAGTGGTGGTGATGATATATATAACTGTGACTGTATGCCAGAAAGATCCTCGAGTTGCGTTTATGATGACAGATGAACCACCTGGCCATGGTCCAGTACTTCCTTGTGCTCTTCCATGAATTCAGACTTCACACACAGTATGTGGAACACTGAGGTTAGGGTTGAACTCTGTGTAAACAACGAGGCATTAAAATGTTAAAGCGATCTCAATTATTTCATGTGAAGATGTTGAAAGGATATGATTCATTCCAGGGATTTTGTCATTTTGGAAATGCGAGAGTACTGACTCAGCAACTGCTCTAATACATGATTTAGCGTATGACGGGCTTAATCGGCTGAATTGGGTGTGTTAAAAACAGGGAACTCTGTGACTTGCCTAAGTCTACTCTCCATATGATTAGATCTGATTGTTTCCAGACAGGAAAGAACCTAAAGCTTACAGACCTTAATACATAAGACTTGACCTAAATGCTCTCAGCTTAATTATGTGCATCTATGGAGTCTTACTGAAACACAGACATGGTTTTTAAAAAGACAAGAAGTGAAGTGAGGGAGCAAAGAGCACATGTGAAAGCAAAGCTAAGTAAGGAACAGTGAGCAAGAGTTAGAGGGAGAGAGAAAGCACAGAGAGGACGGGCGAGGAGAGAACAGGCGATGAAAATTTCGGGGAAACCCGACTGTGTGTGTGTGTGTTCACAGGACCTGCATCGCCTGTAGAAGCATGTGGGGAAAAAAACGCAGCAGCACATGCCATTTCAACACTGTAATGTGAAATATCCATAACACACACTGCATTTCCTATATAAACAAGGCACTCCTACTGAGGAACAGTTGCTTGTAGAAGTTAAATTTAGTGAGTAAAAAGATACTGAAGCTATTCTTATAGTGTTATTAAACTGAAACCTAAAGAAAGAACATTATCTCAGGTGTTTTTTTTTTCTTCCTAAATCACAGATAAAATTTCAATCTCAAATAGTAGTAGTAGGCACATAGTTTTAAAAAAACAACAACATCAACTGGACTCGTATAAATACTGCTGGTTGTTAATTCAACACGGGGGAATGTACTGTGTAAATTCTTCTTTAAACAATCAGTTAGGGAACTATCTGAATCAAAACAGCACCTATGCTGTGTTTAATCTGGAGGCAAAAGTGACCCATGTCCGATTTACAGACCAAATCCTTTATATATATTTTTTTTTTAACTGTTACTCTGGACAGAGCATGCTTCTAACCTGCCCTGCATGCACGAAGAACTAATCACATGATATGTAAGGGCGGCATGTCATTCAGTCACTTCCTCGATTTGCCTCCTTGGTTTTTGTATTCAAACATTTAGCATTCATCTCTTATACTCTTCAAACACACAGTCGGTTACGATATACACTTCTATCATTACCTCAAGTATTTACAATATCTCGTTCTGTTTATTTGAGTACCAGAGCACACCTATTATAGTAGGACCTGTATTACCTAAACTATTTTTCACTGCTGTTCCGTTAGAATGTTTTCGTGCTTGTTACCTAATGCCTGAGTTTAACACACCTTAAAGCAAACATACCCCAGCCACATATGAGCAAAAAAATATAAAAATCGGACACAGCTAGGGGTCGTAAACCCCTGGTTGGTCCAAGCCAGGTATCGCACTTGTCCTTCAGAATCGTCACTGTGTCTAACACACCCACAGCCATCTAAGCCTCCTCACTGACCATGGATGTAGCGAGCCCCACTGGCACCACTAAAGCTTGCTCAGCACCACTGGCTCCTTATGGATTTCTTAAACCGCACAAACATGTCCACCTTAAACCAACCTCTTTGAGACAGGAAAGATATTTATAGATAGCTCATCTGAGCGTATAATTTTACTCTCACACTGTAATAAACACAGTGTGTATACACTGTTTATAAAAATTTATATAATTTTAGTCCGGTAACATGAGTTCATGTACCTCATGCTGACATGCAGATAAAATTGCAGACAGAATGTCCAAAGGAGCCATGGCAGTAGGGAAGGATTCACGGAAGTGATGCTGCATGTGTACACATTAGACAGAGTTAACCTTGTGAAGCCTTGAGTGTGTGTGTGTGTGAGTGATAAAAAGAGAGAGAAAGAGAGAGAGAGAGAGAGAGTGTGTGTTATTGATTGATATCTCATCTGTGTATGTACAAAACAAACAAGGATGAATCATGACGGAAGTAATTATCACCAAAACGATGAAAGGTGTCTAAAATAAAAACATACACAACATTGCAAAAGCAGGTTCAAACTAGCTTCACTAGATGTTGCTTTTAAACTGTACTCTGTGTACCTCTCTTCTCTCTCTCTCTCTCTCTCTCTCTCTCTCTCTCACACACACACACACACTTTCCCTAGAACACCTGCATTTTTGCCAACTCTCTCGGGTTACGCCACCTGAAAAGAATCCAATACACAAAGAAACTGCAAAGCAACAAGATTAACCCTTACGTTCTAGGTTACTAAGGGAATCATTTAAGCCGTAACTGGAACGATGAGAGAAGAACAGACTTAACTCAAGTAAATCAGTTTCTAGACCTGAGTTTATCAAGGCAACACATATACATAATAATTATTCGTATTCTTTAATTGCACTTTTTATGTATTTGTGCACACCCCAAAATGCAATTATTTTTTTTTGTTTATGCTGGTAGAATGTTTCAGCTAAGTAATAGGTTGTATTAATACATTGTAATACATCATTATTAGGATACTTAGATGAAAAACATTTCAGGTTTTTGCATCCACAATTTAGCAGAAGTAATCACTCACTCATCGTCGTCTATTCATCTTTATCCTGTATATAGTGTCACAGGAGGCCTGGAGCCTATCCCAGGAGTCTTAGGGCATAAGTCGGGGTACATCCTGGACAGGGTGCCAATCCATCGCAGGGTGCACACACACACACACACACACACACACCCATACACAATTTAGGGACGCAATATGCATGCACACGGCAGGAATCAAACCTGGCCTGGAATCGAACCGAGACCTTCAAAGAGCAAGACGACTTGTTAACCACTAAGTCACCGTGCCGCACCACTTTAAGAATTAAATGCTAAATATTTGCAATCCTTTAAAAGGGACTGTAGGCTACTTTGTCAGAAGACAAGCTAGACTGGGAGAAGAACAAACATATTTGGTTACAAATAAGAATCTGTACAGTGTACGAAAGTATATACTCTTATGTGGTTTATGTATGTGCTTCGATTAACAAAAGAAATGACATCTCCTTTTAGGGTGCCCAAAAGTGAAAGCAATGACTTACATCACTGCTCAACCACAACACTGTTTCAGAAAAGTCCCTAATTTCCACTACTCAATCTCTCCCATATTTCTCATACTTTGCAACAAATGTTAATTTAAATTTTTCTAAAATAGCCAGTTAATGGCAATTTGATCTTTTAAGTAAAAGAAACATTCAGTGTGTATAAAATCCACCATTATACTGCTAACTCGAATTATCCACCTACAGTGTCCACAAAACAAGAATATAACTATTTAAATATTCACTGCTGTATACTGTGGATGTCTGGATACACAAAACCAGAAGTTAGGTTTAGTAGGATCATATTTATTTACCTCAATTATTCATTTCACAACAAAGTTATATTTATTATTGATCTATTATAATTATTTCTCTATTTGAGTTTGATGTACTGTTCCCTCTGAGCTTCTTGTAAGTATGCATGGTCACACACTTCTGATAATGCTCCCTCAAAGTTTAAAAAACATGCATAAAAAACTTTGAGCAGCAAGGCAAAACAAAACTGTATATACTAAGGTTCGGTTCTCTGGTGGAACATGGCATGAACACAGCAGCAGAGAGTAAACATTGACGGCAAATACAACTCATCCACAAACGACTAAACAATCATCCACAAATATTTCAAAGCGTTATACAAATAAAACTGAATTAAATTGAAATGAATAGAAGGAGCTTCTCAAATGAAGGGTTCATACAAATACCATTGCCCATGTTAAATATTCAACTTAACATGTGTAGAGTTAGAATATATTTAGAAGGGGATCTGTGAAATTTTATTCACTCTTACAGCCTCCCTGACTGGAAACATTTGGGAATTCCCATGTTGCGCATGGCCAAAGAATTTGGTAATTCTCTGTTAATTTCATGATTAATATTCACACTAATTTACTTCTCATTAAATCTGTTCTCTTGTTCCTCATCAGCAGGTTTGAACCAATTCCAAATCTGACTGACTAAACAACATTCCAACATAGTGGTTAAAAAAAAAAAAGCCTCTTATTAAGCTAATTTTAGACTTTGTGATTTTGGGAAGCTTTTAAAATGATGACTCGCCACTATGTGTGTACCATGTGATCCCAATACGATGTTGGTTGAATTCCACAGCAGACTTTGTCCATGTCAGAATCTAGTGTATGATGATGATGATGCCTATCTTGTGATTAAAGACCTGTGATAAAAGTATGTCCTGATTACATCATCGATAAGGGTAATCAGGTCTTTAGAAAGGAAATAAAATGAAGATAAAAATATAGAGCAGACATCACTGAATTGCGGACTTTGGTCTGGATCAGGACCGAGCTACAGTTCTATTGGGACCCTGATGCTTTTCTGATAAATCATAAAATTTTATATACCACTAAAACAGCACTTTTTTCCTCTAAAGGTGGGTGTGGCTATACACGTCCCTCAACAGAGCCAACCATTCTACAAATATACAAGGCCATCAAAGTTCAAACTGCCCACATGTTTGTAGTTACCTAAAACTGTCAATACATATTACTGAAATTAAAAACTGCTCATGTTTTCATAGATCTGAAAGAAACCCCTGGCTCGGAGAAAATTTCATTGACCAGTTATGAAATTTTGATACAGGACCCCTAATCTGGGGGGAATAGGGAGTTTTCCGCATTGCCACTACATTGTTTGTATCTGTCCTGTGGGTTTCTTGAGTTGTCCTCCTCGTTCTCAATGGCCTTTAATCAAGCACTGCAGCAGTGCCCACACTCTAAGCTTAATACCAGAACTTCTCTTCGAAACTGTTTGAAAGTCAGCACTTTTTCCATGATGCATCTGTGCACCCCTATTACGCAGGGATCAGCCACAAGACGCTGCATTAGTCACCAGTACATATGTGGTAAATGTATCCTTTTTTCTTTGATTGACATTTCCGCTCCACCTCCCCGGACACGCCGCGTGACCAATAGGAAGCCGAGTCGCCGATGTGACGTGTAAAACCCCGCCCTCTTTTTTAACTAAAGAAGGAAACAAACAGCGTGAAAAGAAAAGAAGGGAAGATCGAAGAAAGGATAAGAGAGCGGAGTTCATTTATTGCTGTCCTCGACACAAAGCGCTCGGACTGAGAACAAGGAGCAGTTCATTTTCATTTCGGAAAATATCCGAGTTGATTATTTGATCGAAATCGGTTATAGAGCAGCTGAAAATCGACCGAGGTGAGTTGTGTGTGGTGTGATGATCTGATGTGTTTATGGGAATGATGAGATCTCGAGATGTGAATGAGAAGCTTGATGACGTGTTTTAATCGGTTAAACAGGCGATGCTTTATATATATATATATATATATATATATACACGTAAGTGGTAACATTAGTTTATTAGTCTACTCCTTCCTGGTGGAGACAAAAAGTCTCCTAGTCAGCACCACCATTAGAAATAATTGGACGTGACTTGCCTGGGCAAAAGCACCCAGAGGACAACACTGGCTTGTTAGCTCGTTAGCTAACTACCTGGCAGATTGAGACATGTTGACATTGGCCTGTCCTCAAAACGTCTTCTTTATTCTTATAAGCTGTGTACAGTTTAGAATTTTAAATGAGAACAGAGGCGCAGTCCTGGCGCTTTATGTTATGGCGGAGTGATGAATAGCTCGCTTCTTACCTAATTCCTCTCATTGTCTATTGTTGTTTTGTTCGGTTAAGTTATCTACAGAGCTAGCTGCTTAGTTTGTTGGATAGATGTTCAGGACAAAAGAAGTCCGGTTTGGTTTAAACAGGAAGCTCGGGGTTTAGAGAGAGACAGACAGCCTGACCAAACCAGTTTTTATGTCTGACGCTGGTGTTACTTCAGACAGACTGAAGTGAAAAGGAAGTGCTGAAAACAAGTCTAGACATTTGAGTGAAAAAAAAAAAACAGTTTCTATAAATAATGTTTGTGTATATTTAATCTTTTTGTCTGTTGGTTTTTAATAACTGTTAATGACTATATTGAAATGTGTGTTATTTTTGTGTATGTGAGAGTGAGTGTATTAAGGTTTTTAACAATGGAGTATCAGGTGTCTCCTTACCGAGTTGCTAAGCAAACCAGGATGAGGTTTCGGTTAGTCAGGCGAACAAACAACAAACATTAGCCTCGCTGGCTAACACCAGCGCTTCCCTTTCTTCCACTTTTGTTTGGTCACAAATAAATAACCTAAACCCGTTTCGGGATTATTTCCCCACAGTTTGGCGTCCAGGGTGTGTAATATTAGTATAATAAGGACAAGAATAATAATCATATAAGTATAATTATCGACATGAACGCCTTCCAGTCTAGTAAAATCACCTCAGAAGGATTATTCATTACTCTGACAGGATTATGCGCGAGCCTGAATAACCGTCATAACGGTAAGAGAAAAACCGTGTCATGGCCAGGCTTTACCTCACCACAGGACTCGTATTACCTCATATGTGGAACTCTGCTGTATATGATATGAGGTGCCCCTTATCGCCGTTCACAGGCACCATGTCGTGTGTACCCAAGTCCAGCGCCGTTACTAACACATTCTTTTTTAGGACAAAGTGGTTAGATGACGTCACGGCCCAATTTGCATACTACTTGTACGTCATAATCACCAGTATATCAAGTTAGACATGAGGGTGTGCACAACAGGAAGGTGTTCATACCATGTTGAGGCAGGAGGATAACGCTTTATCAGAATAGAAAACACTAGATACTAACTTGGCAGGTCCTGTCAAATTACTCATTTCCTGTAACAAAAAGAAAGGAGTTCTGTTTGGTTATGGCACCACCAGCCTTTGTGCATTTACAATATACTGGACTTAATAAAGAATGCAGACCAAAAGAGAGAGTGTAGTCGTGCAAGACATGTGTACTCACTTATATCACTTTGTGAATAACACTAAAAAGAGTTGCACACAAAAGAAAAGTGGCGATTAGTGTTGGTCATGGGGAGCCATGACAATGTGTGACTGATCATGGGGAGCCATGATGGTAAAGAATTACTGGCAAAAAAATTGTAGAGGTATAACACATTATGTTTAGTGATTGGATCGTGAGAGAACAGTGGCGATGAGCGATTGGATCACGAGGGAACAGTGGCGATGAGTGATTGGATCACGTGGGAACAGTGGCGATGAGTGGTCGTGAGGACTGATGGTAAAGAGTTAAAAGGCAAAAAAAATTAAAGACATGACAGACTTCAGTTATAGGTAACGGGGAGTGATGACGATCAGTGATTGGTTGTGTGAAGTAAAGAGTTAGTTACAAGCAAAAAGTGTAAAGACATGACGAACAATTGTGATCAGTTATTGTCTATTAGAGCAGTATTGAGATACTACAGTAAAAGATTCAAGACATTCACTAAATGTTATTAAGTCACAAAATGTGTCTAATCTCCCAAAAATTGTTTAAAGTGGCAGCACTATATACAAGTTTCAGTTTGGCCAACTCTGAGGAAATATTTGTTTTCATATTCACATATTAGTTATTGAAATTTAGAAGTGAAAATCTAACAAGAAGATGGAGGATTTTCTGAAGAGAGAATAAAAAATAGTTATTATACCACAATGCAGCTTAATTCTTGAATGTGATTTGGTCTAACAGTAATGCTAGTTGTACTTAAGATTATACATACTCTATTACTGCTCATGGTTATAAAATGAATAGTTTCTTTTATTTGCAGAGTAGTATAAGCAAAGTGATGCAAACCCTGATGCAAACTACAGAGCCACATTGAGTGCAGAACAGCTGATTTGCTAGATTACCATATCGGCTGAAAGTTGCTAGATCCATCACTGGTTGCTTTTTTTAAATATAAGGTGTGGCTCTTTCTCAACCACATTGTGATATTACTCGTGATCCTGTGTAACGTTTATGCAAAGTGTTGCATCTCAAACCTCAGCTGCTGTTTTGAGCTTGCTATTATTTGGGCAGGTTTTTGACCTAGTTTGTTCACTGCAAGATAAAGGATGGAGGTTTTCAGGCTGGCTGAAGTAAAAAAAAAACAAAAAAAACAAATGGGTTTTCATTACAAACATGTTTACAGGAACACAGTGATTCAAGAGTTCTTAGTCACCTCAGAGAAACAGCGTGCAAATGTCTGGAGGAAACAGTCGCTCTTGAATTAATTAGTACCAAAGAAATGAAGCTAGATCGAATCATCATCCTCAAGGCTGTAAACAAAGGCCAACAAAGCATATTACACTACACTGATGTGGTTTTATCCATGATCTATCTTATAATGTGTACGTGAGGAATAAAATGCATAATGGTTCCAGTTTTATCTGTATTACTGGTGTATTAGTCACTAAGTCCTTCAGGAAGCCTGGAAAACTATTCCCCGAGACTACATGCAAAAACATCTGGTTCTTTGGAAGCAAAATATTTTTTAGAAATGAGGGATGGCTTAAGACCTTTGCATAGTACTGTATATGTATTTAACTGGAAATTAAATCAAGAATTTATTTCCGACAGCAATGGCCCAGGAGACCAATCAGAGCCCGGTTCCCATTCTGTGCACCACAGGGTGTGGTTTTTACGGCAACCCCAGGACTAACGGAATGTGCTCTGTGTGCTACAAGGAACACCTGAGTCGACAGCAGAGCAGCGATCGCAGTCCGGTCAGCCCCCTGGGTAAGTTACACAGCACAACGACAAAGGCTTATACCTAAACCAGGGTTATGACATAATGTTAATGTGCATCATGGAGCTTACATCAGGAACGAATATACTTAATTCACATAAAGCTTTGGACAGTTTTGCTCAGTGTGTTTAGCCTGTTCTAGCAAACAGGAATCGACAAATTGGATCAGTAAAAACTCGTGAGCTCATGTATGTGGAAGAGGGCAGACAGCTCCCACGCTTTTTCTGCTGTCTTTGCATAGTGGAAGCGAGTTATAACGAGCCCTCTTGACCATTTGTATTTCAAACACCCCAGGCCAGTTGTTTGAGACATACAGCTGTTACAGTGCTGGAGTTTGCACTTGGTCAGTCGTGTGCTTTTTCTTTACGGAGCAGCAGGCAGTCCTTCGTCGGAGGCGTCGGCCATGCAGAGGTTAGAAGGCAGCGTAAGCAAAGCGGAGGCGACCTGCGCAGAATCGACGTCAGAGTGAGTGTCTGGTTCTGAGTGTATGTACACGTTCATGCCCTGCGAGCCACTCTTCAGTCAGTGAACAAAACGTGTCCACCTACCTGGGGCTGTCTGCCTGCCTTGTCTTTGATTTTGTTGTTGTTGCTTTTTTTTCCCTGCAAATTTCTTTCTTAGAATTTTGTTTATGTTCATTCTGACTTTTATTCTTCTGCCACCTATGAAGTCGACCAAAATAGTGAAATTAACACACTGAGTTAAATCTTTACTTCTGTGGTTTAAGAGAAGACATTTTATATGAAGGAAAAACAACAAGATTGAGATTTCCACAATTGGAAGTGTCTTGTCTTAAATCTCATTAATATATATTTTTTTTAATTTTGAAAACGAAACCCAGTTCAAACACAATCACCCACAAATCGATTGCTTCTCCTAAATGTAAATGTGTCTAACGTTTGATTCTGCTTCTGCCTTTGGTTTCTCGTGTGTTTTAAAAAATCGTCAGTGCTTCCTTGTATGTGTCTGTGTATACGCAGTGAGGGCTTTGAGGCCTCTGACCGAAAAGCCTCATGTTCTGGTCAGGTGCCTTTGAGCCTTTGCTAGCAGCTGTGCATGTGGTTGTGTGTATTGCAACTCAGCGGAAAATACCGTGCTGTTTCCTCAGAGGCACGTCCGCCACAGCGTCCCTGCCTGTCACACAACAGATGACGGAGATGAGCATTTCCAGAGAGGAGTCGAGCCCGTCTCCTGCATCGAACATCGCAGAAGCAGGTAACGTAGATAACCAGGACGTAAACAACAGTGCATTATTATATAGTCATGTACGTAAGTCCTACAGGTATACTGGAAGTTGAGATGTTTACATTTGTTATACTTGACTGTGAGCAAAAAAAGAATTCCTAATGGTCATTACAGTGTGAATCCAAGAGAAGTTTACCATGCACTGCTTTGTTCAATAGATTTGATTTCTTGATTTCGAAACATGTCCAAGAACATGTCATGCTCACGCAAACACTGTACGTCTTTTCTTTCCTGTCTTTTGGTTTCGTCCTCTTTCCTCCACCCCCGCCCCTCCTTTCCGTGCACTTGTGTGCGTGTTTTTGCTGCGCTCTGGTTTTTCAGGCACTGTGAAGTTCTGTAACGTTCTGCCACACGTTCAGATCTCAACATAGACACGCTGGAAGAAAACCTGTTTGTAATTATGTTTTTTGCTCCCACAGTTGTTAGCCAGCCCACTTCCTCCTGCTCGCCTCTCAGCGATGTGGCAAAGAGTCCAGACTCAGGCAAACCGAAAAAGAACCGCTGCTTCACCTGCCGCAAGAGGGTCGGCCTCACAGGTGAGAAAGAATAAAGAATCGCAGATGATATATCAGCATTGAGCACAAGATATTACAGAATAATATTAGGTTTTTTTTTTTTTATAAATTCTTTTTTTTAAGAGCTGTTTTTTTTACACATGGACACAACAACTTTTTACATCTGAATAGGTATTTTCTTACTGTGCAGGAAATTATCATAAAGTCTTTACCTTACCCTCATTTCTTTATATTTTGCTTACAAAGAGTCAGACCTTTGTGGAATTTTAAGGAATAGTTTTCCCGGCTTCCTGAAGATGTTTTTTTTTTCTTCAATATGAACATTTTTAGGATTGTTTTTTGGGTGTTAAGCCAAGAATGAATAAAATGTTTAACTTAAGGCCTGAGCCAGTGAGAAACAGGTGCAGATGATGACAGATGATCAGGCCGGTGATTAGTTTACTGGTGATGCCTAATACTGAGTGGTTGGAACAGACGAGAGGGGAAATGAGGTTGTTACATAAACAACCAATTTTTTAAATGATCTTTTTAGTCACTTTCACAATTAAACATTTGTTTTCAAAATTGAATCTATTTATTTTAATTTAAATTAATTTTAATTATTGAAGAAATGAGGGGCTGCTCACGACTTTTGCGCAATACTGTAAATTTCAGTATTATTCCCAATCCTGGGCCTTAAATAACAGGTTTTGGAATTTTAATAATAATTCTAATTCCTATCTGTTGCAGGTTTCGACTGTAGGTGCGGCCAGCTCTTCTGCGGCATCCATCGCTACTCGGACAAGCACAACTGCACATACGACTACAAAGCCGAAGCGGCCGCCAAAATCCGCAAAGAAAACCCAGTGGTGGTCGCCGACAAGATCCAGAGAATATAAATCCAAGGGGAAAGTACGCAAGAGAAGAAGTATTGAGCTAAAACAGATAAAATGGACTTGTGTTTTATCTATTATGAGAGGAAAAAAAAGGCGCCGGGAAAACCAACCTTGCTGTGTTTCGCCCATGCATTAACTACCGTTTGTTTTTAGGTATTAACTTTTGTCTTTATTTTATTTTCCCTCTTTGCCATAGCTTGGATTTCTAGATCAAGGTGCCGTTTCAGAGGAAACCTAGTTTTCTATATATATTTGTGTTCCTATTCACGAGCTGAATAACTTCTACGTTCTAACTTTTTAGCTCCTGGTTAGATTTAGGATATTATTACTCG
This sequence comes from Clarias gariepinus, assembly GCF_024256425.1. Lineage (NCBI taxonomy): Eukaryota > Metazoa > Chordata > Actinopteri > Siluriformes > Clariidae > Clarias > Clarias gariepinus. Next base: position 9,823,549 of record NC_071120.1, read on the forward strand.
TAAAAACAGCTTGACAGCATCGAAAAGAGAAAATCGAGTAAACGTTACCAAGTATTGGATTTTTATGTGTCTAGAAATCTAATGGTTTGCCAAAACGAGGTTGTGCAATTTAGGGTTATGAGCAGGACGTTCTCGGGAGTTGTAGGGATAATGATTATTATTATTTTTTTTATTATTATTTAGTTTTTCATTTTTGGACATGCTGTTATTCACCCGTTTTCTTCCAGTCAGGATATTACTAAACAATTATCTACCTTATTTTCTTCCAAGATGTTCCATCTAAGTCTCTTCTTCGTTAAAGGTCAACCAGATCAACTTTCCGCCCAGGCTGCCTGTCAGTCATCAATCATTCATCTGTTTTTCCCCCATAACAATTTCATAATGTGAACATGCTACTGTGACACGCAGGTGGACGTGGATCCGAAAAGGCATTAGTGTTCTAGTCGTACTAGCTATTTTCGCAGCACACAAGCTCAGATACTATGACGCTACGATACCATGGAGTTGTGTTTTTGTTCTTTTATCATTCGAGTGCAGTTAGTTAGACATTTATTTAGTGTTTGTGAATGTATGTGTGTGTGAGATCGTGTGAGTGAAAGAGAGAAAGAGAGAGAGGCAATCCTTCGAGAGTCAGTTACGTTGGGACATTTGAAGCTCGACAAAAGGGATCAGTGTTTTGTGAAATGTGTGAAGTGGTGTGAGAACTGGCACCTGCAACTGAGCTCCTTTTCCGCACACATTTTCCGTAGTGGCTCCGAGAGTGACGAGACCCTATGTTATTTGTTTTTGAGTTTGAATTTCAGCTATTAGTTATATGCAAATTTGTACAAAAGAAAACCTGTTCCTATTTATGTATTGCATTTAATCCTTTTACTCGCCATTAATGCAAAAAATAGTATTGTAAATAAAAATGTACAGAATAAAAGAACCCACCTCACTGTGTCGAGTTTCCTTCTGGAATCTTTTTTTTTTTTTTTTTTTTTTACTATTCGCTGTATTTTTGTGTTCTACAATAGGTTGCCATTTTATAAGGTAGTTGTTATTACTATTATCACTAGTACGGGTTACTGAGCTAAAATCAGTTCAGTTTTTTTTATGTTTAATTAGCTCCACATTCCGATAGGAAGGAACATTTAGTGTCTTTTATCCCTCACAAATCCTCTATATGTTTAACATACAGTATAATCACTTATTTTGCTTACAGTAGTATTTAGTGGTGGGTGTGAGTGGGTGGGTGGTGGCTTTCTGACGGAGTTAACAGAGCCTTTAAATGTAACTATAATTATATGCACACAGTAAGCTGTATATTCAATCTACCCATTTAAATGTAGACTGTAAGTAAAGGGCTATAACAGGCGGCTCTGTGTGTAACACATGAACATTACTGACTTTTGATCTCGCCCCTATTGTGACCTCATATGCAAATATTCCTTCCTGTGGCTTGGTGCATATCTCTGCTGTTCTCTTGTAGAGTCTGGCTTAACATTATCTAATAGTGTGTTTGGAGGAGGATGGAAACAGAGGGGGTTGGAGGCACAAACAAAAAAACCCTGCAATATCTAAAGGGTAATGTAGCTGGAGCATCAACAACAACACTTTGGGGGAGCTCTGTGACCGGTGTTGACATTAAATAAATATGAGGGGCAGGTCAAACTGGAACTTTTGGTTGTACAGTACAGAATAACAGATAATGGTTATGAGACTAAAAAAATCCCCTTATTTCTCTGTATAATCTCCTGCTACACCAATGCACTTATTCCAGTCTTTCACTTTTGGATACCGTCAAGGTAGAAAGTTTACTCAGTGCGCCAAAGTCTTGATCAGACTGCCTGCTTCTCGTCAGAAACACTGGCCTCCCAGGAACTCCTTTAATATCAGAAACATGTAGAAATGGCCTGGAGGATGTGGCTCCCAGCACAGTTCATGTCATGTGCAGTGACTGTGGGCTAGAGGACTGGGCCAGAGCATCTCCAAAACTGTAGCTTTCCTGGAATGTTCCTGGTCCGCAGTGGTCAGTGTCAATCACGTTTTTTACTCTTTTATTTTAGTCCTACATTTGGGCAAGTTCGTGTGAATGAGAAGTTACTATAGTCCTGTCTGAGCGGTTGTTATAGAAATATGACTGAATCTGAATAAATTATCATATTAAATTAGATATTAAAATGCTAGACAGCAAATGTTCTGTAGCAATCTGATTTTGGCCGTCATGCTGTAAGGATTTCTGCTTCTACTGTATATCACAGGCCGTAAGAGCCATTCTTACTGAATACAGCAAACACTTGGAGAGATGTCCTAAGGCAAACACCATTTGCAGCATGCACAGGTGTCACGACAGCTGCTCCATAGCTTGAGCTGCTGTTGTCAGGAAGGAGTTCATTTAAAACAATGTGTAACTGACCTAGGAACAGCTGGAGAGGTGAGTGTCAACAGGTGCCAATTTCACACATACACTCCAGGTGCTAATGTTCTTGCTTTAAGAACACACGGACCCTGCGTCTCGTCTACTGTAGGTTTAGGAACGACATTAGATCAGTCTGGCTGGATTCATTTAGTTATGTTCCAGTTGTGTTTGATTGACGTGACCTCTTTCTCCGACACTTTCTTGGGAACCGTGGCTGATCTGGGATCCCCCTTCTCCCCGTGCCCTTGGAATTAAGATTACAGTTACACCATTCCGGGAACAGCTCTTACATTTATTAGATGCTTTGTGTATGTGAAACAGAGCTGAATTACAACTCAGAAGGTTGACCAAGGGTTAATTATAATACTTTATCTACTTAAGTATTCATAGAGCTTTGGGATGAATCATGTTCTTTCTTACATAACAATCAGCCACACAAGAAAGGTAGCAATTTTGTAAAAAAAAAAAAAAAAAGAAATCCTAGAAATCCTAACAATCAAATGGCAATTTTGTTGGATTTCTTCCATTAGATGTACCAAAAAGCTTCAAATATACCCATAACCTTTTGTGTAAGATGAGTCATATTAGTCCTGTTCATTTCCAACTGCGAGAGCACTTGCCAGATTTACAGGCATTTCAGATGGCAAATTAGCACAAAAGCATGCAGGCAAATGCAACATATAACATTTTATACATCTGCAGTTAAATAAGGAAGGACTAAGACATTTAGTCTGTGGTGGTATACTGTATGAAAAATGGGGTGGTGTGATGGAACTCGGGGCTATCTAATAACGTTTCATTTCTCGTATACAACAACAACAAAAAAGCAATTTTGTATTCATTAAAGAATGACACAATTTACTTTCCTTTTATTACATAAGTTTGTAAAAGACAAGAAGAACACAAATACTTCTGAGTCTTTGTAACTGTAATAAAAAAAAAAAAAAATTAAGTCCCAACTTCAGAAAAAATTCTTGTAACCGGTCATAACACAGGATTTCTTATCTTCACAGAAGCTTGCTAAGAAAGACGTGCTAACAGTTTTGTAATTGTTCAATAAATCATACATTAATCATACACTGGCCTACAAACACAATGATTTCGGAAAGTCCGACCTTGATGCTCTAGGTTTCTAACCAATCACAAACAAGACTGATTTCTTTTAACCATTTAGATTTTGTTTATTTAATTATTTCTTTATTTAACCTCACACAGAGGCTTGCTAACAGCATTGCAATTGTTATAACTATTAGTAATAGAAATAGACAGAAGTGCACTTTTCTAGTGTCTCAGCGGTACGCTTCTCGGTTTATTTCCCAGCCAATGTCCCACCCCAGCCACTGGACATAATGGGACATCAGGAAGGACATCCAGGGTAAAACCTGTGCCAAAGTTGTGCGCGGCTCAGATGGTCCGCTGGGGCGACCCGTTGACAGAAGCAGCTGGAGGACTACACAACACTATCTAGCCAGGCCTATTTTTACATTGACCCAGATATGCTCTCACTCTCTCGACAAACAATGTTGTTTTTCTCCTGTTGTGTCTTTATATATATATATATATATATATATATATATAGTAAGATCAAGTAACAGATTCATCTTTAAATACTATGAAGTGCTGATACTGTACCTAAGTCTCTTAACAAAAATTACAAATAAACATGTTCTTATAGAACTTCATCATATCAAGAATTACAAACATCTTTTTTATATCCCGAGCTTTGACAAAACATAACCGCACAATATAGGTTATAAATGAAAAAATGTAACTTATGACCTTTATGACCCAAAAAAAAAAACATTAAAGAGAAATGTTTGTAATTGAAAACATAAAGACTGTCTGTATTCTGTTACCTGAAGCTTCACCTGTGTGTGTGTGTGTGAGTGTGTGTGTGTGTGTGTGTGAGAGAGAGAGAGAGAGAGAGAGAGAGAGCGTGGCTGCTGCTACAGGAAGTTCACTAAACGGTTTAGATTAGATGGGATTACATCAGATTCGAGGACTCTACTGACATACATAGCCCCCCCCCCCCAACACACACACACACACACACAGTGAGAGTGGAGGTTGAATTTACCAGAGCTGTTTAAATTATACAGCTCTTATCCTTAGATAAGATTAGGGTGTGTCAGCAGTGGCAAAATGTTTCTTTTTGGTTAGGGAGATTAAGGTTAGATTTAGTTCTGGGTGTATAAATAATGATAATAACTGTGTGTGTGTGTGTGTGTGTGTGTGTGTGTCTACCAGAAGTCTATCAGGCGTCTACCAGGCACACTAATAACACTTAATCTGACTCATCGTGTCTGTGAGTCAGACAGAGAGACTGAGATAAGAAGTGATGTCACCGCCATTGCATTACAACCCCGCCCCAACACATTTGGGTTAGAGAGGCTCCACCCCTCCACATCTATTTAACTTATTATTCCTTCTTTCAATGATCATGTTTGAAAGACTCATGCTTAAAACACAGCCCATATCTCTAACTCTCTCTATCCCTCTCTCTTATACCCTTACATTATGTAGATATGATTATGATTATGATTATGCTAGCAAAGATCTAAGTGTGTGTGTGTGTGTGTGTGTGTGCTTATTATTCCTTAACCATGCATTTATTTATACAACACTTATAGCGACAGACGAGGACACGAGGTACCACCAGTGCACAGTACCCCCGCGCCTCTCTCTCTCTCTCTCTCTCTCTCTCTCTCTTTCTCTCTCTCTCTCTCTCACACACACACACACACACACACACACACACACACACACAAACACACATACACCTACACAAGTTCTCAGCCCTGCGCTGTCTGGGAAGCCTGTGTTTTTCTTTGCAATTGAACTGCTGATTAGACATGTCCCATGGCCACCTTCTTCCATTTGCATATCTTTGTATACATTAGTGTATAAAGCACAAAGAGCCGTAGCGACTCTCATACACACACATCCCAAAAGGGTACTTTTAAAATTCTAATTTTACAGTATTTTCCATGCAAATTCAACATTAAATAAATATAGTGAAAATGGTGGCATGGTGTCATAGTGGTACGCACTGTGGGCCTACACCTCCAGGGTTCAGGGTTCGATTCTCATCTCAGGTCTGTGTCTGTGTGTGTGGAGTCTGCATGTTCTCTCCTTGCTTAGTGGGTTTCCTCCCACAGTCCAAAGACATGAAATATGATGAATGGGCACCCCGTTCGGGGTGTCCCTGGGTCCCTGGGATTTGCCTCCAGGCCTCCCTGCATGATTAGAGATCTAGAGAAGGAGTGTGAGTGAAAAGACCAAAAATTGACACTATTAAAATGGAGAAGGCCCTTTTCTCTTCCAACATGACTGTGTCCCAGTGCACAAAGCAAGGACTATAAAGACATGGTTAGATGAGTTCGGTGTAGAAGAACTTGACTGGCCCTAGCACAGAGCCCTGATCTCAACCCCTTTGGGATGAACCGGAACAGAGATTGCAAGTCAGGCCTTCTCGTCCAACATCAGTGCCTGGCCTCATAAATGCTCTGCAGTATGAATGAGCACGGATTTCAACAGAAAGACTCCAAAATCTTGTGGACATCCTTCCAAGAAGAGTGAAAGCTGTTACAGCTGGACAGGGGGATCAACTCCATTTTGAAGTATCAAATAAATACCATTTCAGGTTTGGCCAAATACTTTTGTCCATATAGTCTATCATCACTACTGCACTTCAGCCATGGCCACCTTCATGACATTCTTTTTGCCACTGCTTGAGAGTTACAGCATTCGCACATCTGCTTAATTCAATATTCCTGAAATGTGTTTTCAAATGTTTTGTGTGGGTCTTACATGATGTTGGGTAGTTTTTTTAGAGCCACAGCTCTGCGTCAGTAGAGCAATAATAGAAGTAATGCGGTTGTTGCCCTTCCCTTTCCTCCATCATTACCACATGTAGATACTGTGCATATGCTGCTGATTTGTATGTCAGATAAAATTGTCTTCTCTAAGTCCTTAGAAATAAATGCATGAAACCAATCCAGCAGGAGCATTGGGAAAAAGCTTTGTATTTACCCCAAAGCTCTCTCTATTAATCACACACAAGCCCTGTTCAATCCCAAGTCTAAGATCATGACTATTCCCCAATACCATTCCCAGACCACAAGTACAGTCACACAATGTGGTTCCGATCTACCAACAAATGCCTCAGTCCATAATGGATCTAAGTACCCTGTGCTGCAGAACCAAAACGTCCATGGGGTGTAGTCACACCTGAGCCATATTCTTCTACCTGGGTTGAATCAAAACGTCACTGAATCAACTTCTCCAGAACTTCCTTAGTGTTTATCTCAGTTGATTATTCCACAAAATCTAAACCAGTTTTTTTTTTCAATGCCAGACCCAGGATCCGCAACTTCACCAGTTGTCAGAACCAGTCTCTTAAGTTTCTCCAGTGTCAAAAGCTACTTAGACCCCTAAGCAAACTTCTTAATGGCTTCCTGATGTAAGTTATACTCTTGCATGGACTAATAAAAATGAATAATAGAAACATAAATAATAAATTTCTCCTTAATGTCATTCTTTGACATTTCTGAAACATTATCCAAAACCTTTTAAATAGCTCTCCATGATGACATTGAAATGATTTACAGGGATAAGGTTAGGTTATGATTACCCCACCCCAATTACACTCACACACATAAAAAAAACAAAACTATTTTATAATCATCTAAGTAATTTGAAGAAATCTTTATCTGATAAAGTATGCCAGATCAAGGCTGCTTTTTGTTCTTCTGCGGTACCGTACCATGCTGAAACGGCAAGTTGCCTACACAGAGAACACTTTCTTAAACCTTCAACTTACAAAACTGACTAGATTTGTTTTTTTCCGCACTAAATACGTTCAATAAATTCATAGCACAGCAGAACAATCATACAACCTGGACTTGTGTATCACTTTGGGCATGTATTTTATCCTGAATAATTATCCACCCCTTGTCTTTGAAAAAAGGGAGTCATAATTGTGTTGAATAATTCACAGGATGAGAAATTGAGCGGCTCTAGGGTTTCGAGTGCTTATTGTTCTTGGACCAGGTCTCTCAATGGCTGCAAAAAGTGAACTCGTCATGCTCCTTACTCATCACTGGCCGATCACGGATTGGCTAGGTGTATGGTCCACTTGTCCCCTAATACATGCGCACATACATATACACGCCTGAAAGCATCTTTCTTAATTTTCTTGAGCAGACCGACATAGACACAGGTACATAGGTACCAGAGGCCACGATGCCAACGGAGAAGCTCATCACATTCGAGAGTGACGGTAAACTGGGGTTTTTTCATTCAAAAAATGTTATTAGTGATTGAATTTTTTTTAGGGATTTTGGTGAATTTATGTGTTTTTAAGCAAAGTCTGTGAAATAGACTTTGCATGAACTCTGTAGGGATTTCTCCTGAATATCAGTCATCGGGTTTTCTGACTTCTTTTAATGATTTCCCAGATGCTTTTATCTACGGCTAAGTTTTATCCAAGCTCAGATCTGTGTGCAGTCATACTGTACGACTTCTACCATCTGATGGCAAGTTCACAGCTCATGACTAGTGTTAAAGAGCCGGGACGTCTTGAAAATTTTTTAAATAAAAGTGACGCACGTCTCTGAGATTAAGGAAATTATTTTTCAATAGAACTTCAATAGAGTCTTTTAGGTCATTTTGTGGACCGAGCTGGGTAAGTCATTCAACAATCAAAATAAACAAACAAATAAATAAATAAATAAATTGTAATAAGCTCTTTATCCACAGGATTATCCTGGTTCCAGTATAACAAAGACGCGTTTGTAGTGTAACAGTAATATAACACAGGCATTTATGTGCTTATGTAGGTGCAGTAACTTTTTTTCCAGTGGGCGCGGATAAGCACTTCAACCTGACATGGCTGCACTAGTGATATAGAGTGATACAAATGAATGACGTCAATGCGTGTCTAGACCAGACTAATTAGATTTTTTAAATTCTTATAACCATTGATCTTGTGCAGTGTGTGTGTGTGTGTGTGTGTGTGTGCGCGCACTGTGAAAGTAAGTACAGTTAAGTGAGCCTTGTTTGACCTCAACCAGAAACCCTGAGGGTGTATAATGATACAGAGATATGCCTCCTCAACGCCTCTTTGTACCTGCTATTTCACACTAGAACACTAAGACTGCAGCATATACAGATTTGGTAGTGGACACAATGACTGTACAAGCTTTACTCAAAACATTAAATTTTTTTTGGTGAGAAAATTTGGACAGTTTATCAGAGCCATTGCATAAGCAATTGGGAACCACTGGTGTACTAACAACCAGACATCAAACAAAGACAACTGTGTCATATTGTGAGAGATGTGAAGATAATTCTCTAAAACAAAGCAGGACTTGTCTTGCAATTTCTGGTAAATGAAGGTGTTAAACAGATTGACATTTACAAAAGACGTCAATAAAACAGCCGCAGTAAAACATTTGAATGGTGCAAACGTTTTAAAGAAAGCTGTACATTAGTGAATAATGATATTGGATGAGGTGGCTCAGAGCCCACTGCAGTAGTCTCCGTGAGCATTCAGTAAGTGGAATGCCTGATCCCTGAAAATCATTAGATAACTTGTTTCTGACTTGTGGAAGAGACGCATCTGTCTATGGAAACTGTACACACAATCATTCACCAGCACCACTTGCTTGTTAAAGAAACTCGGCTGGGAGTTATTGCCACATTACTTGTACAGTCCTGACCTCGCTCCAAATGTTTGGGCCATTAAAGGAGTTCCTGGGAGGCCAGTGTTTCAGACATGAAGTGGGCAATTTAATCATGGTTTCAGGATACTGACAAAACTTTGTACCTTGATGGTATCCAGGGAGTACTGAAATAAGTTCCATTAGTGTAGAAGGGTATTATATAAAGAAATAGAAGGAGTTTTAACTCTAAGAAATGTGTTCTAGTATTCTGCATAATAAAAAGTCCAGGTTTGACTTGAACACCCCTTGTATTGTTCAGCAGAATAATTTAATGCCAATTCAATTTACACACCGACGTTTATGTAATGGCAATGCTTTCATGCTTCAAAAATACCATTTGCAGCTTCTCTCACAGCTGATTAATGAGCTTGTCCCATTTCACTGGACATCTGGTACTTTCGCTTGTAATTATTTCTGTGTGTCTAAATGTCATTTTCATTTGGTTTTTACAGGGAACATTGACATGGAAGACAGGAGGCCATAATGTTTCAATTGCATTTCAATTATCATCATTTTTTCTTATATAGGCCTATTATTTATTATTATAATTTTTTATTTCAAATGATACACTTTTCCTATTTACAGGATTTAGTAAAGCAGAATAAAATCACTATTTACTATTAATTAAGTTTTATACTGTATATGCCATTTTATATATATATATATATATATATATATATATATATATATATATCTGTTATCTGTCTTAATATTAACTGTTCAAAGAAGATTATTGCATATTTCGAATGTCTTCAGCATTGTTTTATAGTGTAAAAAAAGAAAAATCAGAAACGACCATGGAGTTAGAAAGTGATGCCAAATTGTTGACCAGTAGTATAGATTAATACATTTTATTTATTTATTTATTTATTTTCTTGCAGTGGATAAAAGTGACAGCATTTACTATGTTCAAATTGACGTGGATGGAAAAAGACAGCGAGAAGAGATGGTCAAAAAGAATCAAGAAAAAAAAAGTAAAATGGACAAGGGACATGTGCAGAGGCCACGGAGAAAATCCAATTATTTTCACAATACCAAAAGCAACGGGATAAAAAAAGCAGGAGAGGAGGTAGAGGTAAAGGAGTTTCTCAAGGAAAGAAATTGCAATGCGAACAAGAAGACCAAGAAACAGCAGGGGGTAACAGAAAAAGAAGAGGAGGAGAAGAACCTGGAAATGAAGCAAAAAAACAATCTAGGGAAGATGAAAAAGGGAAGGAAATGGCCAAAGGACAGCATGTAAGCTTTAAATGTAAAGCCAATAAATGTGAACAAAATCTGTAGTTATTCCTATACTACTACTACTACTACTACTAATAATAATAATAATAATAAGAAGAAGAAGAAGAATAAGAAAAAAAGAAAGTTAAGAGTAGTAAAACTTTAACAAATAGCACTAATAGTAGTAAAATATAAAACTTGTAAATGTATCATAAATGTTTAAACTAAAGATAATGAAAAAATATAATAAATGACAAGCAAAATATTTATTTTCATTTGACATAATAAGCAAGTAAGGGTAAAAAAGAAGAAAAACTGTGATTTAATAAAAAAATAGTATATAACTAAAATAAAACAATAAAAGTAAAAATAATATAATTATTGTATTGAAATAAAAATAATATAAATTAAATTAAAGTTTTGAAATTGCTAAAAAGTTAATTGTAATATATATTAATAAAATAACAAAATAAAATGGAAAGTAAAAAGGTATTAAAATTATTATAGAAATAAAATATAAAAGTTTTAACATTAGTATATAAATTGTACATTTATTTTACAGCATATACTAGTGAAGGTTGTAGGCATTACTTATATAAAAACTAAAAAAGTTTTAAATCTTATAAAGCGTAATAAAGTGGTCAGATTGTAAAAACTAAATTTCTTATCTCAGGACTGTCAAGTCATACAGTTTGACCCAGACTAACACATGTGACTTTTTACTTTGACCCCAACACTCGTTTAAGTGGGTATGCAAATAGAACACAATGATTATAGCATGTTTATTGATTTATTTTTTTTAATTTTTTCATCTTCAGTAAACACTCTATTCTTGGTTATCCTGGTCATTGACACACTTGCATACACATATGCACATGTAAAACAGGGAGCATAGAGCTGTGTAGTGCCATTATTTAATCTGCCTTCCATATGTATGTCTTCCATAGCTCTGACACGAGCTCTTCATCAGATGAAGAGTTGTTGGTAGACTCTCTGAGTGAAGAGGAAATGGAGAAACTCATAAAAGCCATAAATGAGAGGAAGAAGCTCATCGCCACACTGAAAGCACAACCTTGGCCAATGAAGAAGAAACTGTCTACGCTCAGGTCAAACACACACACGGATACATGTAAAGCGTTATCTTTAACCCACTACACACATATGCAAAAATATGTTTAAGGGGAAACGTATACTAAAATAAGTAGTTTTTGCTGTAATTATACTGTAGGTTTATGTTTTAATATATTACCTATATTCAACAAACTTGATGATTGCCAAAAGGAACAAAATTTGGTCAAATGAGACACACCGGTCATTGATTATTTATCTGCAACACAGGAAGTCCCAAGCCTTTATAGAAAAGTATGAAGGCATTTTAGGAAAAACCAACAGGAGGAGATTCTACACTTGCAAAGCCATGATGACGAAGGTCAGTAGTCATGATCTGAAATTGAATACTCATTATCTTGATGATATTGAAATGCAAAACCTTTCTTCAGGGAGTGAATTAGACTTTTGTATATACTACTACCACCATTACTACTAAAAAGAAAAAAAATTAAAGATCATCATACAATAAACATTGTACTGTTCCTTATATGGTGCATATTTTGCTAAAGTTGTTTTTCAATTCGATTCAATTCAGTTTTATTTGTATAGCGCTTTTAACAATTGACATTGTTGCAAAGCAGCTTTACACAATCAAAAGAATGTATTTAAGTTTGTATGTAATGTGAATGTGTATGAATCAAAATGATGAGACTGAGCCTGATGAGCAAGCCGAGGACGACAGTGGCAAGGAAAAACTTTCTGAGATGGTATCACGAAGAAACCTTAAGAGGAACCGGACTCAACAGGGAACCCATCCTCATTTGGGTGAAAACGGATAGCAGGGATTGATCAGCATCATGCTGTGTGGCTCAGGTGGATTGTAGGAAACTCCAGTCCTGAACTATCAAGCGACTAAAGTCACAAGTCCTCAGAGGACAGCTGTCTACATCAGTTGAGAACAGGACCGTTTTCATGGAAAAGTGGAACCGTCCCCAGTCACTACAGGCATCCCAGGCAAACCACACGGGCGTACATGTGACGAGATCTTCAACCAGAAGCAGGACACCAGGACGAGTCAGACAGGTCCAGAGGACAGAGGGGGCTCAGGAGTGACAAGTATAGCTTGAAAGAGAGACAGGTAGAGGGAAAGAAAGAGAGGGAGAGAGGAGAAGAAAGAGAAGCAGAGACAGCAGAAGAGAAGAGTTTTGTGATGTCACATGTAATAATCTGCTTCTTCACTTTCAGAAATGGATGAAGTTTCAGAGACACTTTAATAACTTTAAGATGGCCTGCATTCCATGGGAGATGAAGATCAAGGAAATTGAAAGTACGTGAAATTAATTAAGTAATTTTTTTTTTAACCATATTCTCAGTAAGTTCTCACTCACTCCTGGAGCCTTTCTGATTGTGTCTTTGTATCCTCCCTCAGGTCATTTTGGTTCAGCAGTAGCTTCATATTTCATATTGCTCCGATGGATGTTTGGCATCAACATCATTCTCTTTTGCTTGTCCTTTGGGCTTGTTATGTTTCCTGAGGTAAAGAACACATTAGTTACAAAACATTTCATTGAAAGTTGTACAAAAATATTTTAACTAAAACTAGGTCACTGAGACCTAAGGCTGGCTAAAACATCCTTTGATATCTGTTCAAAACATCCTATTTTGGTGTGTGTGTGTGGGGGGGGGGGGGGGGCTGTGCTATGACATGACACTGGCAGTGCTGTGGGTTGCTGGGTGGGGCCTCCAATGGATTGGACTAGTTTGTCTGTCACATCTCATGGGTGATCAATCAGATCTGGGGACTTCGGGGGCTGCTGGGCCGCATGTTTTTGATTCAGTTTCTGTTCTACACCTTTGTAAACTGCGGTTATATGAGTGTTACAAAAACTCACCATCTACCTGGATGGTAAGTAATGGTTAGACTACATGTTAAATTTAATTCCCTATGTCTATACCTATGGTCATCCCAGAGTGCTTTAAACTTTATCAAGTGATATCATATTTCCTCATTGCCCCTGGTCTCAAATAGTCTTGATCAATAAAATCTGATATATTCACCATTTTTGTGGTCATTAATGACTTCACAAATGTCCCGACATATAACTGCGCCGCCTTTACGCCTAGCTATGCGCAAGGATGCATTAGCATTCTTTATGCTTTAAAGAAAAATGTGAAAGCTTGGGATATGGTCCATACACCTATAGCAGGTTGATTGTTGGTCTAAGCCCCTGTAAACTGGTTCTTTCAAGATTGCTGACGGTTGATCTTCAAGATGTATAAGTTGCAACTGGTAGTTCAATATTGCATGTCTCCTTGGTTCCATGTCTCTCTAATCAAACCTGTAGTTACTGGTATATTGGATGAGGAATGTCTATCTGAAACATTTCCATCATCACTAGACATCACAGTAACCATGTACACAATGTCTCTTGGACTCGCATAGTTCATTTTCATTTCAGAGATATTTTATAATTGCAGCTTCATGCTGGGATTCAAATAAGAGGGGGAAAAAGAATAAAATGAAAGAGCCAATACTAAATAAATAATAAATTGTTTTAAATTTACTTTTCAATAACCTGTACCATAATCTCATGATTATAAATTAATGATCCAACAATATACTCATTGCTACCCAGGGGACACAGGTAATACTGCAGGACATTTTCAGCACTAGAAACCTATTGGGGACATCTTCTTGACCTATTAAAGCCATAAAAATATTAACACCCCAGGGATCTTCAGGACTAATTTTTCAAAGTCTTCATATAAAAGGTACTCTGAGGAATCTTGAGTTCAAAAGGCCTTCTACAGATGAGCTGAGGGAAAGTCTGCATGTCCATGGGTGTATTCGTAGGAAGGGTAGCTGACTGATGCTGCTTCAGGTTCTCGCATCTGGCATTCAGATGCAAGAGCTTTATCAAAGAGGAGAAAACAGATGTGTCTGGATGTCTGGATCATATTGAAATATCCTCATTAACTTTAGCCTTTTTTCCGTATCTGCATTATTCAACAGCAGAGACCTAGATATTTTGGTGCAATGAATCTGCTTTAGAATCATTCTATAATTCTCTCTCTACAGGCCTTAATGGGGCTGCCATATGGGAGTATTCCCAGGAAAACGATCCCCAGAGAGGAACAAGCCATTGCTTCAAACTTAGATATCATATGGGACATTGAGGTCAGCAAATTTTTTATATTTTAATGCTTTTGCACTTTTGCACTGATTAGAACTGATCACGCACTGATCACGATTATTAGTAATAATACTAATAATTAGCATAGTTAATTAGCATAGTTTTAAATAAACACTGCTACATCAAGAGCCTGTGTATTTCTTACAGGGTTACCTTAAGTATTCTATAATGTTTTATGGCTACTACAACAACCAAAGAACAATCGGTTGGCTCAGGTACCGAATGCCCCTGTGCTACTTCCTGGTTGGGGTGGCCGGCATGGCTTACAATTTCATGGTGGTCATTAAAACGTGAGTGTGGGAAACTATTTCCTTTTTTCTACATCTTGTATCTATACTATACTTTAGTGGGATTTAAATCAGGAGCTATACGTCTAGACAAATCATGACCGTCTTGAGATAATTTGGTTGTAGGTTTGTGGTCTGGTTTGTTAAAACATGAATTTTCTCCATGTTGATACATCGTTTGAATTTCCTAATGTACCAGCACTGTTTGCGGAGAAAAAGCCCCACATTAAGAGGGTGACACGAGGGTGGGTATGGTCTTCCTTGGGATTAAATGTGCAAGCTGAAAGTTCATAGATCTGGTTTCTGTCTTTGTGTTTGTTCACAATATCTATTTGCCCTTGTGTCTAGGGCAAATGGATAAACCATTAATTCTTCAAACATGATGAACTAAACTATAACCACAGTATCTTTATCCAAATCATTCTGATTTGTCCAATTGTTTTTTTCAGCCGGAGAGGTATAGATAGTGTAATTTAGGTCCTATTTAGATGAGAAAGTCACACTTTAATTCACCTTTGAACTTTGATTATGGTGCATCATGTGTGAAAATGATCCCTTGAATAGAATATTTTATGCTTTCATTTTTAATTTTTAAATTGTTCCTTTGTTTACACATATTGTCAATCGTCAGTACTTATTATATCTACAACAGATCCGCAGATTGTTCGGGGAACACTGTACACAAGACAGGAATTACTAAAGGCAAATTCAAATACTCATAGCATTGAATCATTTGGCACCAATTTTATGTTGTTTTGAGGGATGGATTTAAACCCATCATGGGAACATCCATGCTTTCACAGACATGTGTGCTCCCTGCTCCATACTCCTTTTTGTTTGCCACTTACATGATGAGTAATTCTGATTCGTAAGCCAAAAAGTCAAAAAGAGCAAGTTGCAAATGTTACTGAAACATGGGGCTCATGCACAGCAGTGGCCAAAAGTTGACACAAAAAAAAATGACACAAATATTAATTTTCATAAAGTCTGTTACTTTAGTGTCTTTTTTTCATATGTTACTATGGTATATTGAAGTGTACTTACAATCATTTCACAAGTGTCAAAAGCTTTTATTAACAATTACATTAAGTTTAAGCACAAAGTCAATATTTGCAGTGTTGACCCTGTCATGCTGTCAATCAACTTCTGGGCCACTTACTGACTCCATAGCAGCCCGTACTTGCACTGTCAGTGCTTGGAGTTTATCAGTTTTGTCCACCTGCTTTTTAAGGATCTCAATGAGATTTAGATC
Source organism: Clarias gariepinus (assembly GCF_024256425.1). Taxonomy (NCBI): domain Eukaryota; kingdom Metazoa; phylum Chordata; class Actinopteri; order Siluriformes; family Clariidae; genus Clarias; species Clarias gariepinus. The sequence goes on from NC_071120.1 coordinate 9,839,676, forward strand.
TGGGGAGTTTCTTGGCCATGGACCCAAGATTTTGCTGTTTTGTTCCCCAAGCCACTTACAGTAGTTATCTTTTTTGCCTAGGAATTTTTGGCAAGGAACTCCATCATGCTGGAAAAGGCATTGTTCATCACTAAACTGTTCTTGGATGGTTGGGAAAAGTTGCTCTCGTAGGGTGTTTTTATACCATTCTTTGTTCATGGCTGTGTTCTTAGGCAGAATTTGGAGTAAGACCACTCCCTTGGTTAAGAAGCAACCCCACACATGAATGGTCTCAGGATAGTTTACTGTTGGCATAACACAGTACTGACGGAAGTGCTCACCTTTTCTCCTCTGGACGTGCTTTGTTCCGGATGCCCCAAAAAATAGGAAAGGGGATTCACCAAGAAAATGACTAACCCAATTCTCAATGTCCAATCCCTGTACATTTTTCTTAATACCAGTGTGTCCCTGATGATGTTCAGTAGAGAGAAATGGCTCTTTGATGTCCTTCTTAAAATGTATAAAGATGAGCATAAACTTAATAAAATCCTCAATAGTCTTTGACACTTGCTTGTAGTTAAACTTCATCATACCATAGTAACACGGAATTTTTGTGTCATACGCAGAACTGGATCATTGGCCATAAAGCAGAGCTATTTTGTGTCATGACCCTTTTCGCTCCAAGTCAACCAAGATTTGTCTCCTCTTATACAGAAATGGTATATAGCTCCACCTTCTGGTCACTTTTTCCTAACATTTGTCCATAGCATGGCACGTAACACCAGTGAAGACAGCGGAGAGGATGATAACAACTTCAATTACAGCTGGAAAATATTCACCAGTTGGGATTACCTAGTTGGAAACCCAGACACAGCCAACAGCAAGTTTGCCTACATTGCCACAACTTTTAAGGTTTGCCTGTGTGATTGCTTGCTTGTGTGTGTGCGTGTGTGTGTGTGTGTGTGTGAATTTCAATTGTCTGTATAGAATTCACATGTTCCTTGCACATGCTTCTTGTCATAAGGAAGCACTTTGTGAGGAGAAGCTTGGCAAAAAAGATGAAAGCATCCGCATGAAAGTGTTCATCCGTGTCACGGCCAATATCCTGGTTCTTTTCATCCTGGGTGGAAGTGGGTATCTAATCTATTTTGTAGTGCACAGATCTGAAAAGTTTATCTATGATGGGATGAACCATTTCAGCTGGTGGGAGAGAAATGAAGTAAGAATCCTCTATTTATAATTTTATTATTATTATTATTATTATTATTATTATTATTATCATTTAGTAATAAATAAATAAAAAACTCACAAAACTAATATAATTATTTCTGCATTTCTGTTTTCCAGGTGAACATAGTGATGTCTCTGTTAACCACATTCATTCCGATGTTGTTTGACGCAATAGGCATTTGGGAGGATTATCACCCGCGCATTACCCTGCGCCTGCAGCTGGCCCGTGTCTTTACCCTTTACGTAGGCAACCTCTACAGCTTCATCATAGCCATCATTGACCAGATCAGCATCAGTGTGAGTCATGGGAGCACTTTTAAACTTCTGCCCCCTTTGTTGTTGCCCTTGTTAACATTTCATGTCATTCTCACTCACAGTTCTGGAAGTAGCTACCATAAACTTTACAATGGAAGTGCTTTTTGCCATAAACACCAATGATGCACTTCACATGCATTTTTAGTGTTCCATTATCAATGCTATTCACCCAATATTTGCAGACAAATAATAAATAAATGACTCTACTCAAGGAAAATGTATCAACCACACAAAATAAATGTCAGTGTAAAAAGGTAAACGGTATGTAAGTAGCATATTATTATTTGTTTATTTGTTTACCAGAGGGGTCAAGAAGAAGCAATGAAATTAAATCTGACCATATGGGAGGCTAACATGCATAACAGGTCCATAGCGCAGAATTCAACTGGTGGTCCTATCAGAGTGGATCCTGCAGATGTACCCAGAGGGCCTTGCTGGGAGACTATGGTGGGACAGGTATCCATCCATCCATCCATCCATCCACCCACCTTCCATCCATCCATCCAACCATCCATCCATCCATGCATCCATCCACCCCCCACCCACCCACCATCCATCCATCCATGCATCCATCCACCCAGCATCCATCCATCCATCCACCCACCATCCATCCACCCACCCACCATCCATCCATCCATTCATCCATCCATCCATGCATCCATCCACCCAGCATCTATTCATCCTTCCATCCACCCACCATCCATCCATCCATCCATCCACCCACCTTCCATCCATCCATCCATCCATCATCCACCCACCTTCCATCCATCCACCCACCCACCATCCATGCATCCATCCATCCACCCACCATCCATCCGTCCATCCATCCACCCACCTTCCATCCACCCACCTTCCATCCATCCACCCACCTTCCATCCATCCATCCATCCACCCACCTTCCATCCATCCATCCATCCATCCATGCATCCATCCATACACCCACCTTCCATCCATCCACCCACCCACCATTCATGCATCCATCCATCCATCCATCCATCCACCATCCATCCACCCACCATCCATCCACCCACCATCCATCCATCCATCCATCCATCCACCATCCATCTATCCATCCACCCACCATCCACCCATCCATCCACCCATCCACCCATCTATCCATCCATCCATCCATCCATCCACCCACCTTCCATCCACCCACCATCCATTCATCCACCCACCTTCCATCCATCCATCCATCCATCCACCCACCTTCCATCCATCCATCCATCCATCCATCCATCCACCCACCTTCCATCCATCCACCCACCCACCCACCTTCCATCCATCCATCCATCCATCCATCCATCCACCCACCTTCCATCCATCCACCCACCCACCATCCATGCATCCATCCATCCACCCACCATCCATCCACCCATCTATCCATTCATCCATCCATCCATTCATCCATCCATCTATCCATTCATCCATCCATCCATCTATCCATCTATTCATTCATCCATCCACCCACCATCCATCTATGCATCCATCCACCCAGCATCCATCCATCCATCCACCCAGCATCCATCCATCCATCCACCCACCTTCCATCCATCTATCTATCCATCCATCCATCCATCCATGCATCCATCCATCCACCCACCTTCCATCCATCCACCCTCCCACCATCCATCCATCCATCCATCCACCCACCATCCATCCACCCATCCATCCATCCATCCATCCATCCACCCACCTTCCATCCATCCATCCATCCATCCATCCACCCACCTTCCATCCATCCACCCACCCACCATCCATGCATCCATCCATCCATCTATCCGTCCACCCACCATCCATCCATCCATCCATCCATCCATCCATCTATCCATCCATCCATCCATCCATCCATCCATCCATCCATTCATCTATCCACCTACCATTCATCTATAAAGTATAAAAATATTTATTTAAGAAACACCAATGGATTATATTTTAAAATAATAAATCAAGATTGGATTATTTAATGTCAGCAGTCTGTAACACTGTACTTTTGAGCAAGTATTAAGCTCAAAAGTACTTAGTGGAAAGAGCCTTAAAACTTTTCTGTCTCTTGGTCTAGGAGTTTGTACGTATGCTGCTTTCAGACACAGTAACTACTTACGTAGTCATTCTGATCAACGACTTTGCCCGAGCAGTCATTATTCGTTGTATCAACCACTGCTGGTGCTGGGACTTGGAGTACACCTTTGTAAGTGTTCAGGCCACTTCCTTGTATGAGACTTGCACAATACTCTAAGTATTTTGTTCCAACGTTTTTATGTGATTTCTCTAGATTCTATCTTGCAGGTTTTACTCATATTGATAAGCACAAAACTGTTTTTTCTTATTTGTAGCCATGCTATTCCTTGTTCGATGTGAGTGGGAATGTGCTCACTCTCATATTTAACCAGGGGATGACTTGGTACGATGATTCTTTATATTTCCTCCTTTATTATCTCATATGTGTCTATAATACATTGTCCAAATCATCTGTTTGTGTTTGTCTTTGTGTAGTTTGATTTGTGCAAGTGTTTGTGTGTGTATTTCAGCATGGGGACATTTTATGCCCCGTGCCTCCCCGCGCTCAACCTCATCCGACTGCAAACGTCCATGTATTTACAATCCTGGGGTGTCATGTGCTGCAACATGCCTCATCCTCGCATCTTTAAGGCCTCACGTTCTAGCAACTCCTACATGTCCCTACAGCTGCTCATCCTCTTCGTCTCCACACTGCCCACCATATTCACCATCGTCGCTTTGCGGCCATCCTTCGACTGCGGGCCTTTCAGGTACTGAAAGATCAACATAACATCCAGAGACATCCTTAGACAGTCTGCTCCTCATATACAGTGTTTGACTAAATGTATATTAGTGAAAGAATTTGATTCCCAGCTAGTGCCCAAACCCGAGCCCCTGGATGCAGTGCCGGTCCAAACCCGGATAAAAAGGGAGGCTTGTGTCAGGAAGGGCATCCAGCATTAAACTTAAGCCAAGCTTGTATGTGCAGACTGTGGAGACCCCTTGCTGGGAATAGCTGAAAAACCACCAACATTACCAAGTACATTTGAGGGCTGCACGGTGGTGTAGCGATTAGCACTGTTGCCTTGTTGCCTTGTGCAGGGGATTAGTACTAGCCATTGTTCAAGTTCCATGTGCAAGTGGACTGCAGGAAGAAGCTCCACCCGATTCTGTCTGTGTTGGACTTTATGGGGCAGAAGTGCATCCCTGACCTCAGCAGAGTGTGGTTGAAACAGGTTGATGGCAGCCAAGAGCAGATTTTAGCAAAAAGAAATAAATTTGCTTTACCACTAGGGTGCACTAGATGGCTATGTTGACTTAACACTTTCACCAACATCACCAGTACATGCATGATAACCTATCGCAATACTTATACACTCTCTCTCTCTCTCTCTCTCTCTCTCTCTCACACACACACACACACACACACACACACACACACACACACACACTCCATAACAAGAACTTGTGTTATTTAGTTTTGCCGTTCATCAAGCAAGATAAAGGATATTTTTTGAATTTATAGAGAATTTTTCTAAAATTTAATTCAGTGTAATATGAAAAGAGATGGACTGGGACATAACAGCCTCTTTAACATTTCAGTGGGAAAGACCGCATATACGACGTGATCCCAGAGTCTCTGCAGATGGATTTGCCAAAATGGTTAGCAACGGCGTTCAGCTATCTCTCAAACCCAGGACTGGTCGTGCCTTTCCTATTGTTCCTGATGTAAGCACCAGTGTGGAGACAAACTATTTACCAAATAAAATACAGTTTTATGTGAATGTTTTGCATAAATATATATTTTTTAAACCAAACCTGTGCAGGAAAAAAACAAGTTTTAATGCACCGGTACAGATTTGTTTGATAAATGAAACAAATTATGGGGTAAATGTTACAAAAGAGACTTTTAGGAAAGCAACAAAACTTTATTATTTATTTATTTATTTATTTATTATTATTTTTATTTATTCTATTTCACCAGAAATGCTTAAATGTTGTTTTTTTGTTGACTTATATAAAGGCATTTTAAAATAGTTAAAAACAGTATAAACCTATAAATAATATATACAATTGTAATATTATAAAAAAAAATGTCTTTTTTTCCTATGTTGCTTTAGCCTCACAATCTATTACCTATACGCCACATCTAAATCATTCAAGCGGGCCAACACTGATCTAAAAACCAAACTGCGGATTGTAAGTTGAAATCACTGATTTTTGTGTAAATAATTATTAACACTCAACTCATCCAGGCATTCAATTGTTACCATCACCACCAGAAAATTGAGAGGTCTTGGGTTTGCACATACATATGTATGTATATATATATTTTATATTAGCCTCACCTGATTGCCTTTACAAGTCATACTGTTTTTTTTTTTCTTTTTCTGCCATGGTGTTATATACTACAGTTGGACGGTAAAAGTTATACTGAGTAAATACAGCTGGATAAAACAAATTTTTCCTAATATTACTAGTACAGTCAAATTAAATATATATCTTAATTTGCCAATCCAATCGCTCTCACTTTCATGTTACTTTTATTAGATTTTATATATATATATATATATTAGTGCTGTCAATCGATTAAAAAAATTAACTAATTAATCGCACAATTTTTTGCAATTAATCGCGATTAATCACAATTAAAAGACTGAAACTTTTTGGATATGAAAATGTAAATAATTAATGTAAACTCAAGACAATAAAACTATTTAAAATCAAATATGATTGTTTATTAGAATTTTTGTTTAACTTGTAACACAGATTTTCTCATGTAAACAACATACCTGCAATAAACCATCAATATTCTCCAAATTAACTGTTGGCTTGAAAGCCATATTTATTACAGAAATAAAAACACAGGTATGTGCCATTTGTGTCATTTGAATTTCAAAACAATCAATGCAATTTACATTGGCGAGGCCCTGTAGAGATTGTTTCGGTGGGGTGTTTTGCTTTTAAGTGATATGTCAAAGACGAATTACTTCTGTGGTATTTAAATTCGGCTTTGCAAAATGTACAGATTACTTTTGTTTTATCCACAGAACCATCCGGCAGAGTTTTATACTGAAACTTTCCGTCTAAAAGTCCTTCCTTGGTCTTACCCATACTTCTTTGCACGTTGAACACACGTCGGCCACAACAGGAAAAAAAAAAAACTGCAACCGCGTTAATTGCGTTAAATTTTTTTAATGCGTTAAATATTTCAAATTAATCGCATGCGTTAACGCACTAATTTTGACAGCACTAATATATATATATATATATATATATATATATATATATATACATACACACACATGGGTTATAATACTGCTCTGTGCTGTGTTTCTCACCAAAAAAAAGCAAAGAGAGGAGAATAGAAACTGGAACAAACATGTAGCAAGGAAGACAGCTGAACAGACACAAGAGGACAAGCAGAGCAACAATAATGCCTCTATAAAAGGTGAGAGTACAGATGGTGTTATTGTGGGTGCAATTCACAGCTTTAAATAATGTGCTTTTGATTTCTGCACAATATAAATACACATATTTGATGTTGCTTAATCACCGGTTGATTAAGTGATCTCTATTCATAAAATTTTTAGACCACCTTTCCAACTCATGCACAAAGTTGACGGTTCAGCACTATGCTTTCATATTGATAATCTGCTGAAGGATGTCCTTAGTTTTTCTTTATTGCTTGATGCAGCTCAATAATATGACTATTTTGAAATGCCAGCTCTTTTTGGCCAGTCAGTCTGTCTGTCTGTCTGTCTGTCTATCTATCTATCTATCTATCTATCTATCTATCTATCTATCTATCTATCTCTCAAAATAGATAAATAATATAAATTCAAGACAGATTCACTATTCTCTCTCTCTCTTTCTCTCTCTCTCTCTCGCTCTCTCTCTCTCTCTCTTTCTCTCTCTCTTTTGCTACAGACACCAGGAAAAGCAGTGGCCAGAGTTCTTATCTTTCTCCTCCTCCACATTTTTACAATGGAGATCAGTGTTCTGACCTGAAACTCTCCCCCCGATCTCCTTATGTTCAAACCTCAGCACCTCAGTCTCATCTCATACACGGGCAACTACCAGGATTTCCACCATATTAAAAAAGAAGAAAGAAGTCATGAGACAGAGCTGATCACATCAGACGTTATCTTATTTTTCATCTCATTATGATTAATTGCTCCTGAAGAAACAGTTCTCTGTTCTCTGTTAATCTGAACGGAAAAATAAATTTTCTGTTCAGATTAACAAGTTCCTCTGAAATGAAATAAATGGAAATCATGTAATGAATGCTGGAATTGATTTTAAACAATTTCTTTTTTGTGAAATAAACATCTAATAGTCTTGACAATTATCACATTAATCATTTGTTTATTTAACAATATGGCTTCCAACATCTTTAACATACTGTACGTCTAGCATTTTATTATGATAATTTAAAAATACAGTTAAACACTAGATGCCAAGGCTCTTTAATGCTCTATAGCTTTTTAAAATATATGTTGCATTGACAATTCATTATGCACAATTATCTTAATAGCTATGAGATAAAAAAAAAATCAGTTTTGAGCCATCTTATTAATTAAATAATGTCAATATTTTTGCAAAACCTATAAGCTATGTTATAAAGACAACATGGGCAATAATTTATAACGTACTGGCTCATTTACTGTATATAATCATTCACTCACTCACTCATTGTCTATATGGCTTTATCCTGTATACAGGCAATTTAGAAACACCTATTAGCCTAATCTGCATGTCTTTGAATGTAGGAGGAACCCAGAGTACCTGGAGGAATCTCCCCAAGCGTGAGAACATGCAAACTCTGTGCACACAGACCACAAGGCGAGAATCAAACCCGGACTCGGATTTTAATTTTGGTATCGACTTTATTAGATTATACAGTATCAGTATAACTTATAACATATTAAAACAATCAAGCAAAAAAATTTAAAATAATAAGTGAACAGAATTGCTAGTTTCTTAAGCCACTACAATCACTGGCCAAAAGAAATGTAAGTAACTATTATTTGAATGTTGGTTAATTTTCTTTAAGCAGCAATCTGTTTATTACATTTTTGGGTGTACTCCATCCCCATCCAAAAAGAAAAAAAAACCTGTGTTTGGCTGATGGTACTTTAAAACTTAGTAACCTGGTAAACTGTGTAAGGATTTGTCCAGTGACAGAATCTTCAAAGCACTTGTAAGACTTAACTTGTAAATGTAAATGGTTAACAAGTTCATGTACACTATAACACTTCTCCAATAATACAAAACATGAAGCTGTTTAATTTTAACTCCGAATACAGCTACAACTGAAAAAAATAAATAAATAAATAAATGACCAAAAACAAAACACCATCATTCATGTCTATTTGAGTCAAAGGGTATGAAACAGCAATGAGATGGATAAAAGTCGCTAAAGACATGAGGCACCAGTGACCCGGCAGTGTGCCAAGCAAAAGCAGATGAAGGAGATGAAGAAACTTTAGTGATAGCGAAGGGTTTTTTTTTTTTTTGTGTGTGTAGGAAGAAAGTATCTGCAGAACAGAATTTTCATGAGCACACTGTTCTGAATAAAGTAATTTCAAATAAATTGCCATGCAAGACTTCCTGGAATCTTTAAACACATTTTCACAAGTGTTCAGCATTATTTTAATGCGATTAAAGTGTAATATTGAAAACATTCATCACACTTTTGGTTACTCTGCTGTTTTACCTCTATAACAAACGGATACGTTTTCTCTAAAAAAAACCTGATCTTTTATTTATATTTCTTTTTTGTGGTTATGGACCGAGTAGCTCAGCTGTGAGTGACAGATTGAGGTCTCGACTTACCTTTACACTCCATGCCTCATTGTCTCCACATCGTTAGTCAAGTTTCACCTGTCTGATCTCAGCCGTGACTAGACCTGAATACTAGCAGCTGCGTTATATTAAAAAATATATATTTCTGACTGTTAGGAAGCTGCACGATCAAATAAATAAAAATATGTTCACAATATATTATGGTGTTGGTTTGTATGTGAAAGTTGCTGATGATGAGGACTGTAAATAAGGGACATTGTCACAAAGCAGCTTTACTTTTAGGGACGATAAAAACACTGTTCCCAAGGATTTGCTTTTTTTTTTTTTTTTTAAAGATTTATGCTGTCTGTGGCTACCTATGAATTTATCTACTGAATATTAACATATTATATATATATTCCGTATTCTATCTATATTAAGTAATTTTTCAGTAGATTAGATGATAAGTACTGCGTTTTTTGGTAAAATATCTCAATTGGATTTTTTAATAAAGGACCACAACTAAAACATCATACTTACAGTAGACATTTAAATTCAATGAAAGGATTAAATCTTCCAACAAGTCTTAAATTTACAGTTAAATACACCTAGGTTCCTGAATGAATATTTCAAGTGGTCCAGTGTAATAAGCATATCCAGTTTCCAGCTCTGGTAAAGTTTATTTGAGGTATAGCGAGCGAGAGAGCAGTCTGAATGCCTGAAACCAAATGAACCCGAGGAGCATTGTGCGTATTGTTTTCATGCTTTTCAAATATACACTGCTGGAGTTTCAGATGCCCCCTCGCTGTATTCTCTAATCTACTGTTATCTCTGCTGGTGTACTGTGTCCCAGAGATGGATCCTTTTCCCAGCACAGATATACAGTATGTGCTTCGTGAATTACCTGATTTTCTTGGATATACCATTTGCCCTTACATCATGTACAGTACTGATTATCCAGTGTGTGTGTGTGTGTGTGTGTGTGTGTATGTGTGGTTTTTAATTAGTCCTTTGGTAATCACATGGTTTCATCAAATTTAAAATAGTTGAAAAGCGCTAAAAAAACCCCAATGGACTTTCAATATATGATTTACAAAAATTTCCCGTCATATAATCTGTATTGAAGTTATAAACAAAGGCGTTGGATTTAGACAAGAATCAATTTGCAATGTAAAAGCATGACTAAACTACTGAGCAAAAAAACCTACAAACCATTACACTTTAATAAATAATTTCATCCGTGATAAAAAGTGATGCCACTTATCTGCTAAAATACTGTATATCTTAAGGCATTTATTGACTTCCAAAGTGACATAATAAATATTCAGTGAATTTATTCAATTTTCCACATTCGACTGTTAGTGGGAACATAATTTCTATGACCATTGTCCTGATTTAGAACATTTCAACATGATAAAACTATCATGTGTCCAAGTCTGTTATTACTCTTATTCATGTCACATGACCACATATCAGCTATGTATCCACTCTAGGACCCCATAAAGTGAACATAGATTTTCATACGATGTGATCCTAGATCGTATGATCGTATGGTTGATGACTTGAAAATTATACTGACTGTCATTTGCAATGACTAATTATGAAAATCATGGAAAGATATCATTTGCATTATAATTTGGAACATGGTGTAGAGTCAGAGACAAGTCACTTATGAATGTAAACCATCATGACATGCAAATCCGATCTGGCCAAAAAATTTGAAATGAGCAATGTGGCTTGTAATAGGAATGCAGCCCAAGAGATCCAATCTGAAAAACAGATGTGTGCTAAAAACAGACTGTCACATTGGGGTAAAAAAAAAAAAAAAACTGTATGGTTGATGGATAAATCATGAAGAATCAAGGAAATGAAACTTCCTGTATCAAAAATTATTGTTAACTTATTGATGATCCAAAGCTCAAGTCACTTCAGCAGGCTTGACAATTGTATTGCACTTCTCATTGGGATCTCTGGGATTGTGAGTCTTCAAAAGCTCCAACACATTGAAAACAGTGCTGCCAGGATCCTGTATGTGCACATCACTCCAATCCTCCGGACATGCCACTGACTCCCATCCATCTCTTTATTAAATATATAAACTCTATGAAAATCTATGTTCACTATGTTCTGGCTACTTACCCACCAGTGCATCCATGGAAATGCCCCATACTATCTCAAAGAACTCCTTACTCCACAACCTACAAGGCATCTTTTCTCCATAAATACCTACAGTAAATACCAAAAAACAGTTAAAGACTTTTGTTCAGGAAAGCATATTAATGGGGACACTCATTCCCCGGATCATTACTCCTTTATTCTTGCTTTGATTTGTCCACAAATGTAAAGTGATTTATAAATAAAATGTGTTATTATTATTATTATTATTATTATTATTATTATTATTATTATTATTATTACTACTACTACATGAAAAGATATGGTACCTTAACTCTATGACACAACTGTCAACTGAAAGATTGATTGGTCAGGTAGAAAACATCAGTGGGCACATTGCTGATCATGTTGAGGGACATGCTGTCATGCTATCATGCTGAATACTTTGAAATCACTGGTGCTGCTAAATAGCATTGTGCTGCTTCTTCATGGTCTTCCAGATATTATAAAATGCAGTCCTTTACACTAGTTTGACCCAGGACATAAATACATTATACACAGCTTCTCATACATGAAAAATGTATCTATCCTCTAGATTGTTTTTCCACCTTCTACACACTAAAATTCTGCTGTACAAATCTGTACAGATACTAAAATCTGAAAAATATCAATACAGTTTATACTCTAATGTGTTTACTATGTATGAAAGGTGTCTCCTTAACTTCTTCTCCTCCGGAGCATTACGTAGAGGTGTACCACCCCAGGAAATCTGTCCTGCTCCTATCTGGGCATCACCACAGGAGATTACAGGTGTATAGAATCAAGAACCTAGGTAAGCAGACCACTTCTACAAACATTCTCAGGAGCTTAATGAATTCCAGCATGGTACTGTGATAGGATGCCACCTGTGCAATAAGTCAAGTTGTGCAATTTCCTTGCTACTGAATATTCCTCAGAAAATTGGTAATGGTATTATGACAAAGTAAAAGTGATTAGGAACAACATCAACTCAACTACAAAGTAGTAGGCCACGTAAAATCATTGAGCAGGGTCAGTGGATGCTGAGACACATAGTGCACAGAGGTTGCTATTTTTCTGCAGAGTCAATAGCTACAGAACCTCCAAACTTTATGTGGCCTTCAGATTAGCTCAAAAACAGAGTGTAGAGAGCTTTATGGGATGGGTTTCCATGGCTGAACAGCTGCATCCAAGTCTTACATTAAGTGCAATGCAAAGCATCGGATACAATGATGTAAAGCACGCCATTACTAGACTCTAGAGCAGTGAAGACATGTTCCTTGGAGTGAAGAATTATGTTTCTTTGTCTTTGAATTTGGCAACCCAATGGATGAGTCTAGGTTTGGCGGTTGACAGAAGAACGGTACTTGTCTGATTGCATTGTCAAGTTTGGTGCAGGAGGGATTATGATGGGGGGTTGTTTTTTTAGGAGTTGTGCTCGACCCCTTAGTTCTAGTCAAAGGAACTCTTAATGCTTCAACATATAAAACCATTTTGGACGATTGCATGCCCCTAACTTTGTGGGAACAGTTTGGCCCCCTCCTGCTCCAACATGACTGTGCACCAGTGCACAAAATAAGGTCCATAAAGACATGGCTGAGTTTGGTGTGAAATAACTTGACTGGCCTGCACAGAGTCCTGACCTCAACCCAATAGTAGACCTTTGGGATGAATTAGAGCAGAGATTGTGAGCCAGGCCAACTCGTCCAACATCAGAATCTGACCTCCCAAATGTGCTCCCATAAAATTTTTTTTTCCATAAACACACTCCTAAACCTTGTAGAAAGCCTTTTAATAAGAGTTTGCTGTTATAGCTGCAAGGTGAAGTGCAAATAACACATTAAAACCTATGGATTAAGAATTGGATGCCATTCAAGTTCAGATGCATGTGTAGGCATTTACGTAGAGATCCCTGAATTCTCTGTTAAGAGTACAACACATCATAGAAACTGCATTAGAAAAGACACAAAAGTCTCTATGAGTTAAAAAATAAAAAAGTCTGGACAAAATGAGCACATGAGGGACAGCTAAACAGAGCCATAATTCTGGGAAGGAGAAGGTTTTAATGGCCGTACTGGTTGTGCCTTGGTGTCCAATTGCCACTTGAATTATTCATAAGGCCAAGCTATGTCCACATAATCAGACATGTGTTTGACTAATTAAACAGACATAAAAAGCTAATTCCTTTACAGGTCATAAATACAAACTGTAGAGTAGATTTTTCTTTTTTTAATATACATGAATTAAAATAAACCCATGCCCCATCAAACCTTAATTTTTTTTGTTAAGACTTCTGTTATTCTGCTTTCTTTAGATTTTTACCCCAGATTTTTTATTCAAGTGAAATAACTGATGGAAATATTTTAAATATATTCAAAGAATAATAATGTCAGAAAAAAATTCCATATTTTAATAAGATTGTCTATGATTCTATGGTACACCGTATTTTCAGTGTTATCTACAGTCTGATTAGCTTGGAGGTCTTACGTGGTTCGTAATCGAAGATGTTGTTGCATGCAGGTTAAGACCAGGTCATTTTACGCTGTCTTTTGTCCATTCTCCTCTTGAGATTTCTCGTCTGGCCACTAGGCTTTTTGCTGCCAATTTCCGGAGAGATATCGTTTGCAGTATCCAAGGGGACATCTGATGCTCGGGCTTTGGAGAGATGCACCTGCCACACATTGAGAGCTGAATGCCACTCAACTGTGTCCTCTGTGTCACATGCCTTCACCAGCAGAAAACTGCAGACGCAAGAATGACCGGATATTGAAATCACACGACGTTGAAAAATGCCACGCCAAAAAACAGGCATTACTGCGAATCTGGAAGACGGTGAGAGTAACAATAGATTATTGATCCATTGTTTTGTAATTTTTTCAATACAGGTTTTACTTAGTTATTTACTTGGCAATATGTGAATGCTTTAGATTTGAATTGCTTATTAATATATGTCATTTTGTTGCCTGTTTGTGTTTGTGTGTTACAGTTGGAATTGAGATAGATGCTGAGTTAGACAGTGATGGTAAGTTATGTATAGCAGAATGTATAAATGTATAGGTGTTTACTTTATTTCCAAGCAGATACTTAATTTCTATGTTTAAAGTATGCATATAAAACACAAAGAGGTCCATAAGTCTGAAAGTACTACTAAAATGAATTTTAGAAATATTTATAGATTTCAGAGTTTCTTAGTATTAAGTTTGTAGTATTTTACCTCTTTCCCCCATTGAGCTGACACAGACTTTGAGAGTGTGTGTAAAACCTGATAATCCATGTTAGATCGGTCTATCAGAGAGTCATCTAAACAAAATGGAAAATCTCCCCCCCTTTTTTTTCACAATGTGGTTCAGTGCGGTTCAAATCACACATTTGCTTACATTTAAATGAGAAATAGCACATTTTAATATACTAAATACTTAATATGTTTTCCATTTCTGCTTATATTCATTTATAAGACTTAATTAAGGTAGACTCCATTGGACTTCATCATTTACTTTTAAACACTGAACATATTTTATTTATCCCCCCATTGTTTAAATGTATTAATTATTTAGGATTTCGAAAAAAAGGTTTGGTTTTGGAATTCATACAGAACAGACATTTTCTTGTTTATATATGAGTGGAAATAGAATAAATGTGTTTAATGTCTAATTTCGTGCAAGCATCTTCAATCATTTTTTATGAAGGGTGACAATTATTATAGGAACACTGTTTCTATAATAAATTTACATTTATACTTAATACATATAATTAATACATTTAACAAAACCTCTTTTAATAATAAAAGTCTGACAATGCTTGCCATTTTTATATAATCAGTATATTATTTATGGTCCTTATACACAAATTATTGTCTCTACTGCATTTAGGAAGGGGAACATTTTTGGAAAAGATAGTTTAATAGAATTATTTTAAATATTTTACATTCTTTTTTTTACATTTATATGTATTACATAAGTAAATTATTGTATAAACAATATGAAACAGTACAGTGCCATGTCTCACCTGTTCCTCAGACGACATCAGGAGACCAAGAAGTGCAGGAAGACCCAGAGCTGCTGCTCGCAGAGTGAAAGCAAAAACAGCAGCTAGTGATGATGAAGAGGAGGAGGAAGATGAAACTCCTCGCCAAAGACGAGGCAGAAGAAGGAGAAATGACAATCTTGAAGACAACAATAGTGAGAAACCACGTGGGCGGAGAAAGGCTACCAACAGAAAGAAGACCAATGCTGCAGCCCAGGATTCTGATGTGGACAGTGAAGAGGACAAAGGGAGCAAGAAGAAGAATGGAAAAGGAGCAAGCAAAAAGGAAAAAGAGGAAGAGAACAATAAGGAGAAAACTGGAAAAGGAAAAGCTGGGAAAGAAAAGGGCGATAAAAAGAAAAAAGGAGAAGGTAGCAGGTAGAGTATGGCTAGAATTTGTCTTCTAACTTTGAAGCTACATATTACACTTCTTTTAGAACAAGATTTTGGAAGTTTTCAAAATGTTTCTGTTAATGTTCCATCTGAAATACTAACATGCCTGAAATTCCTTCCTTTTCTCTCATTTGTCAAAGTCAGCATTTAACTGTTTGTTGCTTGCAATAAACTGCACCAGACCAGCCCTCTGCGGTGCATTTCCCTAGCCAATTAGAACTTAAAGCCTGGAATAAGGAACAAAAGTGAATGAAAAACAAAATAAAAAATAGCTTAGTATAAACAATCTATAGTCCTTTGGTAATGGGAAAATTATACAATCGTATATTCCAATATATCAAAATTGAAAGGAAACAATGACAATAAGGTTAAAAGTGGACATTGCCTCTCATTGTGAAATGGCTTTTTAACCCTCTCCAGACTGATACATGTCAATTAATTAATTAATGAATTAATTAATTGATTAAACCAACAATGTGACTCAACCTTTAGTGTGACAAATTTATCTAAGGTTTTGCATGCTTCTTTCGTTCTTCTTGCTTTATACTTTTAAAAACTATTATTTTAGACTACCAACCTAAAATTTGTATCACAGTCGATTTTTACAAGCTGCACTGTTTAAGAGATTAAAAATGAGTGGAAATTAGTCATCCTTATTGTGATATCTGATGTTCCTCTCTGGTAGCTCATCTGGGAGTGAATCTGATGCTGAGTCCCTGTCAGAGGGTGAAATGGCTCGGCTAAAAGAGGAGGTCGAAGAAAAGAAGAAACTTATTGCTACACTTCGAAACAAACCATGGCGGATGAAAAGAAGACTCCTGATTTTGAAGTAACGTAGCTTTCCTTGTAACACTAAGTTTCATGGATGCTTTTGTGCCACTTCTGGTTCCGATTTCTTTTGCTTGCATTCAGATTCGAGGGCTTTACCACAGCCTTACCTTCCCTTGGCTTTTCATGTACTATAATCAAATTATTAAAAAAAAAAAAATAATAATAATAATAATAATAATAATTATTATTATTATTTGGTTGTAGACTGACCACGCACACCCTGCTATACCTTTAACAGAAAAAAAAATCTGATATGAATTTAACATATTTGACCTTGCATCAGAAATGCATCAGCTGTTTTGTTGGGATTTTCTGTATAAACTATAACTTATCAGATATATCTTGCAAAAATCACCAAAATGTAAAAATAATGAAAAAAAATTAAAATAAAAAAAACTAGAAATAGTAAATAAATAAAACTGTCTAAACAAGTTTGATAAATCGCCCTTGGATCCTTGGCCTTGTGGTGAACCTTTACCTCAGACTGCTCCAGGCAATCTCCAGTCAGAATAGATGATGAGAGTTTAGACAAGTTCAGAGGTAGTAGAATCAAACACTGTCCAAGAGAACACTGATAGCCTGTGCTGGCAGCTGGGCTTCAGTGGTTTGTATTTCGCCTGAGTACCTGAGTTGTAGAGACACGGATCCTAAGACAAAAAGGGTGGCAATGGTGCAAGGGAGTGTTTTAATTGACCTGGAACCTAAAAGGAACTGGTTTGGTTGGATGAAATTGCAGTTCGGGTAGTTTTATTAAGTCTTTTCAGAATAACTGTTTCAAAACCTGGCACAAGTAAACTTAGATTATTATCTATCTGGACCCACGTGCCAGAAATGTATATTGTTATACAGCAAGATGTCAAGTTTCCATCATGAGAATTTAAGTGAATAGTGGTTATTACACTCTTCACATACAGTACACAGTACATATTTGCTTTATTCTACTAGCATGCCTGTTCTGCTACCATACATCTTTATAACTTTTAGTTAAGGCTATTAGCCATATCAGCTTTAGTTCAACACTTTATTGCTAAATTTGTTGTATTGTTTTTGTTTTGTTGTGTTATTAATGTCCCTTGTCATGATCGCAACATATCCTTAATCCAGGAGGTAATTAATTCGCCAATGTGTTGGGTTACATTGGAAACCAGTAGTGGGTGGAATGTGATATTCGTGAAAAGGTGTCAACATCTGTGTTTACTCCAAAGGGATTGTGAATTGGTCCACTAATTGCATGTAATGATGCCGTGTGCTACTGTATATCTTACCTTGTAATAACTTATCTTACAAGGCTTAAAACTAAGCCTTGTTGGTCAGATTCAAACAAGTACTAGAAAAGATCAAGATTTCTAATGAGTTTTTCTACATTTTATACAAGATTTTAGATCAAGTGGTCAAGGTGATGGACTGCTAAGGTTAAAGTTGACCTGCATTTTCCAGAAGGTGGCTCGATCAGTTAAGGCTCTGGGTCACTGATTTGAAGGTCCTGGCACCGCCAAGCTGCCACAGTAGAGCCCTTGAGCAAGGCCCATAACCCTATTTGCTCCAGGGGTGCTGTATTCGGGCTCACGCCAGCTTCTTCACTGGGATATGCATAAAGATTATTTTACTGTGCTGTAAGGTACATGTGACAAATAATTGAATTTTAACTATCTTGTTTGTCTTTTTGTCTAAATGGTTTTAGGGAAGCACAAGAGTTTGTAGAGAAGTTTGAAGGTGCTTTGGGTAAAGGGAAAGGACGGAAACTCTACGCCTTTAAAGTCATGATGACCAAGGTATATCATTGTTTTTATCAGAGGTATATTTTTGTCTCTATTATGTCAGAATACGTTACAATTATATTTCTACTTTTTTTCTATTTCTCAGAAATTGATCAAATTCAATCGTGACTTCGATAACTTTAAGACAGCATGCATTCCATGGGAGAGGAAAATCAAAGAAGTAGAAAGTTGGGTTTGGTTTTTTTACATTAATACTCAATTCAATTTGCTGGCATGTTTCTACTGTAGATTTCCTGCTTGTTCCAGGTTACCCGACTTTGTCTCTTTTTTTTTTTTCTCCAAGGTCACTTTGGGTCATCTGTAGCCTCCTACTTCATCTTCCTCAGGTGGATGTATGGCCTTAACCTTGTCCTTTTTGGACTTATGTTTGGGCTTGTTGTCATCCCAGAGGTAAATTTGCAATTTAAAATATTTTTGGGGAAAGATTTAGTTAGGTTTGATTTGTCCAAATAGCACTGCTACCTATATTAAATTAGATGTAATTTTTTTAATTTACTTAGCAAAAAGTGTGAAGTTGTTGGCAAGCTTGTGTCCTTTACCTCCTACATTTTTTCAGTGATTCATCCCAACCTAAATATTATTGAGTACCTCTATGAATGATTAAGTTACAACAGTACAGCCAATATAAAATGCATTTAGCTACAATAGGGTGGGTGTTGGACTGGACCTGCTGGTGGGTCCTTAAATTTAACTGGGAACTCGGACATGACAAATGGAATATAAATACCGTTAACAACTCAGGGGATCACCCTGAACAGTTTAAACAGATATTACTACCCTGTTGATTGTATTCCTACTCTTTCAGACAGATTTGGTGTTTGAAGTAATCTATAAAGTCACATCTCGCTCTCTTTCTGGAGGTCCTGATGGGTTTGCCGTATGGCTCCATCCCCAGGAAAACAGTGCCCAGAGAGGAGCAGGATACCGCTATGGACTTCTCGGTTCTTTTTGAGTTTGGAGTAAGGAACAGACTATTAAGAAAATGACAATACATTACAATAAAATACTGGTTGAAAATACATCAATCTTTCTTCTTTTTCTTTAAAGGGTTACTGCAGGTACTCCGTTCTATTTTATGGCTACTATAATAACCAGAATACTATTGGACTCCTTAAGTTTCGTCTACCCTTGTCCTATTTCCTAGTTGGAATAGGAATATTTGGCTACAGCCTGATGGTGGTGATAAGGACGTAAGTTTTTCTTTTCTAAGCAGTATTCACCTTGCTGTGTTGAAGGAGAAGACGGGATCATGTTTACTGTAATGCAGCGATTCTGAATCATAATAAAAACTCACCTGTAGTGACTGACAAGTATGTAATTTTTTTAAAGGATGGCAAGAAATGCCAATGAAGGAGGTGATGGAGGAGAGGAAAGTGACTTTGTGTTTTGCTGGAAACTCTTCACTAGTTGGGATTACCTCATTGGAAACCCAGAGACAGCTGACAATAAATATGCTTCTATAACAACTAGCTTCAAGGTCAGGCTGAACTTCATACCCATTTCTTAAACAGCTATTTAAACGCATGATAAATAATCATATGGTACTGTGACATGTAGCATGGCAAAGGTGGTACAGTGGCATAGTGGCAAGCATTGTGACCTGACATCTCCATGGTCTCCATGGGTTCGGGTCCTGGCTTTGGGTCTGTTTGCATAGATTTCGCATGTTCTTCCCATGCCTGGGTACTCTGGGTTCCTCGCACAGTCCAAAGTCATGCTAAGTAGACTAGTTGGCGTTTTTTATATGGCATTAGCATAGTTGTTATTATTATTACTATTATTTGATAAGCTTTATAAGCTTGTGGGCTTACTTTAAAACAAAATCTGAATTACTGGTTAAATACATTGGTGTAACTTCTGCATGTAAATTTTTAATCTTGATGATTTTCATAATCTTAGTTTAAACATAAGGATCAATAGTTTTAGACACAAACTTACAGTAAACTTAGTGATACAGAACTTTGACACATACTGTGAATTTCCTGTTCATTTTTGAGGCCTTTGCTCCACTTCAAAAATCTAAGTTGCATTGACTCAAGGTAAATGCATGTCTATAAAATTGGTGTTGAAAATAAATGTGCTAATACATCCCGGCACTTAATACACTATACACCATACTGTAAGTATGTTGACACCCTTCCCAAACTGTTTTCACAAACTTGAAAGCGCACAATAGCACAATATCGAATGTCTTCATATGCCAGAGCATTATAATTTCCCGTTTCTGGAACTAAGAGGTCCTAACCAGTTCCAGGATGAAAATGCACCTGTGCACATAGCAAGCTTGGGAAGAAATTGTTAGCCTAGGTTGTTTGCCAAGGCACTGAACTTAACTTGATCTTGAATGCTGACTGCACATTCTTCAATGCACAGTATGACTGACTCCTTTGGTACCTGAGATCTGATAAAAAAAAAAAAAAAACACAGCCATGCAAAATCTAGTGCAAAGCCCTCTGGAAAGATTGAGTGCATTATAACAGCAAGCAGGGGTCTAAATGTGGAATGTGATAGTTAAAAACATCACATTCCAGATTTATACACTATAACATGGTTATTTTGGTCTGCATAGTGTCTGTAGTGTACTTAAACCGTTGACTTGTTCCCTGAACTTTACCCATATAGGAATCTATAGTGGATGAGCAGGAGAATTTAAAGGACGAGAACATTCATTTGAGGAGATTTCTGCGTGTTCTTGCTAACGTACTGATCCTGTGCAGCCTGGGAGGGAGTGGATATCTTATCTACTTTGTGGTGAAAAGATCACAAGATTTTGCTAAACTGGATAGCAATCAACTATCCTGGTACCAAAAAAATGAGGTAAGTGTTACCACCCAGTCTTGAGTTGGACCAGAATACAAGGCAATGTGATGGGAAATGTGTATATGGGTGGCCTGGGTTTGACAAGAGTAAAACACTGACACAGGATTCACAGCTCACATGGTACAGTACTGTATATATTCAAAGCTCACATGGTATACCGTAACCACAAATTGTCACTGTACAATGGGAAACACAAACAAACTCAGGGGGATGACCTGCATCAAGCTGGTGGTGCTGGCTTCTGCTGCAGGTTTACTATATTTTACTAGAATTTTGTTTTATTCCTAATAATGATTTGTCCCTTAGGTGGAGTTCGTAATGTCTCTGTTGGGTTTGGTGTGCCCACCTTTGTTTGAGACCATCGCTGAACTGGAAGATTATCATCCTCGGATTGCCTTGAAGTGGCAGCTGGGCCGCATTTTCGCCCTCTTCCTGGGAAATCTCTACACCTTCCTGTTTGCTCTTATTGATGATGTCAATGAGAAGGTACAGAAATACAACAATGATTTAAACTGTACTAAGGGTATGTTTAAAACCACTTTTTGACCTTAACATTCCCAATGCTTTATTAATAGCTGGAGAAGGAGAAATTGATAAAGAATGAAACCGACTGGGCTTTGAACCAATACTATGCTAACTACACACTGTATCACAACGTGACAGAGAATATTCCTCCACCAGATATTTCACCTGCTGACGTGATCAGGGGTCCTTGCTGGGAGACTGAAGTGGGAATTGTGCGTATTAACAAATCTTGTTTTTAAACAAATTAAATCCTTTAAAACCACATTTTAGATATATTACTGCAAATAATGATTAATGCTTGACATAAGCAGCTATATGTTGAAAATTGTTTTTGTTACCTGCTGTAGGAGTTCGTGAAGCTAACAGTCTCAGATATTCAGGTGACGTACCTGACCATCCTGGTTGGAGACTTCATGAGAGCTTTAATTGTACGTTTCCTCAACTACTGCTGGTGCTGGGACCTTGAGGCTGGATTTGTAAGTTATTATTCAGAATTTTATGATTTTTTTTTTTAGAAGTTACGTTTTACTTAAGAATTCGATGGTATTTTGTCCCATACATTTTTCTGACAAGTGCTCCAGTCCCTGTTGCAGAGAAACCACCCTATAAAAGGATATTACCATCTCCAGGCTTTACTGTAGGAATGGTGTTAGTTGGATATTGAGCTGTATTGGATTCCAAACATATCATTTGGTGTTGTGATAAATTCATTTCAATTTAAAAATTTTACCATCTGCATTTTCGCAAAGCTCAGTCATGACAGCATGTGGCCTTTCTTGAGGAGGGACTTTTTCCTTGCAACCATCCCATATAAGCCAGATTTGTAGAAAATTTGTTATACTGTTGTCATATGCACTCAATGACCACCCTTTGTCATAAATTTCTGTAACTGCTTCAGAGTTGGTGTTTGTCTCTTGGTAGCCCTTTCTGACCAGTTTCCTCCTGGCTCTTTCATCCAGTTTGATGAAACTTGGCGGGGGTTGGAATCTTTTTCCAAATCAGTGATTCAGTTTCTTTTGTATTTTATCTATTTGTATTTTGTAATTTTTCATGTTGGTGTTTTATCTTACTTAGATGTTAAAACTTGGATGTTTTAAAGGAGGGTGATTTTTTTCTATACCCACTATAGGCTATAAGTTATAGCATTTAGCAAAAACCCTTATGCAGAGCAACTTACATTTATATCATTATACATCTGAGCAGTTAAGGGCCTCATTAAAGTGCCCAACAGTGACAGCGTGCTGGTGCTGGGGTTTCACCCATGACTTTCTGAACAGTAGGTTAACATCTTTAGCTACATTCCAAATGATTAAAGATTCTGTTACCTTAAATGGTTCTCTGTGTCTTCAGAGGTATTTATTCCTTCAGGACATTAATTTGGAAAGCACTTTTCTGAATTAAGGAAATATTATGGCTTACATTTACATTATATCATTTGACAGACCTATCCAGAGCGACTTACAGTAAAAAAATAAAAATAAAAAATAAATAAATAAATATATATACATATACTCAGCAAAAAAAGAAAGGTCGTCTGACTTTCAACTGTTTTTACTTTCAGTAAACTTAATGTGTAAATATTTGTATGAACACTAAAAGAGTCAACACCATAAGACATAAACTAAAAATGTTTCCCAATGTGTCCCTGAATGAAGGGAGGCTCAAAATCAAAAGTACCAGTCAGTATATCTGGTGTGGCCACCAGCTGCTTGAAGTACTGCAGTGCATCTCCTCCTCATGGACTGCCTATTGCGGACAGTCTGAGCACTGATGGACGGATTGTGTGTTCCTGGTGTGACTCGGGCAGTTGTTGTGGCCATCCTGTACCTGTCACGCAGGTGTGATATTCGGATGTACCGATCCTGTGAAGGTGTTGTTACACGTGGTCTTCCACTGCGAGGATGATCAGCTGTCCTTCCTGTCTCCCTGTAGCGCTGTCTTAGGCGTCTCACAGTGCGGACATGGCAATTTTTTGCCCTAGCCACATCAGCAGTCCTCATTACAGCTGCTGATGTTTTAGTAGACATGGTGGTGTCTTGATAATGCATTAGATGAGGTACAGTCACTGGTATTGGTAATAAGTAACTTGTGTAGCTCCTGGCCTTGAGACTGAGATTTTCACCATGTTGTAGGGGAAACTAGTTGGAGATGGCACAGAGAAAAGATATCTGCTTTTCTGAACTTGAATACAGTGATTGTTACATATTTTGTTCAAAATTTTCAATAGCATGAAGAATGTTGAAATTTCTAGAACAATTTTTATAGAGTTATTTAAACAGGTTGATCTGTATTCTGCATTGTTGACTTGAGTTTTTGCAAAAATACAACAATAAAACTTATTTATTCATTGCTAACATGACACCCTAAAAGCAACAGGCAGCTTGATAGGTGATACTTAACAACAAGACAAACAGAGACACATGATTCTACTCTGGGCACTTAATTACAGAGAGAGTCTTTTACTATGACTTGGATACTGTAAGCTTAGTACGTTGTTAAAAGCAACTTTAACATTTGTGTATTGTGGTCTTCATTGCAGCCTTCTTATTCAGAGTTCGATATCAGTGGAAATGTTCTTGGGCT
This sequence comes from Clarias gariepinus, assembly GCF_024256425.1. Lineage (NCBI taxonomy): Eukaryota > Metazoa > Chordata > Actinopteri > Siluriformes > Clariidae > Clarias > Clarias gariepinus. Next base: position 9,864,074 of record NC_071120.1, read on the forward strand.
AATTTTCAACCAAGGAATGATCTGGTAAGGATGCATTATTTATTCTAAAATTACAAAAACACACAATGAAGAACTAACATATGTGTGTGTGGTTTTTTTTTTTACTTTCTTTTAGGATGGGTGCATTTTATGCACCAGGGCTCGTAGGTATAAACATTCTGCGCCTCGTGACCTCCATGTATTTCCAGTGCTGGGCAGTAATGAGCAGTAACGTCCCTCATGAGAGAGTGTTTAAAGCTTCACGCTCCAACAACTTCTACATGGGCATCCTTTTGCTTGTGCTATTCCTCAGCCTCATGCCTGTGGTCTACACCATGATGACCATGTCTCCTTCTTTTGACTGTGGACCCTTCAGGTTATGCACACATACAGCATACACACTCACTGTTAGATCTTGAACAGGTAATTATTCGTATTCAAAGTATGGAAGGAATTGTATGTAGACATGTTTTAATATTGCCATTAAATCTGAAACCAAAAGTTCCAAAGAAGCACTGGGTACCTTCAGGAGATTTTTATAAACTAGTCACACAAAGGTAGAAGAGTTATAATCCATAACAATACAGGTTTCCCCTTACTTTCCTATACAAATATCATGATAATTATTTAATTGTATACAGTAACATTATGCTTATGTAATGGATGCATAAACTAAATTGCCTAGTTGCCTAAATTGCCTAGTTACAGAATGCATATATATATATATATATATATATATATATATATATATATATATATACTGTATATATATATATATATATATATATATATATATATATATATATATATATATATATATATACTGTATATATATATACTGTATATATATATATATATATATATATATATATATATATATATATATATATATTAAAACTGTTAATTGATAGGTAATAGAGTTTGGATTGCATCTATAGGTCAATAACTGTAAGAACTCAATATTATATACTATATACAGTGTATAATCCCAATAAAAAATTACTGTGATTGCTAAGAAATCATGGCCTTCATGGCTAATCATCATAGTTTTCTGGGGGTCTGTGGAATCCTATGTGTAAATGAAAAGACAATTAAACAAGAAATCAAATAAAATGATATCAGGAGTTTTATGGTTTATTAACATTTTTCTTTTTTCCTCCGAACAGTGGGAGACAGAAGATGTATGATGTGGTAATTGAGACGATCCAGAACCTTCCAACATTTGTGGCCAACATCTTTACCTATGCCTCCAACCCGGGACTCATCATATCTGTCGTACTTCTCATGGTGTGAGTGCTCACCTAAGGGAGGTTACTGAGGTTGGGGTATTGGTTAAGTGGTGATGTGGGTATTTGTATTGTTTAAAGGGAGCAAGCAGTGTATATTAGCTATGAATTCAATCAAATAGTTTTATTCTCTCTAGTCTTGACTTTGTAGATAACTGCTATTCTTGATTTATAAAGACAACTTGCTGAGTTCCTTGTGTGTCATCATCATCTTATGGTGTGTTCTTATGCAGGCTAGCAATCTACTACCTAAATACAGTCTCAAAGGCCTATCAAAAAGCCAACATGGATCTGAAGAGAAAGATACAAATGGTTAGTGCCATTTACAGTATAACAGTAAAGTCGAATGTTACATTCTAATACTTTCCAATAAGGGATTCTGCATTTACTAAACACATAATATAGAATATATAGGTTTAACAAATGTTAGAATATGATTATATCTGGGGGCCTCCGAGTGGCGCAGTGGTAAAGTGCTCGCCCTGTCATCCGGAGATCGCTGGTTCGATCCCGGGGTGATGCTGTTACCTCTCACAGCCGGAGGTCTAGAGAGAGATAATTGGCCGAGCTCTCTCAGGGGGGCGGGATGAGAGGTACTTACAGTAGCATTAATTAATCTCACATTAATCACGGCTCTACAGCCAATCAGGGGCGTCTGTGAGCTTGCGCACGCGGAAGGAGCGGATAAGCGCCTTCCTCCTTCCTCCTAACGGTGTGTGAGCAAACAGTTCGAACTGCTGACGTCACGCGCCGGCTGAATGGTAGTAGTAGCCTTAATGTGGGAGCCCTCTAGTGACCGGAAGGAATTGGCCACGACTAAATTAGGGAGAAAATCTGGAAAAAATCCCCAATAATAATAATAATAATAATAAAAAGAATATGATTATATCTGACTTGTCTTTATAGCAAAGAGATGAGGAGAAGAACAGAAGGAACAACAAAGACAGCACTAATCAGGTGATGAAAGACTTGGAGGATCTTCTTCCCAATAAATCCCTGATACCAACAACACCTGCTAAAGAGGAAGCTGGTTAGTAGTCTCATATTTATTTACTCAATTCAATTCTTTAATTTGATATATATATATTATATATATATATATGTCAGGCAGAAGTTGCAGTATATTATGTAAGTATGAAAGTGTGTGGAAACATGGTGGTATGATGAATTATTATTATTTTTCTATAGCAATAAAGGTGACAAAACCATTCTTCTACTTTCCATCCAATGTCTATTTTCCCGAAGCAGTAAAAAAATTACCGGGTACATTTACATGCCACTGTGTATGTTGTTAAGTATGGGAGCCCAAACTCAGAGGGAAGCGTTTGTTACCTGCCACACTGCCAAGTTTGTTACCACTCAAAACATCATCTTTTTTGTGTGTGGTTTGTGTATTACCACTACGCTTAAAAAACAACAACAACTTTTTAGCACTTTGGCTTAGACGTTTCTTTTTTCTTCTTCGACTTGGCTTCTTTGATTTTCTTAATGGTCGCATGTGGTGTGTCGGTTTCTGGGGTCTTAAGGCCAGGTGTCACTCGTCTGGCCTAATTACTGTCATGGTGGGGTGGAAATCTGTTGTGTAGTTGTCTGTCGATTTGCCTACCACATAGGTAGCCATGTTATAGTACTCCCCCATCTAGGAGCTGTTTCTACAAGGTGGCCCTGGCATACTGCACAAAGGGCAGCCCTTAAATCAAATCACTCAGTATTTGGAATATGATTCAAGATACGAGATTTTTTCTGGTCACTCCAGATTAGCCCCCTTTAGCCAAGGTTGTCTTCACTCTTCTAAGGGCCAATTTTATGGCTAGTCAGGCGATCAGGGAGAAAAGCGCTAGGAGAAATAGGCACAAGTGTGTAGGATCAAGTTGTATGCACTGCGCAGGTCTAATTAGGTCTAATTTTATATAATTTTTAAGTAGCTAGCTGGCCTTTTGCAGGCAGTCAAAGGCCCTGGGGCATAGCAGTCAGGTTATGGCATTCAATCACTGGTAATCACTGCAGGGACAGAGGTTGCCATCTTTCTTCTTCTTGAAGAAGATGCCCGCCCTGACCCAGGGATGGCCCTGATGGCTAACCATGCAGACTTCCCACAGGAATGGGAGTGGGGACACCAGGCCCTTATCCATGAATTTGCCAGCTGTTCCTGAATCAATGAACACTTCCAGCAGGTTGGGTAGGTTACCTCCCAGGCGAGGGAGCATGGAGACACTGAGGAATGGCAGGTGGACAGGTCCACGTCATAGGTAGATGGGTGGGGAGTCATGGTTCATGGCGAAAGGTATGAACTGGAGTGGGAGGCTGAAGGATGAGTGACGCCAGGGCTTCTGTGATGGTAATCTGTCTGATAAACAGTTGGTAAGTGCTCAGATAGTAAGTGCTCCTTGGCTCTGTAATGCCTCCTTCAGGCGATCTGCCTCTGTTGGACCCATTTTTGGCCAGATTATATTTTTAGGGCTCAGAGAGATTGTGATGGATCCAAGTGCATAAAAGGCACACAATAATCTGGCCACAAGGTGTAGTCTGCTCATGGGTTAAATAGGAAGCAGAGCTGATTAAAGTTCGAACACTGGTGTGCAAAGAGCAAAAAGTAGTGAACGAGGAGTTGAAAGCAAAGAGTGTAGTGGATTAAGGAATGGAAGTGTGCAGGTGATCATGGCGGCTGGTAGACAGAGACATTGGCATTTCACAACAATTCATACATGGTGTGCCAGTTTCTAGGGGTTTAAGTGGACTTATGGCCAGGTGTCGCACGTCTGTTCTGATTACTATCATTGTGGGGGTTACCTAGCAACTGTGCCAGGCCGCTGCTCTGCCTGTCTGGAAGTCAGATCTGTATGTGTGTGGAGTTTGCATTTTCCCAGTTTCCTCCAGGTGCTCAGGTTTCCTCCCACAATCTAAATACATACAGATCAGGTTAATTCCACATAGAGAATGGGTAATAATGACTAAAGCTGAGTGAAATATTCCGTTTACATTAGTATTTAGACCCACCAATAAGTACTTGGAAACAAAGTTTTGACACAATTGTTAAAGCTCAACCAAGTGCATAGCCATTTTTAGGTCTCTGCTCCATTTGATTCAGGTCCAGGCCTTGGCTGGGCTACCATAGCTCTTGGTTGCTCTATATATGTCTGCATTCATTATCCCTCTATACAGACAAGTCTACCAGGAGACTCAATTAATTTCAACACTGCAGAAATGTCCTTGTGTCCTTCCCCAGAGCTACTGTATGTATTGACACAATCCTGTCTTGTAGATATACAGATTTCAACCTGATGGATTTGTTTTCGCTCAGACATACAGGTATATCAGTGCATGTCATTTCTAATTACGTCCAATGAAGGCACAAGTGTAGAAGCATGTCAAAGACCACAGATAGGAGTAGGATGCTCCAGAGCTCAGTTGCAAGTGTCATAACAGTGGATCTGAATCCTTATGGTAATGGAGTATTGCAGTGTTTATTCTTATTTTTATGTTTATAAATTAATAAACACTTTAAACACCTGTTTTTACTATCTCTCCTTGTGCGTTGTGCACTCTGACCATGTGTCTAGAACAATGTAAAGAACGAAGAACCATATACCAACTTTTTGCAAATGAATGTTTACAAAAATATATATCACACCCTGTGCAAAGCATGCATTTTTAATCATTTGAAATAAATTAGTGCAGCTAGCAAATTTTGGAAGGCTAGTAGCTATTTGGTATGGCTTACCCATTTTAAATAATGAGTAGCTTGTCGTGCAATTGATTGTCGTGCAATCATGTAATGATGAAACATTCCTTTAAAACAAACAGCTGATTCAGAAAGGTTATCCTAACATATTTATTTCACATTATGATGTTTAATTCTGATGTTTCCAGCCTTCTGTGCAGCAGCTCACAAAACGCTTCCTCAAACACACACTACTGTATATACATGTATGATCACATTTTGCTTGTTGTTATGTTCAGTACACATTGCTTAACCTGCACATTTGGAATCACCCACTTTTTTACAAAATGTATTTTGTACATAATTATATAATTTTATAATATAATTATATATAATAATGTAAATAATTGTTTACATAATTATTGTCCTAATATTAGAAAAAGAAATTGCATACAAAAATGTAACATTAGGATTCATATCAAGGGGTTATTATTTGGCCATGTTCACTTTTATTCATCTCTTTTCCTCCTGAACCTCAGAGAATTCTGCCCGTAAACCCCCTGCTGGTAAATCTCCAAAGGTCACTGAAAAAGCTGGAACAGCCACTAGTGGTAAAGCAGTAAAAATGCAGAAGGATGTCTCACTGGCTGCCGTGAATCCCCGTCAACCTGTAACCCGCTCACCAGCCCCTGGGGGACGTGGAAGAGGACCCCCACCAGTGTGATAATCATAAATCCACAATCATAAAACATTGTAAAGAGATCCCATGGGGAGGTCTTATAGATACAGCAAACATTAGTAAATAGCTAGTAAAGCCCTGAAGTACTTAAATGAATATGAGGTCAGGTGAACTGGAACAACTGTGAGCGCCCCCTGGTGCCGAACGAAGAATAAAACTATTCATTTAGATGTACAGTCTTATCCTCAAAGGGCCAGGTACACTGGAGGAGGAAAGTGAGAGCCGCCTACTTTGATCAACCTATGTAATTGTATACTTGCAATTTAATTATTTTATGCAGGTTTACATTAAGCTGCATGCAAATTTAAATTATGTGAAATAATAATGTAGCCAAACTGGCTTACATTTACATAAGCACATTACTGCCATTTAAAGACAAAAAAGAGCTAATTAGTTTAGTAAGCAATAACAACAAGTCTCTTGAGGTTGTTACTTATTGATGTACAGTAAAGTTGGTGCACCCCTGAAGCTAACAGTCATTTTCATTTTTTCTTCATAGATTACGCTTAAACAGGAATTTACAGCTACCCTGGCCCTTTTTGATAATGCTGGACACCCTGCTTTGTTTTATCTTTCAGTGGTCAACTCAATGCAATGAAAATAATAGTGTCACAAGTTCAGGAAATACCTCAGTGATGGTGCATACCTCCATGTGTTTATCAGAACTTGGATGTATCTTGTTTGTTTTAGTTCAAAGGGAATTTATGTATATACAGTACATATAGATTAAAGGTTCCTAAATTGATACATGTTTGCAATTGATAGCTGTTTTAAGGTAAAACGTTAGGAGGATATATATATATGCAACAGTAAGGAGACAAAAACAGTGTTGAGTGTTGTTTTATTCCCCCTTTTGGTTTAGAGATGTATAATGTGACAGTCTGATCATTAGAGGGTCCTGGATCCTAAACATTTACGCAAGTATGAGATTAGAGTAGATTTAAATCTTTTTCTAGAAATACCCTTTCTTCAATCTGTACATATTTCATTGTTTTCCTTTATATATTTTGTAATGACATTAACATTATTGTTCTATTTGCTAAATGAATTACAAAAATAAAGATAAAGGTTTAATGTAAAGGTACACTCTAATTTTTTTATCTAGTATTTTGTTAGTATTTTACTATATGGTATAAATCAGAATTGTCAGTTTGTCCCTGACGCCCGAGGGCGAGGGTGACAAGTAAAAAACTCCCAAGGATTGCAATAGGAGGAAACCTTGAAATGAACCAGAATTAACAGGAATTTATCCTCATTTGGTTGCAGCTTATTACAATGGATTGTAATGATTTGTCATGCCACGTCTACTGGAAGTAGCCATACGACATTAATATGACCCTTAGTAGTTATTTTCCAATTCAAAGATCTAATATAAACAATGATAATTTAATTTGTCTTCTTTTTTCAAAGAAGAAAAAAAGGTGCTGCTGATGAATACATACTGTATCAAGTGAGTGAAATGCATTGTCATGGCAACCGATGAAATCAAACCACATCTTGCTACATTTTTTTTTTTTACCTGTTGGTGTTCGCATCACTAATGAACTTGGAGATGACTGACAGTTTGTAATAATCGTAGGGTTCAGATTACACAAGATTAGATGGGATTAAGATCAAGGAAGTAGATAACAACTTGGAACCTGTGATTAATAATTCATTAGTTTGGCTACTTGAGACACTTGGTGAGCTCATTTTTGTGCATTTAGATTTAGTGTATTCGAGATTTAGATTTAGAGATCGAGCATGCTGAATGAACATAACCTCAAGATAAGGCTGGTCCTGATCTCTACATGCTTGCTGTAACAATCCTGATCTAGGTTTAAAATAATATGAACTATCCAAACAACATGACATCATCCCATAAGGCCCAAGCACATCATGGACTCAAGCATTCAGACACATAGGAGCATAGGCAAAACACCCACGCTCTAATCAATCACCTGCAAGACACCCACTAACCATACTAATAAATTAGATTGCACATGCCATCTATTCTCTTTATTTGATGCCATAATAATTCTTTACTAGACCTGATTAATAATAAACAAATCACAAATCTCCAAACATGACAAAAATATTGCTGAATTTGAGCGAACATCAATCATACATCTTCTTCTTCCACAGCTTGTCCTGATTTTAGTCTCAAAATCACCTGGAAATAAAATGTGAGAGAGAGACAAAAGTTCCAAGTGATAATTTCTTTATTAATGCCTAAAATCTTAATGAAACATATTTAAACACTGAGATAAAATAGAGTAGAACAGACCTCTTTGAGTTGAGCGATCTCTTTGCTCTCCATATTCCTCTGTGCATGGTTGGTGATGGCCTTCACTCTGGACGCATATCTAAGTTGGAAGATTTTTTTTTTAGATTTTTAAGATATTTGGCATGTTATGTGCCACATTCAAGACTTCACAGTGAGAACTAGACCATGTGTAACCAAATACTCTATCTGATGTCTCCATGACATGTCATGTTCCAATGAACCAGAAATCCAAAAAAAAATATATATATAAAAGTTATTTACAATTAAGGTCATACAAGGGACATTCAAGTCAAACCAGGACTTCAATTGTGCAAAATACCAGAACAGTAAACTCCATTTCACTAGTGGTTGGATCACATCAAAGTAGAAAGTTTTTTCAGCACACTGGAGCTATGATCGCATTGCTTGCTTCACGTCTGATACGCTGGCCTCCCAGGAACTCCCTTAATGACCCAAATATGAAAAAATGGCATGAAGCATAGTCAGGACTGTACAGGGGATGTAGCAAAAACCCCAGCTGAGTTCCTGTAACGTGCATGTGGTGTTCATGATTAATTCCGTGTACAGTTCCCTTAAGTTGTTCATCAGTTTTCAAGCATCAGGTGTTCCACTCACTGAATGTTCAGAGAAGTGACTGCAGTGGACTCCAAGCTACCTTGGCCGGAATTGTAATTAATGGACATATAGCCTTCTTAAAAATGTTTGTTGCATTATGTTTTACTGTGGGGTGAAATCCTCAGCAAATTTTTTTTTATCAGTTTTACATCTTCATTCATGGAAAACTTCATTTTGAGTGCTCGTTTGACTTGAACACCCGTTGTATACTGCCGAATGTAAGTGTTACAATGATGCTTCAAAAAATTTCTACATTTCTTGTCGTAAAGATCTCTTTAAAATTAAGCAGAACCTTACAAGCTTCCCTTAGCCTCTTTACCATTTTAATTGATTTTTAGTAAGTGCATACACTTTTCAGGAACAGGTGTATCTGTACTGATTTGTACTATGACACATTTACTTAAGAAAATCAATTTTTTCTTACATATTGTGGGCTACCGTGTGTAGACTTCTGATGTGTACTCCCTAATTGAGCTAATTTCCAGGTTGTAACATTACAAAATTCAAACCACATTAGAGCCCTCTTAGCAAGTTAGAATAATTTGAATGGCTCTTAAGGAAAGGTAACTAGATATAATACCATATTTGTGTTTGCGTCTTACATGAGTGAGGTAAGAGTCTCATCCAGGTTGCAGCCAGAAGGCGAGATATTGAGGAACATGAGGGTTTTGGCGTTGCCCCCAAGTGAGTCCTGCATGAGCTGTGTTAACTTGTTATTACGGTAGGGAACATGAGCTTGCTCCATAGCCAGAGCCGAGATCACATCACCCAGAGCACTCAGAGACTTGTTAATGGAGTTAGCCTCCTGCATGACACATAGACACAAAATCACTGAATAAATCACAGTCTCAACCATAGCCGAGAGAAGTTCTTCAAGGAAAGTAGTGTTGACAGGCATTGTGTTCTTAATGGTTCTCCATGAACAGTGCATTGCATAAAGTGATTACAAAATATCATCCCACTCTCTCAGAGGCAACAAGGCAGTTACACAAGGCAGTTAACTTAACAAGTTTAGGTATACTAAGCCTGCATAAGGCAAAAAAGAAACACCAATGAACAAAGCTGACAGTTTACACCCAAATGATGCAATAGGCATTTTAGTGAAATATGATGTAACATTCTTGTTGAGAAGTAAAAATAAGAACTGCACTGTGTATGACCCTTAATCTGGAAAACCTTTCTCCAGGGGTTATATTTCATGTCAGAAGTTGCCAAAGTAACCATAAAAAGGAAAACCTTAGCTTATAGCACATAAAGGTTTATCAGTATTTACATACATAAATGCCAGGTTACGTCTACTGATGCCCCTTCACCATAAAGTGAATGTAATGTCCTAGGCCTTGTTGATTATCCAAGGCCTGGAGTAACACCAGTCATTGGAAATTCAGACCAAGTAAAAAAAAAACCTTATGAAAAGCTATGTAAAGTATGTAATGTAGCTTCCTGTTTTTTCGTATTGTTACCGCGAAAGTTCCTTGTTTGTTTGTATTAGCATTTAAATTATACTGCCTTTTTCCGCTTATACTAAATAACAATTTTAACAGAGAATGCGTGTATCATATGAGAACAACAAGCGGAATCCATCACCAAGCAATTAAAACTCTTTTTGCTATGCTATTGTGTCTACCATTCAGCTCGTTCAGTGTGTAGATTGCAGGATGTTTAGACATTCTTCCTCTGTCATTAGCGATAACTTTATTTGTGATAGGTGTGTGTTAGTGAGCACTCTGACGGAGAAGATATTAGCGTTAGAGGAGCACATCCAGACTTTAGATACTGTAGGGTTAAAGAGCGCAAGAGCATTATTATTCCCGTAGCGAACAGTCTGTGTGCCACAGGCGAAGATAGCCAGCCCCCGACTCCAGCATTATAGCCCTCACAGCAGGGCGAGTGGGTGACGACTTGGAGCATACTTGTTCAGCCAAAGCTAACGCTAAGGCTAGCCCACCAGAGCACACCTCCTCTGCACTTCACATGTCCAACAGGTTTGCTCTCCTCTGTCATGCACCCGCTGAGAAACCTGAAAGAGCTCCGGTTATAGGAGACTCTATACTGAGACATGTGTAATTAGCTAGGTCTTTAGGGGCACCAGTCAGTCACAGGTTAGTAAAAGTAACTTTACAGCGATGTTTAAATTAGCGAAGGCAATGTCCGACAAAGTAGTATGCTCTGGTCCCATCCCAATGTGATGTGGCGACATAGCTTACAGCAGGTTATGGTCGCGGAACTGCTGGATGTCCAGGTGGTACTCTGAAAATAATGTAGGCTTTATAGATAATTGGAGTACCTTTGAGGGCAAAGCTGGCCTATTAGGGCAAGACGGTGTCTATCACACTCGGGAAGGTGCTGCTCTCATTTCTTGTAGTACTGTAAAGTGCATAGTCTCAGAAGAGGCCTAGTTAATCGGTGACTATCCAGAGCCCAGGCCAAGGAGCAAACCAACAGGCTAAAGCAACCGAGTGCTAGCTGTATACAGTCGTCACTCAGGGTTTACTATATTAAGACTGTGTCTGTTCCCCAAGCTAAACAAAAATTTAGAAAGACTCAGAAAGTCTGTTTTAGTAATTTAGTAATTTTAATACAGAGACCAAAAATTTAAAACACACTGAATTCGCAGCCATGTGATCTGAAGCTAGGAATATTAAATATCAGATCTCTCAGATCTTAAGCAGTTATTGTTAATGAAACTATCACAGACCAGGAGTTTGATATATTATGTTTAACAGAAACCTGGACTAAAGAGAACAAGTATTTACCTGTAGCTCTTAATGAAGCTAGTTCTCCTGGATACAGCTACATGCACCAGCCTCGGCTAACTGGTAGAGAAGGAGGCGTCAGAGTTATTTACAATAATAATCTGTCTATAGTACAAAAATACGGATTTAAATTTAATGCATTTGGAGCTCTCTATAGTAACATAAAAAGTGTAGCAACAAATATAAAGTCAGCTCAGTCGATCCCACTAATTCCTTCATGGCCATACTCTGAGTTTCTCTGTGAATTTGCAGATTTCCTCTCAAACCTTGTTGAAACCCAGAAAACCCTGTTGAAAATAATTAACTTTTTACACAGTGGGTATGTTCCCAAATCTTTTAAATTAGCAGTTATTAAACCGCTTATCAAGAAACATGACCTTGGCCCCTGTCATACAGGCCGATATCAAACCTCCCATTTATCTCTAAGAGTCTGGAAAAAATAGTATCACAGCAGCTATGTGTATATTTAGATAGAAATGGCATAAAAGAACTGTATCAGTCAGGTTTTAGGCCTCATCACAGCACAGAGACAGCACTTGTTAAAGTAGTAAATGACTTCCTTTTGGCCTCTGATCAGGGTTGTGTCACTAAACTTGTGTTACTTGACCTCAGTGCAGCTTTTGACACTATTAATCATAGTATTCTCCCTACAAATTAGAAAATGTAGTAAGAATTAAGGGAACAGCCCTCTTGAAGCTCAGATCCTACAGTATTTGATTGATTGTTATCAGTTTGTAGATTTAAATGGTGACCATTCTCCATATTCTCTAGTGGAGTTTGGGGTTCCACAGAGTTCAGTTTTAGGCCCACTGCTTTTCTCCCTTTACATGCTTCCTCTGGGCAACATCATTTGTAAGCATGGTGTTAGTTTTCATTGTTATGCTGATGACACACAATTATATGTCTCAAACCAGCAAAACCAGACGAGAAAAACCTGAAGTTGAGCAATGTGTCCAGGACATTGGATGTTAATTAACTTCCTTCTGCTTAATCCTAATGAGGACAGAAGTTCTAGTCATAGGACCACAAGCAGTTAGAAGTAAGTTGATCTTTCCGATCATACTGTAACTTTAAATGGCCTTAAATAGAACTTTTTCTTACAAAGCCCCAGAGTTATGGAATAGTCTTCTTATTAATGTTCAGGACTCAGACACAGTCTCAGTGTTAAAGTCTAGCCTAAAAACCTATAGCCAAGCATTTTTTGTAAATATATTTGCCTTAGGTAAAGATGCAGTTCTGGGGGACTCATGGACATAGAGTATTATGGTAAACTGGTATGTTTAGATGCTGTCTTCCCTACTTTTATTGATCACTCAAGTTTGTTGACAATGAAGCGATTTATGCTTTACATCTCAGGAAGCCCTCATGTCTGTGTTTCCTTCTGGCTCTCCCTTGTAGTTATGCTGTCATAGTTAGTCCTGCCTATACATTCACATTACACATTGTTTGACTGTGACCATATCCGTTTTAAGCCAAATGAGGATGGGTTCCCTGTTGAGTCTGGTTCCTCTCAAGATTTCTTCCTATTAACATCTCAGGGAGTTTTTCTTGTAGGCCACTGTCGCCGTTGTCCTCGGCTTGCTCATCGGGGACAGTCATTTTGATTCATACACATTCACACTTCATACAAACTTAAATAATTCTTTTGATTGTTTAAAGCTGCGACAATTTCAATTGTTAAAAAACTATAACTCTATACAAATAAAATTAAATTTAATTGAAGTCCAAGACATGTATGTCTGGACAGCAACTATCGTTCCTGGCAACCAGGTTGGTCACATTAAAACAAGCAGCAATGCCACCTTTCTTAGTGCCTTTCTTTCCTTAGAGTTACAGTGCTTATATCTGCATGTGAGCAGCAAGATGAAAAATCTATTTTATTTGGACTTAGAAGGTTATAACATTCGTCTTTACTTACTTTATTTCTTTTCATAGATCACAACAGCCTCTCTTGTTTGTTTCTATCCAGGCATCCATAGGGCAGCTTTTCAAGTTTCAGGAAAACTTGAGACAGTATGAATTTTAAATTAGGCATTAATCTGACTCGCACCTTAAACAATCTTCTTTTGAGTCCTGCTTGTTTCCCCAATTTTGACCAAGACTGAAGTTTTATTTATTTATTATACTATCTATTTTTATATCGTTTTTTTTCTTTCTTATTTTTTGTTTTACATTTTATTTAGTTTTACCCTATGCATTTTTATTTTTTTCATTTTAAGATTATGCACAGGTGTTTGCATGAAGCAGCTTGAATTAACTGCTGTTGTTTAAAATATGCTATGCAAATAAAATGAAACTGTGGGTGGTAAATAGGCCTTTACACTATCCAGTACCTAACTCAGTAGCGGATAACAGATAAATTTAGCAGTTTAGCTAAGATAGGTAGAACAAGTTCAATTCTTGTTTAGATTCCTTATTCCGGTTCTTATTGGAACAGGTACAGTATTATTACCCTTAACATTGATAATAATATACAGTATATACTTTAAATTCTATTAATCTAATTATCATCATTACCTTCAGCTGGTCATCCTTAGCCCCTGTCTTCGCTGCTCTCTCGCTTCCTGCCAGGTCAACGAGGTTCAGCTTACCAAAGGTCATGCTGCCATTCGCCAGGTTGCGACTTTCCAGCATGATACTGATGATCAGGTGAGAGCGAGAGCTTTCTATATTCATCTCTGTGAGGTCAATCACACAGCCAAGTCACAATTTTAGTGTCACAAAGATAGAGTATGATACAGTACATTTGTACCAACTTTGACTATAACATACTGGTAGCTGCAATATGGCGGTTGGCAGATGCAAGTGCGAAGAGAGCAAAAAGCTCGCCCGCACTAGTTGCTTCCTTTGCCTCCGCTCCTTGGGCAAATACGAGCCCCTTTTTGTCCTTTTTAATCTCAATGCGTTTTGACAGCGCCTCAGCTGGGCTCACGAAGAGATCCTGCAGCCTATCGTTATACAGCTCCAGCATAGAAGCCGAGACCTGGACACGGCACAGAAATAGAAGAGAGATGAAGGTGATGATTATTATTATTGAGGTCCAAAATCTCATGTCCAACTCTCAGTACATGCAAACTAAACCAACACATGAGAAAAGAAATGAAGAGAAAATGAGAGAAACAAATCCATGGTTTAGTCTGGTGCTATTCCTCCCCACGTTAGGAGGGTGCATCCATTACTCTGACTGCTCGATACAATTATCATTATGATGGTATTAAACCATGTCAGCGCTTAAGATAAATCCCAAACTTCCCTGGTCCCTTTTCTTTATCAAGCACTTCATCAGGGAGCTCAGAACTGCAACCTCCTACTTAGGTACTGCAAGTTCTTACTTAGGGATCTTCTGTTCGCAACTTATTTACATATACAACTTATTTACTTACTGTATTTACAAGGCATTTAACAGATGTCCTTATAGTCTCGTGAAAGAAAAGACCATCATTTTTTTCCGTAAAGACTTCAGAAAATGCTAGGTTTCAAGTCTTTCTTTAAGGACAGATGTTGATTTATTCGTACAGACAGCCACGGGATGTTTATTTAACCTACTGGGTTCAATGACTTATATTATCACCTGGCACAGTAGACATACTCTATTCAACTCCATCAATCACCGTTACCTGCCACAATTGTTTTCTAAAAGGTAAATCCATCACTGCTTTTGGTTGCAGACCTTAGAAGATCGAGCATCTGTCCATCAAGCTGACCCTTGAGATGTGACGTCATTGGTTGGATTGGACTCCTGTCAATTAAAATCTGAAGTGCTTAAAAAGGATGTTTCTCCCCACAGAAAGTTGATTCACCTGCTTTTCCATCAATATGTCCTACTGACCCTGCTGGGTTGTTTAGATCCTCTGGGAGATCAGGTTTGGGATTTATTAGTGCCTTTACCTGCATCCTTATCAACCTGCACCATGTGCTGTAGGCATGGCTCAGCATTGTGTTGCTCTGCTGTCACCTGATGAGTGATTAATAAGAAATGGGCTTCCTTAACTATCTACTATAGTCTTGGTCTACATTAACCTACATTACCTGTTTTGCTTTTATTAGTACCACCGCCCTTATTTCACAGCCAATGTACAGTACGCTCTCATTTAAAAAAAAAAAAAGATAATTTACAGGCATTCTGTAAGTGTCCAGAATCTTTTTTCCTCTATGCCACATTGTTCCATTTTGCCTTTACTCTCGGCTTTTTATGGAATGTATGCTTATGTCACTTCATTTTTTTAAGATATGAAAAGAAGTAAGTGATTAAGTATAGAAAAGTGATTAAGACAAAAAAACTATAAAAGACATAGTTAAGATCACCTTGAACTCAAATTTCGTCTCATTCTCTTGGATGATTTCAAAGATCCTAGTAAATGTCCTAGGGACGATTCCAGGGTTTTTCTGCTCTTTATCTCCCAACATAGTAAAAGTTTTTCCCGAGCCGGTCTGTCCGTATGCAAAGATGCATACATTGAAGCCATCTATTGCTGACTGAATTAGCCTTTAGAGAGAATATACAATCTCAGAATAAAGAATATCTATTTTAATCTATTACTTGTTCTGAATATAATAAAAAAAACATAAAAAAAATAAATGGTAGGTTTGTGTGTTTGCTCGTCTACCTGCTGGACTCCTGGAACACGTCATCCTGTGTGTGCGCTGTGGTAAAGATCCTGTCAAACTGAAACTCTCGAGGCCCTCGCGGCGTTTCTAGGATCACTGAATAATCATCCAGACATGACACAATGGTGCTGGTCCCCCTTGCCAGCTCTGCCCGAGTCTGAGGCCTTATACGGCAGAACACCCGGATCTTGCCTGTAAACAATGCGTGTGTATAACGTAACAACAGGGTTAGTGTAAAGTTACAAACTGCATGGTTTTATTCTGGTAAAGATATATGTTTAAAAAAAAAACGCAACAGTTATAAACTAGTCAGCACAGTGGTGTAGTGGTTAGCAGCATTGCTATGGTATGGGTTTGAGTCCCGTCTCTGTATGCATGGAGTTTATATGTTCTCCCCGTGATTGGTGGGTTTCCTCCTGGTACTCTAGTTTCCTCCCATAGTTCACACACCTGCACATTAGGCTAATTGGCGTTCCCAAATTGACTGTAGTGTGTGCATGTGTGTGCCCTGTGATGGATTGGCACCATGTATCAGTGTCTCCTGGGATAGGCTTTAGGCCCCCCGCGACCCTAAATACAGAATAAAGCGGTATGGATGAGTAAGCGAGTTATGAAAGTTTAACTTTTGTTTTTCTAAATGACTACCGTAGTCATGATCTGGGATTGTTTTATACCCTTTCATGCGAATACATGCAGGCGTAATGAGTGGGCAATGAATGAAAACGAATGTTATATGCATATGTATATGCTTATCAAAAACTATGCCTTTCATATCCTCCACCATATTGTAGTACTTCTTTCGGAGGGTCCGCTCTGCTGAGTAGTGCTCAGTCATTTTCTTGTTTTCTTCTTTGGCCTGTTTCAACTGGAGAAACACAGAGCAACAAATGAACATAGGGAAATGAATCAGACCTAGTCATTTGTTCAAGTTTGTTATGTTTTATTAAAGTGCATGTGCATCATCAGCCACAAACAACATCAGTCACTCAGCCCTTCATGCATTTACTTTGACTTAAACATGATGGACTGGTAGTATGATGACAGCTTAATTATTGACTTTTAATACAATAAAAGTTTTGTTTGGTAACACATGACAAAACACGTAAGATAATTAAGTACCCCTTCATCAGTCAGAGTCAGTATGAAACTAAATATTGTAAGGGCTTTATTAGTTTGGGGATTTTGGAAAACACTGTCTTTTTGTATTTGTACATTAGCCAGTTATTCTCACCTCAGCCTGTAGGAGGAGCAGCTGCTGGCCCACGCTCTTCCCAACCTCAGAGTTTAGGACATCACTGTTTTTTAACCTTTCCTCAAACATCTGGAGAATCAAAAATCGGAGTAATGATCAGAGGAAAATGTGTCAATGGACCACTAGCCCTTTACAAAAGATGACAGCATGTTTTTTTTGTACAAGGGCAGCACAATGAGTTGAATTTTAATCTCGGACATGATTTTTCGCTTTGTTTCTGTGTATAGGTAAACAGCTAGAATAATCAGTAAGTCTAAATGAGATACACTAACAAAGACTTAGAAGGGCTGGAAATGTATATATTTTTGTGAGAAGTTCAGTATTGCAACCTTCGTCAGGTGTTACATTACTATAAAAATTTGTAAAGTAAAAAAAAAATGCATGAGTGAAAAAGGACATTGCACATGTGTTTGTCTCAAATCTCGTGGAAAAAAAAGCTTCACATCCTAGGAAAAAGCCTGCATGCATGCATGTCAAAAGGTTGGTCAGCGGAAAAGGCGATGCATGTTTTTAGAATTTGGTGGTGGGGGCATTTCATAAGCCAGACTCCACCATAGACATTAATACTGTACCTACTGTAGATGCCACAGGACTGGCCTGCGAGCTAATAGCTGGACACAGGGGAGCTGCAGTTTGACAAAAAAAGTACTCTAATGTTTACATTTTACTTCCAATTTTAATCAGTTATTTTGTTTATTCAAGGGTTTATGGTGCATGGTTAATATAGTACAACAAATGTTTTATCTCAGTAAGGCTATTATTGCTGCTAGAGAAAGGTTTAGCAGAGTTTAAAACGCAGGGTGCCAATCCATCGCAGGGCGCACACACATACACTACGGGCAATTTGGGAATGTCAATTAACCTAACCTACATGTCTTTGGAGGAAACTGGAGTACCCGGAGGAAACCCACCAAGCACGAGGAGAACATGCAAACTCCATGCACACAGAGACAGGAATCGAGCCTGGCCTGGAATCGAACCCAGACCCTGGAGGTGCAAGGCGACAGTGCTAACCACTACACCACCGTGCCGCCCAGATTAGTTAAATTTTACATTAATAACATTTGTAAGACAGTTAAAATGTACATTATGCTAGGGAAAAAAAGTACATTGTGGGTGTAATAGCAGAACATGGGAGAAGCTAAGAT
This sequence comes from Clarias gariepinus, assembly GCF_024256425.1. Classification (NCBI taxonomy): domain Eukaryota; kingdom Metazoa; phylum Chordata; class Actinopteri; order Siluriformes; family Clariidae; genus Clarias; species Clarias gariepinus. Next base: position 9,882,384 of record NC_071120.1, read on the forward strand.
TTGCTTTCTCCTTCTTATTAATGACTTAATGCTGTGTGTTAGATGATCAGTTAGTTCAGATGTATCAGACATTAAGGGAACTGTTGTGCATGGCAGAGGACCCTCGAGTCAAGAACACCAGATTTGCAGTAGTGCACTGAAGTGCTGTTCAGTGTCAGTCATTTAATTATTGCTCTTTAATTGTCGATGGTGTTGATGTGAGTTTCTGAGTACATACTTTCACACTCTCATCCAATGCTGCAGAATCTTCCTCGCTGATGGGGCCTGGGATTGTAATATCAGACATTAAACCAAAGACTGGCAGCACAACTCATTTGCAAAGACACGTCATAGATGGGGTGATTTTAGTTGCTGCTGTTCTTGTCATTATTGATTTGTTTACCAGCGATGGTGGGTGTAACCCCTGCTTTGATGCACTCCAGGGCTAGATGTAGGATTTCATGTTTCTGCAGCTTAACCTCAGCTTGAGTCACCTCATCAGCCTGAATGATTTCGGATTGGTCCTTCCTATGACACATTGGATTCGAGATCATTTCAAAAAGTATGGATGTATCATATTCTGTCATTCCATTTTTGGATTAAATTTTTTTTTCTTTACCCCAGAGGTCTCAGTTCTACGCTTCCCATATCTGTTTGGTCGTCCTGGAGTGAAGTAACTCCGTCTCCGCCATTAGCAGCTTTGTAGTTGTCTTCTGCCAACTGGTCAAACCTCTCTTTCGCCTCAATCACCTCTGCGTAGACAAGATGAGCCTGGCGAAGAGGTTTAATCACAAGTTGCACACAGACCCAAGGTGAGATTCGAACCCCTACCCTAGACAGAGCTAAGCAGTCAGGCAGCATACTGTAGAACTTGTTTCTAGAATATATTTAGGTAGTCACTAAATAACTGGGGAATGGATGATTCACAATTGATGAAATTATTAAAAAACTTGGCCATATTAATAATTTGTAATTAAACTAATGATTGAGTCCGAAAGCATGATGTCATGTAATGCAAGGCAAAAAAATGTAGCCTCTTACAGTATAATGGCATAAAATGAATTAACACATAAATGAACGTCTGACTCATGTGATTGCTGATTTGTTGATGCTGACACCCACCTGACGTACTACAGCAGCAAGCAGACGAGTGTAGGCTGATGGCGCCACACCGTTCTGCAGTCCTTCTCCTCCTTCGATCAGCATTGAGATCTCCCGCTCTCGCTTGTACAAACTTTCCCTCAGCATCTCCAGACGTGCTTTGGCTCCATCTAAAGGTGCACCTGAGTCTCTATCTCCCTGCATGGAAAGAAACATACAGAAGATGCACAGATGTGATTTTATCAGTTTCACTGATTATTAACAGGTTTGAGATGGGTTTAAGCCCTAAAAAACTAGAAACATGGTACTTTCAGCTCATTTTATACTTTCAAAGTGAAATTATAGTATCATAAATAAAAGGATAAAAAGTGAAGAATGTAATTCACTCACTGATCATCTATACTGATTAATCTTATATACAGAGTAGCGGGGGGCCTAGAGCATATTCCAGGAAATTTAGGGCATGAGACAGGGTTCACCCTGGATGGCAGACACACACACTACAGGCATTTTGGGAACACCAATTAGCCTTATCTGCATGTCCTTGAACTGTGGGAGGAAACCAGAGGAAACCCACTAAGCACCGGGAGAACATGCAAACTTCATGCACACAGACTCCGAGACGGGAATCGAACCCCGACCCTGGTGGTGCAAAGCTACAGTGCTAACTTTTAAGCCATCATGCTGCCTGAGCATTGTATTTGTTTTGATACAATATTTTAAAGCTGAAAGACAGTCAGGAGGAGTGTGTTATTACTTTTTTTGCTTCAGGCTCTTTAGCCTCGATTGAGGTCTGGAGCATTTCCTGCACACGTCCCATCTCCGTCCTCGCCATCTGCAGCTCCTGGAGTGCTAAAATATTTTTTCATTTTAGTTAGTTAAATAAACTCCTAGTATGATATTTTTATATCAAAATGTAGCAGAACAAAAACTACAATAAAATAAGAAAAGCTTAAGTTGCAATAAAAGTAAAATTATAGCTTCTTTAGATCAATAACTGCAACTTACTGGACGCCTGGTGGTTCTGGAGCTGATCCAAACGTGAAGAGAAGACCTCCATTATCTTGCTCTGAAAGATGGAGGAAGATAGCTTGTTTCTAGTTAACCATATCATCCTTACAATCAGACTATACCTACGCTTTATTGTAAAGTATCGAAAAGAAAAAAGAAAGAAAATCTTATCTCATAATGTCATGCATAACAGATCACGACAAACGTTTTACCGTCGCACAGTTTATTGTTTAATTTTACTATTGTTCATGTTGCCTGTACTTATTTACCCCTGGGAGATATGTGGAATATAGCACTATTTATATAGCACTGGTTAGCACTGTCGCCTTGCACCACCAGGGTCGGGGGTCGATTCACACCTCGGGAATGGAGTTTATATGTTCTCCCCATGCTTGGTGCAGTCCAAGGACATGCAGGTGAGCCTAACTGGCATTCCCAAATTGCCCACAGTGTGTAAATAAGGGTGTGTATGTGTGTGCCATGTGATGGATTGACACCCCATCCAGGGTGTACCCTGCCTCATGCAATAAGTCTCCTGGGTTAGGCTCCAATACCTTTGCTATTCCTATATACATTTAAAAGTTGTTTCTATTTCATCTGCACTCCCATCAGAATGTTCTTCACAGTCTATGTTAGGTTTAGGAGACTAGAGCTCTCCAGAAGCAGGGTTGGAGCAAGGTCACAAGCACGTGCTGTTCAACACTATGTTACCTTTTCTCTCTGCCAGGTTGCCAAGTCGTGTCTGTTTCTCTCTTGCAAAGCCTTCTGCTCTTTCTGCAGGTTCTCATTCACACTCTGCAAACTCTGAGATTCAACACAGCCAAGGAGAAATCGACAGAAATGAAGTCACATTGTCTGAAAGATAGACTGTTGCTTCTATCCAATACTGTATATTAGTTTTGGAAAACTGTAAAGGAGATGTTTCAACTCACCCTGATCTTCTCCTCCCACAATGCACTTCTCCTCTCCACCTTCTCCTGGTAGACGTCCAGAACCCTCTTCAGAGCATTCAGCTTATTCTGGTAATAAGTTCTGATTGTGTGCACTGTTCTTTCCTACACAGGAAGAGACAGGTGTGCTACAACCACATAGCAGTCCAGTGCACTTAAACACATCCACAGTATCACATGTTCAGGCTATAATGCTTTTAATCTTCTATGAAAGGATTGTCTTAGGCCAGACTCGTTAAGAATCAATTAGGACTCACTAAGGACTGGGTTTCTGTATCATCCGAATCCTAAATTTAGTGCTGATTGTTAAATAATGGAGAACAATTTTTTAACAAATTTTATTAAACATTAATATTAGAAATATTTATTGTTCAGCTTTAATAAACAGCAACAGACTTTAAGTCTTAAGATTCGGGGGGGGGGGTTGTGTATGATTGGGGGTTGTGTATGGGGTTGTGTATGATTGTGCTGTATCTTTTGTACTATAATCATTGTTTTCCATGTACTGTATAATAAAATCGATAAAAGAGCCCTGATTCCTAACCACATTCATAGTACTTGGAATGTAATTTTTTTTTTAATTGAATTTTTAAGATTTTTTTCTTTTTTGATTATATTGTTGTACATTACCAAAACAACATTAGTAATTATTAATAGTCATTTTAATAAAAAAAAGGAAAAAGAATTATATTTTATTATTTGAATATGAACACTGTTTTATGTTTTATATTGTGTTTTTTTTCATATTTTGCTTGTTAATTTGCTTGTTAATGATTGTAATTTTTACAATTAAAGAGTCTTTGTCTGAACCAATGAATCTTAAACAAACTGCTTTAATATATGTCTCATTTAAGGGCCCCCATGTTACTGTACCTGGTTCTCTCTTGATGCAATAAGGAAGTTCTCCTCCAGCTCCTGAACCATCTCAAGGTGCCTGCTCTTCATAGCCACCATGTCATCAGCTATCTGATAAATTGGTAAAGATTATTGTTTGGCCTGTGTAATTTTTATTTCTCCAACACTATTGGTTGCTATCTAATTTATTAAAAGTTTGTGACAATGACATGTTACACATTGTTTAAAAGAGATCTACTATGCAAAATTCACTTTTTAGTCAATTTAAATATTTGGATGCCAATTATATATATTTGGATGGGTCCCTAGTGTGTGTTCAAATAAAAAAAGTGATATTTTTTCCCTATTGGATGGCTCTTAAAAAGGCCAATTAGTTTTTGGCCCTAATGTGACCTCATATAATAAGCCCCTCCTCTGGCTTGTTACACAGCTCTCTGGTGGGGGAGGGGCTTAGGAGATTTACATAAACACTCAAAAAACATGTTTGGAGGAGGAGTTAAATAAAATGAATTTAAATGATAAAAATGTGCTATCTGTGGGGTATTTCAGCTAAAGCATTAACACAGACACACTTTGAGGGAGCTCTGAGAGCTGTGTTAACTTTTTAAAGAAATAGTAAATTGTAGGACTAGTCTGTGTAAAAAAAAGGTTACATCTTTGTGCAAAGCTTTCATCCTTTTATTTGCTCCCTATTGAGTACATTATTTTACATAAAATGGTGTATCTAGGAAACATAAAGCATAATGACTATCATGTGGAAGAAAAAAAGAGCTTAAGGGAATCACAAGCCTTCAAACAATAACGTGTGTGTTCACATTGCAAACAGATCTTTTTAAAAATCTATTCATGTGGTTCAAATAATTTTTTTTTTTAATTTTGGTTGAAACATGTTATATGAACTTTGGTTCAGGAGATTATTCAGCAGAGACAGTGGATGTAATGAATCTTCATACTTGGGTTATACATAGTTTGGCGGAATCATAAGGGATGAAAATCTTCATATCCACTGGCACATCGTCTTCTCGATCTTTCACTCTAGTGCTAACTGAGGCAACTTTGGGATCTAGGAATGAAATCATAAAAACATTATGTCACACCTGAGAATACAGTATATTACACCCATATGTTCACATCCGAGAAATTTAGACTGATACCTTTGCCTGGGGGATTGCCGGGGTTGGCGCAGTGATCTGAACTAATCCAGCGCTTAAAGGTTTTCCACTTGATTCTGCTTTTTCTCAGCCATGAAGCACCACCATGTTTCCAGACACCTCCACATATCAAACAGACTTTAACTATTTTTTAAAGCATATGTTCTTCTTGCTGTCTGTTAATACACCTTATCAAATCTTGAAAAATACAGTACTGTATCACACCATGTGTCCATCTCAAAAACATCCAAGATTACAATAATATACAGTAGGTAGAATGCTTTGAACAGTTATTCATCTCCCCTTTCCACTTCCAGAACTATAAAAACGGGGAAAAATTATGATCCCATATACTGAGTCTGAAAAAGGGTTACGGGGGTTATTAATATTTCACATGGTCTGAGTATAGATACGTCTGTTTCAAGTCGATATCAAAACAATTATGTTTTGTGCTATTAATAAAAAGCAATAAATCATTATTTAAAAAAAATGCAAGAACCATCATCATTAGTACCATCATTTAGCATTTCCACAAGCATAATGCAATGATGTGGACATAAGAAAACTAACTGTTTGTATGTCTAATCAGAAAAAAAAGACTGCACAGTTTGCTAGGGGGCATAAAGGTTGGACTTTGTAGCAATGGAAAAAGTCATTTGGTCCAATGAGTCCAGACTGACCCTACACCAGAGTGATGGGTGTGTCAGGAAAAGAAGGGAAGCACATAAAGCAATGCACCATCATGCATAGTGTCTACTGCAGTCTGGGGTACCTTCAGTTGGTCAGGTCTAGGCTCAGCAACATTATGTGGCCAAACAAATGAAGCCAACTGACGACCTGAATGAAATGAATTACCAGGTTATCAATGAAGTCCAGATATTCCAGGACTTAAGGTGTGAAAGAGTGATTTGGGGAGCATATGGAATAGTTTTCACATGCACACTGGCCACCACATCATGCGCCGTAATCAAAACTAAAGATGTTTAAATGGAAAATGAAAGTGTGTGACAGAGCATGTTTATATCAACTGCAAAATGTAATTAGTTTATGTACTGATTTTAATTATAATTCCACATAGAATAATGTATAAGCTAAAATTAATTTAGGGCTCTGGTGAAAGCGTTTTATTAAATCCTGTGTGATGTAATACACTCTACTTGGCAGTGACAGTTATGATCATGTTTCAGCAGGTTCCCTTTGGTTGCCATCCAAATATCTAGTAACAGGTTCCTGTTATGGATTTATGTAAAATATGCTTAAATGTTGGACAAAAGGAATACATGCATTACATACCCTTATAGTGCATGTATAGATTCTTTTTTTATTCTCCAGATTCAGGATGGTATAAAAGCACTTTCTACATTTGGTCAGTGATTCATTTGCTTGTGTTTGTTATCTATTTTGTTAAAAGAGCTGTTTTATCAAAAGACTGATGTCTGAGGTTTGAGACAGCATTGCCTCACCTTGGAGTGAACAATGTGAACGATGTAAACAGCTCAGTCTGTTGTGTGTAGAGATAAGTGGAAAAACATATCTTAACTGGAAAGATAGAAATCAAGTCATTCAGGACTAGTTGGTTTTCTGCACTTGATGCATTTAGTTAAGGATGAATGCAAAAGAAAAAGAATCTCCTTTATACATGTAGGCTTTATTTATTTTAATCAAATGATTAATCTGGATCTACATTTAGCAATAGTTGAGAGATTATTGTTACACAAACATGTTAGTGCAAGATTAAAATTAAAAACAGCACAAAGCTGACTACGCAAGAGTTGAACGACATGAGAGCTCTCGGTTTAAACATCATTTTAAAACATTTTTAACAATGGATTTATAGGGGAAGTGCATTGCATACTGTATAACATCCACTCTTCTGTGGGTTTTATGTGTATTTAATAATTTAGCGGAAATATTTATAGAAAGGTTAGAACACAAAGACAGCTTGATTAGGTCCAGTGGAGCTCTTTCACTTTCCCATCCTCTCTCCCTCTTTTTCTTTTGCTCTTTTCAGATGTGAGGGAAGTCACATCGCTAGTCTCGCCCCGGAGTGTTTGACATAAAAGATAAAAAAAAAAAAGGAAAGAGAAGTCAAAAGCCACGATTCCTAAAAGAGGATTTTATTATAGTGAAAATGGACAGTTGTGTTGTGGCAGTGTTGTTACTGTGCAGAACATTTAAACTAACTTGTACACCCACCCAAAAATAAAAATCAACAAACAAAAAAAATTTAACATTTCGTGCTGTACTATACTAGCTATACAGTACTATACTAAACAGTACTATATTATGCTGTGCTATACTATGCCAAACTGTACTGTGGAATACTACACTACATGACACTATACTATACTATACTATACTATACTATACTATACTATACTATACCAAACTGTACTGCACACCACACTATACCAAACAGTGATATGCTATACTATGCTATACTAAAATTATAAAATGTTATAATACTGCTAAAATATATCAAATGTTATTTTGTATGGTTTCAGAAATGCACTGCTATGACTTTTTTTTTCAGTAAACTGCATATTACGTATTTGGAGCTTACATTATATATACTTAATACTTGCTAAAGTTGGCTCACCTGCATTGTTCGCCTGGTCAAGGTGTGTATTATGGACATTACAGGGCTCATGATGCACTTCCTCCTTCAGATCCTGTATACTCCCTGGCAATTCATTCTGGACACCCATCAGTGGCCGTGTCCTCACCAGTCTGGAGAGACCTCCTCTTTTCTCTTCAGCCCCCTTGGATGGACTAGCTCCCTCCCATGCTCCTGAAACACAATGCATCCTTTCAAATTGCTTTGAATCACTGGCCTAGCTAATCGTTTTGTATGTTATAGAAATTCCAAATATTTAAATGTACACAGGAAACTTAGTATACATGCTTAAGTACAAATGAGCTAAACACAATATCTTTATGGATCAGATTTATAATATACTCTCTCAAAACATTCCTGTATGGCTTGCTGTTTTCATCACTCCTGCTCCACGCCCTAGGATTATTTCTGACACTTTGCAAACAGAAATGGTAGAATCTGAACAAAGACTAAAGTTTGAGTCAACAATCCACCCTACCACTATCCTAAAATGGTGTCTGACCTAAAAGTGAACAATATCTGCTGATCATGTCTCAGGCATCCAGACATTCCTCCTCACATCATCTACATCCATGTCTTACTTCTGTGTCACTACCCATGTTCTTGCTCAAACATTAGCCTTTCTTTTGATCTGATTTTAAACTGTTTTACGGTGGTTAAAGCAGTGATTTGCATCAAATGTGGATATTGCTCATACCCCTATCCCAACAGTTGGTTCTTCTCTTGCTTCAAGAGTCAGGTTTTGATATTGTTCACACATTACTATTTAGACATGGCCACTACTCCTGTCTCATATACAGTAAACGTCTCTTATTTAAATGTTTGCCCTGCCAAACCTCTTTCTTAGCCATAGGCCATGAAACTACCTGATCTGATAGCACCACTAACGCAGATTCATACTCAGCTACTGGCCTGACTTCTGATTCAGGCACAGTTGATTCCTTTGTCTCACGTTTAGGCCCTGTCCCTAATTTAGTTGTATACAATTCCCACCTGTCATTAGGGGGCTCCCAAATTAAGGCTACTATTACCAGACCATCACGTTTTATCTCCAAACCACATTTTTTTCGAACTGCTCGCTTACACACCGTTGGGACGGCATAACACATTCGGAGGACAGCACTATCCTTCCACTTCTGTGATCTTAGAAGACACCCAAGATTGGCTGTAGAGTTGCAATTGATGTGAGAGTGAAGTGCCTCCCATCCCAACCTCAGCCAATCAGTTCTCTCTAGGGCGAGCACTTTATCACCTGGGCCAGGGGTAGCTCAGTGGTTAAGGCATTGGACTACAGTTCGGAAGGTCCTAGGTTCAAACCCCACAACCACCAAATTGCCACTGTTGGGCCCTTGAGCAAGACCCTTAACCCTCAACTGCTCAGGTGTGTAATGAGATAAAAATGTAAGTCGCTCTGGATAAGAGCGTCTGCCAAACGTACCACTTGGATTATTATAACTGTTATTTTGTACATTTTAATAAAAAGACTATTATTCTATATTACATTTTATAGTTTTATTTTAGTAATAAACTCCTCTGTTCTGTTACTTACTAATATCTCTTCCCTATTTTTTACTGATTATGTTACAGTGAGTGAAACAGCCCCTCTCTAATAGTGTGGTGAAACACTGTATTGCACTCCTACCTTAGAAAATGTCATGTCCGGGGGAAAACCAGGCCAAAGTTATACAATATATATAAAAAAATAAAACTGTCAAACTCTAATTTGTCGGAAAGGCAGTCCAAAGTTGGCTTCACACCAATAAAATAATAATAGCATGGTATAAACAACCACCTTTGAGGAATTTTGTTTTGATACTACATTTAGCAAAAGAGCTGCCAACTTTTCAGAAAAACTTGGAGTGAGATTCTAAAAATAAGGGCATTAGTTCTGCGCGTACATGCACATGATGACTTCCATTGCACTTTGCCAGCCATTGTGTCTAACAATGCTTGGCTCAGGTTCTGCACATTTTAGGATTGCAGTGGTAAAGTTAAACAACAGATGCACGAGACTGTATTTATCCCAGTTGCTACACAATACATTGGAAAATGTTTAAAAAGACTAAATAGACCCTACCTTACCCAATAGCCAAACCACCTACAGTACATGCTCTTCAGCAGCTCCATGTAGAGCAGCAGGGGTGTAGCACAGAACTCTGGGTCCAGTATATAAGTGTCTCATTGGGAACCTTTCCCTTTCTTAACTCATATCTCACATATTTTGTTACAGAATTACAACAGCCATCCAGTCATTGGGGCCCTGGGTAGACAGTAGCCCCCCTTGCCTCACTATGGCACCCCTTACATCGTATATATATATATATATATATATATATATATATATATATATATATATATATATATATATATATGTGTGTGTTTATATTTATGAGAGGGGGATAACAAACCTGATTAAGAGAGAATACGAGAGTGTGTATGTGTAATACATGAGGGTTGGCAGCTTTGGTTAGCCCCATCTCGTCTTGCTACTGCTCCTGATTTAAAGTTCCCTGGTAATGCTTCTAATTTGCATACAGGGGAATGTATTACCTCTGACTCATACCCAAGTCATCAAACTCTCGCTGTATGATACAAGACCTGCTTCTACTCCAGTTCCTGATTTAATCCTTAAAGGAATCTCTGTCTCAACTCACATCTCTGTTCCATGTTTAGACATTTAGACATTATCAATATCATATCCATAGTTTTGCCATCTAAGCTCAACTTTGGCTTGGACTCCAACTTTACCGCTGAGAAAAAAAAAATTGTGGTCCATGTTCCATACCTGTTTGCTGTTTACCTTCTTATAACCTGTGTCAAAGTTAGGGTTATTCCCCCAGAGACAGAAATTGATTGTTTTTGCTTCTTGTGTTTTACCTTTTAATACAATCTGGACACACCTTCTAATACAATGGTCCTTCCTGATTTTTATTTCTTTCTACACAGTATAACAAATTCTGAAGGCGTCCAAAATATACAATCATCCCCTTTAAACAGCTGATATTGAGATGTGTCTGCTAATTATAGGCTACCTTTAAATCTTTCATAACAGCTTTAATCTGAGTTGCTGGTTGTTAATTGGTGATTTCTGAGGCTGGTAACCCTAAATGAACTTCTCCTCTGCAGCCGACGTAGGTTTTGGTCTTGCTTTCCCGGGAAGATCTTCATGAGAGTCAGTTTCATCATCATGGTGTTGGACGGGTTTTGCAAATGCACTTGGCACAATACAGTTCTTGCAAGAACTGTTCCAGAAAATCTGACCTTCATGTCTTAAAATAACCCTGGCTGTTGTTCTTATTGTTACTCAATTACCCAATGCCAAATGTCTTATTTATAGTTTTGAAATCTCCAGTATTGTTCTTAAACTCGATGTCCAAACCTGTGACTGGTACTGTGTATATATATTTTACACGTAAATAATTCTTATAGCTGTTTCTCTTGTTTGTTTCACCCAACAGCATGTTGACTACTGCATTGCTAAGCCATGTTTCCTGATATTCTGGTTTTGACCATGCCCTGCCGGTCCTGCTTTGTCTTTTAGTCTGGGTGCAACGATAATAAGACTTTTGTTTCTTGTTGGATGAGAACTCAAGCAACAAATTTGATTACTCTTTTTACGGTATAAATGGGCAAACACACACACACACACACACACACACAGTACATACTGCAGACACAGACACACCTAGATTAGAATAAATGAGTTTTATGCCATCACACAGGAAATGAGGTCTTGCAGGAGAAGACATATCTTGTAGAAACACACATTTCCGTAATTACCCAATACCTAAAATCCTGACTCAAGACCTCCTATTTAAATGTCTTTGTGTTTAAGTGATGACACAGAAAGGGGAGTTTATGTGTGTGCAAAACTTACGTTGCTTAGTAGCTGGTGCCACTGTGTGATTTCGCAACTTCTTCCCCATAAAGTTCAGAGACAGTGTGATATTCTCTGCTCCGGAGTTTAAATGCATGTTGAACTTGTGCTGCTGAGTCTGTGTGTGTCTGTACTGTCTGCACACACACAGAGAGAGAGAGAGAGAGAGAGAGAGGGAGAGAGAGAGAGAGAGAGTGACATACAACCAAAAGTGTTAAATCTGAAATAATTGTGATGGATATTATGGCTGACGCAACAAATAGTGACTAACGATGACTACATGTTACACATGGTGTAGTGTGCACTCAGAGAAGAGTCTCCGAGTTGTAGTGCACAGTTATAGTGTTTAATAATACTAATAGTGACAAGAGCAGAAGAAAAAAAAGAAGCAAGTAAGAAGAAGAAGAAAATCTGTGACACGGCAGTGAGAGTGTGAGACAAAAATATAAAATAAGGTGAATAGTAAAAAAAAAGTTGATAGATATACAATATATCTAGATAGATAGATAGACTTTGAAGCAGCTACATCAATCAGTACATCAAGAAAACCAGACTAATATGAAATAAAATGAAAAACAGTGAAAATGAATTACCTGTACGCAAATGGTCGATATTCGCCAAGTCTGGTAGACGAAAAGAAGTGGAAAGCCTGCTTGTTTCAGTGAGACGCTACATTCTGACCACTTTTAAAATATTAAAGCGAGAGGATAGGGTTTCAATTGGTGTTGGTTTGCCTGCCTGACCAGCACGGAGCACTGACTCTCATCACGTTTCTAATTTGTGTGATACAGATTGCAACCTGATGCATAGATGTTTCTCTCTGGGCTGTCACGCATACACTCAAATCATCTGAAACTTTTATGAGTTTTAAGAAATACTTAATGCAGATTTATGTCCTAAATGGATAGTTGAAGATGTAAGTATTACATAGGAAATAAATTGATGAGTAGCTAATAATAAGGAGGGAAAATTCTAGGCATGATAGAATGATTATCGAAAAAAAAAAACATTAAAGGGAAATGTTGTTATAAGGTGGTGTAATATGACTTAATACAATTTTCAATTATACATCTTTGTTTTGCTGAGGAGATTTTATTATTGTTATCCATTAAAGGTCCCATAATTTACTATGTCTTTTTCAAGTTAAAACAGGTCTCAAAACTCCTCCGAAGTGTGTGCTAACGCTCCAGCTAAAATACATCTAAATATCCCATAATGCATTTTTTATAACTCAGCCTCCCTTTATTTCACTCCTCCTCCAAATACACCATTTCAGTGTCTATGTGAGCTAATGAGCTACCCCTGAGCCACGCCTCACCTGAGAACTTGAGCAACAAGCTGGGGGACAGACTCTTCTTTTATGAGGTCTATTATTAGATTTATAGACGTATTTATTGGTCTATAAATCTTTTTGGCTTGTTGAAGCCCCGAACGATGCAAAATTGAGTATTTATTGCTTTCGAGTATTAACTATATACAAGAGGGGCTCCAAGAACTAGGCAGAGCAGAAGGCAATTTTAAAAGGCTTTTAGAATGAGGGGTCACTGATCAAGAAAGGAACAACTAACTAACTCACTAACTCACTCACTCACTCACTTATTCATCAACTGTACCACTTTATCCTGTATTCAGGGTCGCGAGGGCCTATTCCAGGAGGCTTAGGGCACGAGGTGGGTACATCCTGGACAGGGTACCCATTCTTTTCAGGGCACATACACTCACTACGAGTAATTTTGGGAATGCCAATTAGCCTAATCTGCAGGTCTTTGGGAGGAAACCAGAATACCTGGTGGAAACCCACAAAGCACAGGAAGAACATGGACACAGAGACAGGAATCGAGCCTGGCGGGTTTCTTCCTGCTTCTGGTTCCTCTCAAAGTTTCTTCCTATTACCATCTCAGTGAGTTTTTTCTTGCCACTGTCGCGGTCGTCCTCGGCTTGCTCTTCAGGGTCAGTCTCATGATTTAGATTCATACACATTCACATTTCATACAAACTTAAATAATTCTTTTGATTGTGTAAAGCTGCTTTATGACAATGTCAATTGTTAAAAGCGCTATACAAATAAAATTGAACTGAATTGAATCAAACCCGGACCCTGGAGGTGCTAACCACTACACCACCATGCCGCCAGGAAGGAACCAATCAAATATTATTTTTTTGGGAAAAAAAAAGACTGGACTGGAAAATTGTCTTTAAAGGACAGGGAATCGGTACTAAAAGGGAATATATGATGAGAAGATAGAGTGTGGGGAAGTGCTGGATAAAAGCAAACAAAGAGTTTAAGTCACAAAGCAAGATAAGGGGAAAGAGACATTAGACTTATTTGTTTTTAAGAAGGGCAGGATCGAAAAATCTGCTTTAAGAGACTGGGAAGATGAGGGAGAATGAGACCTACAGTTGGTGGTATTGCAAACTACTGTTTTCCAACCGCCGATAAACAACAAAGAAGATGAAGAAGAATACAAATGTGTATATATAGTAGCACTGGAAGCCTGTCTGCATGTTCAAACTTTTGTGCCCTTTAAAGAATGAAACATCATACTGTATATGTTACCTTGTTACCAAGAAACTATAAAGGATAATGAAGACATTCCTGTGCTGGAAAAGTTACAGCTTCAAAGACTCAACATTGGAAACTCCTTCCATCTCAATTAAAAAAAAAAATGTTAAGATTACATGGTGCACCTGCCGAATCTGTAAGTTCATGTGTTACTAAAGAGACGAGCATCTTAATACAGTATAAACCTGTGATTAGCCTTAAACTTCGAAATCACTTTCAGAGTTGCTTGTAATAGAAAAATGACTCACATTCTGAATGTACTACAGTATATGGGAACTCAAAAATGTTCGATACAGTAATATATATATATATATATATATATATATATATAGCAATTAGTTTTCTTTGATAACATAAGGTCAAAAATTCCTGTTCTGTTATAAAAACCAGCCCTGAAAACAAAGGCGCAGTGGTGAAATGCTCACACACACCTAAGCATTATTTTCACCTACATACCATGATGGAACGACTGAGATGAACCCTTGATAACTTTTTACCTTTACAAAGAAACAAACCCAGTGTTTATGCTAATCAGTTTATGAATCCTTTGAGCAATGTGTTAAACAATGAAGATGATCTCCATGATTATTGGACCTTATAGCTTCTGGGATGCAGATACCTTCTTCACTTCGCTGAGGGTGCCAAATCGCCATTCCTGATCATCCTTGCTCACTTTAACCTCTGACTTTGTCCTCTGCAAATTTATTTCCTGTTGATGAAAAATTCATAAACCTAATAAATAAATCTTCTGCTATGTGAGATTGTTGGGGCTTTGAGGAAGTCATTTACTCACTCTCTCACTCACTTTTAGTACCTGCTTTATCCTGGACAGAGTTGGAGAAAATCTGGTCTGTTGCAGAGCACCATTTATTAAAACGTTATTTAGTGTAGCCGGTTTACCTGCATGGTTTTGGGTGATGGGGGAAACCAGAGAACCTAAAAGAAATCCATGCAGACAGAGGAAACTCCAGCCCAGGCTGGACATCATTACACATTGGATACTGGATATTAGACAACGTAGATATAAAAACAATTGACAAACTAATATTTCTACATTTATTAATGTATAACATCCTACATACCTATACAATTATAGTGTGATCTGTAAAATCTACCAGCTTTTTTATGTAAGTAAATAAGAGTGTGGACTACTACAGTAACTGAGATACATGTGCAGCTGAGGGCCGTCAAGCCTGTAGAACAGGCAGGGCAACTGCTAACTTACACACAAAGGTACCTTACAAAAGTCATGAATATGAGCAATGCTGTTTGTTTTCCCTTGATTTACACAAACATGTTCCAGATAATCTAGTAGTTCTAGATAATCTATCTGATAAAACACTGTCTGCTCAAAATTGTATGTCTGAGCTAAATTTGTATGAACATGGTATGTTTTGCTGTTCTCCTTAATGCACATTTACATGCATGTGCATGTACTGCTGACAAGAATTTAAAGCATCACTGGTATGTGTGGCAGAGAAAACAAAAAAAAATGTACACAAATATTCAGAGAGGAATACAAGATGTTAAAGTAAATATGTAAATATGTGTAAATAAGTGTGTAAATATGGGCATTTTTATGCAAGGTGTGTTCATATCAAACTTGTGATGAAAAGTAAAAAAAAAAATTGTTTACATTTAATAAAGACTTCAAGCACATTACAATGATAAGACTCCCAGCTTTAACACGTCGGCTGACAGTTATTGCCACATTCCCTGTACAGTCTTGATCTTACTCCAAGCCATTTGTTTGGAGCATTAAAAGAGTTCCTATGAGGCCAGCGTTTCAGGTGTGAAGCAGGCAGTCTGATCAACTTTCTTACCCTGCTCGTATCCAAGATAATAAACTAATGGAACGCTGGAATAAAAGTAGCCGGGGAGTATATAGAGAAATAAAGGTTAAATGTTTTTAATATAGAGCAGGACATTTGTAGCTGTCCTGCCCTTCATTCATTAATGAAAAAATTTTACATAAACTAAACACAAGTTATATGAACTAAACACAAGTCTCAAAATCAGTTGCATTATTGCGTGTTATTGTTTATGATTGTATATGATTGCTTTAATAGTGTCTGATGAGTGCGCTAATTGTCTGTGTAATAATGCAATCACATCTATAACAACAGCTAATTTATATAACCTTGTAGGTCATATCAAGGCCTTATATGTAATAAACACATTTAATGTCTTGTTATTTACCAAAGAAGTTGTTGACAAGAAAATGTTCCCTTTTAACAATTATGGAAGAAGTTTCCAGTGTCAGTGATCTGTGACATTAAGTACAAGCTGCTTTTTATGGATTTTTTTCAGTCAAGAGAGACAAAATGACAGATTGATGAGGGAATATGTATATAATATATGCAGTCGTTATATGTAAGTGATTACAGGAAGTATTTTTTTTCTTGGAGATGTCCACAATGTAAACTGCAGCAATAAACCGCATGTTTATTTTATTTTTTTTAAAGTGCTTATTATTATTATCATCTTCATCATTTATATTGCTTTATTCTGTTGTATATACAGGGTCTTGAGGGGGCTGGATCCTATCCCAGGAGACTTAGGGCAAGGTGACAGTGCTAACCCCTACACCGCCTGTAATGCTACTATGCTAACTGTAATGCTTTGCCAAATTGGTTTAAAAACTAAACTAGCATAGATAGATAGATAGATAGAAATACTGTGAACAAATACATAAATTCCTGCACTATGCTAAAACTATGTAGATAATTAGCTAAATGTGTTTAGCGGTGAATAAACACAGGTTTTCTGTGAGGGAGTGCAGTACAGGAAGCGGCTGCCCCACACTTTCATACGCAGTTCTGTTACTTCCTGGATTTCTGAAGCGTGCGGCGGTTAGCCACGCCCACAGGGACACAAAAAAATCCAGGCAACCCAAAATCTCGCCACACCCGTGACGTCAGAGCGGAGATATAAACCAGGGGCGTTTGCGCTTGGCTCTGCGCGTCTCCACCGTGTGTCAGAGCAGAGAAACTCGGTAAGTGAGGAGTTCTGATGTTCCCAGTGATCATGATGTTCTTATAAATGTTATGTTAAGTGTTTCTATTGGAATTCACTGTGGAAGTACTACAGGCGTGATGCTGGAAAAGAAAAAAAAAGTTTTTCAATGATAGGAATAAATGTTTTTAAAACACCTGCATGCACAATACTGTATATATCTCATGTTATATAAAGTTATCTAGCTGTGTATGCTCGTCATTTGCATTTGCGTCCTTGTTATATTTTTAATTGTTAGTAAAATTCTTTACTAAAAGTCTAAAAGTCCTTACATGCATGAGAAGGGAGTCCTCTTAAAAGGATCTACACACTACACCGCATGACTGTCATTAATGATCCTGACATATCTCTTTATTACAGTGAGATCAAGCTGAAATGATGAAAGCCAAGCTTTTAATCTTAATGTTATTTGTTGCAGATCTATCAAACATGTCTTTCATCTCTGCATTTCTGGAGCAGACTGTGTATCTGGGTGTGTCTGATGATGTTGTAAGTTTCCAGAAGTTCTTGAAAGATTTGGTGAAAAACCAACACCCCATTTTTTTTTTTTTTTTTTCGGATGGAAAAATTTACAGAGACTGAGAGAGAGAGAGAAAGAGAGAGAGAATGAAGAAGTGAGCAAGCAGAGGAGGGGGAAAGGGAAGGAAGAGAGAGAGAGAGAGAGAGAAAGAATGAGTCAGATGTGGGCTTGCCTTCTCTGCCCACTGGATTAAATCACCTCCTGCAAGAAAAGGACAAGAGTTTAACTCTTTCCGTGCTTTATTCACTCATTCTGGTGCATAATAGCCTTTTTTTTATACATGTGAGCACTAAATCTAGTGTTTGCAGATTCGTTGAAAGTATAGTTTGGCTAAAACGTGGCATCTACTTCATATCCTTCCTCCTTAAAATGTAACCATTCTTACTGGTTTTCCAAAGATAATGTCGGCAAGTGGCGGAAGCTGAAGTTCCATCTCCGTATGATTCAGATGATCATTTAATAGAGGTTCTCTGAGCTTATTAATGTTATTTTAAGAGGCGTGTAGCTGTGTGTGTATTTAGAAATGAATCTAGCACGCTGCATTACATATATACAGTAGGTAACTACAGTATAAAACTTGTCTTGGCAGTTAAAGTGAACAAAAAGGGTGTCAGCCTTAATACTTGTTTAACAAGGATCTCTTTGAGAACGCTGATATTTTGTGTGGTAGATGTGTGTGTGTGTGTGGTGTGTGTAGTTGTAGGTTTTAAACAAATTGTGTGTATGTGTTGTCTAGAGCTTCCAGGGGACTGTGAAAGCGTGTGCTCAGTTTAACCCAGCTGAAGATGCGGCTGTTCTGGAGAAAGCCATCAAGACAAAGGGTAACCCAGCCTTTTCACACAAACTCACGATCACTCTCAACAGATACGGATCATAGAGCAAATACACCGACTCAGAAAAATAAATAAACTGTACATAGCATGCATTGTGCATTTGTAAGGAATCTTTTTTTTTTCTAACTTTCTGTACCAGCCCTGAAACATCATTAGGCTGAAGTCTTTTCCTTTTGCATGCATGTCTGCCAGAATGCTCTACATTTATAATGGAATCTGTATTGATCATGCATGCCACATTGGTGAAAAAATGTTTGTTTTTTGTTTTGTCGATTTTCACTGTTGCACTGATGTTTCCTTTTTTTTTTTCCTCTCAGGCGTTGATGAGGACACCATCATCAACGTTCTTGTGAAGAGGACAAATGATCAGAGGCAGCAGATCAAAGCTGCATATCAGAAATCCACTGGCAAGGTGAAATCTTGCATATTCAATCCAAAACAAAGGACAGGGTACACTCCAGAGCACTTTCACACTTCTTGAAGCATATGAGAGAGCCCAATGTGTGTAATCAGAAATTGACTTCACTTGTCCGCGTCCTAACTGTTGTTGACTCAGTAAAGCCAGTAAACTCTCACACCCACGCTGTTGCTCACTTTTCTTTTTACCGTCACACTCTGACTTAATCAGATCTAAGGCTTTCAGTAGTCAGAGACTCATTGAAGTATGAAACATGCTCTGTTGATCTCATCTGTATGGATTTACTTTCTAAACATCATTATAATTATTTTCCATAAAGGTTTGTGGACATCATTAGGCTACAGTTAACTTTGGTGCTTTAGGCATTTGGCAGATGCCTTTATGCAGAGCGACTTTTTTTTTTTTTTCATTTTCATCTCATTATATACTGTATCTGAATAGTTGAGGGTCAAGGGCCTAGCACAAGGGCCCAACTTGGTGGGCATGGGGTTTGACCCGGGGACCTTTCAAACCATAGTCCAATGCCTTAAGCACTGAGCTACCCCTCAGTGCTAACCGTGTACTAGAGAATAAGGTGTATAGGTCAAGAGTGGAAGGTGTGTAAAGACCAGTTAACTTAAGCCTCACTGGGAAAACTGGTTATGTATGTATTTATTTATTTATTTATTTGCCCCTTTTCTGTGTAGGCCCTGGATATAGCTCTGAAGTCAGCACTGGACGGTGAGCTAGAGGGCGTAGTTCTGGCTTTGCTCACAGCTCCGGCTAAATACGATGCCCAACATCTCAAACACGCCATGAAGGTAACACTGAGTCCCTACTATAAATGTTTTAAGGTGTCTCACTTCTGTAGACTTTTCAAAGACTTTCCTTTGACATTTTCGTTAGAAAGAACTGAAGATATTTTGTACAGTATACAGTTCATTTGTGGCAACAATTACCAAGGCATCTCTTATTTTAGTAGGAAGACACATTTATTATCAGATTAGAGGTCAAATAGGTGGTTTTCCATACAGTAGGTTTTGTTCTTGGCAATGTACAGTACTTTGTAGGGGCTCGATTACCCTGATCACATGCCGCTTGGGGAAACCGTGGCTACCAAAAGTAACTCGGGACAAAAACACCAATTTGGTGTAACCAAGTTGGATTGATTTAAGGATTAAACACTTGCATTATTGTACAAACTGCATACTTATCATACCATTTTTGATGGCGTTATAAGGATGTCTTAACCTCTTGCGCTTGCACATTTTGTAGGGCTTGGGCACAGATGAGGACACTTTGATTGAGATTCTGGCCTCCAGATCCAATAAGGAGATTAGAGACATCAAAGTTACCTACAAAGAGCGTAAGTGTGAACTTTTTAATTGTGGAAAAACTGATCTTAATATTGATGTTAAGATTCTTAAATAATGCATGGATATTAAATGTTAAATTAGATAACAGTGCTTGCTATAGCGGCTAATTCAAGGCGTGGATGTCTAACGTGATAAGAATCGGTGACCAAAATATATATACGTATATATTTTTAGAATTCAAGACGGACCTGGAGTCTGATATTAAGTCTGACACGGGTGGACCCTTCAGGGATTGCCTTCTTGCTCTCTGCAAAGTGGGTGCATTAGTAAATACTAATAATAATACTAGTCTGGTTGATGGGACTAGTCTGTGTGTTTATGTCTAAACAGACAAATCTCTTTTGCTTAATCTGCAGGCTGCCAGAAGTGAGGACAAGACTGTGCAAATGGATCTGGCAGACAAAGATGCCAGGGTAGGATGTGTGTATGTGTGTGTTTGTGTGTGTGTGTGTGGGGTTATTTCAGGCATTCGTCTTTCTTTTGCTTATATACTTAACGATGTGTATTTTTCAAGGACCTCTATGAGGCTGGAGAGAAGAGGAAAGGCACTGACTGCGCCGTGTTCATCAACATCCTGACCAGCAGGAGTGCTCCTCAACTCCGAAAAGGTAAGCATGTACATGTGGAATATTGTCTGCCCAGCTTTCTTACAAATAGCAGCAACTATATATTGCTTCTTAAGCTAACTTGTTAAAAATAAATGACACTATTAATGGGGTAACTTGGGGTCTGGGATAGCTTGGTGGTTAAGGCATTGGACTACGTTTCGGAAGGTCCCAGGTTCAAATTCCATGACTGCCAAGTTGTCCTGTTGGGCCCTTAAGCAGGCTCACATGTATAATAAAATACAAATGGATAAGGGCATTTCCCAACTGCTTAATTTGAGTACATGTTGCATGTTAGACTTCATACTACTCTCACTAGCCAACTGTACTATCTATATGCACACTAAGCTACTAGATGGATCCTTCAGATCAATAGCTAGTCTCAGTTTGTGTATCCCGTCTGCCTGCTTTCCAGCTTTTGAATGCTATTCCAAGTACAGCAAAGTTGACGTGGCCAAAGCAATTGACCTGGAGCTGAAGGGAGACATTGAAAACCTTTTGACTGCCGTTGGTAAGCAATGTGTCTCTTGTTCTATCATCCTGTAGAGATTTCTGGGTAATATTGAGGGTTGCACTGTGGGAAAACAGTACAATCATTCTGAACAATGAGGTCTAGGGTTCATTCCTTTCCAGTGTTTGGAAACTTGTTTGCCACTCCCTGACACACCTGCTGACTTTCAGCAGCAAAAATGAGGTGGTGCAATGTGCAACAGTGCATAATGCATGTGTGAATCATTTCTGCTTTTATGTCTTTAGTGAAATGTGCAGGAAGCAAACCTGGCTACTTTGCTGAAAGACTCAACCTGGCAATGAGGGTAGGTGTATTTTTGGTTTTTATATTTACTCAACTCCACTAAACATGATTGTGCAGTACATTAGATAAGATAAGATTGCAGAGTTAAATGTATGTTTTGTATTTGTCTGTGTATAGGGCTCTGGCTACAAAGCCAAGATCCTGACCCGTGTCATGGTGAGCCGCTCGGAGATCGACATGGTGCAGATCAAGAGTGAATACAAGAAGAAATATGGCAAGACTCTCTACCAAGACATTCTGGTGGGTTCTGATGAACTAATACTGTAGCAGTACGAAAGTGCTCTAAAGTACTGCCAGTTGGTGTTTCCATCCAACTTTTTTTCTAAATCTCTTAAAGTGCAACGAGTTAAATGAACAGACCTGACAAACAGCAAAACCTATATATTACACTCCTTTTTAAAGAAGATTGCATAAGTCTTAGAAAGTGCATAAGTCCAAAATGTGGTAATATTCTAGCTGCAATGTAACTCGGTTCCTGCATTCTCAAATGCTTAGTTTTCTTTGTTTCACTCCATTTCCAAATGCCCCGTTACAGTAGCTTTAAATGAACGGCCCCTTTGAGTGCATTCAGCCTATCAGAAAGAAGGAACCATATCAAGCATTTTTCACCCATTTCCCGTTTTTTTATTTCTGAAAAATGGAATATATAGGAAAATATATGTAAGATCCATTATTCATCCTCAGTATTAAACAATAAACAACGAAGAGCAGATGAAGGCTAGGTTATCCATTATCTGCAGGTGGCTAACTGCTAACCTAGCCTTATTTACATGAAAATAGCACCCAGATAGCCCCAGTTTTGTGCAGAATGAAGCAGAATTAAGCATTGAGTCAGGATAGGGTCTCTTGATGTACACTTTATGGACAAAAGTATTTGGCCAAACCTGCAATGACATTATATCCAAATACGTATACCTCAACTAGTTGGTTCCCCGTTTTGCAGCTATACCTGTCCACAAGATTTTGGAGTGTTTCTGTGGGAATTCATGCCCATTTAAAATGTAGAGCATTTATGAGGTCAGACACTGATGTTGGACGAGAAGGCTTGGCTCGCAATCTCCGTTCCAGTTCATCTCAAAGCAAAGGTGCTTGATGGAGTTGAGGCCGCAGGCTCTGTGTTGGGGCCAGTCAAGTTCTTCCACACCAAACTCATCAAACCATCGAATTTTAGCACTTGTTTTGTGCACTGGGACACAGTCATGTTGGAATAGAAAAGGAGTCTACACAGTTGTATAGCTTAGAATGGAAGACGTTTTTTATTTATTTTTTTAATAGCACAGCTTTTGAACTTCTGAATGGCTTTGTACAAAATAAAGGGGAAAATGTAACCCTACTTGTAAACAACGCAGTTGGTTATTGCACAAGGAATTTGGGAGGCGCCGGATAAAATCTGCAATGAGATAGTGTACACTGCAAAAAAATGTTCTTTCATTGGCTAATCATGCGTTTTGTCATTTACAGGATGACACCAAGGGCGACTATGAGAAGATCCTTCTGGCGCTGTGTGGATCTAACGAGTAAACTGACACCTGTTTTTGTCCATCATGAAGATTTTTTTTTTTTATTTTTTTTTTTGCTGCCAAATAAAATGGAATGAATTACACAATGATGATATTAAGTGGATTTTTTTTTTATTACAGAATTATTGTAAATTTCCCTAAATGTTGGTCTGTTTATCTGGTGAACAGGTTTAAAGAAATGACCAGATTTTAGACAGAGTAGTGATAAGTGGTATGAGTTTTTTGAGGCTTGTTATGCTTGGCTAGACTATGTCCATCAGAATGCAGCCAACACCCTGATATTGAACTGGTCCTGGCACACCATGACAGAATGTGACCAGAGATATAGCCTTTGAAACAAAGCTCTTTTTCCTCCTGTCTGGCCCTATTTATCTAGCCTGTTGACTTTTCCTGTGTGTCTGGAAAATCTGAACAGCACAGGACCGACAACATTATCATTACAAATCAGAAAGGATAGAGAAATATACCTCTAAAACCATGTGTTGATCATATCACTGATACATTTCTTATAATGGCACACCCCAAGAGTGGAATCCTTGCATACTGTATTATACAAAATAATGTTCCAAGCACTAATACTCATGTAATATAAGGAATATTTCCTGTTGCATAGTGCACCTTATGGAAAAAAACTTCCTTGATTTCATAAGTTGAATTAAATCTGTTGGTTTCCTGGCACAGACACTAGAGTCTAATCATTTTTGAAAAGGGTGAGGCTCCAAGGGTTTGAAGTTACCTCGTTCCATCCATTTCACAACCAGCTACTGTCCCACTGAAACACTCAATTTCATTAATAATTTGAGGTTATGGTACAGGTAGTCCCTTCTCTTCTCTTCATTACTCAATTAATTTTGTTCAATGCACCGATCACACTAGCAGCAAGCACCACCACGCTTAACAGTTGCTTTTGCTTGGGTTGAATGACACCTTTACTCCTTTAAATGTACTGTATATCTGGTCAAATCTTTCCTTTAGAAAGCTTTATCTTTGTCCATATAGTCAGCTGCAAACTTTAATCAATCTTAAAGGCATTGCTTTTTGAGCAGGGATTTCTTTCTTGGTCAGCAGCCTTTCAGTCCATGGTGATGTAAAACCACAGTGGGGCATTCACTTCATGGCAGGCCTGTGTCTTGTAAGATCCTGGATTGTTCCTGATTATCCAAACCAATTTCTTCTGCTTCTTCTTCCAGACCTTAGCAAAGTGGCTCCACCTCTTGTCCTTACAGCGCATATACAATGGTTTGAATGAATCTGTGGTTGTTTAGAAATGACTTCAAGACACATTTTTGACTTGTCAATATACAATCCTCCTTTTAAAATCTACACTGAGCTCCCCTAACATCCTTATTGTACTTTGGTAGTCAAAACAAAGGATGCCTTCAAACAAAAAAATGTTTTTATGTTGGCACAGATAAGGTACCAGCTATTAGTCAATCATAATCATTAACAAGAAGTTCAAAAACATGGACTTGTCATATCAAAAGACATTTTGGAAATTTAGGCATTTAATTTAATAAATAACGTGAGTACATGTATAAAGATACGGTCATCTTCTAACATATTTTAAATCTATGGTTTTTTTTTACTAAGTACCCCTTACTGCTTCCAGGTATTGCTAATCATCAGCCCTTGATTAACTGATCACCAGCAGGTGTGCAGAAATCTATAAAAACAGACATTTGGCTGGATGTAGGTAGCAATAAGTTATGTGTTTAGAAAAGCAATTGTTGCTTCATGTTAATCTGGAAAGAGTTATTAAACCATTTACAAATTATTTGGACTTAAAATATCTACAGAGGGAGAGATCATTCACAAGTGAAAATCTTCCCAGGAATGTACGTCCCAGCACATTCATGCCACAGTCAGACTGTGCAATGGTTATAGAATTCCAAAAACCCAAGAGCCACATCGTTGATGCTACAAGACTCACTGAGCATGTTAAGTGTTAAAGTCCATGCAAAAAAGGTTAGAAGAAGACTAAACAAGTACAGTTTGTTTAAATGGGCTCTGGAACAATGTCCTATGTACAAATAAGACCAAAGTGGAGTTGGCCCTAATACCTAGTGCTATGTTTGACAAAAAACAAACAGCATTTCAGCAGAAACACCTGATACACACTGTTAAGCACAGCAGTGGTGAGGTGATGATTCCTGCTTGTTTTTGGACCCCAGGACCTGGGCACCTTGTACTTATAGAGTCACCTATTAACTCTTCTGTATACCAGATTCCAGAGGCAAATCTGAGGCCATCTCTCAGACAGCTAAAGCTTGGTCCCAATTCAGTTATGCAACTGGAGAATTATTTGGAGCACACCAAATCTATATCAAATGGCTGAAAAGAAGTAAATCAAGGTTTTGAAATGGCCTAGTCAAAGTCCAGATGTTAACCCAACCGATATGCTGTGGTGCGACATCAAAAGAACTGTGCATAAGCTATACAGTATGTTATACTATAGTAATGTTGTAAAGAGAAATGGGTCAAAATTCCTCCGCACTGATGTGAGAGACGGTAAAAGTCATGCAGGAAAAATTACTTTTTTTTGCTGCTAAAGGTGACTCTACAAGCTATTGAATCAATACAACTTAGCCTTGGCCACATTTTTTTTCTTTTTTGGCTTTAGCACAGTGGAAAAGTTATACGGTCATTCGTCTGAGGTTTTGCCTAATACTAAAACCCGCTATGATCAGATGCTTTTTATTATGCTTTTACACAAAAACATAAGCATTTTACATAATGCAGACATACTGTATATGTTACTCTGCAAAAATGTTTGGCACTATATTATCATGTCTGCATTATATATCAAAACATTCCCTATTTCCAAACATAACTTTAAAAATTTATAAATTAATAAAATTACAGATCAGTTTTCAGATGGAAATGTAAACCTAATGTAGGCTTGTGGGTTTTGCATGAAAACAGGAAGGAGCAAGTGTAATAAAGTAACCAGACAAACTCTTAAACTCTAAAAAAAAAAAAAAAAAAATGCTTTCGAAAACATTCCTACAGAAAAGTAACTTCTACAACGAGTACTAAGAGTAATAAAAATAACACTCAATATTTGTTGTGAAAACTCTTTGCTTGAAAATAATCAGTAATGTTAGACAAAGATGTTTTACTGAGTGTGCTGGAGAATGTTTCCTTCTAACAACTTTGTCTCAAAATCATTCTTTCTACTATTAACAGAATTATAATTAAATTTATAGAAAAAATACAAAATAAATTAATACATTTAATTCATTACCAAATTTGAGTTAAAAAAAAGTAAATATAAAAAGCTTGAGAGAATCATGTTTGTAATACTGCTAAGCGCTCACATGTACGCCACAGCTTGGTTGCTACACGACGTAAAAGCGGTCCAATAGGAAGGCAGCTCATGAGCACGTTCTACCATCCAATCACAGCGCAGTAGGCGGGGATTGTCTGAACACGGGCGGGGAAAAGGCTGGACAACACGGAAGTGCTGATGCCTGGAAGACCTTAGTGCACGAGAAGGTTGTTGTGCGGCGAGGGAACAGGGGGAAACACTTTACCAGTAAATCTGATCTCACTTAATGCAGCAGAGCAACATTTATTATTTAAAATGATAATCAATGCAGTGTGTTATTCCTGCGCATTTAGAGTGCAGTTAACTAGCTATGCATCAGTCTATATGTTTACTTTCTGAACAGGCTTTATTTGTATGTTTATTGTGCATAAATAGTGAGATAGAGAATGCTTGGGGTTTATTTAATACCTAACATCTGGTGCTAAGATGCAGTGAGAGGGAAGGATTTGCTTTGCTTGAATTATTCTCTTTCTGATTTCTAAATAAGCTTGGTCCATTCATTCATTCATTCATTGCACTTGATTGATAATTAATCATTATTATTGTTTATCTTATACTGTATGTAAACTAATTATATCACAAAGGACTATTAAAGGACTACGCAAACATATAATATTAATTCAATCAATGAATTTATTCATGTTTCTTATCTACTGTGTCTATTAAAAAATGTCATCTTCCTGTTTTTTCTTCTTCTTCACTTCTACATCCTATCTTCTTCGGTTTGATCTCAGAGACCCTCAGCCGTCGGAGTGGGACGGAGTGATTACAGTAGGTGGTAGAGCCGCTCATTCTCGTCATACAATAAGTCATTTAGCGTTATCTGCTCGCTTTATTTACTCTTGCCTGCATTCCTACAGAATCGGACAATGAGCTGAAGTTGCGCTCCTCTCTACTCCTCCATGATGAACGACAAGCTGCTCTTCCTCGGCCTGCTGTACTTCGTGCAGGGCATCCCGTACGGTTTGCAGTCCTCACTCCTTCCCGTCTACCTTCGTGGTGCTGGTCAGTCGCTCACCCGCATCTCCCTCGCCAAGGTGCTTTACTTCCCCTGGGTGCTCAAGGTGTTATGGGCGCCCCTAGTGGACCGGGCGGGAAGCAAGCGGTGCTGGTTGGTGTCGACGGTCGGCGGAATGGCGCTCGTGTGTCTTGCGGGCGCAACGCTGTCGCCCGAGATCCAGCAAGGTGGGGTAGCGGGGATTCTTTTGGCCATGAATGCACTTGTGTCGGTGCAGGACGTGGCGGTGGACGGTGCAGCCGTGAGGTTGCTGCGTGGTTCCTCCGAGCTCGGCCTGGGCAACACGGCGCAGGTGGTGGGCTACAAAGCAGGCTCGGTGTTCGCCGGGGGTGGCCTGCTTGCCGTCATTGATGTAGTGGGATGGGGATGGACGTTTATATTGCTGTCTTGTGTGTACGGAGGGGTGGCATTGTTTGTGTGCGGTGTGAACGTCCTGGACGGTGAAACGGCACGGGCACCAGGAGAGGCCCGGAGGGCCACGAGGGACACAGCGAGACCGTGGGCAATTTGGAGGAAAGTGATGGATGTGCCTGGGACGCCGTGGACCATGCTGTACGTGCTAACTTATAAGCTAGGTGAGTGTGTGTGCCGTAAGTGGAACCAGGCCCCAAAACCTGTTTTTTCTATTTTTTAGAAACTTTCAGGAAAAGTTTTCATTTTGTTTAAGTATCTCTCATCAGATTTCTTGATCAGAGGATAAAATTACATTGTAATCGCCAAAATTGTTACTATCCATAGTGAAGGAAAGGATTTTAAGATCTCTAACTTCAAAAGAACGGCTTAGAGGTCAGGTTCCCGTTTAACTTCCGGTTTACTCTCTGACTCACCAAAAACAGATGGAATTCCCCTCACTGGTGTGAGTCACCAAATTACACCATTTCTCCCACGCTAAAGAGAGAATTTTATGTGTAGGCCAGTTCATGAATTACTAACTGGTGTTCTTTATTCCAGACGGCTCTGCCACACTCATTCACAGCTTCTTCTGGTTTCTTTCATGATCTACTGTAGCTCTGCCCTGGATGTAGCCATTCTTTCTGTGCCATTATTATACCAGAGCTCATGATATAAAATAGCGCTCAATCCAAGTGAAAAACACATGCACTTTCTTGTTTGAAAAGATGTAATGGAACTAATTATCTTTTGAGCGAATGAGAAATCAAAGGAACTTTAGCATAGTTCCAGGTTTCACCACAAGATGGCAGCATGTCATTTTCTTTGCTTTACTCTGACAGCGAGATTAATTATTAAAAGCCGTCACAGAGCCGCAGTGACACCGTGACTCTATGGCCTTTCCACAAACCTCCCGACGTCCCCAAGGTGGAAGACACGCACTCATGACACAACCCGCTTCAGCTGTGGAAGTCACTACGAGCGAGTGTGTGAGCTGAATTGGTGGCGTTTGCCAGCAGATGGGGATTATGGAAGGATTAGAGTCTGTTTGTGTCTGTGGTGATTTTCCTCCAAAAAAATATCCCCCGTGTGTGTGTGTGTGTGTGTGTGTGTGTGTTTGGTCTGGTGTGCTTCTCTATATGTAAATGAAATCATTTGCCAGTTTGGATTTGTTTACAGTGTGCAGCCTTGAAAGAAGCAGGTAGACGGGAGAAAGCGCGAGAGAGAGAGAGAATAAACCACAGACGACACAGTAATACGACGATAAGGGATAGGACACCAGACTCACACTTTCACACACTCATTTACAACTCGGGGCAATTACAGTAGCCGCCTATGTTTTCTTTTTGGACCCCTTCCCTGCGTGTGCGCGCACACACACACACACAGTAGAAGAAGAGTTGGTAACATGTAGTGTACTGTACATTACACGCAGCTTCAGTGTTAAATCGCCTCCATGTGTAATTCTATAGGATGTAAAGCTCCGCCCACTTTCTCGCTTTCTCCATCAGCTTAACGAAAGGTTCGGCAGAAATCAGGTGATCAAGTAGAATCGAATTATCTTGACACGAACCTCAACTGGCAGGAGGATTAACAGTACTCATAGCTATATATGTGTGTGTGTGTGTGTGTGTGAGCGTGCATCATTAACATTGAGCCGCTGCTTGATAGAGATCTATACGCAGTTTCTGACCGAGCAGATCTCGGAGCTGTTTGGATTTCATGATAACATTCTGACGCACAAATGATTGAAAGTTGTAAGTTCTGCTTTTCTGTCAGAAGTTGTTTTTTTGGTCATTTATGACCTCCGTTATTGAGTGAAGAACTCCATCAGGGATGAGGCACTAACACTTTTCTATACACACACACATTTATCTCTGATAAATAACATCTTGCGATGTTGTGTTTAGAATCTTTGCGGCAATCGAGTCAGGTGTGGAGAATCTCTGAGAAATGTCCAGATGAGAGAGAGAGAGAGAGAGAGAGAGACGGGTGCA
This sequence comes from Clarias gariepinus, assembly GCF_024256425.1. Taxonomy (NCBI): domain Eukaryota; kingdom Metazoa; phylum Chordata; class Actinopteri; order Siluriformes; family Clariidae; genus Clarias; species Clarias gariepinus. The sequence continues at coordinate 9,912,301 of NC_071120.1, forward strand.
AAGGGGTGAATACGGTGGGGTGGGATGGGGGTAAGAGAGGGGAGGGGAGGGGATTTGTCTGTCCATCTGTTTAACTTTTACTGTGTTCAGTGGTACGTTAAACTGCATCAGGCATCACTTGGAACTAGACAGAAAAACAGTTGTTCTTTAATTTAAAAGAAAAACAAAATCATTAACCGAATGCTGCAGGGCAAAAGAAATAAAACACTTTGGTTTAATAATAATAATAATAATAATAATAATAATAATTATAGAAAAAAGCTAGAATTAGTCCAACAGCCAAGTTTGATTCTTTACTGTTTACGTCTGTGTCTCTCCATCATATCCTGTCTCACTTTATTTGTCTCTCAAGGTTCCATATTACCTCGACGTGTCCATCTCTCATTGTCGATCTCAACTCTATGACATTATCAATCTCTAATTACCTTATCTCTCTGTTCGATCTTTTTACCCCTTTTTTTTAATGTCTCAGTCTGTCCTTTTCATCCTGTCTCTCAGCTTCGGTCCCTGATCCCCATTCCTCGCTCACTGTATGTGTGTTTTTTTTTGTTTGTTTATTTTTTTAGATGTCTAATGAAATCCCGGCTGATACGAATAATGGCTGTTCCTGAGAATATTTATAGAAATAGTTTATAAAAGATTTAAGAAAAGTCTGTGAGCAAGAAGGAAAAAACAAGTAATCACACGTGAAACGTGATCTCAACAGGCCGGGTGACATCCCTGTGGTATACTGTACTGTACATACTCTGTGTGGCAACAATCTTTAATCTTGCTTTTTCAATACCAGCATGTTGCGATGTGTTTTATCTCTCACCTACACTTACACACCTATTTCTCAGCGTGCGCTACGGGTCAGGAGCTCCACTTAGATGTTTAAATCGTTTGTCCGTATCTAGTGTGAGACATTTTCAGAAGAAGTTCCGTTGGAAGATACAATACTGTGTAAACGTCTTGAGCCACCCATCATTTCTTTATATTAAATAAGTTTAATGTCGGTCAAATCGAAGTAATGGGAACAAATGTTTTACTGCGACAGGCTACAAAGTGCTTAAAGATATATTTTAAAAACAGGTTGTTTATGTAAGAACCTCAGCAGCGACCTCATTTCCCCTCTCGTCTGTTCCAACCACTCAGCATCACCAGTACACTAATCACCGGCCTGAACATCTGTCAGCATCTGCACCTGTTTCTCACTGGTTCATGCCTTGAAGTTAGACGTTTTATGCTTGATTGATTCATAGGTCAATGTGTGGCTTAACCAACACAATCATTCCTCTGAGCCTGCTCAGGTCCGGGGACTGGGCTGAAAAGGAGAGCAAAAAAATGTCCTTTAGAAAGCCTGGAGAACTATTGCGCAAGATTACTTAAAAAAGAAAATGAGGAAGTCTGTCTCTTTGAAGTTATAATACGAAGAAATTTGGGATCAAGACTTTTGCACAGTTCATGAAGTGGATCATAGTGATGATAAAAAGCAATATTGTAGATTGTCCAGTCATTGAGGGGTGGAAAAGCATGATCCTTTGTCACTGTTTAAACCTCTGGGCCAGTTTCACAGTTCCAGGTGTTTTATCCAGTTTCTCAGCTGATCTCCTCACTTATGTCCATTTAGAGAGAGAGAGAAAAAAAAACACCTTCAGCTTTGATTGACCTTACAAAGCTGGATTCGTGAGAAATCAGAGTATTGATTTGACAGGAAAAATGGTCTTGTTTCTGTCACGCATTGAAAAAGTTTTCACCTAAAAGTGAAGACAAGGCAGTGTTTTAAAACACAACAGACTGACTGCTGGGCTTGTACAAGCAGAATGAAAAAAAAAAAAAAAAAAGAACAGAAAAGAGAGAAAGAGTCCCTGAACATGAAGAATAAATCCCCTCTTTGTTCGTGCGTTCGCTTTTTATAGACGGATCCTTTACATGGTTTAGTTCGGCTGTCTCAAACGATCGCCTGCGAAGAAAGCGGCGAGGGTTGACAGTCGAAAGCTCTGTCAGCGCTCGCGCGGGATCTTTGGGCGCTCGCTATCATCTGATTAGTTTGGGTTTTTGATTTGAATTTCCGTTTTTTATTTCATTCTTTCTTTCTTTTTTTTTTTTTTACGTTGTGGGGTCCCCCGGATGCCTGCGCGTCTGTTTGACGGCGGTCTCAGAGCTGTCAATCATGGAAGACAAGCCGCATAAATAATGACAGCAGTGTTGAATAATACACGCCTAAACCCAACAAACTCACGGTGCACGTGAGAGACAAAACTTTCACACATGAGCGTGTGAGGCTGGATGAGTTTTTTTATTATTTTATTTTTTTAATGATCAGAATCAACCTGACAGGTTCTTTGTGTGTTTTTGTTCTCATCATGAACAGATTTAATAATGAGGGTAATGAGTGCGAGAATCAATCCTGATGATTATGTGGAAAATATTGCATCACCGTCCAACTCAACACTCATGTAAAAGTACAAGAACTTGCCTAAAAATGTAGTCTAGAAGAAGTAGAAGTATTGAGTATGTGCTGCACAACGGTATCTATCTGAGCAAGTTACTCATACACACTATCCTAAACACAGTTGGAGTCGACAACGTCTAGTGGAAGTACTGTACAGGTTTTTTATTTAAAAAAATAATAATAAAAAACTGAGTAAAAGTAAAGTATCACATACGGATAAAAATCCTAAAGTAGTACTTCATACTAACATACTAAACAGTATGCCACCACCTTAACTGGGAACACTGGTGACGTCAGGTAGACTGTACTTGTTTGCTCTTGATATCACTGTTGTTTTTACGGTTGCGTTCAGGTGAGCAGGGAGCCATCACCATGTTCCCCCTCTTCCTGTTGGATCATCACATGACGGCGCGAGAGCTCGGCCTGTGGAACAGCGTGGTCGCCATGGGCTTCTCCATTTGCGGCTCTTCTCTCGGAGGATTCTTACTTTCAAAATACAGGTAACATTGCTATGTGCTTAGCATTATACCCACTTAACATTTAATTAAAAGCAGTTGAATAGGATTTAATATTATTATTGTGGATTGGATAAATTAAATATTCGCATGTTAAGGGGTCGGTAAGTGCTGAGGGAGAGAGGTGCCTGTCTGCACTTTTTCACTGAGATCCTTTGTGACTACAAGTCGAACAATAATGACAAAAAAAAATTGCCCAGGAAATATAATAATAACCAAAAACGACTTAATCCTTTCTGATCGTTCCATTCTTCTGTCCTTCCTTTCGGGCCTTATTTTCTTTGTGTTTCATTATGGCATTATCCAGGAAAGACCTCTAAGGGCACGTCTGTATCCCTGTTGTTGGGGTGTGTGTGTGTGTGTGTGTGTGTGTGTGTGTACAGTATATATATATATACACTGACCAGCCCTCCACAGAGAGTAAAAGACTAATGGAAGTAAACACAGCTCAGTCAGTGAGGTGTGAGCTGTGAGCACAGCGAAAAAAAAAACATTACCACTATAAACAACAAGCCGTGTGTTGGTGTGATGTTGATGTGAGATGAGTGTGTCTTCTCTATCCTACTGCTCAGCAAACGTACCTCTGTCTTAGACCGTCTTTCATATGAAATTCAATAATTGGACCTGTTTTAGTGAAAGGCGATCTGGAGCAATGTACAAAGATCAGCTGTTGGAGGACACGCCTCCTTCACCGGGCCTGACAAGTACAGAGGTCATGCCTCAGTCAGTCTCAGTGAAGGAGGCGTGTCCACTGTATCAGCCCCAATGAGGGAGGCGTGGTCGCTGTGTCTGCCCCAGTGAAAGAGACATAACCTCTCCATCAGTCAGGAGGCGTGGCTTGTGTATCTGAAGGAGGCGTGGCTTCTGTCATCCCAAGTAAAAGGGACATAACCTTTGTTTTAGTCCCACTGAAGGAGGCGTGGCCTCTGTATTAATACCACTGAGGGAGGCGTGGCCTCTATTAATTCCACTGAAGGAGGCGTGGCTTGTGTATCTGCCCCATCAGCCCAATGAAAAGTAACAGCCTCTGTATCAGCCCCAATGAAGAAGGCATGGCCTCCGTATCAGCCCCACTGATGGAGCCCCACAGAAAGAGGTGTGGCCTCTGTATCAGCCCCACTTAAGGAGGTGTGGCCTCTGTATCAGGTATCAGGTACCCCAGAGGGCCAGGGGTAGCTCAGTGGTTAAAGCATTGGACTACGGTTCAGAAGATCCCAGGTTCAAACCCCACAACCACCAAGTTGCCACTGTTGGGCCCTTGAGCAAGGCCCTTAACCTTCAACTGCTCAGATGTGTAATGAGATAAAAATGTAAGTTGCTCTGGATAAGATCGTCTACCAAATACCCAAATGTAAATGTAAATGTACCCCTGAAGGAGGCGTGGCCAGTGTTGCATGGCTTGTGTGTCTTCATTATCTGAATTCAGTTAATTCCGGGTTTCCTTTAGATTAAGCTGTTTACAGACAGACAGATTTAACAGACCACCAATCACACTGGATTACCTGCGTCTGTGCTTCAGTGCATCTCTTTACTCCATGATTTAACCGGTGATGTTTTAAGGTTTAAACTCGTATTTGTCCACTGAAGGCTGAACGTTTCGTAGATTAGATTTAAATCTGATCTGACCCTCTGGTTTTCTTTCTCTTGTGTAAAGAAGTGGAATCATGCACAGCGGGTGTGTGTGTGTGTGTGTGTGTGTGTGTGTGTGTGTGTGTGTGTGTGTGTGTGTCGGGGAGTGTAAAGTCATTTGTACGTCTCTCTCTCTCGACACACAGGCCTCAGCTCGTCACACACAGGCGCTCATTCAGGCTCGGCTTCCCACAGCTTGGGTTTCGGCTGTTGTACGTTCACAGATGCTAAAAGCTCATTTGGACTCTTATCCATTCCATCTGTAGCGCTCGAGTGACCGCAGATACACACCCCAAGCCATCGGTCATCTCTTACACACATAACCCCTCTCTTTCACTGGTTTGTCGTTCTTCTCTCCATCTCTCGCTCACACTCCTCCTCCTGCTTGCTTTCTTACCCTGCCTGCTTTCTCTTCCTTCTCTTTCTTCCCCTCTCACGCCCCTTCTCTGTCTCCAGTCCACTATTTCTCTTCTTCTGCCTTTCTTCCTCTCTTTCTCCAGCATCAATTCCTGCTCTCATTTTTTTCCTGCACTTTTCCAGGGTCTTTCTTACTTTCTTTCCTCGGCTTCTACTTTCTTTCTTTTCCTGGCGCCTCCTGGTCTGTGTTGAAGCTGATGTCGCT